>NC_073626.1:7402500-8027500 GCF_029407905.1 Bubalus kerabau
AGCACATCCATGTAAAAAGATTCACCTAACAGAGCAAAATCTGGGGGCCTAACATAAACCTTCAATTTCAAGTGTTAGTTGCAATCCTGGGTGGGAAATGGAATACCATTTCTATTACTGTTTCAAATGCATTTGTCTGAGTTGGACCACACATAACGTGTGGTTTTTTCAACAGTACTCACCCTTGCCCACATTTTCCCAGGTGCTTCTCTGTCTCTTACGCTAAAGAATGCTGGAGCTCTGGGTCTTGACAAGGATGATCCCAGTGTTTTAGTTGGCTGATCAGATTCTTCGTTTTCATAGCTCTACTTAGAGAACACACTGTGTTCTCATGCCGGTATATGACATTAGGGAGCTCACAGCTTCCTGGGCCTGAAAAGAGAAGTTAAAAAAAGAGTGGGTAAACTCTGGCAGAGGCCAAGATGCTTTTCATCACTTATGGGTGGCATCACAGGAGCTGGAAATCTTGTTAATAGAATCCAAAGTCTCAGTAATAGAGTTGTCTCATTAATGGAACCCATCATTCATTCATGCAGTCAAGGGTAATATTTATGGAAAATATAGTAAACATATTTTTTATTATGCATGAGCTGAAACCTTAGAGATGCACAAAGTATGGTCCTGTTCTCAAAGAGCTCACAGTCTAGGAGGGCAAACGGAATAATCCGGTCCTATAAAATGTTACAGCAATTCTGGCAGAATGCAAAGCAGGTGTGGTAAGGGCACCAAGTAGGGAAAAAGTAAATGTTGGCTGGAGTCTTGTGCAATGGGTAGATGTTAGCCAGGTGTTTCTTACTGGGGTAAAATGGTAGAAATGAGTGATCCTTCATTGTCTGTAACCTACAACTTTCTCTGCCATTGATTTCCCTTGTTTTTCTGCACCTCGACCTCCCTGCCTCACTTACTGCTGCTGCTGCTGTTCAGTCGCTCAGTCGTGTCCAACCCTTTGTGACCTCGTGGACTGTAGCCCGCCAGGCTCCTCTGTCCATGGAATTCTCCAGGCAAGAATACTGGACTGGGTTGCCATTTCCTTCTTGAGGGGATCTCCCGACCCAGGGTTTGAACCTGCGTCTTCTGCTTGGCAGGCGGATTCTTCACCACTGAGCCACCTGAGACGCCCCCATTCCCCTTTAAACTAATCCAACCTGCTGTTCCTTTGATGATCTTGAAATGTGCCTGGCTCCACTTTTTGGCATCAACTTGTGAAGGTCCCTGGAGCCATATGCTTTTCTTGTTTCTCCAAAATGAGGAGAACTGGTACTTTGGCGATGAGCCTTTTAAACAGCTCAGATACAAAGCCCGGAATTTGATTTTTTGCAAAAAAAAAAAAAAAAAAAATTGCCTGGGCTTTTGGTTGGTTAGTACTGGCCAGTTTTTCACTTCCCGTTCATCATCTCTCAGCCATAAGGTTCAGTTTTGGTATGAGATATGTGTGTATCTTTATAGACCATAGATGAAATATATATTTTTAGAAAAACTCTTGATACTTAAACCATGTGGGACATTTGGAAGTCTTTTTGAGAATCAGGAATCTGAATCTTTGTAAAAGGAAAGTGTTTTTCCCATCAAGAATGAAAAATCAAAACTAAATGGATGTTTTAAACTGTGGAGCAGAAAAATAAGGATTGTGTCTAGGACATTGTAGAAGCTTGGTGAACTGGGTAACGAACCTATCAGCGGTCTCAAGGCAGAGAAGTCTTCCTAGCAGTCTTCCTAGTCTTCCTTCCTTACCCTCCCTTTCCAACTGGAGGGTAACAGGGAGCTGGGCGCCTCTCACTTCTCTTAGGATGGGAACGTTATCCTGTAGTTTGTTTGATAAACACAGTATTTGTAATCTCGGTTAAGAGGAAGAAGACTTCCCCTCTGGGGCACTCGCAGTGGCCAGGCAGGAGGACACAGGCCCATAACTCGCAGACTCTGCCTGCACCATCCATGTTGCTCAAGGATCTCAGTCTGGACAGTGGAGAGAATCAGCTGTGAAAGGGTCCACGTCTCACTGAGGTCTTCACCCCCAGAGGCATTTCAACTGCCCGAGGTGTCTGAGCTTAAAGGTGACCACTCAGAGCTGATCTGTCTATGGGGATCCCATAAACTGCAGCACCATGGATAGAATGTATATAGAGAGATTCCAATAATTCTTTATTGTGAAATATGACACGTGCGGAAAACTGTACAAAACAATGTAGGGCTGAATAAATTATCATAAATGTAACCACACCCAGGTCAAGATATAGAACCCTGCCAGGACCCCAGAAGCTGTCCAGTGCCTTTCCTAATACAACTTTCTTTTCCTTTAAAGGCAGAACATATCACATAGTATGTATTTATGTTGGTTTCTTCCACTAGGCATTACGGATGTGAAATTCATTGATGCTGCTGTCTACAGCTGTAGCCTGTCGATTTCATTGCTGTATAGTATTCCACCATGTGGGTATCCTTCCATTTTAATGCTGATGGACAGCTGAGTTGTCGCCGGTGTTAGACCATTATCAATAATTTATGCTAGGTAGATCTTTATCTATTTCTTCTGTGCATATACCCAGGAATGGAACTGCTGGATGATGGATATGCATATCTTCAATTTTAATGGAAAATATCAACCTTTTTTTAATGGAAAATATCAACCAAATTGGTACAACCACTTTGTTTTCCAAAGTGGTTGTACCAATTTACATTCTTACTGGCAGGGTATGAGAGTCTCCATTGCTTCTAACAAAGTTTGGTACTTGTTTTTTAGTTTTAATCATGCTGTATTAGGAGTATTTTTCATATGACACTAAAAAGTTTCTCCCCTCCCTGCCCCTCACCCTGATTATTTTGCATCTGAAGATACTAAAGTGATTCTAGTAACTTGGAGTTCTGAGTTGACTACTAATAATATCAGTAGATGTACATTAAGAGAAGACATGTGGCCTTGGAAGATTCACAGTAATAAAAATCCCAATAAACAGAATTGACCCATACAGCATTTAAAAATAACACCGAGATTAGAAAACTGACGTAGGGATTGAATCAATACACCAGCTGGTGTTGACCTCGCATCCTTTCATAGGGGTATGTGTGTCCCAAGGGCACGCCTACCCCTTGTGGCTGGGCGCAAGTCGCTGAATTACCCAGCTGGGGCCAGTCAGGACCACCTTAGAGGAGGAAGGTCAGCTGGGGAGCCTGTCAGTTTATAGCTTGTAAGCAGTCACATCTGGCAGCGTCTGCTCCTCCAGCAGGCAGCAGAGACCACATGCTCTGGTCAACAGAGAGCAAGGTGCAAGTGCAAGGCTCTTCCACAGAAATAGCCAGCCCACTCACTGCCCACTGGCTTCTCTACCGACCTGGCCTCTGAGCTTCCCCCCCACTTCACCCTCCTCGAGCAGATCTCCTCAGTCTCCTGCCCCTTTGTCCTGCTAATGCAGCCTCCTGGGCAAAGCCTAGGTCTGGATCAACGCAGTTGTTTACTTTCTCTACATCAATCTCCCAGCTGTTGAAGCATGGTTGGAAAAATCTCACACCCTGCAGATGGTGCCTCTATAAACTTGGGTCACCGATGCCATCTGGACCCTGGTTACTGTCAGGTAGCCCTTCTCTCTTCCCCTGCTCAGCTCGCCCCCCTGTCTACCCTTTTCTTAATGCAATGATACTGGACCTTCCTTAATGATGTGCTGGGCCCCTACTCAAGACAGAGCTGACTACTGTCCGTTATGCACAAGGCTCTTTCGAACTGTCTCTACCTTCCTCAAGTCTCTGGTTCCACTTCCTGTCTGTCTCCTGAACCCCAATCCCAGCGTCTACTGTCGGTCTCCACAGGCAGTCTCTCCTCCTGCTTCATGAAGAAAGCTGGGCCTTCTGAAGCCACTCCCTTGACTTCCATCCTTCATATTTGTATATCATTCTGCATGCACAATCATCCCTTTCTCCCCTCTACCTCCTGTGACAATACAGGAAGTGTCTCCTCTCCCACTAAGGCTTATCCCTCTCCCTGGCCATGGAGCCACCCTCTCTAACCTCCCCATTTCTCTGTGCACCGACTCTCCCCTGACTTCTTCCCAGCAGGGGTCAAACAGGCTCACGACTCTCCCTTAAGGACCTGGTATCAGGGACTTCCTTGGCTTGACCGGGACCTTCATCCTGAGAGGCAGGAAGCAGCGCTGTGGGTTCAATTGTATTCCCTCTGCCCCGATTCTCCAATTCATACGTTGAAGTCCTAGCTCCTAGTATCTCAGAACGTGACCTTATTGGGGAACAGGCCTCTTTCATTAGATAAGACTCTTTCATAGAGATAATTCATCAGAAGGAAGTCATATTCTCTTTGGAGCTCAGTGTCCCCATTTTGGGACATAATGGGTGGTTGGACAGTCCTTTTTGCGGGATGCAGTTCCAAAATCTGTGGGAACAGAGGTGGTGGGAGGGGGGTGAGGGAGTTTAGAAGAGAAGACTCTACTGAGCTCTCCATCTCTCCTCTGACCAAAGCAGGTCCAGTTTTAACTGTTTTGTATTTGGGAACTTTGGGTGATATTTGGCTTGAAACGTGTTTCATTGTTTAAAAAATAAAATTAAAAAATTCAAAGCTACTGGCTTAGGTGTTATTTCATATCCTTTCCAACTGCAATGGCCTATGATTATAAGGTTTTACAAGTTAACACGTATGGGTTTGATGAACGTATAATGCAGATTTTTCTCCAAAAAGCCTGATTTAATATATTTTATTTCTTTTCAGTAAAGGAAACTTGTTAAAAAGGCTTATGAAAGCAATTTAACTTTCAAGCCTTTTAAAGATGTTCATATAGAACAGTTGCAAACTAGAAAAGCAATTTTTTTTGGACCATATGTTGGGATTTGGGGTTTAGAAATATGCCCATTGTCCACATGGGGCTATCAGACCCATGAGCAAGCAGTTGCACATGAATAGGGCCTTCAGATGATGAGCTCTTGAGAAGAATAACTGTGTCTGCTCCATCTGTATTTCCCCAGGACCTAGCTTAGTATCTAGTACACCGCATGCTACGCGCATACGTGCTCAGTCACTTCCAACTCTTTGCGACCTGTGGACTGTAGCCTACCAGGCTCCTCTAACCATGGAATTTTCTAGGGAAGAATATGAAGTGGGTTGCCATTTCCTACGCCAGAGGATCTTCCTGACCCACGTCTCTTGCGTCTCCTGCATTGGCAGTCAGGTTCTTTACCACTGCGCCACCTGGGAAGCCCCAGCTGGTACCCAGTAGATGCTTAATAAATGCTTGTTGAGTGAAAACATATGATGACGTAGACTCTTTCCCTGGAGCTTGGTGAGATTTCTTGGTGACAGGAAAGAAGAACTTTCTAAAGGAAGGGGTGGGTGGACTGGAAGCCAGAGGAGGGGCAGTATTCCTGGCCTGGGCCTGGGTGAACATGCAGAACTTCTGTGTGCAGGATGGCTATTCCTGTGGGCTGGGATATCCGCAGTTAAGGAAGGCAACCTTCACAGCGCGCCTCAGACAGTCTAAGTTCCTGGTTTCCTGGCAACTTATTTCACTTCTCACACTGAGGCCAGTGGACCACGGAGTCTATATCTTCCCCGTTTCTTCTTGGATGTGTCTCTAGTCGGGTATCTGACCTTTATATTTAAGATCCTTGATGGGAAGGGGCCTGGGTAGCTACTAAGATAAGCCAGGTTCTCCAGCTTTCCTCCTCTTCCATTTGGCCATCCATGACTGGGAATGCGGTAGGATGACCAGTGGCCTGAAATCAGGAGACCTGGCCTCTGGTCCCAGGTGTGTGACTGTGGGCAGCTCAGTCATTTCTAGGCCCTGGTTTCCTAATGTGTGAGCTGAAGGGCTCAGACAAAACTGTGTCCTCAATTCTACATCTTGTTAGATGTAGGACTGAATACATGTCACTTGGATATGTAATTGGTGAGATACCAGAAAAGGTGTTATTAACCAAAGACAGTATCTTCCTGTCTCTTTCTGTTTCTGACTGTCTGTCTGTCTCTGACCCTGTCACACTGTGTGATGTTTCCACTTTGCTTGTGCCTTTGATGTAAGATCTTGAAGGTGACAGTGAAAATGCAGTGCTATTTAATTAAAAGGCACAGAAGCCGAACATTTATCAGTTGTTGTTATTGTTGAGTTGCAAAGTCATGTCCAACTCTTTTGCAACCCCATGGACTGTAGCCTGCCAGGCTCCTCTGTCCATGGAATTCTCCAGGCAAGAATATTGGAGTGGGTTACCATTTCCTCCTCCAGGGGATCTTCCTGACCTAGGGATTGAACTGGTGTCTCCTGCGTTGGCAGGCGGATTCTTTACCACTGAGCCACCTGGGAAGCCCCAAGCAGCCATCAGTAGTGACATCATAAGTTGAGTGCATTTATCTGGTCCCCCTTTCATCACCTGGGCAGTGTCCTGACGGCTCGAGGCTTGGCCTGAGTCAGATGTATGGGCAAAGGTGTCAGAAAGACCTCGTCAGGGGGCCAGGTAATGTTCCCTAGAGGAGGACACCAAGAGGGGGAGGAGCAGAGCCCAAGGGCTGAAACCAGCTGGGTCCCCCTTATGGCTTGAGGACAGCTCTGGGCCCTGATTGACCAGCCAGCTGAGCACGCTGGCTCTTCACTGTCCGGCCACTGACAGTATCTGAAGCAGAGGCCTCTTGAAATTACACACTTCCGACTTGTCTTCCTTAGTAATTTCACATCCCTAGGCTGCAGAGCCTTGTCAGCTGATGATAGAGTCCTTCTATCATGTTCGGATTTATACAGTTTATTTTGGTAACTAAGACGGAAAGACAGAATTAATTATACCTTCCATGAAACAGTCCATCAGCCACCTGCTTGTGGAACAAAAAGTCAGATGTTTTGTTGCTCTTTGCCAGAAAGATCAGTCTTCTCTTGAGTCCCATTTGGGATTCTAAGCAGGTTATCTATGAAAAATTTTTCTTAAGTATGGTGTATATATACCATATATATATATACACCATATATATATATATATATATATATATGGTATACACACAATGGCAACCCACTCCAGTACTCTTGCCTGGAAAATCCCATGGATGGAGGAGCCTGGTGGGCTACAGTTCATGGGGTCGCTAAGAGTTGGACATGACTGAGTGACTTCACTTTCCCTTTTCACTTTTATGCATTAGAGAAGGAAATGGCAACCCACTCCAGTGTTCTTGCCTGGAGAATCCCAGGGACAGGGGAGCCTGGTGGGCTGCCATCTATGGGGTCGCACAGAGTCGTACACGACTGAAGTGACTTAGCAGCAGCAGCAGCATACACACACGTATATATATTTCCATTTGTGTAAAAACAATAAATAAGTACCACTGATCTCTTTCTGCCTATGTCAAAGAAGAATTTGTTGAGGATTTAATACCCTAATGCATTGGACGTACTTGAATTTGACAAAACAGTCAAATTGGTGATTTGGCTCAATTTAGCCAGTTTAAATATTGTTAGTATATAGACTTGCAGATGACTGGTTCTTTCAGAGTCATCCCTGGAGGGGACTGACTATTACGTGAATTGGAAATGCTCAGGTATGTTTCAAAGGTGTATGAGACAAGCCTTTCCTTTGTTTTCACTCGGTAAGACTCAGTTAAGAGGGTGAAATGAGAAAAGCTGTTAGTTCATCTGTGTGCACATCTAAATGTGGAGGCATAGCAACCAAACAATTCATGTTTAAAAATTTTTTGCAAACAGCAAGATGCTCCAAATTACAGCCAAAACCCCAACCAAGAAAGAAGGGAATGACAATGCTCATGAAATAAATGAGGATGGAAGTCAGAGTTCTAAGTCCTTTAAGCCTTTTTGCACTTAGGTAATGTCTTGCTGAGCGCACGGCCCTGGTTCTCTTCCTGGCCTTTGCCAGCAAACTTTTAGGAACCTCCTGGCAGAAGAGAAGACACAGTTCGCTGCACCTTCCACTCCCGTAGAGTTCTCAGTTGCTGACTATTTATAGGGACTTTCAACTGCCTCCTTCTCCCATCTGGTATTAATTTTTATTTCTTCTTCTTTTCTAGGTTCTGACTCATCTCCGCCCAGACCGACAGGTTTCCTGGAGGCCTTGCTTCCCCAGACGTGGGGCTCCACCCAGGTAACTCCACTGGCTGCTGTCCACCAGGAAAGGAAGGGCTGGGTCCCCAGTCTCAGAGAACCAGGCCATAATCGCTCAGTTATCCAAGTCAGAAGTAGAAAGCTTTCCTTAGCACTTCCTTGATTTCCACTCCCCACATCTAATCACTAATGGGATCCTCCTCACTCCCGAGGCCCTCTGGCTTCCTCTCCTCCAACTCTCCATCTCAGCTGCCACTATCTTAGCTCATAGTGTCTCTCCTGGACTGTTGAACAGTCTTCACATTGCAACCTCAAAACAATGGGGAAGACTTCGAAAAGTTTTAGCTGGAAAGTAACTTGACCACATTCTGTTGTCATGGAAAATCACACTGAATCTAATGGATGAACTGGAAAGGCAGCTGGAATGGTGACAGAGAGAAATCCAATGCAGAGCTCTGCTGGGGTCTAGACGAGAAATTAGGAGGGCCTGGGTTAAGCCCAAGGAGAGGCAAGGAGACGGGTGTTCAGCATGTAAAATGGATAGAACGTGGTAACGGATTGGAATTAGAAGGTGAAGGAGGGGGAGTGTTTATCATGGTCTCCCACGGTATTGCTAGGAGCTTAGGAGATTGGGCGGATGACAGTGTCATTATGAGAAAGAAACAATTAAGTCTGTGAGAAAACGATGAATTTAAGGTAATGTGTTAAGTTCCAGTTTCATGTGGGGAATGTCATGTGGAGAAAGAATCCATGAGCAGTAACATACAAGTCTGGAATTCAGAGAGCAGTTAATGTCGAAGACAGGCTTTGAGTCTGGGCTTAGAGCTGGTAAAGTCACGGAATGTGTAACACTAATGGGCAGAGATTATTAAGTGAAAAAGGAAGACAGTGTGTCCCCTGGGGAACACCACTGAGGGGAAGGGGCTGGAGAGGTAGGAGGAAATTCAGAGAGCCAGAGAGCAAAGAATTTTACATTAGATTATTGGCATTCTTGGTGGTGGTGGTTTAGCTGCTAAGTCATGCCCAACTCTTGCGACCCCATGGACTGTAGCCCGCCAGGCTCCTCTGTCCGTGGGATTTCCCAGGCAAGAATACTGGAGTGGGTTGCTATTTCCCTCTCCAGGGGATCTTCTCGACCCAGGGATTGAATCAGTGTCTCCTGCATTACAGGTGGATTCTTTACCAACTATAAAGCCCTGTGGATGTTCTTAAGAAAACACAGTGATAGGGACAGAAGACAAATGACATCTGCATTGAACAGTGAGTGAGAGTTGAGACATTTCAGACAGTGAATCTAGATTTCCCTTTCTGGAAACTTGACCATAAAAACAAGAGGAGAAGTGGGACATAGAACCTGACAACATGCAGGGTCACTGTTGGGGGAGCATGTAGCAGTGGCCTGTACGCAAGAGAACAGAAAGGTGCCTGCGATGCTGAATTTTATGCGTCAGCTTGACTGGGCCACAGAGTGTCCATATATTCAGCTAAACACTATTCTAGGTGTTCCCGCATGAATATTTTTGGATGAGATTAACATTTAAGTAATTTATTTTGATAAAGGGAATATTTCAGGTTGAAACAAAGCGATAGAACACTAGCTCAAAGCCATATGAAGCATACATTTCTGTAGCTAAGGTCAATACAAAAAAAAAATCTAAAAACCAGTATCACTACAATTTTGGTTCATAACTCCACTCTTGATTCTTTTACAGTGCCTAAAAGACAAAAACTTAAAAGGTAATTATAAATCTACACTAATGGATATATAACATCAGTTCAGTTCAGTCATTCAGTCATGTCCAACTCTTTGTGACCCCATGGACTGCAGCATGCCAGGCTTCCCTGTCCATCACCAACTCCCAGAGCTTGCTCAAACTCATGTCCATTGAGTCAGTGATGCCATCCAACCATCTCATCCTCTGTCATCCCCTTCTCCTCCTGCCTTCGATCTTTCCCAGCATTAGGGTCTTTTCCAATGAGTCAGTTCTTCTGTGGCCAAAGTATTGGAGTTTCAGCTTCAGCATAATTTGTAACACAAATAACATACATTGGGGAATGTATTTAAAGTAAATTAAAAGGTTTAAATAAGTAGACAGAGTAAAGCAGATTGCTCTCCCTAATGTAGGTGGGCCCTATCCAATCAGATGAAGGTCTGAGCAGAGCAAAAAGACTGACTCTTCCCGAGGATGAGAGAATCCCTCCTGCCTGAATGTCTTTGAACTGGGATATTGGTGTTTTCCTGCTTTTTGACTGAAGACACTGGCTCTTCCTGGGCCTCTCAGCTTTTGGAAAAGCTTCAGACTCCACCCTCGGTCTTTCTCATTCTCAGGCCATCAGACTTGGACTGGAACTAGATTGCTGGCTCTCCTGGGTCTCCAGCTTGCTTACCCACCCTGCAGATTCTTAGGACCTGCCCATCTCTATAATCACATGAGCTACTTCCTTATAATAAAACATATATATATGTGTGTGTGTGTGTGTATGTGTGTGTGTGTTCATGTTATTGTGTCTGTTTCTATGGAGAACCCTGACTAACACAACAAAAAATGGAAAATAAAAGGGGGACAAAAGAAAATAAGGAAGGAAGGGAGAGTGAAGGTCAGGTGTGGAATGGATGAGGTCCATGAGAGCCTACGTGCTTCAGAACTGCAGGGAGAGGGCGGGCGACCGCTTAGCTGTCTGTGATCTCTGATGGCATTGATGATTCGCTCCTGTTATGTAATTAGAATTCGCTTTCAGACGTTGCTGTCTTGGAGGCTCTTGTCTCATAGAAGCGAGACTTCCTCGCTCGGCTTGTTTTCTTGTTCCTTAGGCACTGTTGCTAGCATAAGGTCATACTTAGAAAATTGAACCCTCAATAAGATTACTCAGAGTCTTGGCTGCTTTCTCCCTGGCCATTTGGTCTTTAGGTTGAAAAAAAGAAACAGCTCACTTTCCTAAAGTGACATCACACGTCACTTTGAAATAAATATGCTCCATAGGCCAGCCTGAAATCTATGGTCTTCTTTTTTTTTTTTTTAACTCATGAAAGAGAAATTTTTGTTTTTAAAAATGTTAGAAAAATTTTTTTATTCTAAAAGTCTTCTCTGATAACCCAGTTATTAGGGAACTACCTGCTGAGCAGAAACAGTAGCAGAGGTGAGGATCTGGCCTCTTTATACCTGACTCATTTTTGCCACAGTGATAGGATAACCTCAGAAACCGCTAGTGTGATTTAAATGAGAGATTTATTGGGCATTCAGAACCCGTTTCATGTCTGCTCTACTTTTGTAAATTCTTTTGTTATACGATTCAAGTGACTAAGATAAATCATGTCATTTGTGGCTGTAGCCGATGCCATTTGGAATATCTGCTCAGTCGCTCTGCTCACTCAGAGTGGCAGGTTCCAGATTTCGGTTTGGACAACAACATGCTTTATTGTTCACAGCTGCCTGGACCTGGGTTGAGTGGCTGACCCAAGTTCAACGTCCTTCACGCGCCCACTGAGTCACTCATGCAGTCCCTCTCCAAGTGCGAGCTTGGGAGCAGGGCTGCCTGTCTGCTTTGGGGTGCTCGTCCTTACGATGATAACCACCTCCCTTCCTTTCTCACTGCCCCACCCGCCACGGAGCTGAGTTGAACTGTATTTTATTACTTGCAGCCAAAGGAGTCTTAATTTATTTAGTTAAATTATAAAAATATTCCCTACTTGAGTTGAAATAAGAATTTCAACGGTTACAGCTGGGAACGCTGCAATGGGGGAGCCCAGTTCTCCAGTTAAATAACCACGCATACTCTCTAACCCCTTTCTCATCCCCAGAAAGCCTCAGGGACGAGCCACGGCCAGCGCTGCCGCACCCTTGGAGGAAGCGTGGCCAGGGCAGTGTGTGTGACAGCATTACACATGCACGTCCCTGCTGACCCAGAAAGAGCATGTGCAGGAATTTGTGAGACAGATAAACTTGTATCGGTGCAGGGAAAATGGCATGCAGATAAAACTCTTGTTCAGTTGCTAAACTGTGTCTGACTCTTTGTGATCCCATGCATTCTTGCCTTGAGAACCCCATGAACAGAATGAAAAGGCAAAAAGACAAAATTGCACAGGTTCAAAAAAGACATAGTAGAAAGTCACTTGGTAAGGCACTGTTGGTAAGAGCAAAATATCAGAAACAATCTATATTTCTATTAATATGCTGCTGCTGCTGCTAAGTCGCTTCAGTCGTGTCCGACTCTGTGCGACCCCATAGACGGCAGCCCACCAGGCTCCAATAAATTATACACATGCACCCAACTGGAGTTCTACGGTGCTGTAAAAAGGCCTGAATGTGGTGCTTCTGTATGGAAAGACTGCTAAGTGAAGAGAGCACAGGGCAGGACAGCGGCTTTTGTAGGCCATCACGGGGGCATAAGGACAGCCATTCAAATTTCCTTATATATACATTGAAAAAAATTCCGGCAAGTGAAACAGATAAATTAATACCAGCAGTTTACTTGTGTCTATGAATGTGTAGGTGGCAGGGAGTTGTGGGTGGGAAGCCTAGATCTTAATAGGAAGGAGACTGTGCCTCTTATGAGACTTTTAAACAAAGTTATACTGGGCTTCCCTGGTGGCTGAGATGGTAAAGAATCTGCCTGCCATGCAGGAGACCTGGGTTTGATCCCTGGGTTGGGAAGATCCCGTGGAGAAGGGCATGGCAACCTACTTGGTATTCTTGCCTGGAAAATCCTCTTGGACAGAGGAGCTTGGTGGGCTACAGTCCTTGGAGTCTCAAAGAGTCGGACATGACTGAGCAACTTTATATATATATATTGAGACTTTATATATATATATATATATATATATATATATATATATAAAAAGAGACAGAGAGAGAAAGAAAGAGACTTCTCTGGTGGCTCAGACGGTAAAGCGTCTGCCTACAATTTGGGAGACTGGGATTCAATCCCTGGGTCGGGAAAATCTCCTGGAGAAGGAAATGGTAACCCACTCCAGTATTCCTCCCTGGAGAATCCCATGGATGGAGGAGCTTGGTGGGCTACAGTCCTTGGAGTCTCAAAGAGTCGGACATGACTGAGCAACTTTATATATATATATTGAGACTTTATATATATATATATATATATATATATATATATATAAAGAGACAGAGAGAGAAAGAAAGAGACTTCTCTGGTGGCTCAGACGGTAAAGCGTCTGCCTACAATTTGGAAGACTGGGATTCAATCCCTGGGTCGGGAAAATCTCCTGGAGAAGGAAATGGTAACCCACTCCAGTATTCCTCCCTGGAGAATCCCATGGATGGAGGAGCTTGGTGGGCTACAGTCCATGGGGTTGGAAAGAGTCAAACACGACTGAGCGAGTTCACTTTCTTTGTATATATATATACACACACACAGTGTGTTGCCAACTATTTTTAAAAAAGAGAGTGAGAAAAGGGAAGGAAGGAAGAGAGGAAGGCAGGGAAGGAGGCAGGGAAGGAGGCAGGGAAGGAGGGAGGGAAGGAGGGAGGGAAGGAAGGAGGAAGGAGGGAGGGAAGGAGGGAGGGAAGGAAGGAGGAAGGAGGGAGGGAAGGAAGAGAGGAAGGCAGGGAAGGAGGGAGGGAAGGAGGGAGGGAAGGAGGGACGGAAGGAGGGAGGGAAGGAGGGAGGGAAGGAGGGAGGGAAGGAGGGACGGAAGGAGGGAGGGAAGGAGGGAGGGAAGGAAGGAGGGAAGGAAGGAGGAAGGAGGGAGGAAGGAGGGAGGGAAGGCGGACACCGACAGCCTGTCTTCTGAACGGTCCATAGCATTGGCGGCACCACGAATAGGGTTTGTCTTTCCGAAAAAGGTGGGTGCGCAGAAGAGCAAGGAGAGACAGTAGCTATGCTAGATCGGGGCCACAGGAGAGGACTGGCTCTTTCTTGAAGCTGCAGCTCGCTGAATGAAAGCCAGAGCCACCAGCAGCCACAGTTTGATCAGAGAAGGGCAACCACCGCACTCATGAGATGCCGAACCCTGCAGGCAGTGTGGGCAAACAGTGTGATGTGTTACATCACAGAGGCTGATTTCAGAGCGTGGTGAACCCAGCGGGGCTTTCAGGGCAGACACACAGCTGCTTGCGAACAAGTAGCGGGTACAGCGAGCAGCGTTTTGAGTTTCTCTGCAGGTTTTCTCTTGGTGTCTCGAGGGAGCTGGGAGAAACCCAGGTCTGAAATTCAAACCTGCCTCGGCCAAGATGCTCCCTTAAAGTAGACCTGAACCTAGGGGCTCTTCTGGCTTTATTTGCCGTTTTCTAATGGGAACCCAGCCCTCCAGATATTATTCTTATTCGGGTGTGCTAATATTTTTTGCTGGAAACACTTCATACCAAGGTGGCTTGGACTCCTTCCCTTTGCCAGACTGTTTGAAAGCTCAAGTGAGCAGACATCCAACTTCCGGGCTGATCCAGGTTTTTCATGATCAAGCCATGGTAGGCAAAGATTCCAGGAAAACTCTCCCGGGAAGGCCAAAGATTTCTGAAAGTATCTGTGGACAAACAGATACAATATTATTGGGCTAATTCCCATAATTCAGCTAAAGTGATGGAAGCACTTTGCGGATGACTGGGAGGTAGGCTGACCGTGGCCTGGGTCCTGGCACCTAAGGCCTGAGTTGGGGGAACCTGCCAGCCCTTCAGATGCTCTCTCACCGCAGAGGAGCAGGTAAAGTCAATGGGCATCCAGTGGGGACTAGATTTTTGGACACAGTATTGCCAGGTAGGGGCTTCCTGGGTGGCTCAATAGTAAAGAATCTGCCTGCCAATGCAGGAGACACGGGTTCGATCCATGGGTAGGGTGGATCATCTGGAGGAGGAGCTGGCAAGCCACTCCAGTATTCTTGCCTGGGAAATCGCATGGACAGAAGAGGCTGGTGGGCTACATGGGGTTGCAAAAGAATCGGACATGGGTTAACAATTAAACAACAACAGCAACCACAGACACCTGGTTGAGCCTCCAGGGATGTGAGAGGGACCCCAGAGGCTTTTACTCTCTCTCAACCCTTTTCCTCTCTTTTCCTCTTTCCTCTTCACCCTTCCCCAACAGCTCACCAGAAATAATGGCCTAAAGCAGCAAGATGGCCACTCATCATCTCTTCCCTTTCAATCCCTCCTTACTCATCAGTAAGCAGAAGGTAGAGACACTGCTGGTACAATGAGCACGTGTCAAGACATGAAATAAAAGCAGGTGACTTAGTTGGGTGCAGTCTTTCCACCGTTAGGCTAAGAATGGAATATGCAAATTGTGTAATTTTGTTGATTAGCATACGTGTTAAATGCTCTTCTATTTGCATTTAAAACAGGCACTGCACAATATTGAAATGAAAGGGGTAGAATTTATGCTAACAATTTAAAATTTAAATTTTCCTTGACTCAGAGTGGCATTCAAAAGCAGCATTTTAAAAATAAAAACATGACAAGTGGAGAGAGACTGTGGAAGAAAGGAGAAGCTTTTCTTTTAGTGCCTCTAATGACACCTCTTCCCCTGCTTTTTAAAAAAGGGCTCCCACATTTTCATTTCGCCCAGGCCCTGCCTGTACACTTTTCTTCCTATAGTGACGGTGGACGGCCTTCTGGCTGTAGAATCCATCCGTCTGTGCGCACAGGCAGTGCCCAGGGTCTGAAGTCCCCCTGCAGCGGCACTGAACCAGTGATGATGGAGGAGGAGATAGAATCACCGCAGCTCCTGTGTTCCCCACCAGCCCTGGCCTGGAGCAGCCCCCCATGGGTTTGATCCCCGTCACCCTCTATCTGGCTTGGCTCCTGGCAGTGTATCTTTCCTTGCCCTTCACCTCCAAGGTCCCACTTCCTCACTCCTTCTAGTTTTCCTGGGGAGATTTCTGCAATGATCACTTCCATTCAACCGGAAACATCATGTCCATATCTTTGAAAATCTGGGCCCCAGCCAGCTGAAGCTTCTGAGGGTCTGTGATCTGTCTCTGACAAGGCCAGTGTTTTTGGCTATTAGGACGTGGGGTAGGAACCCCAACACTATTGTTGTTCAGTCGTGAAATTTTGTCTACCTCTTTGAGACCCCAACACTGCGGACCTTCCCAAAGTGCTCTTCCGGAAACACTGAGTCTTAAGGTTTACACTGAAACTTTTTAAGCAGCAATCTTTCCGTGCAGTCAGAGGGAACCTGGAGAGTCCTTTGGAGAGTGGGCTCCACTGGGAGTTGCTCTGTTGTAAGCACTGCTGTTCTCAGCAGGTCTGGGCCAAGCCCCCAGGCAGAGAAGACCCAACGACCTGGACCTCAGGGAAATGTGTTCTATTTACCTAACGAGACTTGATGTCACAGTGTCCCCAGCTCTGCTTGCTTGGCTGAGAGAAAGGAGAAAAAAAACTTACAAACAGCGGGCTTTGTCTTTTTAAATTAGTCATAGTTGGGGCTTCCCTGGTGGCGCAGAGGTAAAGAATCTACCTGCCATTCCAGGAGACTCGGGTTCCATCCCTGGTCTGGGAAGCAGCTAGTTCTCCCAGTTGTGAAACAAGGATACTAGTGCCCGCCTTATAGATACCAATGTGCTAGGCCTCAGTGCAGCTAGGCCTGTGGGCTGCAACAACTGAGCTCCCATTCTGGAGCCCAGGAGCCGTGACTTCGGAAGCGCTTGTGCTCCCGAGCCTGTGCTCTGCAGCAAGAGAAGCCGTGGCAGTGAGAAGCCTGCACCCCGCAACCGGAGAGGAGCCCCCGCTTGCCGCAACCAGAGAAAAGCCTGCCCAGCAAAGAAGACCCAGCACGACCCAAAATAATACATACATACATAAATTTAAATAAATAAAGCTGTAGCTTTGTTTATTTAAAATAAATAAATATCTTTTTAAAAAATTAGTCATAATATATTCTGTAAAAATCAGGCCAGTGCCAAAGCAAACATTTGTATCATCTTTTTCCATTCATCCAGGTATGTGGTTACCTATCCTGAGCAATCTTGGAAAGTCTTTTCACCTTCTCTGCCGGGAAAATTTTTCTCCATGCTTCAAAACACAACACAATATCTACAGACTGTTTCACAGTCCATGTCAGTACTTGTCTGTATTTATAGTTGAGGGCTTCCCAGGTGGCTCAGTGGTAAAGAACCCACCTGCCTATGCAGGAGACGTGGGTTTGATCCCTGGATAGGGAAAGATCCTCTGGAGGAGGGCATGGCAACCCACTCCAGTACTCTTACCTGGAAAATCCCATGGACAGAGGAGCCCGGCGGGCTACAGTCCATGGGTCGCAAAAAGCAGGACACGACTGTGTGAATGACTGACTGAGCACGATGCTGAGCACTCCACACGCAGTGTGGCCTTCCTGCTTCATGACAGCCACTGACAGCTATAAGGCGGGCACTCGTGCCCTTGTTTCACAACTGGGGAAACTGAGGCCAAGGAAGATTAGGTAAGATCTTGCCTAAGATCGCACAGCTGCCCAAGCTGTAGAACAGAGCCCATGCTGTTTGCCACGGAGTAAACGAAGTTGGTGAGTAGGTATTTTTCAAGGTTGTCAGGAAGAGAGCTTGTTAGAAGGCAGACTTGTCTGTGCAATGGCCTCTTAATTAAATAGAAGGGCAAAATTCCTTACATTAAAAAAGACGCCTTTTTCATCTCCCAGCTCTCCGTGGAACCAGCTTTCACTTTAACCAGTGTTTCCCAAGTCTGTTGAGCTCTGGTATGGGAAGGTCTCCTTGCACAGGTATTTAGTTCTGCTGCAGATTTAACAGCAATAGGGAAAGCAAGCACAGCTGCAGAGCTAGGCTCCCCACAGCTCACGATTACAGCTTGCTAGGGGCCTCCACCAAAACTGCACTGTGGGTTTATGACATTTAAGAAATTCTTGAGGGTGGTACTGATATATCAATTACGGGCACTGGTATTTTGGCCCTGTGGGGCAGACAAGGAAAGGGGATTTTATTTTGTTATGAGAAACACTTTCTTGCTTATACTTAACTTTTATTATTCACAAAGGATTTCAAAGCATTACCACGGAGTATGAACACCACACTTGAGTCATCTGGACATACTGGACTTTCACAACCGAATGGGTGGTGTTTCACAGTGTATTTCTTTTCAGTTCATCTTGGATTCGTTAAAAAAAAATATCACGGATGTTCACCAGACTTCCTGCCCCCCATCCACCTCCAGCCTTGCTCACTGTGGATGTCGGAGCACACGGGGGGCTTTCCAAGGCTTTGGTCAAGGCCGAGGACTTGCCTGGGCCCCACTGATCCTTCTCCTGGGGTGTCTGGCTTCCTCGCCCACTCAGGAGCCAAAGGCCCCATAGTTCAGGCAGTCTGGACCTGGAGTTGTCATTTATAGCCACCCAAACTTCAAGGATGACCAAGTTATAAAAGCATGTGAAATGGACGCAGAGAGGAGGAAAAGTTTTGAGAATCATTAAAAAGAGAAAGAGGGAGGATTGTGGAGTGGTAAAAGTGATACACTGATGGTTAGAGGGACTTGGGTATGAGGTAGGATGATCACATTATTTATTATCCAAATTGGGACTCTTTTTGGGGTGAGAACTTCCCTGGTGGCTCACATGGTAAAGCATCCACCTGCAATGCAAGAGACCTGGGTTTGATCCCTGGGTTGGGTAGATTCCCTTCTCCAGGGGAATCTACCCACCTCAGTATTCTTGCCTGGAGAATCCCATGGACAGAAGAGTCTGGTGGGCTACAGTCCATGGGGGCGCAAAGATATTACTGCTGAAAACTTTACTGGGACAGTAGGCATTCCTGGTGAGACGTGGGCACCATAGTGCCAGGACACTAACTAGCTGTCTAAACTTCAGCAGAAGGTAGTCACCACTAGCATTTTGTGCCAAGAAGTTGGGGGTGCTAAAGGCCCAGCAATGAGCCAGAGACATTTGCGTAATGAAGAGCCGTCCTATCCCACAAGTTAGAAGCACCCTCACCGAGGAACACTGCATAAAAGAATGGGCTTTTAATTATGACCTGTAAAGAATTGTTGCCTTCCTTCTACAAGTGTATGAGAGAACCACTGGAGAGAGAAAACTATGAAGTGTTGCTTTTTAGAAATGACTATGAAAGCTTTTATCACTGCTATACCCTTCAGAGCGTAAGCTCTACGCTTTCTGAAATTTTAGGGAGAGTGAGCCTATAATTTCAAGACACCTTAAATAGCAAAATTTGAACCACGTCTTCCAAGTGCCATTCTTCATAAATCTATTTAGAATCAAGCTTAAAAATCACCACCAGCAAATCATTTTCGTAGCCTACATGGCAACTGAACTTTCTTCTATTTAATTTTTCAGCACTGCTTTATTATAAGACATAGATGGCAAAAAATAATAATCTATTTGTATTGTAAGCTGAAAAGAATGAGAATCATAGAGTAGATCTGCAGCAATCTCTTCTGAGGATGGCAAGAAAAATAGACATTTCAACTGCACCTTTAGATTCACAATCAGGTTGATGGAAACAAATATCCCCAGGTCATTCACCTTAAAACCTAAATAAAGAAACAAACAATTGGCCAACCAGAGGTATAGAATTGGTATAGAATTTAAAGACTCAAGAGACAGTTTTCTATAACAGGTTAACCTGGGGTATCCTCTAATGCACATTAATGAAGTCTCCTTTATGTACAGTTAGGAAGGTTCCCTGGTGGAGGAAATGGTGACCCACTCCAGTATTTTTGCCTAGAGAATCCCATGGACAGAAGAGCCTGGCGGGCTACAGTCCCTGGGGTCGCAAAAAGTCAGACACGACTGAGCGACTAATACTAAAACTACTTACAGGGTTCGAGGTCTTCCTCAGAGAAGGCAATGGCATCCCACTCCAGTACTTTTGCCTAGAAAATCCCATGGACGGAGGAGCCTGGTAGGCTGCAGTCCATGGGGTCGCTAGAGTCAGACACGACTGAGCGACTTCACTTTCACTTTTTACTTTCATGCATTGGAGAAGGCAATGGCAACCCACTCCAGTGTTCTTGCTTGGAGAATCCCATGGACGAGGAAGCCTGGTTGGCTGCCATTTATGGGGTCGCACAGAGTCGGACACTACTGAAGCGACTTAGCAGCAGCAGCAGCAGGGTACACACAAGGGGGCTCAGACCATGCTGCAGTGCTTCCCATGGTGCCAGAGCATCGGGCAGAACTTCTGCATGGAGCCACTTAGGTCTTATAGACCCTGAAAAAAAGGGAGGAGGAGAGGCGACACCAGAAGTCCCCGAGTAACCCATCCCTACCCCTGTCTAAAGCACATAAAGTATTTTGTGGGGCGGTTTCCTTTTTCTCTCAATGTTTACAGAATTGTTGAATGATGGTGTTCATTTACTTATGAGATGATTGACATCGTCCCTCAAGACAGAAAAACAACTTGGGCTAACTTTAGAATGCAGGTATGCAGCCCACAGGGCGGTCCTGGGTCTCTGCTTTGCCTTCTATGGTAAACTTGGACTTTTTCTGGGTTTGGTTTTGGTCATCTCAGCTAGGCGTGTGTGGCGAATACACTTTTCACCAGTCTTCCCATGGAATGGTTGACTCAGCTCTGCAGTCCCAGTGGCCTCAGGGGGAGCTGGCCAGGGCGCCCCCTCTGTAAGATGCCTCCTGAAAGGGAAGAGGTCGCTGACGACCCACAGAGGAGGCTGTGGCCGTAAATATTTCAGAATTTGGTTTCCTTAACATCTTCAATAATGGAAAACATTTGCTTGTTTAAGACTTAAGTCCTCTCCGGTCTTTGGATTCAGTCTCCAATGGCGAGGTACAAGCATGATGTCATGGTCAGGAGGAATGCAGAGCCCAGAAAGCCTCGCCTGGGTCACAGAGAAGTGCTAAGCTCTTGAGAGGGCCCTAAGACAAATAAACAGATGCGGCCTAGCACATGTCAAAGACCTGTGCAAGGGCAAACATCTTTATGACTTTGGTCCTGGGAAGAGAGACCCAGCCTGGGATTAGAATTTACAGCTGACAAGCTGCTGATGAGGCAGTTACGGCCGTTTAGTGCATGAATGGCCACTCTGGGGACAGGGGGCTTAGCACGCCAGGCTAAAAATCTCAGAGCGAAGTGGGGCCGAACCCCATTTCCTGGGATAAGGGTACTCACCCCACAACCTGCCCCCTGGGGCCTTTTCTTTGCCTTCCTTTGATTTACAGCCCTCCCTGCAGCTCTGTAGAGCTCTGACACACATGGCAACTCAGCATCAATGGAATTCCTAAGACCAGGGGAAGAATCTCCTTCTCAGCTATAAACGTCACTCTGAAATTCTTCTCCTCTGTAATGTTTCAAGAGCGCATGGAACATGCATGGCTTGCCCCCTGCAGCATCCCCGTCCTCCAAGCACTCACAACTCCCGTAACCCATCTTGTGCACAAGTGTGCTGATAGCTGGCCTCTCCGATCCCCAAATGCCAGCCAGCTTTCCTGCAGTGCTTCTCAGATGGAGCAGTTTTGTCCCATGGGGGATGTTTGGTAAGGTCTAGAGACTTTTTGTTTGTTTTTTTGGCTACACCGAGCAGCATGTAGGAGATAAAACCCACGCCTCCTGCAATGGAAGCTCGGAGTTGTAACCATATGACCACTGGGCAAGTCCCTAGAGATATTTTTGATGATGACAACTGGATGAGAAGGGTTACCAGCATGCAGCCATGAAATTAAAAGATGCTTGCTCCTTGGAAGGAAGGCTATGACAAACCTAGACAGCATATTAAAAAGCAGAGACATCACTTTGCTGACAAAGGTCTGTATAGTCAAAGCTATGATCTTTCCAGTAGTCACGTATAGATGTGAGAGTTGGTCAATAAAGAAGGCCGAGTGCCCGAGAATTGATACTTTTGAATAGTGATTCTGGAGAAGACTCTTGAGAGTCCCTTGAACAGTAAGGGGATCAAACCAGTCAATCCTAAAGGAAATCAACCCTGAATATTCATTTGAAGGACCGATGCAGAAGCTGAAGCTCCAGTATTTTGGCCACCTGATGCAAAGAACCAACTCACTGGAAAAGACTGAGGGCAGGAAGAAAAGGGGCCAACAGAGGATGAGATGGTTGGATGGCATCATGGACTCAATGGACATGAGTTTGAGCAGAGTCAGGAAGATAGTTGAGGACAGAAGGGCCTGGTGTGCAGTCCATGGGGTTGCAAAGAGTTGGACACAAGTGAGCACTGAACAACAATGACAGGGGATAGATGCCAGAGATGCTTCTGAACACCCTACAACACACGGGACAACCCCTCCACCCATCCGAAAACAAAGAAAGGTCCAGTCCAAAATGTCAGTGGTGCCAAGGCTGAGAAATCCAGCGCTGGGGTAAGGGTAGATCACGTCTGTGCAGGTCAAGAAAGTCGTTCTCTAAACTTTCCCTGTCTGATGGAACTTTCTGTGATAATGCAAATGTTTGGTACTTGTGTTGTCCAATATATTAGTCGGGAGACACATGAGGTTATTTAGCACTTGAAATGTGGTCAGTGTGACTAAGGAACTGAATTTTTACTTACAATGTTCTAAATTAATTAAGTTTTGGCTGTGCTGGGTCTTCGTTGCTGCATGGGCTTTTCTCTGGTTGTGACCAGAGGGGACTGCTCTCTCGTCGTGGCCTCAGGCTTCTCCCCGCAGTGGCTTCTCTTGTTGCAGAGCATAGGCTCTAGGGCAGGCGGGCTTCAGTAGTTGGGACACAGGAGCTCGGTAGTTGCGGCTCATGGGCTCTAGAGCACAGGCTCAATAGCTTAGTTGCTTCGAGGGATGTGGGATCTTCCTGGATCAGGGATTGGACTTGTATCTCCTGCATTAGCAGATGGACTCTCCACCACTGAACTACCAGGAAAGCCCTTTAGAAATTTAAAAAATTTTTATTTATATTTACTTTTAATTAATTAAATATTAGTCATCCCATGCAGCGAGTGACTTCTATTTTAGACAGTGCCGGTCTACATCTTGGGAGTTTAGAAGCCCTGGAATAGCCTGCCCTGGCTAGTTCTCTACTCTACCAGCTTATAATTAAAATTCCACAGTTAGACACTCCTTCTTTCACTAAGACTTTGACCCCTACTGATATGATATTATCCTGGGAGGGAGATGATCTTTAGCTTATCAAACACTGATGCTAATATGACTAAGGGATCTGAAAGATGGCTGGGGGTGGGGCCTTGAAATGAAGGAGAGGGCCCCAGGAGATGGGGGGCTTTGTAGAGGAAATGGGAGGGGGTGGTGACAGGCTAGAGGTAGCAGAGGCCACCTGTGCCTGCTTTACTCAAACTCTGCTGAGAACAGAAGTCAAATACAGTCATCTCTTAATATCTGGAGGGGATTGCGGTTCTAGGATCCTCCACAAATACCGAAATTCACGGATGCTCAGGCCCTTATATGAAATGGTGTACTATAGCTGGCCTGTAGAAAGGCAGAGGAGGATGCCAGGGAAACTGGAACTGGGTTGTGGAGGGGGTGGAACCCGCAGAAGCAGAGCCCATGGAAGCAAAAACCAGAGGTGGAACTGTACTCACAATTTCCATTCAGATATATTTACCGTCTGCAAAAACGAGAGCCAAAGGCAAGCGGAAAAGACCAAGTATGTCACAGAGCCGAGCCCGTTTCCTGTTTTTTTTCTGCCTTTGGCTCTTAGGCCAAGTCTCCAACCACTGAGATGTTAGGGTGCCCTCTCTCTGATGTGGCCCAAATGGTGGTGGTGATTTAGTCGCTAAGTGGTCGCTCTTTGTGAACCCATGGTGGGTAGCCCGCCAGGCTCCTCTGTCCATGGGATTCCCCAGGCAAGAATACTAGAGTGGCTTGCAATTTTCTTCTCTGGGGGAATCTTCCTGACCCAGGGATTGAACCCGCATCTCCTACATTGGCAGGTGGATTCTTTACCTCTGAGCCACCAGGGAAGCCCCATGTAGCCCAAATAGAAGCAGTAATAAACCACAGAACATAAAATGGTTTTTCCCTTTGATCTGATTATGAAATTTGGAGTTCAGTTCAGTCACTCTAACTCTTCCCACTGCATGGACTGCAGCACGCCAGGCCTCCCTATCCATCCACCAACTCCCAGAGCTTGCTCAAACTCATGTCCATCGAGTTGGTGATGCCATCCAACCATCTCATCCTCTGTTGTCCCCTTCTCCTCCCACCTTCAATCCTTCCCAGCATCAGGGTCTTTTCCAATGAGTCACCTCTTCGTATCATGTGGCCAAAGTTTTGGAGTTTCAGCTTCAGCATCAGTCCTTCCAATGAATATTCAGGGCTGATTTCCTTTAGGATGGACTGGTTGGATCTCCTTGCTGTCCAAGGGACTCTCAAGAGTCTTCTCCAACACCACAGTTCAAAAGCTTCAATTCTTCGGCGTTCAGCTTTCTTTATCATCTAACTCTCACATCCATACATGACCACTGGAAAAACCATAGCCTTGACTAGATGAACTTTTGTTGGCAAAGTAATGTCTCTGCTTTTTAAATGCTGTCTAGGTTGGTCATAACTTTTCTTCCAAGGAGCAATCGTCTTTTAATTTCATGGCTCCAGTCACCATCTGCAGTGATTTTGGAGCCAAAACATAGAGTCTGTCACTGTTTCCACTGTTTCCCGTCTATTTGCCATGAAATGATGGGACCAGATGCCATGATCTTCATTTTCTGAATGTTGAGCTTTAAGTCAACTTTTCCACTCTCCTCTTTCACTTTCATCAAGAGGCTCTTTAGTTCCTCTTCACTTTCTGCCATAAGGGTGGTGTCATCTGCATATCTGAGGTTATTGATATTTCTTCTGGCAATCTTGATTCCAGCTTGTGCTTCTTCCAGTCCAGCATTTCTCATGATGTACTCTGCATATAAGTTAAATAAGCAAGGTGACAATATACAGCCTTGACGTACTCCTTTTCCTATTTGGAACCAGTCTGTTGTTCCATGTCCAGTTCTAACTGTTGCTTCCTGATCTGCATATAGGTTTCTCAAGAGGTAGGTCAGGTGGTCTGGTATTTCCATCTCTTTCAGAATTTTCCACAGTTTGTTGTGATCCACACAGTCAAAGGCTTTGGCATAGTCAATCAAGCAGAAGCAGATATTTTTCTGGAACTCTCTTGCTTTATAAATGATCCAACAAATGTTGGCAATTGGATCTCTGGTTCCTCTGCCTTTTCTAAATCCAGCTTGAACATCTGGAAGTTTATGGTTCACATACTGCTGAAGCCTGGCTTGGAGAATTTTGAGCATTACTTTACTAGCATGTGAGATGAGTGCAATTGTGCAGTAGTTTGAACATTCTTTGGCATTGCCTTCCTTTGGGATCGGAATGAAAACTGACCTTTTCCAGGCCTGTGTTCACTGCTGCTCATCAAACTGTATTGTTGTGATTTCTGCTGGTGACCCAAGCCAGTGACTGCCTCCTTCTTAACAGAGGTCTGCTTTAGGGTCTGAGTTGTAGGGCCTGTCGTCTATGTAATCCATTGAAAAGCCGGCTTACTGTATAAGTTTTCCTTGATGAAATATTGTGTACTCAACTTTCAAGACCTCTAGAGATGGAAGTCACCAGCCTCATTGGTAAACTATATCTACCCATGTTTCTTGAGATGGGGAAAGACTGAAAATGAAATCAAACCGAACACAAATCCTCTCTTCTTAAATATCCTCACACTGGAGCAGCAGGTATAGCACAGACGCTGCTCATTCCCAAGGGGCACAACGGAGATTGAACAGAAATAGCAAGTCCACCAAAATTATCACAGGGACTGGCAACTGCGATACAAGCATAGCAAAAATGATGAGAATTCTTCTGCCTAGAAAGATGCAACAGAGAAATACAGGAGAGAAGACAGAATTTTGAACGTTTTCACAAATCACTAGTTTGTCTGAACATGACACGGGTGAGGAAGAGCAGAGGGGAAGGTAGGTAAATTTAGGACAGTGTAAAGAACTATTTCTGTCTCAGTCCATCGAGGTTCAGTTTACTTCAGTTCAGTCGCTCAGTCGTGTCCGACTCTTTGCAACCCCATGAATCGCAGCACATCAGGCCTCCCTGTCCATCATCAACTCCCGGAATTCACTCAGACTCATGTCCATTGAGTCGGTGATGCCATCCAGCCATCTCATCCTCTGTTGTCCCCTTCTCCTACTGCCCCCAATCCCTCCCAGCATCAGAGTCTTTTCCAATGAGTCAACTCTTCCCATGAGGTGGCCAAAGTACTGGAGTTTCAGCTTCAGCATCATTGCCTCCAAAGAAATCCCAGGGCTGATCTCCTTCAGAATGGACTGGTTGGATCTCTTTATAACCCAAATACTATGGACTGGGGGCTACACAGCAGAAATTTATTTTTCCACAGTTCTGCAGGCTGGGAAGTCTAAGATCAAGGCACCAGCAGATGTGGTGTCTGCTGACGGCTTGTTTTCTGGTTTACAGACATTCTAGCCCCATGTCCTCCTGTAGAGGAAGGGACAAGAGAGCTTTGGGGTCTCTTTTCTAAGGGTGTTAATCCCATCCTCGAAGACTCATGACATAACAGCCTTCCGAAGGCCTCACCTCCAAACATCAGCACACTGGGGATTAGGTTTTAATATATGAACTTTGCAGGGGACATAGACCTGCAGTCTATAGCATTCTGCCCCTGACCCTCTGAAATCCGTATCCATCCTGCATACAAAATTTCTTCATTCCATCCCAGATACCTCTCAAAGTCTTATTTCAGCAACAGTTCAAAAGTCTACAGTCCCAGGTCTCATCTTAATATCATCTAAATCAGAAATGGGCGAGACTCAAGGCATGAGTCATCCTGCGGCGAATTCCTCCCCAGTTGTGAATCTCTGAAACCAGACAAGCTGTGTTGCTTCTCAGACACAAAGGTAGGACAGGCAGAGGCTCGACCTCCCATCCTGATGGAGAAACAGGAAAGGAGAAAGGGATGTCAGGTCCCAGCTCCGTCTAAAACCGAACAAGGTAAGCAGCGTTGAAACTTAAGGCTCCAGTACACTCTGGTTCAACGCTCCCCCTTCCAGGCCTGCTAGGGTGGCAGTGTCGCCCCCTGCCATGTGTCCGTGGGGCAGCGCTTTGGTGGCTCTCTGCTAGGGCTCCATCCATGTCCGGACTACAGTTCTCTGCCAGGCTCTGCCCCATGACGGCTCCGTGCGGGGACCTTCTGTCTCTCCCAGCAGGCCCTGTCCATGCCACGGTTCCCCTGGATGCAGCCCAAACCAGGGGAATCTCTCTGCAGGGATCCCACACCTGGAGGCCCTGCACGGGCTTTTTGCCTCACCTGACCCAGAAAGGTGCCCTCCCCTCCTCCTCACCCCTGCCGCTTTGAAATCACTCTGCTCCCTAGGCCCTTGCACTCTGGGCCTGTGATAGGAGTGGTGTGTTTAATGACTTTTGAATCGCCTTCAGGGTCATCCCTCCGTAGTCTTGAGGAATAGCGATTGGCCTCAGATGGCTGATCCACACTCATTTCCTAATAAACAGTCACCTGGCGATCGTCTTCATTTTTTTGCCATATGGACAGGCTGAGAATCTTCCAAATCTTGAAATTCTGCTTTCCTTTTGCTTAACAATTCCATCTTTAAGTTTTTTTTCTCCTCTCGAATTTTACTATATGCAGTAGGGAGTGGACAAGCTGTACCTTCTAACTTTGCTTAGAATAGCTTCAGCTATGCATCTGATTTCATCACTCACTAGTTTCACTTTCTGCAAAACACTAAAACCCAACACAGTTCAGCCAAGTTCTTTGGCACTTTATAACAGGGATGGCCTTTTCTCTAGTTTTCGGTAACACATTCCTCATTTTCATCTAAGACCGCTCAGAATGACCTTTTCTGTCCATATTTCTACCAACATTCTACTCATGATTAGTTAGGTATTATTTGAGAAGACTAAGGCTGTCTCTACAGTTCTCCTTTCTTTCAGAACTCGCACCAGAATCACTCTTGTTATTGTTTTAATTGCTAAGTCATGTCCAACTCTTTGGGACCCCATGGACCTGGTCCATTTATCGCCATGTAGGATTTTTCTAGCATGCACCTCAAAATTCTCCCAGCCCCTGTCCATTATCCTCATTACCCAATGCCTCCACATCTTAAACTCTAGTATTCTTGGGCTTCCCTGGTGGCTCAGATGATAATCCACCTGCAATATAGGAGACCTGGGTTCAATCCCTGGGTTGGGAAGATCCCTTGGAAAAGGGAATGGATACCCACTCCAGTATTCTGGCCTGGAGAATTCCACAGACAGAGGAGCCTGGCAGGCTATGGTTCATGGGGTTGCAAAGGGTCGGACACGACTGAGCAACTTTCACATGTACACATACCACATTTTAAAATATTTGCTACAGCAGCATCCGACTTCTCAGTAGCAGTTTCTGTCTTAGTCTGTTCAGGTTGCTATAACAAAAATACCATAGGCTGGGTGGCTTATAAGCAAATATCTATTTCAAATGGCTCCGCATGCATGCTGAGTCACTTCAGTCGTGTTCGACTCTTTGCAATCCCATGGACTGTAGACCGCCAGGCCCTTCTGTCTGTAGGATTTTCCAGAATACTGGAGTGGGTTGCCATGCCCTCTTCCAAAGGATCTCCCTGACCTGGGAATCGAACCCATGTTTCACATCTCCTGCATTGGCAGGTGGCTTCTTTACCTCTAGTGCCACCATGGAAGAACTTCATATAGCCCTGGAGGCTGGTAATTCCAAGGTCAGGGCATCAGCAGATTTGTTGTCTAGTGGGAACCCTCTTCCTGGTTCATAGACAGCATCCTCTTGCTGTGTCCTCACAAGGCATAAGGCACAACCTTATGTTGTCCTTAAAGGAGCACTAACCCCATTCCTGAGGGCCCCACCTTCACAACCCAATCACCTCTCAAAGGTTACACTTCCTAAACCATCATGCTGAGGGTTAGGTTTCAACATATGAATGGCGGAGCCACAAAGCATTCATTCTATGGCGATTATTTAATACAGTGTAGCAGTGAGGCGGGTTGATTTAAGAGCCTTTTATCTCCATGCTGAAGGCTGCAGAAATAAAGAGCTCAACAATGTTTAAATGGAAAATGACGGTTCCATAATGAATGCTTGACTGGAGGAAACAAGGGTGTTTAAAGCTGATCTCCTGAGATAAGCAGAAAGAAAGGGGCTCCACCTCCTTCCCATAAGGACCCCTGTGCCGTTCTCTGAAAAGGGACACTAGACCAGTCTCGCCACAAATCTTTGGGTTTATCTCATTTAGCCACTCTTGCTGTGGAACAGAGGTGAGCTAATCTCCTAAGTGAGTTTGCTATTTACCCACATTTGACACAAGTAGTTTTTCCACATTGGTGTTAAAGCAGGCTAAGAAACACAGACCTCCCTGGGAAGAAGTGGTAGCGGCCCCATGGCAGCAGCAAGCCCAGGCCTATGGGGTGGGGGCTGGAGTTCAGATGCACTAAGAGCTGTTTTTACACTGATCCACTCTAAGTCTTTGAGTGCAATGGCTGATTATTGGGTCAACAAACATGAAAAGCTTTGTCACTGGCCCAAGTTTGAACCAGAAGCAACATGTCTTTCATGAGCATTTAAGGATGAAAGATCTAAGATTAAAACAGAAAATCTTGGTCACCGTGAGCACCATTTGAGGGTCTTTGTTCACGTGGGTTTTGCCCTAACAGAAAAAGTAAAGCAAGAAGATCTACGAAATGTCCTTGATCTTTTTCTCAGCCCAGGGTTGTAAACCCTGAGCTACCTTCATGCTTCCACTACAGGAGCTATAGGGTAGGGTTTCCAATGGGACTTTCAGCTTTTAGCTTAGTAAAATGATGACATCATATATGGCGGTGCAGTGAACAAAGGTTCAGGGAACATTTGACTGAGTGCACATTTGACAGTATCATCCTTCTTCTTAGACCCTTAAGACTCATCAGAGGCTCTCTATTACCTGCAGGATGGGGGCGGGGGTCTCCTGGTTAGTACCTATGACTCTCGCCTTTGCTTCCACCCCCCTGAGATTCTTCCAGTTCTTCAAACGCTTCATGCTTTCTTGTAATCCCACCCCTTAGCATGCACTGTTAGCTCATAGTCATATGCACCTTCCCTGCGAAACCAACCTCGACAGCCCTTGAATTAGCTTCTCCTTTGCAGATGGTGACTGCAGCCATGAAATTAAAAGACGCTTACTCCTTGGAAGGAAGGTTATGACAAACCTAGATAGCATATTCAAAAGCAGAGACATTACTTTGCCAACAAAGGTTCGTCTAGTCAAGGCTATGGTTTTTCCTGTGGTCATGTATAGATGTGAGAGTTGGACTGTGAAGAAGGCTGAGCGCCGAAGAATTGATGCTTTTGAACTGTGGTGTTGGAGAAGACTCTTGAGAGTGCCCTGGACTGCAAGGAGATCCAACCAGTCCATTCTGAAGGAAGATCAGCCCTGGGATTTCTTTGGAAGGAATGATGCTGAAGCTGAAACTCCAGTACTTTGGCCACCTCATGGGAAGAGTTGACTCATTGGAAAAGACTCTGATGCTGGGAGGGACTGGGGGCAAGAGGAGAAGGGGACGACAGAGGATGAGATGGCTGGATGGCATCACTGACTCGATGGACGTGAGTCTGAGTGAACTCTGGGAGTTGGTGATGGACAGGGAGGCCTGGTGTGCTGAGATTCATGGGGTCGCAAAGAGTTGGACACGACTGAGCGACTGATCTGATCTGATCTTGCACTCTGTGCTACATTTCATTATAGCATCCATTGAGTCATATTGAAATTACTTCCCAAGTCAACTGTGAGTTTCCTGAAGCCAGGGCTGGGGGCTAGGTTGTAGTGGTCCCTACACTTTCCCAACACCTAATCCAATGCCAGGCACAAAATCCATAAATGCTCAATGAGGGAACAAGTGATTTCAATTAACTGTGCATGATGGAGAGCATTTTGATAAAGGTGCATCCCACATTTTCTCTTTGGCAGAATACTATGAGACTGCCTTTCTATCAGCTCCACATAAGGGATAGTCCTAAACCCCATGGTTTCCCTTAAGACAAAAAGAAAGTAAGAAGAGAAATCGTTCATACACTTTGGGAAAAGAACAAGGAAGAAGGGAAGGAAGGAAGGTAGGAAGGTCCTTGGCTTCTGAAAGTCTACCTCAGGTGCAAGAGAAGAGATTATTTATATTCTGCTGGGAGACTTGACCCATGAACATAAAGAAGAAAGTGACTGAAATTTATTACTTTACATTCATAAGATGAAAAGGAGTCTTTCAGCTCCTCATTGGTCAATAGCCACAAGTTATATTTCAACCATAAACCTTTTCTAAAGAGGCCCAGAAGTGTAGGTAGGAGCTGCATTAGACAATGGAAACCAAGCTGTACCTATCGTGAGGTGCCTGATTAATTAGTCTGTTGCCCAGTAGCTCCGCTTTTCATTTTTTGGAAATGAATAAGCAGCATTATTCACCTTCACTGGACTTATTGTGCCTCACGGGGACTGAGGTGCCTCTTGAAAAGGGCCACTCCTTGTCCTCCCCACTTCGCTGTGCAAAAACAAAGCCCCTCGGAGAAGGAGGAGCCAGGACAAGCCACCCTCCCAGGGCGGGGGACGACATCAGGGGAGTGACCGGTGCAGAGGCAGGGAGGGCCGCGCCGCCCGGGGAGGCTTGCCCGCGTGGTGGAGAAGGCTGTCTCTGCTTGCATGTCTCTGAGACAGCTCATCAGGTGTGGCTGGATTTGGGACTCCCAGCAGCTGTGTTTAGGGGTGCATTTGTCTTATCTACCCACATCCTTTGAGGATTTCAGGGCAGGCCATTTTTATCTCTCTTAATGAATGCTCTGGCGGTTTCTGAACACGGGGCTGTGTCTGCATGCCCCGGGGAGTGTTTATTTTCACTGCTGTTGAGATTGACTAGGACATGTATTCACGAACTCCTTTTGGATGTCTTTTTTTTCTCTGACCATCCCTCCAGTTCAGACCTGAACAGGAAGACAACTGCAGAGAGAAAAGTTTCTGCCCGGAAGTTGGGGTTTCCTGGTTTTCTCCTTTTTTTTTTTTCACACCTTAACAGCTCATCAGTCACCTCAGCATACTATTTGTAGTCCTTAAACAGTTTGCAAATCTGTCCCCTAGGTTGGCTAAATAAATATGTCACATCAGTTAAAAATCAGGTTATACAAATTCACTTAGTGGAATAGGGAAATAAGAGATATAGAGTGGAAAAATCAGGTTACAAAAAACAGTTTGAGTAAATGATTACATATGTTCACATATATGATCTTGAAAAAAAAAAATCTAATAGTATACACACAAAAACAGTCATGCTTATTCCTGGACTGGAATTAAGGAGTTTCAGAATTCTGGCAGTTTGTTTTATTTCATACACATTTAAAGTTTTTTCCAATGAGCTTGCATTAACTTGCATAATCTGGAAAATAATAGAAAAATTTAAGGAAATGAAATGTATGCATGCTAATAGGGGAAAACAAGGCGTCCTTCTCCCCTCTCTTCCTGTCATCATGACCATGTTTCATTGCTCATTGTTTCCCTCATCTACAAAAATTTCTTTGCATGTTACCCTCTCTTTAATCCTCCACCTTTATTCACTCTCTTTCAGAAAGGTCTTTTTGTAAAGGAAATCTGACCAAGTAACTCCTCTAAATGCTCCAGGGTTTCCTGCAGGATGAGTGAGTGAGTGAAAGTCGCTCAGTGGTGCCTGACTCTTTGCAACCCCAGGGCCTATACAGTCCATGGAATTCTCCAGTCCAGAATACTGGAGTGGGTAGTCTTTGCCTTCTGCAGGGGATCTTCCCAACCCAGAGATCGAACCCTGCTCTCCCACACTGCAGGCAGATTCTTTACCAGCTGAGCCACAAGGGAAGCCCAAGAATACTGAAGTGGGTAGCCTATCCCTTGTCCAGGGGATCTTCCAGGCCCAGGAATTGAACCAGGGTCTCCTGCACTGCAGGTGGGTTTTTTACCAACTGAGCTCTCAGGGAAGCCCTCCTATAGAATAAGGAAGTTCAAAACCCTCAGGCTGATGGCTGAAATGCTTCAGAACCTCAGCAGCATCTGAGGTTCAATGCCAACTCCTGGGTTTCCAATCCTGGTTAGCAGTCACCGGAAGGGAGGCTGAATCTCTCCTGCTTTGAACGCAGCGTCCCCTTCTCCTTCTTGCCTCTCCCTGCCCTCACCCACCTCCTTTATCTCTGAGCCAACCCTCAAGAGTCAACCCCAGCATCACCTCTCACAGGAAGGCTTTCTCGCCTGGAGTTAGGGGTCTTTTTTTGTTCATGTCTCTATACAAGCACTTACAACATCTCATAATTATTACTTTGGGTGTCTCTTTTCCACACCTGAAGGGAAGGAGGATCCTCTGTCCAACTCTACTCAGCTCTCAGAGCAGTGTCAGGCACCAGTAGGTGCTTAATAGACACTAAAGATAGACTATACCCTTGGCTGGTGTGGACAGGATGTGAGCGTGTGAGGGAATCAGTTCTACCGATTTACTGCTGTGACTGTAGAAACTATTAATTCTTCATTAACCAAGTTTAGCCTTTCTCTTTCCTCAGAGGATAGTAATGCCCTCGAAAATGGTAAGGTAATCAACTGTGCCAGCATTTATCCACTTTATACACTTGGGGCGTGAGGAGGTGTGCTTTATAGACACATTTCAATACACTTCCCCTCTGTAGCAAGGTAAGTCTGGATAAGTGAAGGTTACCTGGGGCTATGGGTTGAATTGTGTCCCCCTTGACCACCTGACCTGCCTCTTGAGAAACCTGTATGCAGGTCAGGAAGCAACAGTTAGAACTGGACATGGAACAACAGACTGGTTCCAAATAGGAAAAGGAGTTCGTCAAGGCTGTATATTGTCACCCTGCTTATTTAACTTATATGCAGAGTACATCATGAGGAATGCTAGGCTGGAAGAAGCACAAGCTGGAATCAAGATTGCCAGGAAAAATATCAATAACATCAGGTATGCAGATGACACCACCCTTATGGCAGAAAGTGAAGAGGAACTAAAAAGCCTCTTGATGAAAGTGAAAGAGGAGAGTGAAAAACTTGGCTTAAAGCTCAACATTCAGAAAATGAAGATCATGGCATCTGGTCCCATCACTTCATGGCAAATAGATGGGGAAACAGGGGAAACAGTGTCAGACTTTATTTTTGGGGGCTCCAAAATCACTGCAGATGGTGATTGCAGCCATGAAATTAAAAGACACTTACTCCTTGAAAGAAAAGTTATGACCAACCTAGATAGCATATTGAAAAGCAGAGACATTACTTTGCCAACAAAGGTCCGTCTAGTCAATGCTATGGTTTTTCCAGTAGTCATGTATGGATGTGAGAATTGGATTATAAAGAAAGCTGAGTGCAGAAGAATTGATGCTTTTGAACTGTGGGTGTTGGAGAAGACTCTTGAGAGTCCCTTGGACAGCAAGGAGATCCAACCAGTCCATCCTAAAGGAGATCAGTCCTGTTCACTGGAAGGACTGATGTTGAAGCTGAAACTCCAATACTTTGGCCACCTGATGTGAAGAACTAACTCATTTGAAAAGACCCTGATGCTGGAAAAGACTGAGGGCGGGAGGAGAAGGGGATGACAGAGGATGAGATGGTTGGATGGCATCACCAACTCGATGGACAAGGGTTTGAGCGGACTCCAGGAGTTGGTGATGGACGGGGAAGCCTGGCGTGCTTCGGTTCATGGGGTTGCAAAGAGTCGGACATGACTGAGCGACTGAACTGAACTGAACTGAATTTATATGTTGAAATCCTAGCTCCCCATGCCTCAGAGTGTGACCTTATTTGGAAATAAGCTTTTTGCTGATGTAATTAGGTAAGTTAAAATGAAGTCATTAGGGTGGGATCCCAATCCAATATGACTGATGTCCTTACAGAAGGGGGAATTTGGACACACACAGAGGGAGAACACCATGAGAAGATGAAGGCGGAGCTGGGGGTGGTGCTTCTACAAACCAAGAAACGCTAAGAATTACTGGAAAACCACCAGAAGTAAGAGGAGAGGCACAGATTTTGTGGCTCAGATGGTAAAGAAGCTGCATGAAATGCAGGAGACCCGGGTTCAATCCCTGGATTGGGAAGATCCCCTGGAGAAGGAAATGGCAATCTACTCCAGTATTCTTGCCTGGAGAGTCCCATGGACAGAGGAGCCTGGCGGGGTACAGTCTGCAAAGAGTCAGACACGACTGAGCAACTTCTACTCACTTTCACAGATTTTCTTCAGAGCTCTCAGAAAGAACCAACCCGTTGACACCTTGATGTCAGACTTTAAGCCTCCAGAATTGTGAGATCATAAATTGCTGTTGTTTAAGCAACTCAGTTTGTGGTACTTTTTTACAGAAATCCTAGCAAATGAATACACTCAGGGACCCTTGAGTGAACTGTCAGAAAGAAGCACTGTATCCTAAACCTCCTCTAACCTCCTCTATCGAATGCTCATTTAGGTCCCAGCGTCCGGTGTGATTAGGGCTTGTTTTGCAAATGGAAAAGGGAAGGACCTATTCCAGCTCTTTTGAAAATTTCATTATGGATGTTATTTTCTTCTTCCCTAAACTTTTCAATATTTTCATCTGAGAAAAACAACCTCTCTGAATTTAAGTACATGTAGAAATAAATTCAAGAGATGAAGGATAGACTGAAAAATAAGTTCCCTGCTTACTCTCAGCTACTCAACTCCCTTCCCCAGGGCCTGCCTCTTTTACGTCTGTGCATACTTATATTTCATTTTTTACACTAATGATCTTATACTATAAACATCATTCTGGCTGTACCTTGATTTGATGGCTGAGTTTTCTTTGTTGGAGAGGATTCTTTATTAGAATATATACACATCCCTCATTCTTTTTGTGGACTGCATTTTGTTTCCTGGATGGATATTTTCTGCCTGTTCTTATATAAGAAGAACAGAAACTTCTCAGCCAGCTTTTCTTAATCAAAACAAGAAGAAAACATTTCCAAAGTTCTATTTGCAGCCTGGACTGAGCCTGCCCACAGCTCTTATCCTATTAAAGAGATGGATCCTTTGTCACAAGGGGTTGTTAGACTTGCTTTAAAACCTATGGTTTAAAGCTGGCTTTCCTTGTGTTTTACACAGGTATCTCTAAAGCACAGCAGCTTATGTTTGGGGTAGGACTGACCCGTCTTGGCTCACTAGATCTTGTTTCAACAAGTTTTTCTTCTCCAGTGGGCTCTGATAGAAATGACCAATTAGTTACATGTTGGGCCAGATGAAATGTGAGACCACATGCATTAGTCAAAACCTTTGAGTAATGTATCCATTACCTTCCTGGGGCTCAAGGGCCATCATTCACTTCCCAAATGCTACTGCCCTGGGATTTCAGGACTCACCTGACTTCTCTCTGCCTGCATTTCTTGACTCTTTCCTACATTTTCACAGAGACAATGGTAAATGCTTCTGGTTCAACAAGATTCTGTTTGCATTCATCATCTAATTTCCCAAAGTAAGTTAATAAAACCATTCAGCTGTACTATAACTACATGCTACTTTATATGTTAGATAATTAGGAAATTGGGTAAGATAATGATGTTAAGATATTTTGGGGGCTTCCCTGGTGGCTCAGTGGTAAAGAATCTGCCTACCAATGCAGGAGACACGGGTTCAATCCTGGGTGGGGAAGGTCCCCTGGAGTAGGAAATGGCAACCCCTCCTAATATTCTTGCCTAGAAAACCCTGTGGACTAGGACCAGGACCAGGACCTCATAGCCGCTGGCAGGCTACAGTCCATGGGCTCACAAAGAGTCAGATACAATTTAGCGACTAAACAGCAACAAGAGATTTTTCAAGCAATGGAAAATAACCAGCACAAGAGTTTAAAGCTTGGGAGAAGGGAACTTGAGGGGAGCCCCGCTGTTGGAAACAAAGCCCTATAAGTCTATGTAGGTGTGTGGGATGCTTGCTCATGATTTCATGGCCGAGAGCTGGACTGTACACGTGTCAGGCAGAACCATCCAAGCCTTACCAAACCTCTGCTGCCATAAGGGTGAAACTGAAACAAATATAACAAAGGTTGAGCAGTTCTGGGAGGTAAATATGTGAATATTTAAACTTAAATTAACAAAAATTAAATGAAATTTAAAATTCAGTTCCTCAGTCATGTTCAAGTGTTTAACAGCTGCTACTGTATTGCGTGGTGCAGACATCGAGTATTTTCCTCTATGCAGGGTGTTTTATTGCTGATCTCAAGTCTCTATGATGCAAAATTCACAATGCCCAGTAGTCAATCATAGATCAGTAGATGTGCAAACACACAAACTAAGATTGTGTAGTCCACAGTAGACAATAAAAGAAGTAAGAAAAAAAACCCACCTGATTTTAAGGTGGACCAAGTGTTGAACTTAGAAGGTAAAAAAACCAAAACATATGTGTTTTACAATATATACTCAAAAATTAAAAATATACTTATTAATTTTTAAAAAATGTCCTAATGAATGAATATGTAAGGATCTTAGTAGAGAAATAGGTATCAGAAAAAGAGTCATGTGGAAATTCTAAAACTGTGTTATACCTGAAATGAGTCACTTACTAGAGTGGCTTAAAGTGAAGATGGAAGAAGACTCAGTGAAGCTGGGAACAGGTCAGTAGAATTCATCAAAGAGAGAAAAAAGAGTAAGGAAAAATGAACAGAGGGTCAGGGACCTGTAGAAGAGTGTCAGACAGTGTAACACATGTGTGATTTGTGTCCCAGCAAGACTAGAGAGAGAGAATGGAAAAAAAAAAAAATCTGAAGTAATAGTGGTCAAGCATTCCAGATTTTTTAAAAAATGACTTACAAATCCAAGAAGCTCAAGAATAAAGATAAAGAAAATCCTACATTGGAACGCCAAAGTCAAACTACTCAACACTGAACAGAAAGACAAAATTTTGATAGCAGGTAGAAAAAAAAAAGACAAATTATATACAGGGGAGCTAAGTTTAAAATGACCACTAATTTTTCATCAGAAACAATAGAGGCTAGAAGACCATAAAGCAACATTTTTCAGGTATTGGATGAAAAATCCTGCCCATCCAGAATCCTATATGAAACAAAAATATTCTTCAAAATATAAAGACATTCTTAGATAAACAAAATCTGAGAAAATTCATCACCAGCAGACCATGGTAAAAGATGTCCTTCAGTCCAAAGGGAAATAATACCAGATGGAAACCACAGAAAGAATGAAAGGGAAGAGAAATGATAAATAATTGAATACATAAATTATGGTATATTCATACAGTGGATTAATACTTAGTAATAAAGAGCAGAACTATTGATAAATACAGTAACATGGATTAAGTTGACAAAAAGAAGCCACGGACAAAAGACTTGATGCTATATGATTCCATGTACATGACATTCTAACAGGAAACACTCATCTATAGAGATACAAGTAAAATCTATGGTGTCTTGGGGGTGGGGCGTAGGAGAATGATGTAAAACAGTGGGGCAACCCTTTCTGGGGAGGGAGATGGGACTTCTCCATGGCTTGATTAGGGTGGTGGGTGTGTACACTGGTCAAAATCATCAGTCTTTTCACTGAATATGTGAATTTTACAGCAGATAAATGAACAAGGTGGGTTAAAGTTTTAAGCTACCTTCTCAGCAAGGTTTTCCCCTCTATTTAAAGCTGCAGCCCACTACTACTTATTTTTAGTTTTCTCCTATATATATATCATGGTCCCATGTTTATCAGGACTCTTGCCTGGAAAATCCCATGGATGGAGGAGCCTGGTGGGCTACAGTCCATGGGGTCGCTAAGAGTCAGACACGACTGGAGCGACTTAGCAGCAGCAGCACACTGTGTATTCTATTTGTGTTGTTTTATCCTCCCTTCTAGAACGTAACTTCCATGTGGGCACAGACGTTTGCCCATTTATTTCTTTTCTGTGAACAGTGCTAAGAACACCACTTGGCACATTTGTTGTTGTTCAGTCGCCCTGTCGTGTCTGACTCTTTGTGACCCCTCGGACTGCAGAGCCAGTCCTCTCTTCTCTCACCCTCTCCCAAAGTTTGCCCACGTTCATGTCCACTGCATTGGTGATGCCATCCAGCCATCTCACATTATACACAATGTAATAAATGTTGAATGAATGGATGGATGGATGGATAAATGAGTGAATGAATTGACTTCCTTTACTGTTATCAAATGTAAAATTGAGTAGATGGGCTAAAATAAAGATACACTGAAATATTATGAAGCTCAGGACACTATATTTTCATTTAACTCCAAGTTAAAAGGCAAGACACCTGAGTAAAAAAGTAACATGGACTAAACATGTGAACAGTTGGCACAGCACATGAGACACTTCACCCAGGCTTTCAGGTGAACTATGGATGCTTACAATAAATATTTCCTCAGCTTTTTTTTTTTTTTGTACTTTACCCACTAGAAAATAGAGCTATAACTTGGGAGTTAGGAAAATAACAGGGGGAAGTGCAGCTGCACGTGGCAAGCGATAGACACAGATGAGTGGGCTGCTATTGATCTTCCTGAGACCCACCACCCGAAGCCCCTTTTTGTTCTTTTAGAAAATCAGTAAGAATAAACTCTCTTAAAACTGTGGACATTGTGCCACCTGGGCCTGACATATCTCTGGCTATAAAAAGTACTGATAAGCACTTGTGGGGGGCATAATACTAGAATATGAGAGTGGCCTCAGTTCTCAAGAGGTAGGCGCCTCATTTAGCATCAAACTCCAGACAATTGAGAAAAACCCACCAGGTCCACCATATGGGGAGCTCCGCCCTACTAAGACATTGAAGGTAGACTCATTCAAGGTAGAAGAACATTTGGAAGGGGCCTGGGGTGAAATATCCAACAGCATCGTTCACACTCCTGTCCTAAGAGTCACGCCTGTTCAACGTGAAGGCGAACTGGATTCCAAGCTTCAACTAAGGGCATGTTTATTCCAGGTCACAGCTGATAAAATGAGATTCCAACACCCAGAACCATCTGGATGGTTCTGAAGTATGCGCCCTCATCGGTACCTCCTCCAAGGCAAACGGCCACCTCACGGTGACTTCTCCCACAGGGACTGCATTCTAAGGGGTACTGTCCCCTGAGGTCCCCTCCCACCCGCCATCCTGGTTATAGCTTCTCCAGCTCCAAAGTTCAGAAAGCAGGTACCTTTGTGTATTTTTGAGTCTTCTCTTCCTTTTCATCCTTCTTTCTTCTCTGACGCCAGTCCCCCACCCCCATTAGAGAATATTTAAAGAAACGAGATTAAGACTCAGGGATGGGGGAGAGGAAGGGAGAACTCATACTTCTCATTCCATGACCTTCTGGCTGTCAGAGTTACAAATGCTGGGAGTCAGCTCTTCCAACGGAAACAAAAGGAATCTGGGAGGTTCTTGTGAAAGTACTTGCTGTTCAGTCGCCTGGTCATGTCTGACTCTTTGCGGGCCCATGGTCTGCAGCACAGCAGGCTTCCCTGTCCTTCACCATCTCCTGGAGTTTGCTCAAACTCGTGTCCATTGAGTAAAAGTAGAGAAGACATCAGAAAAGAAAGGCATGGTGTGAAAGATCTTGTGTGGGACAGGGTGGTTGGAAAGGGGGCCTGGAAAGAGGGACCAGGGTGAGGCAGGATGGAGAAGGGTGGGGGAGAGGATGAAATAAACTTGAAGATTCTCAGAGAAGAAAGAGGGACCAGAAATCCGCCCTCCCCAACGCAGGGAATATCTAAGATTTACCAGGGAGTTGCTGGGAGTCGGGGATGGGAGATGTGGAAGATGTGCTGATCGGTGCTTTGAACCAAATGGAGAAAAGTTGGTTGGGGTAACAAGACACCATGACATTTTATGACTTATTTCAACAGTATATAGTCTGGGACACTGTGTGAGGGGATTTTGGGGTTTCAGCTTATACTTGTGGTGTTACCTTGCTTATTCCGTGTATAGGACAGAGGTGGAGGAGATGGAAAAGTGAACCCCGAGGTAGCAGGTGTGAGTGTGAGTGTGTGTGTGTGTGTGCGCACTGCAGTTGAACCAACTTGAGCTCTGCACGAGGAACCAGAGCTGCTCCCCCGCTGCCATCACGGCTTCATTTCCAGGGAACCTCAGACTGCCCAACCACGCTAAGAGCACCCTGAGTCCCCGTGCCCTGCCCCAAGTCTCCCAGCAGCCTTTCTGGAGGAGAGAGGATCTTCTTTTCAACCCCAATAACACTGGTAGAGTGTTCAAAGTACACAACATCACGAGCTGGTTGTAAATACCAGTATCTAGAAGTCAGCAAAGCTGTGCTGGTGAAAGGTATCTTAGGCTGAGATCAAAAGGCCGGGTCAGTGTGACAGAAGAGGGTGTTAACAACTCTCAAGCCTGCCTCCTGCTCAAGCCCTGCAGCCCACCAACCTTCCGCTGTTTCTTAAACACCACTCTGCCCCTCGTTCTCTTTGCCCCAAGGTTCTGACCCCTGGACCCCCCGGGTCCCAGCTCCTGAGACCTCTCTATCTGAAGGGTCTCTTATGCCACACTACCCACTTTTGCTTCTTGATGGCACTTGGCACTCTCTGGTTACAGCCTAGTGTCTCTATTTACTTTCTTGGCTTCCTTGTGTCCCTACCCCCCAACACTGGAACACAAGCTCCACGAGAACAGAGAGCTTGTCCATCCTCTTCCGTACCAAGGACAGTCTGGCTCATAGAAGTTCTCAGTAAGCACTCATCGAGTGAATAAACATGCCCATGGATGTAGGGTCTGTATCTTTTATGTTACATAGAAGGCAATTTTCTGCATTAGGTACTGATTCAGCAGTCTCTTACACAGTGATGAGAAGAAAGTGAAAGTGTTAGTCGCTCAATCGTGTCCAACTCTTTGGGACCCCATGGACTGTAGCCCACCAAGTTCCTCTGTCCATGGAATTCTCCAGGCAAGAGAATGGAGTGGGTTGCCATTTCCTTCTCCGGAGGATCTTCCCTATCCCAGGGATCAAACCAGTGTCTCCTGCCTTGCAGGCAGATTCTTTACCATCTGAGCCACCCAGGGAAGCCAAATACAATGAAGAGGATGATCCTTACCAGATCAGAGAACAGTGATAGGTGTTAGAGACCCACCCCAAAGAGCAATGCTCTTTAAGGAGGAAGCAGATATCTGTGGTTCACTTTTTGCTGTGTGGTCAGGAGAAGGCTCAGAGGCCCCCCAGGTGAGTTCAAAGGCCCCCTCTGTTTGCTGGGTGGAAAAATTCTTATTATGAGGCACACACTAGAATTCGCAGGCAGGGAGGGCTTGGCTCTGTCTTGGATTTATCTCCAGACTTTCCCTCCAAGACTGGCATGGACTCTTCCTGGGGAGGAGGGGAGGTTAGGGCTGGGGAGGGGAAGTTAGCGCTGGGGAGCGGATCCAGGCTGGCTGTTGACTGAGCAGTCCCACCGCCCCCCACCCCTACCCCCCCACCCAGCCCGCTCAGCTTTTCAAGGCTCCCTGACTGCCTTTGATCACTCAACCAGTAACTGCTGCGGGCAGCAGCCTGAGTCTGTGTTCAGAGCCTCACTTAGAGAGGCTGTGAAAACCTCTTCTCTCTGTGGAGCCCGGACAGCCAGCTTCAGTCCAGGGCTACTGAGTCAGGGCCGACAGGAAGCTGAGTTATGCAGAGTCAGCCAAACTTCCCTGTTGCCTCCACTCACATCAACCTTTCCAGGCCCCAGCCCCTTCCCCTCTGCCCTTCATGGCTCCACATTTAGGAAAAGGGGAGCCAGCCTGCACTGCCCAGACCCCAACCCATCTCTCCACCGATACAGTAGAACCAGGAGGTGAAGTGGGGTGAAGAGGGGCAGTAGTGGGGGGGTGTGCTGTGGGAGGTGGGGGCGGTGAAGACTGGAGGCCCAGCCATGTCTTCCCCTCTTTATGAGCTGCAACTTGGGGCAAGTCACTTCTCTCCCAGCTCAATTTCTTTAATTGCAAATCTGTGCTAAAAATCCTCAATCTCTCCAGCTCAGAGTATCTCTACGTTCCAAAGAGCTGATGGGCAGTGTACAGAGTCTTACCCAACCTTCTAAACTGAGATGTTCATGGTTCGCAGTTCTTCAGGAGCTAGTCTGGACAATGAAAAACTAATTTACAATCGGCTCTTAATGGCCAATTAAGGGCATCCCGGCAGCTCGGCCAGTAAAGAATCCGCCTGCAAAGCAAGAGATCCGGGTTTGATCCCTGGGTCGAGAAGACTCCCCTGGAGAAGGGAATGGCAACCCACTCCAGTATTCTTGCCTGGAGAATCCCATGGACAGAGGGGCCTGGCAGGCTACAATCCATGGGGGTCACAAGGCGTCGGACATGACTGAGCAACTAACACACACATTTAATGGCCAAACGTGACTTCAAGGGTTACACCATCTGGGTAACATATTTCTTTTCTGTCTGGTCTCTTCCGGTACATCCAGCCTCAAGAAGAAAGCATTTAAGGTGAGGATTTCAGGTGTCAGGCTGACCTCTAGAGGCAATGCCTTGAGGGAGAAGAGGCTTTGAAACGCTCAGATCAGTTTTGACAGTTGTCCTTTTGACTCCTACACAAAGCCGACTGCCGCCCTCCACCCTTCCCAACCCCACAGCCAGCAGAGGCTCATGTAATCTGGACACGCCACAGCAGGCTGAGACGCCACGGTCACTGTTACTCTGCTAGCTCTTTTGCAACTCTTGCCTCATCAAAACTATGTTTTTTCCTCTTGGTTCAGTTTTTCTTTTAAATACCCAGTTTACAAGTTGCGAAGACCAGACCGACGCGGGCAGCCCCAAACAGAAGAAGTCTTATCATCTGGCTTTGGCAACTTCCTGTCCTCTGTGCCTCACTGCTGGAGCAGAAATAGAGACTCACAGACTCTCAGAGGAGATGGGAAGTCAGAAGGCCGCAGGCCCGCCCGTCCTCAATGTCACCAGCCAGCGAGCAGGCTTACTGAGCACCCGCTCCGTACAAGAGGTTGTAGTCGGGGCTGGGGGGCCTATGAACAAGATGCTGAGCAAGACCTCTCCATCACTCTCCCTGAGGGAGGGAGGTGGGCAAGGAGACAGGCGGTTGGGCTGCTTGGGTAAACAGAATGGAGGTGTACGCTTGGGGGCTCGTGGAGAGGATGGGATGTCAGCCAGGCCTGGGAGAAGCAGAAGAGGTTTTGGGGGAGAGGAGGAGTCCTGAAGGAAGATGAGAGGGAGCCGGCAGATGATCACAGAGCTGAGTGAAAAGACGTTCTGGGGGGAGCTGATGGCACGTGCAGGGCAGAGAGGCCAGGAAGGAAAAGAGGTGGGAAGGGAGCAGGGGAGACCGAGGGGGCGGACTGAAGGGCTGAGGAGGCCCAGGGCCGGGGCATGTGGTTGAGCTCAAGGTCAGGGCAACGAGAGACTGGGAGCTGGAAGCCCAAGCCGGGTCGGGAGGGGCCTCCGCCTTGAGAGGAGACAGGGCTTCCCCCCCCCCCCCCCCGCATACAACAAGGGGGGTACTCTGAAGGCTTTAAACAGTGCAGTGGTTAGAGAACGATAGATAAACTGTTCGGTGGGCCCCTGGCAGACAGCAGAGGCAGGTCAGCTTGTTGGCACCACGTCCACAGCTGCCGTCTACAAGCACATGGCCCGGCCAGCCCTCCACGGCTCGCACTCCACCTGCAGTGCTCGCGACAGGGTTCCCCTTATCCCGCCGTGTCCCGGGTTTCCTCTCCTGCAGTGTTAACACACCCAGGCCCTTCTGCTCCCTCTCACTGGACACAGGAGAGCTTATCCCCAGAAGTCTGGGGCTTGGGGACCCCAGCCTTCCCCCCTCTTATCTCTTCTCCAGAGAAGTGAGTCGTCTACACTGCAGCCATCCAAGCTCAGATAGAGCAGAGGAAGCCTCTCCAGGTAGGCAGCACAGACGTTTACACCGAGCCCAGCCTGCTGTGCCTTGGAACAATGAGAGTTTGGCCTCTGTTTCATGGATTAACTAGCGCTGCCACCGAGCTCGCCTCTTCACTCTCGCCTGTTCCCCAGGAACACGCTCTTGTTTGTATTGCTTTGTTTCATTCTGCTCAGCTTCTTCCGGCAGCTTCCTTCTCTGAAGCTAGGTCAGTGTTAATTTGGGTGTCTTAAGGCCACCCCTCCTCCCAGGCGACATGGTGCAATGGTTGGAGTTTGAATGCTCGCTCAGTTCATTATTAACTCTGTCTTCAGGTAAGTGACTTAACCTGTCTGAGCTTCAGTTTGCCATCTGTGTAAGGCTGACACTGTCTATTCCTCAGAACTGTGGGGAGTTTAACTAATTTATTAACAGGTAATGTCCTTGGTGGGCTTCCCTGGTAGCTCAGTTGGTAAAGAATCCGCCTGCCATGCAGGAGACCCAGGTTCGATCCCTGGGTTGGGAAGATCCCCCAGTAGGCACGTGAGAACTGAGAGCTATTAATCATAAAAACAATGGTAATATTAGTGATGACGATCCCGTTCTTCTACCCACAGGCCTGGCTCTCCTGACTTAGAATCTCTATTTTCCCATCTGTTAAGTGAGGATGAGTGTAGTTACTTAGTTGAGTGACTGGGGGATCCGAGGTGATAAAAATGGATGGAACACACGGTAGGCTCTTGGAACGCAGGTGTTTCTCTGCCTCCTCACCCTCCGGGGGTCCCTTCCACTTTTAGCTGTCACATTCATTACTAGGCCCTTTCCCCCCATCTTGAGATGCTCCTGGCAGGGGTCTCAAGCACCTTCTTGGCAAACAGCCTCTGAGATGAGGTTCCACGTTTGGGTTGCCCAAGATCAAAGAGTCATTTTTTTCCATCCCTTGTTTCTCTCTTGTTCTCTCTTTCGTGCCTGTTATTGGTTGAATTGTGTCCTTTACTCTCTCCTCTAAAAAAGATACCTTGTGGTCCTAATGCCCAGCACCTGTGAATGTGGCTTTATTTGGAAATAGGTTCTTTGCAGGCTTAAGTTATGATGAGGTCTCCAGGGTGAGCTCTAGTCCAATATGGCTGTGGGCCAGATGAGCAGAGAAGAGAAGTCGTGTGCAGCCCAAGACCCGTGGGGAGGAGGCAACAGTGTGAAGATGGAAGGAGACTGGAGTCTTGTCACCAGAGCCAAGGAACATCTGGGAACATGCCAGAAACTGGGAGAGGCAAGCAAGGCTCCTCCCCTAGAGGCTCTGGAGACCACATGACCTCACCACCATGACTTGAGATTTCCAGTCTCCAGGACTGTGGGACTGGTGACTCAGATGGTAAAGAATCTGCCTGCCCTGCAGGAGTCCTGGGTTCGATCCCGGGTTGGGAGGACCCCCTGGAGAAGGAGATGGCAACCCACTCCAGTATTCTTGTCTGAAGAATTCCATAGGCAGAGGAGCCTGGTGGGCTACAGACCATGGGGTCTCAAAGAGTTGGACATGACTGAACAACTTTCACTCACTCACTCACTCCAGGACGGTGAGAGAACACGTTTTGTCATTTTAAGCCAACCAGTTTGGTACTTTGTTATGCAGCTCTAGAAAACTAACACCCTGACTCCATCACTAGTTTGGGTCCACGTGACTGAGAGATTTGTTTGTTTGTGAAAGAAATGCTTGTACAGCCTTCAGTTCAGTTCAGTTCAGTTCAGTCGCTCAGTCGTGTCCGACTCTGCGACCCCATGGATCGCAGCAGGCCAGGCCTCCCTGTCCATCACCAACTCCCGGAGTTTACCCAAACTCATGTCCATTGAGTCCATGATGCCATCCAATCATCTCATCCTCTGTCGTCCCCTTCTCCTCCTGCCTTCAATCCTTCCCAGCATCAGGGTCTTTTCAAATGAGTCAGCGCTTTGCATCAGGTGGCCAAAGGATGTGAGTTTCAACTCCAACATCAGTCCTTAAACTAGTTTTTTATCCAAATGAAGGATATATTATGCAATTATGTATAAATAAAATGGCTCAAATGGAGTAAGATTAGACTGATCAAGAAGAGGAAAGAAAACACTGCCTAAGAAGACCCCAAACACTGCCCTGTTGTTCAGTTGCTAAGTCGTGTCCGACTCTTTGTGACCCCCTGGACTGCAGCATGCCAGGCTTCCCTGTCTTTCACTGTCTCCTGGAGTTTGCTCAGATTCACATCCAAAAGACTACCTTACTGATGGGTAGAAGAAAGCAACTTTCTGTAAGAGTTGGAAAGGTCTTAGGTGTGTGTCCGGGTGGGAAGAGGTCTAGGAGGTCATGATTCGGATGTCTCTGGGGAGCTGGCATTTTTGTGCTGATTTGATTTAAGAGTTCAGCTTACAAAGGCATCAGGTGTACAGATTAAAAATTAGCCACAAGGTACAACTTTACTCCTGGCTTAAGAGAAGACTAAAAGAATAAAACAATCAGCTGTGTCTGAACTTGCAGGCCAGCCTGAGAGGCTGTGGTTTGAACAAAACCGAGTTGGCCTGAGTATGAATTACAGGAAGAAAGGAAGGAAGAAAATGAGCTCTAAGGCTATTTATGCCTTTTCTATGGAACACACTGAAGAAAAGATGGAGTCGCATGTCACAGACCCAGCTGGAAAACGCGGGGCCAGATGGGGCCGAAGGGGTGTGAGTCACCAGCTCCCAACTTTCAGGAGCTCTGTATTTCAGACCTCTCAACCCAGCAAAAGATCTTCATGATTCCAGTGGACCACACCACCCCTCTCCCACCCCGCTGCCTCTGTCCTTGGTTCTCAGATTGCTTCAAGCTTCAGCCAAATATGTGTAGGTCTTAAACATTAGAATGGATGATCATGGCCTTGGACTCACACAGCCTGGTGTTTCAGGGCAAAATAGTACTTAGAGCTCAGCTGCGTGGGGGTGGAGGAGGAAAACGGGGTGCACACTGTTGAAGGCATGATCAGATGTGATGCGGGCGGGTATATGCCTACCACTGGCCAATCAGAACTCTCCATTGTCCTGGCTACAGTCCTGGCTTAGGAATGGGCACAAGACACACGTCAATCCAAGGAGGGTCAATCCAGGGACTCTTACACAAGCTATCGGCAATGAGATGCAGTCAGCCGGGTTGTTGAGAGAAGGCAGTGTGTGTCTGAAACTGCTAGGCACATCCTGTTACCATGTTGGAAGAGCCAGCTTGAGTGAGTTCAGGGAGAGAGAGAGAGACTCAGTCCTGACGAGACTGAGCTTCTTGTATCCAGCTGCCACCAAAGCTCTTTTCTGTGGCAAGAGCCAATACCTTCCATCCTTTTATTTTCCTCAGCCATGAGCGGTTAGGTTTCCTTTACTGGCAACCTAAAGAATTCTGGCTAATACAGAGACCTCAGCAAGACACAATAGGTCCACAGCAAATACCACAAAGCTACACAGAAGCCAGACCAAAGATTCTGTCTGTCAGCATGCGGCATATTGCACCTGAGGGCTTGTAAAACAGAGCGGATGTAAACAAAGGCATGGTTACAAGAGTATTTTAAAGTATCTTAACACACAGAATGAGGGTAGTGTTTCTTTACATCCGTCTGGAATTAGGGAATAAAGAGAAAGTTAAAAAAACAAAAACATGGTAATCTGGATCCTGCAGTAAGATGGCATCATCACCACCAACACCAACACCAACACCATCATCCCATCCCAAAGGCAAGAAGGGACAGTCCCGCTGGCCAGATGTGGACAAGTAGCGTAGATCAGAGCGTAGACAAAACAGGGACTGTCCCCATTTTAAAACTGGAAGTCCTACATTCTCAGGACTTCCTTAGCCCTTGGACAGTCAGTCACACCAAGGGGAGTACTCGGTTTTTATAGTCATAGCAGCTCCTGCGGGGGTGGGAGGGTGTCAAGTGATCTCTTCTGCTTCAGGCATCAGAGTTCCTCTGCTGTTAGTTTTAAAAGTTGGAGATTCATGGGAGGTAGGGAAACCTGCTCTCTGAGGGACCTCCCTCAAGAATTCCATGATTTTATTTATTTTTGCTACAGGATAAATTGGCTCTTATAGACCAGTGGTCCCCACAACGGGCTGATCATGAGTCACCTGGGGGAACTTGCAATCGGTATTCTTGGCTACGACACCCCAAGCCACACCAAAACGTCCGAACTCAGATGGAGTTGGGTGGATCGGAGGTCTGTAGTTTAAAAAAATCTTTGCAACTGACATGTAAATTATTCACAAATGTTGACATGTAAAATGTCATTAATAATCACTTTCCACACACCTCACCAAAGGCTAAGGGGTACAAACTTTCCAGGCATCAGGGGGGCTTGTGAAAACACAGCTTGCTGGGCCTCACCCTCATGGTTTCTTCTGCAGGGCTGGGCTGACAGGGAATCTTCATTTGCCTTCAGCTACCTTCCGTAGCATCTTTGCAGACTGTAAGCTCAGTTGAGGGTCTAGTCCGATCTCCTTAATCTTTGTAATCATTATAACTCTCTCATCTCCCCCTAGGACAGCACCCTTGGATCAATGTTTTATTGGCCCCAACAACAGTGACTTTTCTACCAACTTTCTAAAGCATATCGTGTCCTGCACCCCTTCGCGTGTCAGAGAGGTCTCAGCTGGCTAGCTCAGGAATACTGATGGTATCTGGGGACCTCAGCTGAGGACACGGGGCGGCGGGGGGAACAACAGGATTTCCTGCTCTCAGCTTTAGGGGCTTTGTGTTGAATACAATAAAGTGTGCTGCCTCTCCCAGGGCCTCCAGTCACACTCACTGGACTCTCAAAGACTCCATTCTATAATGCTGGTTGATTTATTTTTCACCCATTATCTCAGCGGATTCTATAGCTTTTTATTTCTGTGGGTAAACTTGTCATTACCCACCCTGGAAGCCTCAGAATGAATGATTCCAGTCCCTGCTCAGGCCGTGCAGGGCCCCTAATCATCCTGCATCCGCTGGCCTGTTGGTTCTCTGTTGGTGCCAGTGTACCGGCGAGCACCTTGACACTGTCTTCCCACACATCTTCATTGGTGCAAGAACTGTTTCATGGACTTACAGAGATCTATGCGTGGCTGCAACCCGACCTAGACCCAGACTCGCCCCCAAAAAAAGAGAGAAGAGAAAGACTCTCCATTTGGAGAATCAAGTTACTTTAGGAGGAAAATGGGTATTTCTCCTGTAGATGTGTGTGTGTGTGTGTGTATAAAATCTAAATGTGACCCTGGTACATGGCAGGAAGAAGTTAGTCTGAACAACAGCAGAGGACCTATTAAAGGAATACTTAAAGGAGACTGCGTAGGAAAAAAATAAAGTCCGAATGAATGGTGCTATGCAGCCTTTCTTCCCTTTTCGTGTTTCTCTTTTTCTGTCTCCCTCTTTTGCGTGTTCTGCCTCGTGCTTCTCTTCTGCAAGTCAAGCCTTTCACTAGCACGCTTGGGCCCAGCTACAAGCAACCAGAGCCAACGTCAATACTTTGACCTCCATATTCTATGAGTTTATTCCTCAAATTATAATATTAAACAATCCCAGTCACATTGTTCTTTCACTTTAGTTCCCTTCTCAGCTTGCTTTTCTCACTGGAGGATAGGATTTGTGTAGGTGTAAAAATCTGGCCCTGGGTTGACTACAGTCATCCAGGAAATACCCACCTACACCATGCCCAGAGGTGAATCTCTTATTAGGTGGCAATATATTAGGAATTGAATGTTAAAGAATGAAAAAGAAATGCAAAAAGGCAAAATGATTGTCTGAGGAGGCCTTACAAATAGCTGAAAAAAGAAGAGAAGCGAAAAGCAAAGGAGAAAAGGAAAAGTATACCCATTTGAAGGTAGAGTTCCAAAGAATAGCAAGAAAAGACAAGAAAGCCTTCCTCAGTGATCAATGCAAAGAAATAGCGGAAAACAATAGAATGGGAAAGACTAGAGATCTCTTCAAGAAAATTAGAGATACCAAGGGAATATTTCATGTAAAAATTGGCAAAATAAACGACACAAAATGGTATGGACCTAACAGAAGCAGAAGATATCAAGAAGACGTGGCAAGAATACACAGAAGAACTACACAAAAAAGATCTTCAGGACCCAGATAACCACAATGGTGTGATCACTCACCTAGAGCCAGACATCCTGGAATGTGAAGTCAAGTGGGCCTTAGGAAGCATCACTATGAACAAAGCTAGTAGAGGTGATGGAGTTCCAGTTGAGCTATTTCAAATCTTAAAAGATGATGCTATGAAAGTGCTGCACTCAATATGCCAGCAAATTTGGAAAACTCAGCAGTGGCCACAGGACTGGAAAAGATCAGTTTTAATTCCAATCCCAAAGAAAGGCAATGCCAAAGAATATTCAAACTATCACACAATTGCACTCATCTCACACATTAGCAAAGTAATGCTCAAAATTCTCCAAGCCAGATTTCAATAGTACATGAAATGTGAACTTCCAGATGTTCAAGCTGGATTTAGAAAAGGCACAAGAACCAGAAATCAAATTGCCAACATCCATTGAAAAAGCAAGAGATCATTGAAAAAGCAAGAGAATTATAGAAAAACATCTACTTCTGCTTTATTGACTAAGCCAAAGACTTTGACTGTGTAGATCACAACAAACTGTGGGAAATTCTTCAACAGATGGGAATACCAGACCAGCTGACCTGCCTCTTGAGAAATCTGTATGCGGGTGAAGAAGCAACAGTTAGAAGCAGGTCAAGAAGCAAGCACAGACTGGTTCCAAATTGGGAAAGGAGTACGTCAAGGCTGTATATTCTCACCCTGCTTATTTAACTTATATGCAGAGTACATGGGCTGGATGCAGCACAAGCTGGAATCAGGATGGCCTAGAGAAATATCAATAAGCTCAGTTACGCAGATGACACCACACTTATGGCAGAAAGCGAAGAAGAACTAAAGAGCCTCTTGATGAAAGTGAAAGAGGGGAGTGAAAAAGCTGGCTTAAAACTCAACGTTCAAAAAACGTGAGTTTGAGCAAGCTCCGGAAGTTGGTGACGGACAGGGAAGCCTGGCACGCTGCAGTCCACGGGGTCGCAAAGAGTTCGACACTACTGAGCGACTGAACTGAACTGATATTAGGAATTGAATGTTAAAGGAATAGATCTTTATTGACCATTTGCCATGTGGAAATTTTACATGCGGCTCTGTGGGGGACAAAATGGCCAGGAAGTTTACAAAAATTTCATTTATTGGAAGAGGCACATGTGTAACAATGAACTATGCTATATGTCCAAATAAATTACTGCTCCTAGACTCTTCCTTTCATCATACTGTACAGCCATACTGCAATCCCCGGAGATAACGCACACTTTTAACTTAAATTTCTTTCCTTGTAAAGTTTCTCTTTTAGAATTGAACGATTGAGGCAATATTCAAAGTACTCTGTTAGCCCTGTCCCATTTCTAAATCTTTTTTTTTTTTTTTTAATTAAAAGATCCCTCTCAATGGGATTCCCTCTCAATTGCAGTCAAGGGCTACAATTCAATACAAGGATTTATTTGATTCAGCTTAATAAGACTGGGCCACAGTTGTCTAAAGCACCTTCGCATCTGGCCGACGAATGCATCTACTACCCATTCCATGGACATAGCCAAAGACATGAAAACCTGTTGAAAGCTGAGCTGAAGTTGGAGTTGTTTAGTTGCTAAGTCATGTCTGACTCTTTTTTGACCCCATGGACTGTGGCCCACCATACCCTTCTGTCCATGGCAAAAGTACTGGAGTGGGTTGCCATTCCTTTTCCAGGGGATCATCCCAATCCAGGGATCAAACCCATGTCTCCTGCATTGGCAGGCAGATTCTTTACCAAAGTTCCCTGACCAGGGATAGAACCCATGTCACCTGCATTGGAAGTTCAGTTTTAACCACTGGACCACCAGGGTAGTCCCACCAGCATTCTAAACCTAATATTTTTTTTTCCATTTAATAATTATGGCTAAAAACTTTTTCAGGGCTTCCTAAGTATAAAGCACTGTTGTAAGCAGTACTACTTACTATATACTTACTGCTTCAGTTCAGTTCAGTCGTTTAGTTGTGTCTGACTCTCTGCAACCCCATGAATTGCAGCATGACGGCCTCCCTGTCCATCACCAACACGCAGAGTCCACCCAGACTCATGTCCTTCGAGTCAGTGATGCCATCCAGCCATCTCATCCTTTGTCGTCCCCTTTTCCTCCCACCTTCAATTTTTCCCAGCATCAGGGTCTTTTCAAATGAGTCAACTCTTCACATGAGGTGGCCAAAGTATTGGAGTTTCAGCTTTAGCATCAGTCCTTCCAATGAACACCCAGGACTGATCTCCTTTAGAATGGACTGGTTGGATCTCCTTGCAGTCCAAGGGACTCTCAAGAGTCTTCTACAACACCCACAGTTAAAAAGCATCAATTCTTTGGTGCTCAGCTTTCTTCACAGTCCAACTCTCATATACATACATGACCACTGGAAAAACCACAGCCTTGACTAAATGGACCTTTGTTGACAAAGTAATGCCTCTGCTTTTTAATATGCTATCTAGGTTGGTCATAACTTTCCTTCCAAAGAGTAAGTGTCTTTTAATTTCATGGCTGCAGTCACCATCTGCAGTGATTTTGGAGCCCCCCAAAAATAAAGTCTGACCCTGTTTCCACTGTTTCCCCATCTATTTGCCATGAAGTGATGGGACCAGATGCCATGATCTTCGTTTTCTGAATGTTGAGCTTTAAGCCAACTTTTTCACTTTCATCAAGAGGCTTTTTAGTTCCTCTTCACTTTCTGCTATAAGGGTGGTGTCATCTGCATACCTGATGTTATTGATATTTTTCCTGGCAATCTTGATTCCAGCTTGTGCTTCTTCCAGTCCAGCATTTCTCATGATGTACTCTGCATATAAGTTAAATGAGCAGGGTGACAATATACAGCCTTGACATACTCCTTTTCCTATTTGGAACCAGTCTGTTGTTCCATGTCCAGTTCTAATTGTTGCTTCCTGACCTGCATATAGGTTTCTCAGGAGGCAGGTCAGGTGGTCTGGTATTCCCATATCTTTCAGAATTTTCCACAGTTTATTGTGATCCACACAATCAAAGGCTTTGGCATAGTCAATAAAGCAGAAATAGATGTTTTTCTGGAACTCTCTGGCTTTTTCTATGATGCAGCAGATGTTGGCATTTGATCTCTGGTTCCTCTGTCTTTTCTAAAACCAGCTTGAACATCTGGAAATTCATGGTCCACGTATTGCTGAAGCCTACCTTACTATAATTCTGGAGCCTCCACAGGGGTTAAAAGCAAGGGCTCTGGAACCAGCCTGCCTGGGTCCAAATCCCAGCTGTGTCATGTGCCAGCTATGTGACCAGTAGGTAAATATATAGTAAGCAGTAGGTATATGTTGTGCTAACTCAGTGGTGTCCAAGTCTTTGCAACCTTATGGACGGTAGCCCACCAGACTCCTCTGTCCATGGGATTCTCCAGGCAAGAATACTGGAATGGATATATGTTACTTCATCTAATTTCACAATAATCCAACAAGATAATGTACAAAAAAGAGTTAACATAGCAGGCCCGAGGTTGCTATCCTTAAAAAGACTTGCTTGCAAGGCTGACCATTAGCAGCATCTTAGAACTTGGATTTCAAGAGGGTTCCTATCATTCCGAGGAGAATTATTCCCTGCACCTAACTGTACAAACATGGGGTTTATGCCGCTGCCTCCTGGGAATCTTGACTTTTGATATGTCACACAGAGGGTGCCCAAGCAACCAGTGCTCAGTCAACGCTCTAGCCTGAGTCTCCAATGAGCTTCCTGGTAGACAGCACTTCACACCTCCCATAACTCGTTGCAGGAAGATTTAAGCATGTCCTATGTGACTCCGCTGAGAGATGAACCTTGGTAGTTTTTGCCTGGTTTCCTCTGGGCTTTGCCCTATTTGTTTTCCTTTTGCTGAGGTTGATTTGCATGCATTTGATGTAATAGCTGGGCTTCCTAGGTGGTGCTAGTGGTAAAGAACCTGCCTGCCAATGCAGGAGACTCGGGTTGGATCTCTGGGTCAGGGAGATCCCCTGGAAGAGGGCACGGCAACCCATTCCAGTATTGTTGCCTGGAGAATCCCATGGATAGGTGTAACAGATCTTAGTATGGTTATATGCTGAGTCTTATGAGTCCTCCTAGTGAGACATCAAACCCACCGGTGGGCTTGGGGACCCTGACACAGGTGTGTGACATTATCACTACTTTAATTTTGAAGGCGAGGAAGCTGATTCATGGAGAGGTTACGCAACTACCCTAAGGTCACATAGCGGGCACATGACCCAGCTGGGATTTGGACCCAGGCAGGCTGGTTTCCGGAGAAGGCAATGGCACCCCACTCCAGTACTCTTGCCTGGAAAATCCCATGGATAGAGGGGCCTGGTGGGCTGCAGTCCATGGGGTCGCTAAGAGTCGGACATGACTGAGCGACTTCACTTTTACTTTTCACTTTCATGCACTGGAGAAGGAAATGGCAACCCACTCCAGTATTCTTGCCTGGAGAATCCCAGGGATGGGGGAGCCTGGTGGGCTGCCGTCTATGGGGTCGCACAGAGTCGGACACGACTGAAGTGACTTAGCAGCAGCAGCAGCAGGCTGGTTTCAGAGCCCTTGCTTCTAACCCCTGTGGAGGCTCCAGAATTACAATAATAATGCCTCCTTCATTGGGAGATTGTGAGTTAAAGGGGGAAGTGTTTGCTTAGAATATTCTAAATGCTCAATAAAACTACTATTGTTTTATTACGCATCAGTCACCCATCCTTTCCACGTGCTCATCAGGAAATCTACCATACATTTCCTGCAGCTCAGCGACAAATAGAACGTCTTCAAGAAGCCAAAACATCTAGGAGGAAGGAAAAGGGAGGGGAATGATACGGAACTCATCCCACTATTTTTAACATTGTTAAGGCAATGGCAACCCACTCCAGTACTCTTGCCTGGAAAATCCCATGGACGGAGGAGCCTGGTGGGCTGCAGTCCATGGGGTTGCTAGGAGTCGGACACGACTGAGCGACTTCACTTTCACTTTTCACTTTCATGCATTGGAGAAGGAAATGGCAACCCACTCCAGTGTTCTTGCCTGGAGAATCCCAGGGACGGGGGAGCCTGGTGGGCTGCCGTCTATGGGGTCGCACAGAGTTGAACACGACTGAAGCGACTTAGCAGCAGCAGCATTATAACATTTTTTCCTGACAGCTAACTGGACCCTCGACTCTTTCCTTTTTCTTCACCTCTTCCGTGGTCTCCTCGTGGCCACTGGAGACTGGTCACTGTGGTATCGGTAATGTAGTCAGTACAGCAGGCTGAGTGTTCAGAAGAACTGGGGCAGAAGCTGGACAGGAAGGGGTAATTTCACCCCCTTTCATTATGGTGACCACAGTTTCTATTACTTGTTCTCTAAACGGAACACATTGTCTAAAAACAGAATACTTAACATTCTGTTTGCTGAAATAATTTCCCAATCACCTTTACACCTTCCTACTTTTCAAACCTTTTAATGAATGCAGAAACATCCTGTTTCTTTCCACTGAGGAAACTAGATGACCCCAGCATTCCACAAACATTCTTGCACTTCTTTCAAAGGAAAACAACCTGCATGTTTTTCTGGCCATGCCACACAGAACTTCCCATCCCAGGGATCGAACCGTGCCCCTTGCACTGGAAGTGTGAAGTCTTAACCATGGGACCACCAGGGAAGTCCAAAGAAAAACAACTTTCTTCTAAATGCCTGTTTTCTATGTGTCAAAACAAACGTGTGCCAAGTTGCTATGGTGCTTCAGTGGATGGATCAAGATGCTCTAGTTAGAGATGGGGCTGGGTAAGCAGAGTACATATATATAGTAGAATTTAGAGGGTAAAGGAAACTGTCCTTGTTTTAAAACCTCATCTCCATCTACTCCCCCAAACCCCCCTTACTAGAGAAGCAAGTTTCTCATTTCATAGCAAGGAATATGACTTAAAATGGAACTAGCAGGAGAGTAACGGCTTGACATCCCACCAATCAAAATCAATGAGATCAAATCTTTCCCAACAAGCACATTTTGATAAAAGTCAAATTGGAAGGAGCCCATGGATATTAGGCATATGGAAAGAGGACTTGGTCAAAACAAGCGCCAGAAAAAGGAAATGGAATTTAAGAAGAAAAACTGGTGGTACTCAAGGATCACTTTATAAATACGGTAGATATTTCTACAGGAAAGCTTGGCTCTTCAAGGCTAGCACTTTATAAGCAACAAGGGAAAGGTGGGAATAAAATGAAAAGCCTCCCATCTTTAAATAAATGCATTTTCCTCTAAGAAAAATCAGTGTCTTCACACCAAAGGCGTCTATGCTGTAAGGATCCACTGCAAGGAGTTGCTTAGTCATTAGATGAACATTTTTATGCAAATACCTTATTTGAAAGACTGGGGTTTCAGTTTTAGCAGTTGTCAAATGATCACTTGCCTGACTTCACATAAGTCACTTCATATCACCTTGGTCTCCTCAGTTTCATTTTCTGTAGAGTGGAGGATATAATAACACTCCCCAGGACTGCTGTGAACATTGAATAAGTTGATGCGGGTCAATGTTCTGATGGGATTGTAAGTTAGCGCCTTAATGCTGGCTTCCCCCGTGGCTCAGTGGTAAAGAATCCGCCTGCCAGTGCAGGAGGAACAGGCTTAATCCCTGGGTCAGGGAGATCCCTTGGAGAAGGAAAAGGCAACCTGCTTCAGTATTCTTGCCTGAAGAACCCCATGGACAGCAGAGCTTCGTGGGCTACAGTCCATGGGATTGCAAAGGGTCAGACATGATGGCACACATCTAAATGTTTGTTAGCTATTAACGTTTTGATCCAGTGGTGTTAACTAGCACCAAGATTAAAGAGGAAAATCAAAAACATGAAACAAAACCCTAGTTTTCACCATGTTGGATGTCAAGACAGGAGGGTTACTTCAAGAGGAGAAACTTACAGAACTAAAGGTAAGGGGTGTTGCAATAAACTCACGGCGTGACTGGTCAGAATGTCAGCTGTTCTCCACTGCAGCCACCTTAATCCTTCCTCCTGGGTTTGTCTGGCTGAAATCACACACACAGTGGTCTAAACAGGCGATGGCATCAATTAAGATCTAGGTCAGAGCCTCTGAAGTAACCAGTGATTTAGGTTCTGGGATTAAGGAAGACAAAGTCTTACCAATGGCTGGATAAGAATAACATTCCTCTCTACTGTGATCATCCTACAGCAAGGAAATGTTTGAAATTCAGGCAGTATGATGTGCCTGCTAAAGTTATTAGATGGTTGAACTTTTGAAAAACACAGCGGTGCAAATATGTTTTATCAATCTCTTCCATTGGTAAGAATCTTGGAGAAAGCAGATTGGACTCATCCCCCGGTGTAGTTCACTCTAAAATGAATCCTTATTCTAAAGGACTCACCCTGCCCTGCTGTATTCCCATCTGTCTGCCTGGAGTCCCCTCTCCCATCACCATCATTCAAATACCCTGTGTTTTCTTCCCAAATGCTGAGGACCATCCTTAGGCTCAGAGAAAGCTACAAATTAACAAATCTCTCAGCTTTTCTTCTAAGGAAATTATTTTTCAGTGGAAATTTTTGTAATGTTTCTGTCTGATTCTTTTTTTAACTCTTTCCTGAAGATCAAGCTCCTCAGCTCTGTCCTTGGCAATGTGATTCTAAGGGTGAATAATAATACCCTTTGGGACCAACTAATTGCCATAGGTACTTCAATTTAGCTACGAGCTGTTTTGGCACCTTCCAAACAGCATCCCTTGCAAATTAATCCTGCCGAACTATGAAATGTCTGGCTTTCCTGTCTGAACAATCAGAGATATACATGACAGGATCTTGGCTCTCACAGGGCTGTGTGGTCAGGGGTAACAAGCACAAGCCTCAGTGTTTCAGGGCTGCTGCTGCTTAGTCACGTCTGTCATGTCTGACTCTTTGCGACCCCACGAATCATACCCCACCAGGCTACTTTGTGCATGGGATTCTCCAGGCAAGAATACTAGAGTGGGTTGCCATGCCCCACTCCAGGGGATCTTCTCAACCCAGGGATCGAACCTGGGTCTCCTGCATAGCGGGCAGATTCTTTACCACTAAGCCACCAGAGAAGCCCCAGTGTTTCAGGGACCCATTGCATTTCTTTTTTGGGAGACGGTGATAAGGTGTTTGCCAAGGTCAGTTTGTTCAGTGACCAAGAGGCTGCTTAGAACTTACTGGGGAGAATAAGACAGCTGCTTCTCCTGTCTCCCCTGGGCCCAGGTGGCTGTTTGCAAATTGAGTATGAGAGAGAAGGAAAGAAGGATAACCAGAAATCCAAACAGATGGGGGAAGGCATTGAACTTAAGAGGCAAACGATGATGATTTAACTTACAGATAAACATAATTTAATCTATCAACTATATTTATTCCTGTGAGTCCTCATTAACACAGAAAATCAAGAGTTGTCTATGCTTTAAAGGTAATACAGGGACTTGGCTGGTGGACCAGTTGTTAGGACTCTGAACTTTCACTGCTGAGGGTGCAGGTCCAATCCCTGGTCAGGGAGCTAAGATCTTGCAAGTTCTAATGTATGACCAAAAATAAAATACAATTTTTTTTTCTGTTTATTAATGATGAGGAAACTATTCTAATACTTGGGTACCTTACAAACCAACACAAATGAAACAAATGATCCCAATAATTTTCTGACTTTTAACTCACTTGAAAAAAAGATCCATGCTGGTAGGGACCATTTTAGGGACTCCATTAATATTTGCTGATACGCAGGTTGGTCAACATGATCACAAAGGAAAGCTAAGTTTAATTGAAACATGTATAATATCATGTATGAAACGAGTTGCCAGTCCAGGTTCGATGCACGATACTGGATGCTTGGGGCTAGTGCACTGGGATGACCCAGAGGGAGGGTATGGGGAGGGAGGAGGGAGGAAGGTTCAGGATGGGGAACACATGTATACCTGTGGCAGATTCATTTTGATATTTGGCAAATCTAATACAATTTTGTAAAGTTTAAAAATAAAATAAAATTTAAAAAAATAAATAAATAAAATGAAAAAAAAAAATATTCTTCCTAAATTTCCTTTTGGTACTTGTGCCTCTGTAATCTGGTTTATCACCTAGGTAATTAGATGTATACCATTTTGACTTTCTTTACGGAGATTGAGCTGAATTTAATTGGATTGACTCATTCACCCTAGAAGACTTCTCTCTCTAAATATATATCTCCATACTCTCCTCTTATGGAACATTCTTTTCTTGTCAAATCCCACTCATTCTTTAGATTCCTTCTTTTAAAAAGCTTATTCTGTCTCCCCCTCTTCCTCTTATCAGCTAATAAATATCGAGCATTAAATGTGTCAAATAACTGCTTTAGGGATTTGGTGTATGTTGATTTACGGAACACTCAAAACCAGGGATTGACTCATAACTTTCAAAACCACCCAGCGAGGTAGGACTGTTATTACCTCCCTGCTGCAGATGAGAAACTGAGAAACAGAAAGATAAAGTAACTTGCTCAGGAGCACACAGCGGCTGGCTGGTGAGGTAGGGCTTCTCACCCAGGTGGCTGGCTCCAGAGCTGCCCTCTTAAACACTCTACCAGTTGCTCCGGCCAGCCCAGTAACACTAACCCTGACACTAGCTATTGACCTCAACGTCTCCGCTCTGCGGACGGACAGAGCGCACTGCCTCCCAGCGTTCCGTTTCTGCTGCACATTTCCCTCTAGAGACACAGGTGCTGAGAAAACACTGCACTTGCTAGAGCCGTGCTGTGATGGTACAGGCCCACCACCGTGCTTTTAGGGGAAAATGCTTCCCATGGTGATGCTCAGCCGCTGATAGTATCACTTCCTCTAAATGTTTCCACTCCTTATGGGTGAAGCTGTGGGTGGGGAATTTCAGAGTCATGGAAACAGCCAAAAGTTTATGGGAGGTTCACAGATACAGTACCATTCAATGACTATGTGCTGAACAGTCCCATATACTCTAAGGAAAAGATGAATCTAAAAATACACTAGTGGGAAGGCTCCGGGGGAGTTTTGTATGAAAAGTGGACTCTTTAGGATCTAGCAGAGTGGTTAGAACTCATCATGGCCGTTTGCTGATTTTGGCAAAGGGTGCTTTTGAAAGCTAAGTATCACACAGATCCTTGCACTAAGGGTTTCTGCGGTAGGGGAAGTGGACAGTGAGAGTGAAAGCTTTCCTGAACGTGCCCACAATCAGGACAGTTCTCCTTCCAGGAGTCAGTTCTATTTCCTCTTTCCCTCTGTGGATGTGTGCTTAGTCGTTCAGTCGTGTCCGACTCCTTTTGATGCCATGGCCAGTCATTTTTATTTCTCCTTTGCTTTCATTTAAGGACCCTTTCCTCCTTTGATTTTTTTTTCCTTCTGGCTTTTAGGTGCCTAGTTCGTTCACCTGTTACCCCCAGTTAAAACCAGTTTCTAACATAAGGCAAAGCTGCTTCATACCTCTGCTGGTAGGGTTTTGTACATGAGAGAGGGAGACATTTGGGAGGCATTATGCCTTCCTGCAATCATTCTTGAACCTTCATCTTTGGCAATGACCTAGGACTGTCAACTGATAGAGATGATAAGTAGACTGTCACTTGTTTACACAACAGAATGCTCTACAGCCGTGAAAATGAGTCATCAGCATCTATTCGCATCCATATGGATAACCCTCCAAAATGACACAGAGTCAGTCTGGAGTCACAGAGTCAGTTACGGAGGAATGTATATGGTATGATTGAAGTGAAGTGAAGTCGCTCAGTCGTGTCCAACTCTTTGCGACCTCATGGACTGTAGCCTACTGGGCTCCTCCGTCCATGGGATTTTCCAAGCAAGAATACTGGAGTGGGTTGCCATTTCCTTCTCCAGGGGAACTTCCTGACCCAGGGATCAAACCCGGGTCTCCCACATTGTAGGCAGACGCTTTACCATCTGAACCATGGTATGATTACATGTGTTTAAGTTCCCAAACAGGCAAAAATAAACTGCATATACACATAAGCTGCATATAAATTAATTACATATAAATTGCCTATACATGTATATATATAGGCACATGAGGCCAGTCTAAAAAGAAAAATAAAGGAGTGTAATTAATACAAAATTTAAGACAGCATTTCCCTTTAAGTGTTGGGAAGGTGGGCAGTGGGTACACATGTATTTGTTTTCTTACTTCTACTATTATTTAGAATGTATGTGCACATCACATATAGTTCTTTGTAGCATGAAATGTTTCACGTATTTAAAAATTTTTCTCAAGTGAAATGGATCTGGATTAGTGGCCCTCATTTACCATCTTCCTTGGAAAGTGGAGGGAGGGACTTGGGGAAGAACAGCCGCCAATAGAAATTAAGTAGAAGGGCTGCCCGGGTGGCTCAGTGGTAAAGAATCTGCCTGTCCATGCAGGAGACATGGGTTCGATCCCTGGTCAGGGAAGATCCCACGTGCCTCGGAGTAGCTAAGCCCATGCATCACAACTACTGGCCTGTGCTCTAGGGCCCGGGAGCCACAACTACTGAACCTACATGCCCTAAGAGCCCGTACTCCGCAACAAGAGAAGCCACCACAGTGAGAAACCCGCGCACAGCAACTAGAGAGGAGCCCCCTGCTCTCTGCGACTAGAGAAAAGCCTACACAGCTATGAAGACTCAGCACAGCCAAATAAAAAAAAAACTTAAAAAAATTAAATACAGTTGAATTATAGACCTCCTTCCACCACAACTTCTAATCTAAAGTGAACGTACAAAGGAAAGTGGGTGCATCGGCACCTCTGCTGAGTTACTCCTGAACGGCCAGCCTCAGTCCTCAGGGCAGGACTCCGTGACCAGGAGCCTGGGGCTGTGCCCATCTCAGGCAGTCTTACCCCTCACAGCCTGGACATGTGGGAGCCACAGCGGGCACAGTGAAGTTGCTTATTTTAATGACCAAAAAAGCCTGGTGCACACACGAGGCTGGCTCAGCCAGCCCCTGCCCAGGACATCCACCCCTCCTGGCCCTGCAGCTGGGTGGAGGGGACGCAGCCATGCCGTTGGGGAGCACCTGCTCTCGCAGACCTCTCTCCAAGTCTTCCCTCCGTCAGGCCCCACCTGTCGGGGTTTCCTCATGAAGTGTGCTGCCAGTACCAGGAGGGACATGGTCCTTTACCTTAAACTGACCCACTTTTAGGGTGGTGGAGGACGGCCAATTGGATAAAGGTGGTCAAAAAGTACAAACTTCCAGTTATAAGTACTAGGGATGTAATGCGGTGTAGTCGCTCAGTCATGTCCGACTCTGTGCGACCCCATGGACAGTAGCCCGCTGGGCTCCTCTGTCCATGGGATTCTCTGGGCAAGAGTACTGGAGTGGGGTGCCAGTTCCTTCTCCAGGGGATCTTCCTGACCCAGGCATTGAACCCTTGTCTCCTGCATTGGCAGGTGGATTCTTTACCGCTGAACCACCAGATAACATACAACATGACAAATATAATTAACATTGTTCTATGTTATATATGGAAGTTTTTAAGGACATAAATCCTAAGAATTCTCGTCACGAGGAAAAAATATTTTTTTCAATTTCTTTAATGTTGTATCTATATGAGATAATGGCTGTTCTACTATGACAATCACTTCATGATATATCTAAGTCAAATCATTATGTTGTACACCTTAAATTATTCGTTGCTGTATGTCAACTATATCTCAAAAAAAAAAACTGGAAGAATACAAAAACAAAAAAAGGAAAATAAATGAAGACACCTTCTTTTAAAGATATGTAAATTAAAAAATAAAAACCTTTCATGCCACTTCTGCAAATAAAAAGCCAGTGCCACTGTGGTTACTAGAAGACAAAATTGTGCCATTAAATTTTAGCTAGCTACCACTACCTGCTGATGGCTCATAGCCTGAGGTCTTTGTGGAAAAGGTAAATGGCCACAGTTAGATGGGTCTTCAGATCAGGCCTACATCAAAGGATGAAAAGAATGAAATGGAAGATCTCTCTACATGACACAGTGACTAAGTCGAGTGACTCAGTGTGATTAAATGCCACATCTGATGTCACCTACCATACCCACTTATTGTGTCCCACACTTTGAAAATTTTGATCAAATGGGTTATGGGGAGGCCAGGAGGCAGAGGGGGAGTGGAGGTGATTCGAGGCGGGAGGTGTCTTCACGTGGCGCAGTTTTGTACAGGATGTGCAAATGGACCCTGTTTTAATGGACCCTCCCTGGTTCTGGGGCCTGGGTCCTTTTTCTAAGTGAAATCTCACAAGGGGATGAGAAGGGCCCTCCCTCACAGGGCCCTTGAATGGGTAGGAAGAGTGCTGGGGGGAGGGAAGAGTGAAAAGAGAAGAGAGGAAAGCCAGAAAGGGCACATGACCAAGTCAGCTGCCACTGTGGGCAACGGAGGCATAAGTCCAGGAAGAAACTTTGAGAAAAGGTAAGATGGTCTTCCTCAGTGATCAATGCAAAGAAATAGACGAAAACAACAGAATGGGAAAGATAGGGATCTCTTCAAGAAAATTAGAGATACCAAGGGAACTAAAGAGCCTCTTGATGAAAGTGAAAGAGGAGACTGAAAAAGTTGGCTTAAAGCTCAACATTCAGAAAACGAAGATCATGGCATCTGGTCCCATCACTTCATGGCAAATAGATGGGGAAACAGTGTCAGACTATTTTTTGGGGCTCCAAAATCACTACAGATGGTGACTGCAGCCATGAAATTAAAAGACGCTTACTCCTTGGAAGGAAAGTTATGACCAACCTAGATAGCTAATTCAAAAGCAGAGACATTACTTTGCCAACAAAGGTCCGTCTAGTCAAGACTATGATTTTTCCAGTGGTCATGTATGGATGTGAGAGTTGGACTGTGAAGAAAGCTGAGCCCTGCAGAATTGATGCTTTTGAACTGTGGTGTTGGAGAAGACTCTTGAGAGTCCCTTGGATTGCAAGAAGATCCAACCAGTACATTCTAAAGATCAGTCTTGGGTGTTCTTTGGAAGGACTGACGCTAAAGCTGAAACTCCAGTACTTTGGCCACCTCGTGCAAAGAGTTGACTCATTGGAAAAGACTCTGATGCTGGGAGGGATTGAGGGCGGGAGGAGAAGGGGACGACAGAGGATGAGATGGCTGGATGGCATCACTGACTCAATGGACGTGAGTCTCAGTGAACTCTGGGAGTTGGTGATGGACAGGGAGGCCTGGTGTGCTGCGATTCATGGGGTCGCAGAGTCGGACATGACTGAGCAACTGAACTGAACTGAACTGATCTATAGCCCATGAGAGAGTTAATTCCTGGGGCTTTTCATTTGCCTTTGGGCGATGGAAATGGCTCTACTTGGCCTGGAGAGAGCCCGCAGGTCATGAGATAAAGATTCAGGCTTTTAGAAGTCAGCTCAAAGTTGTGCTGAGGCCTGAAGAATGTAGGCAGGACTCTGACTGCTTCTACTACACCCTTTCTCTGCTAGATAGTTAAAACAAAAAAAAAAATCACATGTAATGCTTACCACAGCCCTTCACAATAGTGACTAATTTCCCCTTATTTACATATAAAGGAAGAGGCACCACAAGTTACATAATTTGACCACAGTCAGTCTGTCCTCCGGCACCTCTGCTTATACTTTTCTAGTCTTTTTCCTACCCTCCCCTCAACTTTTTAAAATATTGAACTAAAACTCACACAACATAAGTCAGCCAGTTTAAAGAGAACAATTCAGTGACGTTCAATATAGCCACAGTGTGCGGCAGCCACCACCTCTATCTAGTTCCAAACAACTGGATCACCCCGATAGGAGACCCCGTACCCATGAAGCAGTGGTTCCCCATATTTCCCTGCTCCCAGCCCCCAATCTCCATTCTGTTTCTATTGATTTCCCCATTCTCAGTATTTCATTTAAATGGAATCATACATTTTGGGATCTAGTTTTCTTTTACTTCAGTTCAGTTGCTTAGTTGTTTCTGACTCTTTGAGACCCCATGGATTGTAGCGTGCCATTCTTCCCTGTCCATCACCAACTCCTGGAGCTTGATCAAACTTGTGTCCAGCGACTTGGTGATGCCATCCAACCATCTCATCCTCTGTCGTCCCCTTCTCCTCCAGCCTTCAATCTTTCCCAGCATCAGGTTCTTTTCCAATGAGTCAGTTCTTCACATCAGGTGGCCAAAGTATTGGAGTTTCAGCTTCAGCATCAGTCCTTTCAATGAATATTCAGGACTGATTTCCTTTAGGATTGACTGGTTTGATCTCCTTGCTGTGTTCTTTTACTTAGAACAATGTTTTTGAGGTTCACATATGTTATAGCATGTTTCAGACCTTCATTCCTTATTGTGGCTGAATAATATTCTATCAAGTCTTCCCCGATGGCTCAGTGGTAAATAATCCATCTGCAATGCAGGAGACACAGGAGTCACAGGTTCAATTCCTGGGTCAGGAAGATCCCCTGGGGAAGGAAATGCAACCCACTCCAGTATTCCTGCCTGAAAAATCCTATGGACCGAGGAGCCTGGTGGGTTATAGTCCATAGGGTTACAAAGAGTTGGACATGACTGAGCGTGCAGGCCCACACAATATTCTATCCTGTGACTGAATAATATTCCATCTTACGGTTATATAAGAATTTATTTATCCATTCATCTGTTGATGGACTTTTAAGCTATTTCTACTTTTTGGCAATTGTGAATATTGCTGTTATGAACACATGTGCATGTACTGATTTGAGCCCCTGTTTTTAGTTCTTTGGAGTGGAATGTAGGTAGGCATGGAATTGTCATCATTCTGTGTCTAACTTTTCAAGCAAGTACCTAGTCTTCTTAGAGAGTTCATGCTCCTATCGCTGTTTAAATGTTAGGATTTCTTGAGGTTCCATCCCAAGCCACCCCCTCTTTTCTCATTTGATGTTCTCTCTCAAAAATATTTCATCCAAACCCATGGCACCAATTAGCATGTATATACTAAGGATTCCCAGACCTTTGCTCTGGGCTCTAGGCCAGCATGTCAACAGCCTGGCTGACATCTGCCCATGGATGTGTTCAAGGCCCTCCAAAATCCAAGAGAACTCATCCCAGGCCTGGATGTTCATTAACCCTTTTAGTCCCAGCGAGCAGCATCAACATCCATTCGGAAGCCCCAACCAGGACAGTGGGGATCACCTTCAACCTTGCCCCCGGGATCTCCTTTCCTGTCTGCCCCCAAGTCCTGCTGATTGTCCTTCTCGATGCCTCTCTGTCTATTTTGTCTATCATCTCTCTATTTTGTCTCCACCGTGAATACTCACTAGATACCCTTGTCTTGTCTGGACTCCCACTGATGTCCTTGCTTGGCTGACTTCATCGGCCTTCTAACCAGTCTCCCTCTCTGTGGGTGTGGCCCCTCCCATCCATTCTCCGCACAGCAGCAAAACGGATTCCTTAAAAACGCACATCAGATGACAATGCTCCAAGTTTCTCCACCAATTTTAGAATGACCAGCATCTTCAGTGCTGCCTCTTTGTCCGGACTCCTGTTGAGCCACTCTACTCTTTCCTCTGGCCACACCTTAATTTAGCCAGACAATTTGGGTCTCCCACCTGGCACTACCCAATGCTTTGCCTTGTGCAAGCGTTTTCCAGTTCTCCTGGTTCCCGGGTATGGAAACCTCGCTGACTCCCAGACAGATCAGGCTTCCCTGCTATGTACTCTGGTCCTTATCACATTTGCGTAATAATTAGTCAACATCTGCCTCTCCCCTGGATTGCAAGCTTTTGTTGGGGGGAGGGCAGGGCAATGTCAGTTTTGTTCCATCTTACTGAAGTTTTGACTTAAATGTGGCTTCCACACTGTGAACACTCACTAGTCAGCTGTTCAATAATTTAGTGAACTAGTTCACGAGAAACAGTGGCGCTCTCACATGAAGTGGCTCTCACCCTGCCCTGTCCACTGCTCCCCTCTGCCCCATTCTTAGAACAGGAATATCCAAAAAATAAGCAAACCTGGGAGGAGACAGAAAATTGGAGGAAGACCGCTTGGCTGGTTCCCAGGGCTCTGTTGTGGATGATCCTACCTCACACTCACTTCTGGATGGGAAACCAGCTTCTGGGGGGAAGGGAGGGGCTCTCCAAGCAGGAGTTGAAAGGACTGGAGCCCCCGGCCCTCACTTCTGGTCGCTAACATGAGGACCAGCCTGCTCACCAACCCTCTGGCAGCTTTAGATAGTGCCCTGACCTGTTTAGAAGGGCTTTCCCCTTTCAAGTTGCATGTGTTCTCATTTCAAAGTATTAATAGATTCAGCAAGATAAAAAGGTGGACTCCAGTTCTTTGAGGAAGAAAGGCAATTGAACGAACAAATTCATTAAATGAATTAATGTAAACAGAGAAATGCAAGGATGGAGCTGTTGGGGTGGCTCAGTGTGGACACGAAGAATAGTGTCCTTTGTCTCCAACCCCCTCAGAGGGGATGCTAACAGCCAGTTCGTGGTATAGTCTAGACACTCACTGAGTGATTCTCAGTCACCACTTCCTGTCCCTCAGTCATTCCCACAGAGGCTGAACACCACCAGTTATAAGTGACTCAGATCCACCATCAGTTGTAAGTGACAGCCCACACTTAGAGGGTCTGAAATAATTTCAGAAAAGTAAAAGCTCAGGGTCATCACAGGGGAAACTCTCTGACAGCAGGAAGGGGGAGGAGCCATGACCTTTACACGCAGGAAGCACCCACCCAGGAAGGTTTGAAATGCAGAACCACATCGATTTGAAGCTGCCCGTAAGCCAGCGTCTCCAGGTCAACCTGCAGGAGACCAGGAGCCACTCATTGCCCCTCGGCGGCATGTGGTGTCCCTCCCAGCAGCTGCAGAGGGGGGTGCCCACGGTGGGGAGCCCCACCAGCTGTCTGACATCAGCTCAGGAAGTCAGAGTCTGAGCGAGCCTGCCGCCTGCCCCTCCCCTTAGGCCACAGCAAGAGTGGGGGAACTCACCCAGGGCGGAACTGCGGTGGTGGGGCCCTCGGGGCTCCCTGGCGTCCTCGCCCTCCCTTTGGACGGGCGGGCTGGAGGTGGCAGCTCAATCTTGCCTCATGGCTGTGCTTCTTTCTAGCTGCGGCCACCAGACCGGCTTTTGATGGCAGCTGTGAGCACGGCCCCACAGAGCGACCCCACGCTAGACAGCCAGTGGCGAGCCTCTGTGTGTTTTTCCTTCCGGTTGCTGAGAAGTGATGTTGTCTCAGTTCATTTCCTTTCTGTGCGCCTTTTTTTTTTTTTTCTCTCTCTCTTCTCTGTCAGACCTCCTGATACACTGAGTTGGTTGTATAGCGACAGGTGAGCCATCTAGTTCTGATCTACACTGTTCACTGTTTTGAGAAAGAGAGGTGATCTTTAGGTTATTGGTGCCATGAAATTCTGTGGAATATCCTTTCTAAGTGGCACAAAGACCTTTTTAGGCTGCACTGAGGCAAGAATTAGGCTATTTAAGACCTATTAATTTAGGATTTTTCAGTTTTATCAGCTCAATATGTTCTGTTGTTCAGTTGCTAAGTCATGTCCAACTATTTGTGACCCTGTGGAGTGCAGCACACCAGGCTTCCCTGTCCTTCACTATCTTCTGGAGTTTGCTCAAACTCACGTCCATTGGGTCAGTGATGCTATCCAACCATTTATCCTCTGTTTCCCCCTTCTCCTTCTGCCTTCAATCTTTCCCATCATCTGGGTCTTTTCCAATGAGTTGACTTTCCGCATCACGTGGCCAAAGTATTGGAGCTTCGCTTCAGCATCAGTCCTTCCAATGAATATTCAGGGTTGATTACCTTTAGGATTGACTGGTTTAATTTCCCTGCAGTCCAAGGGACTCTCAAGAGTCTTCTCCAACACCACAGTTTGAAAGCATCAATTCATCAATATGTTCTGAAGAGTTCTACTATAAATTGACCTGAAACATCCTTTGACTGGACAAGTATTTTATTGAACCTGTACTCTGTATTTGGCTAGGTACCCAAACAGACCACTCCTATTTACAATGTGATACAGAAGCCCCCAGGTGGCTCAGCGGTAAAGAATCTGCCTGCAGAAGAATCTTTGGCAGGAGACGCGGGTTCAGTCCCTGGGTTGGAAAGATTCCCCTGGAGAAGGAAATGACAACCCAGTGCAGTATTCTTGCCTGGAAGATCCCATAAACAGAGGAGCCTGGCAAGCTACAGTCCATGGAATGGCAAGAGTCTGACACAATTGAGTGACTGAGCACACAGGAATCTAGACTACCTGATGATGTGAGAGGGAATCTGAAAGTATTTCATCCCAAATCCGGGTCTTCTTCCACCTGGGCATCTGAGTAATAGACAAGGGGACGTGCTCTGAGACTGACCACCTGGGTTTGAATCTTGACTTTACTCTTCAAACACTTTTGATCTTTCTGTGCCTTGACCCCTTCATCTGTAAAATGGAAATAATCAAAGGACTGCTGTGAGAATTGAAGGAGTTAGTATACACAGAGTACTCCAGGAGCACCCGGCATAATAAATAAGTAAGCAGCGTTATGTGGTATGTGCTTACCATTATTAATTAGTGGCAAATTATATGTAAGTTCAGTCCTTTACTTTTTTCCTTTTTTGCCCCACTTCCCACCCCTTGCCGGTGCCTAACAGATGACTTGGTGGCATAGAGGATTGAGAGCAGAGAGGGAGATGGTTTGAATAATCGATACCCTGAAATGATTATGGTGTCTGTTGTTTCAGCTCCGTCTCCGAGGTAAGGACAGGGTTGTCCCTGACCTTCCCCTCATCTTCACACTCTGCTCCTGTTGTCTGGTACACTCTTGTGACTTCTGTTTTGTTGTTGTTTTGTCTCACTTTTCCTGTACTACTTCTCTGAAACTCAGATCCATGTCATTTATTTTTAAACGTAGAGCTGGCCTGAATCAGGCTAAGGAATCCTCTGCCCATAAGCAGATGCTATGTTTAAACAGAGAAATACTCAGCTCAACGCCTTATCCAACTGGGACTTAGAAATACAGCAACAACAAGAAAGTCTCTATTAATCTTTATAAGTCTACATATCAGCATTAATTTTTACCCATTTTAGCGGCATTCATGGTATAAATATCATTAAGCTACTCCATTTTTTTCCCTCTCTCTCTCCTTAAAAAAATATTCTTGAGTATGTGCTATATATCGGGACCTGCTCCAGATCTGAGGTAGAATTATTCTACACTTATTATTGTAAGTGTAGAGTTTTCATAACAAATCAATAGAGGAAGAGGAGAAGCAGAGACAGCAAATAATTTTTTCAAAATGCTTCTCCATGCATTTCCCATATCATTAAAGTACCTTATCAATAAATAGTATTTTCTGTAGTAGATGTCCATACCATATAAATTCAAATGCTAAATTTTAGGAAAATGCTTTACAGTTATATAATATATAACCCGAAGATTAATGCCATTGAGTTGTTTCTGTAAGTCAATGACACCTTAGCTATACTAAAACAAAACTAAGCTTGCGCGTCTTTTAAATGAAGTCCTTAAATTTGGTGATTTGACTATCCTTAACTCTGTTATTTCATCTGTATCCACATGGTTTCTTTTCCCACTCTGAGCTGCCTGAACCCCCACTGCTGAGCTCTGCAGGACACAGAGAAGTCACATCTGTCACGGCAAACCTGGGAGCTCCAACTTTGTCCAAAGACAGATCAGCTTTGTTTTAGAAAAACATGCTAAATACTTTTCCTACTTGGAAAGATAGAAGTTTTCTATGTCTGTTTTCCTACTTACAGTCTTAGACTGTCTTCTTCTTTTTTTCATTTGTTTTCCTCTGTTCTGATTAGTGGCAGATTATGCCACATGTCAAAATTTTGACAAACCACAGATGGCTGTGAAAAAAAACAAACAAGTGTTATTTCTAATCATTGTATCCAGTGAAGACTGTGTTTACATTTTCCTCTTTATGTAAACAGTCCTCTTGGCTGCTTTCATTAGCTTCTTCGTGCCATCCTGGCTGAAATCTCAGCACCATAGAATGGTTTATAACTATCTGTTAGGCAGTAGCCAACCTCCCGGCAACTGTTTTGAATCTGTCATGGATGTCTGGTCCAAGGAGGATGAAAAGTTTTAAAAAATCTATGGTCAAGATGTGCCTGTGTGTGTGTGTGTGTGTGTGTGTGTGTGTGTGTATTTATGATTCCATTGGCTTGACTCATTTCCCTCCACGACTGAACACAGTATTAGCCATAGGGAGTCAGCTGCCCACCGAGGAATTTAAATGAACATGCTCAGGAGTCGATTTGGCAGGTTTTATGAGCAGAGTTGTCTAGTATTAGAATGTATGCCTCCTCCCTTCTTGGGACTGGGGGCTGGTCTTGTGGTTTTAATTTTCAGATGAAGAAATCAGACCTCAGAAGGATCCAGCTCATTTGTCCATGCAGTTACTGTGCTGGACCTGCAAACTCCCCCGAGTGCCCCTGCACCTGGTTGATGCATCGGTTCACAAGACATAGGGCCTGTCCTCAGGAAACTCATAGCCGAGTGGGGATATTAGTGAGATCACTATTCCCATTAATTGGTTCACTCAGAATATTAAAAGCATTTATGGAACAAGTGCTATGATAAACAAAAAATGAATGAAAATCCACTCCTTCCCTAAGAGAAATTTCAATTTAGTAGGTACAATGTACTCACTCCAGTATTCTTGCTTGGAAGAGCCCATGGACAGAGCAGCCTGGTGGGCTATAGTCTATGCGGTCACGAAGAGTCAGACACCTTCCTTCACTTTTAGGTATGACAAAATGAACCTTATTCACCTTCCTCTTTTGTTCTCTTGGTGCTTCAGTTCAGTTCAGTCACTCAGTCGTGTCCAACTCTTTGCGACCCCATGAATCGCAGCACACCAGGCCTCCCTGTCTATCACCAACTCCCAGAGTTCACTCAGACTCACGTCCATCGAGTCAGTGATGCCATCCAGCCATCTCATCCTCTGTCGTCCCCTTCTCCTCCTGCCCCCAATCCCTCCCAGCATCAGAGTCTTTTCCAATGAGTCAACTCTTCTCATGAGGTGGCCAAAGTACTGGAGTTTCAGCTTTAGCATCATTCCTTCCAAAGAAATCCCAGGGCTGATCTCCTTCAGAATGGACTGGTTGGATCTTCTTGCTATCCAAGGGACTCTCAAGAGTCTTCTCCTACATCACAGTTCAAAAGCATCAATTCTTCAGCACTCAGCCTTCTTCACAGTCCAACTCTCACATCCATACATGACCACTGGAAAAACCATAGCTTTGACTAGACGGACCTTTGCTGGCAAAGTAATGTCTCTGCTTTTGAATATGCTATCTAGGTTGGTCATAACTTTCCTTCCAAGGAGTAAGCGTCTTTTAATTTCATGGCTGCAGTCACCATCTGCAGTGATTTTGGAGCCCCAAAAAATAAAGTCTGACACTGTTTCCACTGTTTCCCCATCTTGGTGCTTACAACTCTCCTTTTCTCTCTCCTGTAACAGGACATTTTTGTCTTCCATCTCTTCTACTCTGCTGGTCCATCAGCCGAGTCCTGGTGTGTGGCACTCTTACATGACCAGAACCCCACATAAAGCTATTTCAGCAATCTGTTAATGTTGATTTCCTTGTTTTTGTTCTTCTGGGTGTTCATCCACTTCCAGCCCCAGGTGAAAGTTCCGTCTACTTACTTGCTCTCATGCTTCAGAGCTACCCAAACTCACTGGGGCAAGTTAACAAAGACCACATTGTTTATGGCAAATTCTCCCCCAATAACCTCAACCGAGGCCCTTCTATAGCTCATGAACCTTCCTACTCATCTCCTCCTGACTATCTGTCACATCTTCTTCCCAAGCTTTTCTTACTCTCCAGAGCTCTGAGCCCTGCCCTCAGCTCATGCCTTGTGGGGGTGAGATGCCACTGTGAGCTCTCTCATTATCCCTCATGATATCTGCAGAACCTCACTCCTTCACCCATCCAGCTTCTCATCCTCTGCTCATTCTTCCATCCTTTGGATTCTGCTTTCAAGCATTCCCATTGGATTAATAAAAATGTTTATCATTAGGAGGAAAATGATATTTTCAGAGATGAAACCATTCTTCCGGCTCACAGAACAGTTGTTTGAAGAAACATAGGTCCCACGAAGAACAAAAGGAAGGAAGACTGAATTCTTTTTAAGAGAGAACTGATGACAAACATAGAAGATTCTGATTTATTGGAGGCATTCATTGTGTTTAAGCATCCGGCAAACACCAACTTTTCTCTACGACCGACAACTTAGTCACCTACTCCTCTACTAGATGATAACCACCTTGGACTTTCCCCCCCCAAAATTTAGGAAAATCTTGATAGTGCTGATTTTGCCATAATTTTTAAATTAATTTTAAAAGCATACAACTAGGACTTCCCTGGTGGTGCAGTGCATAAGAGGCTTCCCTGATGGCTCAGATGGTAAGGAATCCGCCTGCAGTGCAGGAGACCTGGGTTCTATATCAGGTTGGGAAGATCGCCTGGAGGAGGGCATGGCAACCCACTCTAGTATTCTTGCCTGGAGAATCCCATGGACAGAGGAGCCTGGGGGAAGGAATCCACCTGCCAATGCAGGGCTTAGTTGCTGGTCTGGGAGGATTCCACATGCTGAGGAGCAACTAAGCCCAATGCACCACAACTACTGAAGCCCATGTGCTTAGAGCCTGTGCTCCACAACAAGAGAAGCCATCGCAATGAGAAGGCAGCACAATGCAAAGAGAAGCCCATGACCGCAACAAAGAGTGGCCCCTGTTCTCCGCAACTAGAGAAAGCCCACACAGCCATGAAAACACAGTGCAGCTAAAATTAAAAAAAAAACAAAACTAAAAATGACTGAAATTAGGGCTGATGGCTGAAAACATTTTAGTTTTTCCTGCAATGTTAGCTTATTTTTACAAATCAATGTAAAATATGCAACTAATACATTGATATTATAAAAAAACTAACATTGCAGGTAAAACTCAAATGCTTTCTGACCATCAGCCCTCATTTCAGTTTCCTCCTCGGCTTTGCCCACAGGAAACCCTTGCTATCTGTTCAGTATGTGTTCTTCCAAGACATTTGTGTGCCAGGCGTTTGTGTGAATAGACGTAACCTCTCTCAGATTGCAACGTGCACATGTGCAACCTCACCCTTGAGCGTGCTCTTCTGCACAAACAGAACACAAGACTGAAACCGTCATATTAAGCTTGGTTTCTGAAGGAACTGTACAAACTGCTGTTCTGGTTTCACATGAAATAGGACTTTGAAAACAACATCTTATTCATGAGAATATACGGGATAAAATTACACTGCTGTCTTCGATGCCTGAAGAGATTAGACTGCTCTGTCTATCCGACTTTGGATCATTTGTTTTCTAAGTACACAGAAAGCTGGGTTTACGTCCAACTGGTGTGCCCCTGAGTAGAGATTCCCAGATCAGATACCAAACATTGATCAGTCATTTGATAAAGTGATTTTTCTGGATTTTCCTTTCTGCCTACACAATCACTTAACCAAAAAATCAAGTCCAATCATGCGACTCCCGAGGCAGGTCTGCCACCCTGATCATGACCCAGTCCCAGAGAGGGACTGCTGTGTGTTAAGATCATTTATGGACACTTTTTTCTCTACAATGGCTGGTTCTTTTTCTTTCCTTTTCCTTGAACATTTCCTTCTTCTGACTCTAGAGCAGCCTCTATGTCACCATCCCATACCGAGACAACCCTACTCTGAAGACTTAGAAATATTTTTTACTTACTCCTGGTGTTTAAAACACTAGCATGTCTGTTTGTTTCCCCCTGTAGTTTTCACATAATTATTTTACTCTAAGACAATAGAAATTCTGAGAAGAAATCCAACTCGTCCCTCTTCTATCTTTACCACCACTTTTCCTATCTTATCAGCAAAAGCCTTGTGCCCGCAGTCTCGTAGGGACCCTAATACTTACTGCCTTCCTAATACTATCCTTCTTATGGAGCCTCCTGCCTTTGATGCTCAGCTTTCCTGAAAGTCGTCTACCCTGCGTGCCTTCACTCCCACATGGTCCAAGCCCTTCTTTCTCACTGCCTTCCTGCCATCCTGCCCTCTGCATGCAATAAGTCCCTGCGATCGTCGCCCATGGCATCCTAGAGGGTGAAGCCAAAAGCCATCACGATGACTTGCCTCTGCTGCATTCCCAATGGCCATCGCTTCTCTCCTCTCAGACCCTCTAGATGGGGGACCCTGTCCATCTCGGTTCACCTCCTTCACTGATCAGCACACCTCCTCTGCTTATTGCTGCCGATGTCTCACCCCTGGACCTCACACGTTTCCACTCTACTTCTCTCTGGATGGGTTCCTCTACTCCCATGTGGATCTGGGGCAAGCCTTCTCCTCCTGACTCTCCATGAATGTGGTGGGGCAACTAAGCCTATGTGCTGCAATGAAAACCCTGTGCAGCCAAAAAACCCAAAACACAACAAACAACAACAAGAACAAAAAACAAGAAAAAATACCTCCACCAACTCCCTGTTGCTTACAAAATAAAATGAAATGATTTGGTTGGTGAGTCAAGACCCACACGCTCTTCTCAGATTCTCTCCTGTTATCTGCACCCAGAGTCGCACTCACTGCTCCCTCTTCCCTCTAGATCACATCTCCTCATGACTTGGGGCTTGTAAAGCCTGCCCCCCACCCAGAATGCTCTTCCTCCTTCTCTTTTCGTCAACGTCCTTCAGGACTGCTGCCCCCCTGGACAGAGAATCTTTCCCCCATTCACTGCCCCTAAAACTGCTATTATTATGCTCATAACATAGGATCACCATAGTGCGCCTGTCTCCTTGGACTTCCAGGCTCCCGATGGTGAGGAACTGTGGCTTATTCATTTTGGAGACCAAACCAAACATTTTGCAAAGTGGTCTGTAGCGGTCCTGCATCAAAATCACCCACCAGGTGGTTAAATATAGATCCCTGGGCCCCATCCTGGAATTGCTGAATCAGTTTCTCTGGAGAGTGGAGTGCATAAGAATTATCTGGAGGTAATTCTTATTCACATGGGCATTTGGGGACAGGGTTACAACATCCAACAAATATCTGATGAATAAAGACGTGATGAAAAGAGCTAAGATGTCTACTCCTGAAATCTGCTCTATTTCCTTCATTCCCCTGGGGTGTATTTTGGCTGGAGGCAAGTCCAGGGAATTTGGCTCAGCCACGGATCAAAATGACCTAATGGGAACAGCTTTGCATTATTTTCTAATCAGGTCATGCAAAGCACCTATTGTCCTGTCCAAATGCCAAATTAGGTTTAGGGCCATTCAAAGCCCTGAAGATGGTTGGTCCTGATAAGGATCGAGAAATTCTTGCTCAAGTGAGAACTGGTATTGCGGGTGTGTTCTGCATTTTTAACTCACCAAAGCCAAGTTCCTTTGCTTAAGTGGGTCACAAGAACCTTCCAAGGAGTCTCACTGTCTCATTTGCTGTACTTATCACCAGCCCTGGTAACTCTAATACCAGTTCATAGTCCTCCCTTGTAGACGTTGGTTGTAAATGAGCCTGAGAGTTTTTAGACTTTAGGTGAGGCTGAAGGATTGTGAAATCATAGTCTTCTTTTAAATTTCTTCAGTAGATTTTGAGCTCTCTCAACATGACCTTGAGCTCTGCCACAATGCACTCTCTATACCAGGCCTAAAGAAGACTAAAATATATACATTATCTAAATGAGGAGTACACAAAGCACCCTCAACAAATGTTTAAATCTTACTAAAAGTATACAAAATAATTTCTTTATAACACAGGGAACATATACTCATTTTTTTGAACACAGAAGTAAATAATTCAAAAAGGCAACGTAACCAGTGTTACATTGGAATGTATATTTCTTTTAAATGTTTTCCCATGTATATGTAGAGCAATATTAGAGTGGATTAGTTTATTACTATTGTTGTAACAAATTGCCACAAAATTAATTGCTTAAGACAAAAACACATTTATTATCTTGTAGTTCTGGAGGTTAGAAGTTCAACATAGGTCTCCCGGGCTAGCTATCATGTTGGCAGGGCCGCATTCTTTTGGAAGGTTTAGGGGAGAACCTGTTTCCTTGCCTTTTTCTGCTTCTAGATGTTGCGCATATTCCTTGGCTCCTGGCCCCTTCTTCCATCTTCAAAGCCAGTAACGTTGACTCTCTGTAACAGTTCTGTAGTTACCTCTCCCCTGATTTCAGCTGGGAAAAGTTCTCCTATTTGTTTTTAAGGACTCATGTGACTAGCTTAGACTCTTGTGGATAATACAGGAGTCCGATTCAAGGTCCTTAACTTTATCAGACTCACAAAATCCCTTTTGCCATGTAAAGTAATATAGGGCTTCCTGGATGGCTCAGTGGTAAAGAATCTGCCTGCCAAAGCAGGAGACATGAGTTTGACCCCTGGGTCAGGAAGATCCCTTGGAGGAGGAAATGGCAACCCACTCCAATATTCTTGCCTGGGCAATGCCACGGACAGAGGAGCCTGGTGGGCTACAGTCCATGGTTGCAGAGAATTGGACATGACTTGGTGACTAAACAACAATAACAACAAAGGAACATTTTCTTAGGTTCCTAGAATTAGGACAGGGACATGTTGGGGGCCATTCACACACAGAGAATGAACATCTAATGTTCAAGGAGGTTACCCAAGATCACAAAGTTTGTAAATATTAAACCTAGTACTTAAATTTTTTCAGATGGCAAGAGTTTGACACAATCAGATTTTCAGTGAATGAAGATGTGTGATAAAGGCACGTAAGGCAGAACAGCAAAGAGCCTGCATACACGTGGAACGAGCCTCCCAGGAACTGGCACTTCGTCCTCAGCCTACAGACGCCAGGATCTCACGGACACCCAGACACAGCTGCCCACAGCACCGCAGGAGGCCACTGCCTGTTTCTGGGCCTCTCTTGACACTTCTCACGCCCTGTTGACTTCCCCCGATGCCCTGCTCAGCTTCTTAATCTTAAATTCTACTGATTCATGGCTTTAGCCCACTGCCTCCTCTCCATGAGTCTCTTGGTTTTTGAACCCTTCTGTCACTTGTAATTCTGTCACCTTCCTGCTTCCTAAGAGAAAGTCTCTGATGGAGTCCGTGGTCACTACAGGGCCCTGGACAGCCCTGTCCCATAGAGGGCTCCCTATGGCTGCTGGTCAGCTTATGGATGGCCACCTTCAAAACCGCCCCCTCCTATTTCCATCAGCCAGGATGACAGGGTCAAACGTGATGATTTGCATGTATGTAAGGAATCACCTCGGGTCTCTTCTTTCAGAAGAAGGCTGGAACAAATGGTCACCGAGAGACTTTTCTCCAAACCAAGGCTGGAATGTCTTCCCTATGGACCCCTGGGTACACTGAATGGATGCTGGGTACATGGAATGAATCTCGCTGAATGAAAGCGAGTAAGCAAGGGCTGAACAAGGGGAAGAGAACAGTGCCCAGAACTAATACTGAATATGGACATTTCAAAAACGATTTGGGTAACTGCTTTCAGTTCTTTAAGGTCCTAATTGCTGATCTTCAACAAAGAGGCCACACAGACTTATGAAAGTTCTAAAATTATATCATATTTATCAGTCACCGGGACCTCAAGTTGCTCCCACAAACCACACAGGGCCTTGTGAAATAAGGCTTTGGAAAGGGGACCCTGAAGTTTCTAAATTTTCGCCCTTTTGTTTCTCCATCTGCATTTGCTCTGAAAGGGGAAAGTGACCTCATTAATTTGGAAAGAATGAGTTGAAACAAGTTTCAGAAGGAGAAAACTTCTCTTGGGCATGCTGAAGCCTGCCTCCACCACCCCCCTTCCCCATGGAAGAATGCTGCCGTGGAATTCTCAACGGATAGTTTCCACAAAAATGTGTGCTGTGGTCACAGCTCAGAGATGCCAACACAAATCTCAAACACAGCCACCTTCTGACGGAGAACACAGTCTAGGCTGCCCTTTAGTCTGGACCTTGGTAACCCGGGACAGAAACTGATTTCAAACGTCAATGAATCACACCTGAGGAAATGGCCATCTGATAGGGGCCTTAGCATAAATATTTTCCCCTGGTGACAGGCCTTGGGATGTCACCATGTTACACATGAGCAGGGCTACTTCTACGTGATTTGCTCTTTTTTCTCTCCTCTTGTGCTTTTAGAGAGAAGGCCAGTGGCATGTTGTCACCTCGATTTTCTGTACCCCATAATAATTCATTGAATTCATTCATCTTTACTCTGAAGCACACAACATTCTTCACACAGGCAATCAAAACTTTTTTTTTTTTTTTTTTTTTTTTTGAGCAATTACCACTGTGTTAGGATCTGGGGATAAACCAGTGAGTAAATATATACTCAATATATTGTGTATATTGAATGCTTTGTCTACAAATAATGTAAAGATAGAACTTAAATTGGCTTGAATAATAATAAATACTTGTTACCTCCCCAAGCAAGAAGTCTGGGGGTAGATCAAGAAATATCTTCATGTCAGTTTTATTCTCAGGTGGTTGGTTCCCTCATAATTGCAAAGTGGCTGCAATAGCTCTAGGTAGTACCTTGTCAACCACATCCAAATGCAAATAAGTATATAAATAAATAAAGCCAAAATGAAATGACCCCTGTTTTGGGTCCCACTCCCCAGCAGATGTGCCCTCAAGCCTTGGGGGGCAGAACTGCATCTCAAGCCTGTTCCTCAGCTGATCAGGCAGCATGACAAATGAGATGGGTATCATTTGCTTAGACTAGTCAAATATTGCCTCTGGGGATTAGGAGAGGGCTCAGTCTTTGCTGAAGCACAGGGTTGCCCCATACACAAAGAAAATTCAGTTCTGTTAGCAGCAAGAAAGGATTAACTATTGGACAAGAAACCAAAAAGCCAGCCTTAGTGTGGAACTTCTAGATGACACATGAGGGACAGGAGAAACATTCCTCAACATACACATTTTTTGTAGGGAGTCCAAAAGACAGAGGTTCCAATATCCACCTTGCTACTGAGCAATTACAAGATCTTGGATTAATCTCTTGGAACCTCAGTTTCTGCAGATGTAAAATGGGAAATCGTACCTATCTCATTGGGTTGCTCTGGGATCAAATACATTAGCATTTGCAAAATACCTAGCACTCTGCCAGGCCCATAGGGATTGCCCAGTGAACGTCATTTCTTTCCCCAAAGTCCTCAGGTTGCTCAAATCTAAATGGCTGGGTAACTGGCAAGTCAGTCAGCTTGTATTCTGATTGATAAGCACTGGGATATGGATTTACAGAGGCTTCCAGACGGAGGTGTCACTATCACACTTACTAGGAATCTTTCAGTTCAGTTCAGTTCAGTCGCTCAGTCGTGTCCAGCTCTTTGTCACCCCATACAGCACGCCAGGCCTCCCTGTCCATCACCAACTCCCGGAGTCCACCCAAACCCATGTCCATTGTCTCAGTGATGCCATCCAACCATCTCATCCTCTGTTGTCCCCTTCTCCTCCTGCCCTCAATCTTTCCCAGCATTAGGGTCTCTTCCAGTGAGTCAGTTCTTTGCATCAGGTGGCCAAAGTATTGGAGTTTCAGCTTCAGCATCAGTCTTTCCAATGAATATTCAGGACTGATCTCCTTTAGGATGGACTGGCTGGATCTCCTTGTAGTCCAAGGGACTCTCAAGAATCTTCTCCAACACCACAGTTCAAAAGCATTAATTCTTCATTGCTCAGCTTTCCCCAAAATGCTTTTGATACATCCAGTGGGTCCTTTCCATCTTGTCTCCCTATTACTCTATCTTTCTACAACATTGCTACTATCATCCATCTGTTGGATGTGGGGAGTGAATGAAAGGAACCAGGGTTAAGCCCAAAGGTTTGGGCTCTGGCAAGTGGTCATTTTAAAAGATGAGGAAGGCTATGGGGGACATGGTGGGGTGGGACAGAGAGTTAGATCTAGGGCAGGTTAAGTTCTGGTGGTTTAGTTGCTAAGTCATATCTGACTCTTTTGAGATCCCATTGGGGTGGAGCGGGGGTAGCCCATCAGGCTCCTCTGTGCATGGGATTTCCAGGCAAGAATACTGGAGTGGGTGGCCATTTTCTTCTCCAGAAGATCTTCCCGACCCAGAGATTGAACCCATGTCCTGCATTGCTGGTGGATTCTCTACTGACTGAGCCACGAGAGAAGCCCAGGTTAAGTTCTACAAGGTTCTTAGACCCTGAGTGTAGCCGCTGAGAAGCAAGTAGGATATAGGAAGGCGGAGGCCGGGGAGAGGTCTGGAGATAGACCTTTGGGTGTCACAAGCATGGAGGGTGACATTTGAACACTAGTGAGATCACCAAGGGCATGTGCTCAAAAAGGGAAGCGAACTGACACATGAGCGTTGGGTGTGTGAAGTGGAGAGGCTGGGAGAGGCCGGTTCCCAGCAGGGGAGACTCAGGAGGACTGACCTGAAAGGCAAGAGACCTCTGTTAGTGCGTGGTGTCCTGAAAGACCACCCAGGAGCACCCAAGGTGGTGTAAAGTGGGTCATCTGCTGAAAGGGAAGTCCAACAGGGGCCAGGAACTGCCCTCTGGAGTCAGGGATGTGGGGCCCACAGTGGCCTTGACAAAGCAGTTTCAGCCATGAGTGGGAGGGAAGGGGAAGAGAAGTTGGAGGCTTCAGGGCAGATGACTTCTTCAAGAGCTTGACTGTGAATCAGAAGAACGGGGTGAGAGTGCAAAGAGGGTAGAGAGACGAGGGAGACTTTTTTTGGTTGTTGTTAAGACAGGAGATCTAATGTGCTTCAATAGTTGACAAGCTAACAGGGAGATTTTATGACATGAGGGGAGAGGAGTGACTTGTTGGAGGAAGGTCTTGAAGAAGGTGAAGGGATGGGATTGAAGAAGTAGTTGGGGGTGCTGGCTTCTGTCAAGAGTGTGTTAAACTTCTCTGCGGCTTTTGTCAAGAGTGTGTTAAACTTTTCTGTGGCATCGCTGCCTCGGCCTTCATGTTGTTTAGCCAAGTAGCCTACGGGGGCCTTAAACGGACACATACAAGCCCATGCCCCAAAGAGCAGCCTGCAGAGTCACAAGCAAAATCTGAGTTCCTGATCTGACTTCCCCAGCGACCCTGTGATCAGCAGGTTCCCCTGTGTCCCAGGGCCTTCCCCTTGCACGCCCCGTAGATAAGACCCCATGGTGCTCACCAAAACCACACTCATTTTGGTTTGAGTTGACCAATCTGGCTTTCACCTGGGAACCCCAAGGCCCCGTCACTCTCTCGGCCGTACCCCACCATGACCTCCCCTTGTGGCCCCTGGCGCCATGCCCTGTGCTTCCTCCAGGATCCATAGTAATGAACCAGCTTCACTGTTTCCTGTGGTCTTTTGTTGAACCTCAGTCACCATCCTGCACTCTGCGCTTCCCTTAACAAATGTTAACAAAGTTGGTAACAGCTTCTCATGAAGAAGGAAGGGCAGGTGACAGGTATGGGGGTGTGAGTGGGTGCATGACCTCTGCTGACCCTTGTATTTTTTCTGTGAAATAGAAAATAAGGTCATCAGCCAAGACTGAAGTCTGGGGAGGAGGTGATGGAGGTTTAAGGAGACAGGACAGGATGTGAGATAGTCAACTTGAAGAGTGAATGGGTTAGGGAAATTGAATCCTCACTGGTTACCGCATGTTGACTGCTATATCCATTTTTGAGCCCTGGGATCTCTCCTGAAAGGAGAAGGAAATGGCAACCCACTCCAGTGATCTTGCCTGGAGAATCCCCATGGACAAAGGAGCCTGGCGGGCTACAGTCCATTGGGTCGCCTTGGACACGACTGAAGCAATTTAGCATGCATCTGCCATGAACTCCAAACTCATAAATCCAGCTACATACTGATCACTATTCCCTGGCTTTCTCATGGGAAGATTAAAGCCATTCTCTCTCTGCCCACCTCCAGCCAGTCCTCCTGTCCTCCCCAGTTCAGGGGCTCCTCTGCACAGCCCCAGTCTCCAAAGCAGAATAATCAAGTCTTTGAGTAGTTCATGAACCAGCATAGGACAATCTCTCTTATTTCCTGAGGTTGAGAACACTGGAAGAGAATCACGTTTTGGAAGGACCATTATCAGTTCAGTCTGAACATTGTCTGTGAGCAATCTGGGAGTGGTGAGTAGTTCAGCTGATACATACTGGGCTACTCAGTTGTGGTCCTTATTTGTGTTTTAATGTAAAATGAGTTTCAGGTCCTTCTTGAGAGAAGATTTTGGCTGGGAAACTGCGGACAGTTCTGTGCTCGGAGCTGGGGGCAGAGGCTTGGGGAGTAGAATGGGGAAGGGAAAGGGGAAGGAGGCAGCCCAAGGGCGCTCAACTTCACTTCCTTCCGGGATCTGTGTGCAGAGCCAGGAGGCAACCGCCCCTCGCCTTCCTGAGCCCCAGGGCTCTCGAAATGTTCAATGAAGAAGAAAAATAAATAAATAATCTGGCTTTACAACTTTGCATGATCTGTGCTTGATTAGATTCTCATGCGAACTGGGCATCTGGATGGTTACCTTAAAGTATGCATTTCTTTAAAAAGAAAACTTGTATTTACATTTTGACCACTTTCCTTTGGTGTCATTGATGGGCTGGGTTCAGCCATCTGCAAACCAGAAAAGGTTTCATGGGCACAGGGAAGCTATAGGGTAGGGCAGGGAGAATTGTGCATTTGAGTCTCAACTTCACAGAAACAGGGAGATGACCAACGTGGAAGGAAGGAAAGTCATCACTTACGGAGTGCCACCTCGGTGCCCAGGTCTGCGTGGACATGTCTCAGGGAGGTTCTCTCGGGGGCTCCTCATTTCCTTGGTTCTCCAAATCTCTGGTATCAAAGATGAGCCCAGATGGTGAATACACCTCCTGCCAAGTCATTGACATGAGTATTAGTAACAACTAATATTTACCAAGCACATAATGCGTGCTTGGTATCAGGTGCTTCACAGGGATTCCTTCATTTAGTACTCTCAACACCTTAGGAGAGGCTTCTCATCCATATGCTCACATCCAGACAAAATAACTGAACCCTCGAGATGCTGACTTGTCCAGAATCAACGGTGCTGTGATTCAAAGTCAGGTTCCTGAGATCATACATTTATTAATAGTTGTTATGGGATATCACCTTTTACTGAGACAGGAAAGGTATAACATTACACCTGCTCTCAGTAGAACTTGCCCCTATATTTATGTTTGATGTCTTCAAGGCCCTTAATTTTTGCTTCCTTTTTCTCCCTAAAGGCATTCTCTCTTCACTTAAGGTACCTATAGCCCTTTTTGGGGGGCTTCCCAGGTGGCACTAGTGGTAAAGAAACTGCCTGCCAATGCGGGAGACGTAAGAGACACGGGTTTGATCCCTGGGTTGGGAAGATCCCCTGGAGGAGGGCAGGCAACCCACTCCATATTCTTGCCTGGAGAATCCCATGGACAGAGGAGCCTGGCAGGCTGCAGACCATAGTGTCGCAAAAGAGATGGACATGACTGAATGGCTGAGCGAGCAAGCATGCACGCAGCCCTCCTGTATTCTACACCTCCCTGCACTACATATATTCCTTTCCTCTTGAGCCTCCATCCCACCTCTCTAGGTCATCACAGAGCACCAAGCTGAGCTCCCTGTGTTGTTTGTTTTTTATGGTTTTGGGATATCTTGGGCTGGTAACTCAGAGAAGGCAATGGCAACCCACTCCAGTACTCCTGCCTGGAAAATCCCATGGACGGAGCAGCCTGGTAGGCTGCAGTCCAGGGGGTCGAGAAGAGTGGGACACAACTGAGTGACTTCACTTTCACTTTTCACTTTCATGCACTGGAGAAGGAAATGGCAACCCACTCCAGTGTTCTTGCCTGGAGAATCCCAGGGATGGGGGAGCCTGGTGGGCTGCCATCTATGGGGTCGCACAGAGTCGGACACGACTGAAGCAACTTAGCAGCAGCAGCAAGGCTGGTAACTGGTTGGAATATCTAGGTTAAGAACCTCCTCTCAAGGTTTCCTGCTTATCTGGAGAAGGTGTGCTCCAGAACCAATCCAGGAAGTGTGTTCTCTGGGTGATGTGAGTTATAGAACAGGTGTCCTGGCCTCATTAGCTCCAGGAGCTGTGATTCTGAGACTCTGAGCCTACTCTGCCTGAGATTTCATTTATTCACCAAGAAAGCATGGCTACCTCGATTGGCACCAGGGATGCTCTGATCACCAAGACAGACATTGTTCTGTCTTGGTGATCACAGTGCAAAATGGGAGACAGACATTAAATAAAAAACTTCAGTGAAAAGTGGGTAGATCTCATCTCTCATTGGTCCTTTTCCTTCCTTCCTTCCTTCCTCTACTGACATTGTAATTTTTCTCCCATCCTTTTGCTTCAAGGCTACCAGATACCATGTATCTAGAACCATCCTTCCACCCTTTTGCCAGTATCCCATCTTGGACTTTCCTATCTCACTTCTGCCTAGTGGGTCCAGCTCACTGCCAGCCAGAAATCCCATGGCTCGTGGCCTATTTTTCCTCTGCCATTAGCCTTTTGGTCATTCCAAACACACAGGATTAGGAAAAGTGTCAAGAACAGAGACCAGCTGATAATCAGGTTCAGAGTGTCCATTAGTTAATTCACTTATTCATGTAGCAAGCATTGCATAGTTGGTATCTGCCAGGAATTGAGATATGAAAAACAAAAACACAGTTTCTGCAGAGTTAAATATTATATATATATATAAATGTCCAAAGGCAAGGACCCCATCTATCTTCTTCATGACTCTGTCCCTAGTATTTAACTCCTTAGCACAAGGTGGGAACTCAATAAATGCTTGTGACTAAAACAATGAGTTCGTATTTTGGCTGAAAAGACAGATATATATAAAGGACGGTAATAAAGTGGGATGATCATTTATTCCATAAATGTTGATTGACTATCTCCTAAGTGCTGAATATCTCCTAATATGACAAAGAAGACAGACGCAGCCCTTGGCCTTTTGAGTCTTACAGTTAAAAGTTTGCACCCTAAGTATTAGACTTGTGATAAATAATGTGAAGTGCAAGGTGAGTACTGTTGATGAGTACTGTCTTGTCATTTATTTTATGTTTTATTTACATATTTGTTTTATTTATTTGGCTGTGTCGGGTCTTAGTTGCAGCACGCAGGATCTTTAGCTGGGGTGTGAGAACTCAGAGGCAGCAGGTGGGATCTCTAGTTCCCTGACCAGGGATCAAACCTGGGGCCCCTGCTTTGGGAACATGGAGTCTCAGCCACTGGACCACCAGAGAAGTCTCTGACATGACTACCATTAATGTGTGTTATTATTCATTAATGCCTAAGGAAGACGGGCCAGCTTCACCCCTTAGATTTAAATATTTCCACATACTTACTTGTATAACCTCTGAGCAAGGCTAAGAGTCCCTGGCTGGAACTCTCCACTTTCCCACTATTTTCTAGTCTTTCCTTAACTCGTTCACTCACCACCTGCTTCACAGACGCAGTCTGAGCGCCAGCTCTCTGCATAAGTGAAATATGGTGGAACTTGGGGACAGAGAGGAAGGGAGCTTGAAGAGTAGCTTAACTGAGTTAATTGATCTTTCTAAGTGTCCTGGGCCAGAGGGAAACAAGTAATCCCATAATGAGCCTTAGCATCTTAGTGACTCACAATGTAACAGGGCTCACACCCACTTGGGCATATGAATCTTCTTTACAGAAGAGTATGAGATATAAAAGCCACAGAAAATTGCCTGGAAAAATATGCATTAATTGGATTCTTGGCAAAAGACTGAAAAATGTCCCAGGCCGATGGAGCAAGTTATTTTTAGACAGTTTTGTCCTAAAATATGTTGATGTCTCTGTGAATGAGTTCATAACACATGCTAAAAATTCCTTTGGCCTGATCCTTATTAAAAAAAAAAATCTCCTTTTTTCCTTTTTATTACATAATAAAATAAAAAAGCCGTCTCCCAGTGCCGTCTCTTGGAGACAATCCTCAGCTGAGATGCCTTTTTTCTGCTTCCATCTTTATGATTACCTTCACATTAGCTCCCTTCCTTCTTGTTTTTCTTTTGGGGTATGCCCTACTTTTGTAACCTAAAGACATTAATAGCAATTTAATTGTTTATACCACCATTCACGTAGTATTTCAGTTGTCCCCGTTTTTAACCCATGAGCTCAACCTTATGACTCAGCAGACTGCCAACATTTCAGCCCTCTGCTCTTTTTCTAATGAAAAAGTTAGAACCAACACTTTATATGGCATTGCAAGGGTAGGATTAAAGTCACTGGTAGTTACAGAGATCTGACTTTGTGATAAGAGGCTGGTCAGTGATTAGAAGACTTCACCTACTTGGTCTTAAAGTGGAATTAGTCCAGATGGTGCCAATGGGAATTAAGGGCTGCATGGTCCTGGAGCAAACACAATGGCTGTCTTATGGATGCTCTTAATCTCAGAGGTAAATGAAGGACATAGGGCTTTCTGAGGCCTGGCCACACATTCCGTGGTGATTATAGTACCAAATACTCATGATTCAAAGTGACTGGTTATCAGATACTAGAAACATCGTCTAAAAATCATTAAAAGATTTAAAGTCAGCCTGATGGTCCCATGGATTGAAACTAGTGAGTTTTAAAGTCATTTATATTTCTGAGGTTGTATCTATAGAAGTTTTCAACAATCTTGGTCATATATATCACTGAAAGGAAAGACAAATTTACTTCTTTTAGAAAGCACAGCATGTGTGTGTGTGTATATATATATATATATATATATATGTATGTATGTATATATATACATATATACACAGCATGTCCTGTTTATTTTGCTTACAGAAACTCTAATGTGTATTGTTATTGTTGTTTAGTTGCTAAGTCATGCCAGACTCTTTTTTGACCCCACAGACTGTAGCCCTCCAGGCTCCTCTGTCCATGGGATTTTCCAGGCAAGACTACGGGAGTGGGATGCCATTTCCTTCTCCAGGGCATCTTCCTGATTCAGGAATCGAACCTGTGTCTCCTGCATTGACAGGCAAGTTCTTTACCACTAAGCCACCAGGGAAGTCCTTCTACTGTGTCCATCCTAGACAAATTTCAGGGACTCTATGCAGATAGGCATAGAGTAAGAGTGTTTCCTTCTTTATGTTTTTGGAAACTTAGAATTTGACATCAGAGTTAAAGTAGATTCTCAGTATACAGACTGCATTAAAATCCAGAGGCCCTCGGTACTGACATGATCCTGCCTTTTGAATTATTCCCTATACAATTAATTGTCTGATGACAGGAACAATCAGTTTCCAGTCTTGAGGTGTAAGCTCAAATCTCTGATAAAATGCACATTGTCTGACTGAAACATTCTTTATATTTCTATCACTCGTTTCAACTTGAACCCAAATAAAGATTCTGAGAGATTGTGACCTAGAGAAAAGAGGTGAACTGGGGTTACTGGGTTGCTATGGGGTAATAATGAGGAAAGATTCGCTGAGGGTGGAAATGAATCAATGCTCAGTCGCTGCTCAGTCGCTAAGTTGTGTCAGACTCTTCACAACCCCATGGACTGCAGCACGCCAGGCTTCTCTGTCTTTCGCTCTCTGCTGGAGTTTGCCCAAACTCACGTCCATTGAATCAATCCTGACTTTGCTTAATTCAAGTCGAGCATGGGATAGCCTTGCTCTCAGTCATGAATCTAGTGCAATTCCTTCAAAAGGAGGAGCTTCCAAACTGTGCCATAGCTAGGATGAGAATCTAAGACCAGCGCCCATTTCTGGAGGCCCCATCTGTGGGCATCACCAGTTTATGTTAGTGTGGGCAAATTGAAATGACTTCTTTTCAGAAATCTTAGGTCTTTGCATCCATCACTTATTCTTCATTGCTAACTTTCTTGCTTTTGGTTGTAGATTTAACTCTCGAGAAGGAGTGATGCAAAAACTTCCTGTCAAGTCGTAGAGTTTGCGTTTCTTGTGATGTCTCTGTCTGGCTTTGCTATCAGGGTAATGCTGGCTTTAGTACAGTAAGTTGGAAAGCGTCCCCTTAGGTTTTCTTTTTCGGGAAACTTTATGAAGGATAAGTCTTCTTTTTTAAACATTTGGTAGAATGTACCGGTGACACCACTGGACCTGGGCTTCTCCTTCTGGAATGTTTTCTGATAACTACATTGTAGAGAAAAAGGAAGTAGATTAGTGGTTGTTTGATAGCCATCAGCTTGTGGCTGATTGCCTAGTAACTGCTAAGGGGCTGAGGGGGACAAAAATATGCTAAAATCAGCTTGTGGCAATCGTTGCACAACTGACAGAATACACGAAAAACACTGACCTGCTCCCTTCGAGTCAGTGAACTCTATGGTATGTGAATTATATTTTAGCAAAGCTATTTTAAAAAACAAGTATTGATTCTGTTCATCATTTCTACTGCTTCTGTTTTCAGTATATTATTAGTTTCTGCTTTTTTTCTTTCTTTTAAATTTCATTAGGTTTGTCCTTCTTTCCTAGCGTAAGATGTAAATTTAATTCACTCATTTTTAATTGGTTTACTTAAAGGTATATATTAACCTTCGACAACATTCTAGCTACATTTAACAATTTTTTAAAGTAATACTTCTATTCTGTCACAAATATTTTATAATTGTCATATATTTCTATGCCTCTAAAATTACAACTTCCAAATACATAAACTATATGAATATGTTGCAAAGTCTATTATGATTTCTGGTTCTCCCCATGAGTCATTTAGGAGCACATGTAAAAGTTTTTTAAAGTGTTTTTAAAAGTGTTTGTATTTATTATATTTTGATGGATTTTTATTTTTACTATTATGTAGTACTCAACAGGACTTCCCTGGTGGCTCAGACTGTAAAGCGTCTGTCTATAATGTGGGAGACACAGGTTCAACCCCTGGGTTGGGAAGATCCTCTGGAGAAGGAAGTGGCAATCAAATTTATTTTTATCTGGTCGCTAAGAGTCGGACACGACTGAGTGACTTCACTTTGACTTTTCACTTTCATGCATTGGAGAAGGAAATGGCAACCCACTCCAGTGTTCTTGCCTGGAGAATCCCAGAGACGGCGGAGCTTGACGGGCTGCCGTCTATGGGGTCGCACAGAGTCGGACACGACTGAAGCAACTTAGCAGCAGCAGCAGCAGCGTTGTTGTGCCTGAAATTCTGTTTTGCCTTATATTGATATTGTTATTCAAAATTTCCTTGGTTATCAATTGACTGATACCACTTTCCCCATAATTTTTGATCTTCTGAGTGATTGTGTTTTCGATTTTGCTTAGGGTTTCTTCAAACAGCAAGTAGTTGGGTTACAAAAAATCAGTCTGTTAATCTCTGTCATTTATTAGACAAATTTATTCCATTTTCATTGCTATAATCACTGGTACATTTGAACTGATTTCTACCACTTTTTTTTTTTTTTTTACTATTTTTATTGGATTTAAATATATGTATATATATCTTCATTCTTCCATGTTCTTTTTGGACAAAGTTGTGGTTTTGTTATTGTTATTGTTGTCATTGTTCTCTTAAATACTATCCATGCATCTTTTTTCTCTAGTATGTTGGTTTGGAACTATTTATATTACTTTAACTTTATTACTTCTATTATTTTACTACCATCTCCAATCTTTGACTATAATATTTTTACTGAAGTCTACATTTAGTCAAGAAATTTTGGAATCTTACAAACTTCCTGGGCATATTTAACTACTCATTAAACAACCACTTCCTGGAGATTTTAAACTTTGCCCCAGAATTTCTAAAATAGCTTTTAAGATAGTTGATTAAATTAATCAACCCATTTTGTTAATATTTTGTCTACCATTATTTCTTGAATCCCATGCCCTCCCTCTGGGTCCATTTTTTAGACCTTAAATACGTTCTTTAATATTTGTATTCATAAGCATCAATTGATGGTAAACTCTCTTGTTCTTTCTTTATGAATCTAAAGCCACCTTTATTTCTCTTCTTTTTTTTTTTAATGATAGCTTGTCTGGTATGAAAGTTTAGACTGAGATAATTTCACTTAGCATTTTAAGGATATTATTCTTTTATCTCCTCGTATCTACTGTCTCTGTCAATTTGTCAGTCCTTTGTAAGTAATCTACCTTTTCACACTAGTCATTGTAAGATTTTTCCCCCTCCCTTTGTTCTCAGTGATTTGTAGTCTCACTACATTTGTTACTTTGTAGTAATTAATATTTATTTATCTCTCTGGGTCCTTACACTTAATTTTTATTCTGAGGACTCATGTCTTTCTTCAGTTTTGGAAAAACATTAGCAAATCTCTCCTAAATATTGCTTTCTTACCTTTCTGGGAAATTCTACTAAATAAATTAGACATTTCCATTTACCCTCTAAGATATTTAACTGTTTTGTCATATTTCCCTTTGCCTTTATGTGATGCAGTCTAGTAAAATCCTCAGGGTTATCTTCCAGTTCCCTGGTTCTGTACAGTCTAGTTGTTAAACAAAACATCTTCACGTCTAAATTTTTTACAGTCTCTTTTAGATCCATCAGTTTTGTCTCACTTCTTTCTGATTTTGCTTGCCAATTCTATGTTCTATTTTTAGTTATTATTAAAGATGTTATTCTTTCACTGTGTCCTTTATCATCCTGAAAGTCTCTGTCTGGCTGCTCTTGTACTTTAATTTTGTTTGGCTAAATGTATATCCTTTATATTGATTTATATTGGCTCTCTGTCTTAGCCTTCTATTCTTTGGTTTTGGTATCATGGTTTCTGGGCTCATTTTGGGAAGGAATTTTTTCTTTTTGTTTTTTCCCTTCTCTGCTTATCCTTCTCTCTCTAGTTTTTATAATTGCCTCCATTTGGCTTCTTGGGGCTTGCTGACCAAAGAAGTCTTATAATACAGGTTCAGGGCTCATATACCTCAAGGATTATGGCTTCAAGTATTAAGGTTTATGGCCAGTTCCTGGAGATGAGAATGTTTTTATGCTCTATCAATTCAAAGAGGCAATATTCCCAGGCAACAATTAGCAGAGCTTTTCTCAGCCTTTACTATTATTATTACTATAATTTTTTTTAATAAAGGGAAGTTCCCCCCAGTCTCCAGCTTTAGTCCTGTTGCCACTTTGTATAGAGTAATTTTAATTACCATAATTGCAGATGAGCAAAATTCCCAGATATGTTTGCTCATTTCCTGCCCCAGAAGCAGGTCCAGATCTTTGTGCCACATGCTACCGCTGACCTTGCTTTTCTGGTCTGCATATCTGGTCCATGTAGGTGTCTATTGTGTTTTGGACCTGCTTACATCGATTTGACTTTTTAAATTATACTTTGCCTATCATTGTGCTTATTTGAACGGGAAGGGATTGAGTATACAAAGCATGCACTTACTATTATACTATTAACCGTGATGTGTAGTTCTAGGGTGGGTGGGCTTCAGTAGCTGCATCTCACAGGCTCTAAAGCAAAGGCTCAGTAGTCGCGGCGCAGGGGCTTAGCTGCTCCATGGCATGTGGAACCTTCCTGGACCAGGGATTGAACCCATATCCCCTGCATTGGCAGGCAGATTCTTAACCACTGTGCCACCAGGTAAGTCCTTAAACACTTTCTTAATGCTTTCTTAAACTCTGGAGCAGTTTTGTCCAACAACAATACAATGCAATAAAATCCAATAAAATATATGCTTTTACATTTTCTAGCAGCTACACTAAAAATATGTTTTAAAAAAATGGGTAAAATGAAATCTCATAATATATTTTACTTAGCCCAATATTATCATTTTAAAATAAAATCAACATAAAATTATTAATACAGGATCTTTATTCTTTTCACACCAATTCTTTGGAATCTAGTGTGTATTTTATACTCAACAGCACCTCTCAGTTCAGAGGAGCCGTGTTTCAAATGCTCAACAGCCACATATGGCTAGTGGCTGCCACAATGGATGGTGCAAATTTATGGTATTTATAAGATAACAATAATTCTAATATCACCACTACCACTTTGGACTTTTTAAACTTTTTTTTTGTTCCAAGAATTTCATCGAGTAATTAAGAACACAGCAAGATTTAGATGCCCTCAAAAGCTGTCTGGTCCTCTACAGTACACTTGCCATCACAGTGCTGGTATATTTGGAAACCTGTTCTTATTTGCTTTTTCTGAATCGAGGGAAGACAGTGAAAAGTCTTGTGTGGACAAATTCACAACGGAAATAAGACCATCTTTCCACCTTGAAAAACTGGCTTATGAAAAATTGAAGTTTTGTTTTTTTCTGAGACAGGAAATGAGAATATATAGTGTTTTGAAATGGTCGTTACATTAATTACCTAATGAATTAAGAAGATAAACTCCATTTACTCCCCCAAAGCACTTGAAGATGCTAGGAAGAGTTAGAAGAGTAAAGTATGATGGAGTTTTATGAGTTTATATGGATTTTTTTTGGTTAAGATTAATTTTTAATTCCCCCCAGCAAAGGATATTTGGCTTTTCTGAGAGGTGTCTCTAGTGGTAAAGAACCCACCTGGCCAATGCAGGAGACATAACAGACCTCGGTTCTATCTCTGGGTTGGGAAGATCCCCTGGAGAAGGGCATGGCAACCCACTCTAGCATTCTTGCCTGGAGAATCCCATGGACAGAGGAGCCTGGCGGGCTACAGTCCATGGGGTCGCAAAGAGTTGGACATGACTGAGTGACTAACCTAGATAGCATATGGAAAAGCAGAGACATTACTTTGCCAACAAAGGTCCGTCTAGTCAAGGCTATGGTTTTTCCAGTGGTCATGTATGGATGTGAGAGTTGGACTGTGAAGAAAGCTGAGTGCTGAAGAATTGATGCTTTTGAACTGTGGTGTTGGAGAAGACTCTTGAGAGTCCCTTGGACATCAAGGAGATCCAACCAGTCTATTCTAAAGGAGATCAGTCCTGGATGTTCTTTGGAAGGAATGATGCTAAAGCTGAAACTCCAGTACTTTGGCCACCTCATGAGAAGAGTTGACTCATTGGAAAAGACCCTGATGCTGGGAGGGATTGGGGGCAGGAGGAGAAGGGGACAACAGAGGATGAGATGGCTGGATGGCATCACTGACTTGATGGACGTGAGTCTGAGTGAACTCTGGGAGTTGGTGATGGACAGGGAGGCCTGGCGTGCTGCGATTCATGGGGTCGCAAAGAGTCGGACACGACTGAGCTACTGAACTGAACTGAGTGACTAAGCACTCACACACACTGCTTTTGATAGGCTGTTTACAGTCTGACATCCCAGGTATTCCAGGCAGCGAGGCAGGTCTGACCTCCTTCCCCCAGTGGGGACATTAACAAACCTTGCTATTTCTCCGGGAAAGTAATCCTTTCAAAGTACTTGGTTATGTTGTTAGATTACTTGGTTTCCAAACCATGGCACTACCTTCTCTTAAGATCTCGAAATCACACTTTATAGAATTGTTTGTTTTTACAGCTTAGAAACATCGATAGTTCATCAACTTCCTGATTTTATGGCCGATTTTTAGACACACTCATTTGACACATCTTTTGAAACTCCTTCCTTGACGGGGAGCAGTTTTCCCCAGGAATTCCCAAGCATGTCATATTTAATGAGCACAATACCAGTAATTACATTGGTACTCAGCTCTTTTCTCTCTGGAATCTCTAAATAGTTTCCAGATTGGTGCGGGGGGTGGGGGGTGGGGTTGGTTTTCAAAAGCTCCTTGTGGAGAAAGAAGGGGAAGGAATTAGTTCCCAGTCGAGATGGTTAGGGAGTGAGGCTCCGGACAGGATTGAATTGCTCCCTGAGTCTCCCAGTCCATCTGTGCTGTAACATTTCCGTCCTGACTGGAGGTTCCACTGAGCTGAAATGCACCTATTTGGAGAAGATTCCTCTTCTGCTGGGGAGCCATCGTGCTATCATCACAGCCGGACATGACAGGTTCCAGGAATCCAGAATCTGTGCTCAACACGATGGGAAGCATTTGTATGTCCAAGCATCAGGAATGTGTTACCTCCCACATTAGGAGGAAGCAGTACTGCCCCACCCCCAGCTCTTCTCAGTTGCCAGGATCTACTGCTCCCTGCAGCATTTAACATATCTTATGGCTCAGACGGTAAAAGCATCTGTCTGCAATGCAGGAGACCGGGGTTCGATCCTTGGGTTGGGAAGATCCCCCGGAGAAGAAAATGGCAGCCCACTCCAGTATTCTTGCCTGGAAAATCCCATGGATGGCAGAGCCTGGTGGGCTACTGTCCATGGGGTTGCAAAGAGTCGGACATGACTGAGCAACTTCACTTCACTTCACCTCAAAGGAATACCAAATGCCATATGGCAGTCCAACCTAAAGGAAATCAGTCCTGAATATTTGTGGAAAAGACTGATGCTGAAGCTGAAACTCCAATACTTTGGCCACCTGATGCGTAGAACTGACTCGTTGAAAGAGACCCTGATGCTGAGAAAGATTGAAGGCAGGAGGAGAGGGGATGGCAGAGGATGAGATGGTTGGATGGAATCACCGACTCTATGTACATGAGTCTGAGTAAGCCCCGGGAGTTGGTGATGGACAGGGAAGCCTGGCGTGCTGCAGTCCATGGGGTCGCAAAGAGTAGGATATGACTGAGCCACAGAACTGACTGAAGCGTGTTACACACGTGTTCATTTTCTGCCTCTGTGCACGAGCATGTAACCTCCATGAGATCCTGAGCTTTGTCTGTTTTGTTCACAGGTGTGCTTCCTGCCCAGGCACTTAGTAGGAGCTCAGTAAACCTTTATTGAATGAAAGGATGCATTGACATGCTGGAATGCGATCTCCTTTCAAATAGTGTTGTGGGGTTAGAGGAGGCCAGATTGAAGTCACAGCCCTGTGGTCTGTGAGCTGTGTGATCCTGAGCAAGCTCCCTGGCTTTAAGGCGTCTTGTGTATGAAACGGAGCAGCAACATGTACCTTATAGGCTGACTGAGGATTTGATGATGTCAAATGCTCAACCAAGCCCAGAACCTGGCCTGCAGTAAGCACTCAATAAAGCATGGCTATATGGAAAAAAACGCATTACTATTCCAGTGAGTCCTGACCTGGAAATTTGTTAGAACTCAGAACCCTCCCTTCAACCACAGAGTTTAAGCCTCAGGGCTAAGTCACACTCCTTCATGGATCAGGGCAAAGGCCTGGGCCTGTCACGGGTCCCACGGTCTCTAGGGCAGCAGAACACGCTTAGGGATTTTCCCGTATTGACACAGTCTTCAAGAATAACCTTGTTCCACATAACAGGGGCCATAGGCCGGGTTGTACCTTGCCCAGTGGGGACAGCTGCTGAGAAGGGGTGGGAGCATGTGATAACCAACAGCACGTGGCTTTCAATAGACAGAAGGGTAAAAATTTGATTCAGCTCACCCTGGCTGGCTTTGCTAAAAGGTGCTTTGCCCTTATTTGAACAGGGTGAGAAGTGGGTGGGTGGGCAGCAGAGAGAAAGTCTGGGATGGGGTCCTTCCTACACTCCCATAGCTGGTAGCTAGTGCTGAAATAGTAGAGTCAGAGTGGCAACAGCGACTCACAGCCCAGCCCCTCATCTTCAGAAAGAGACATACCCGGGCACTCCTGCTGCTACTCCTCCCGGATCCTCCTGGAGGAGGCGTACCTCTGAAAAGCAAGTGAGTGTTAAGTGCATACTCTTATCTGCTTCTCCAAGCACAGAGAGAACATTCTAAGGTTCATTTAAAATAAGTTGCATTGCAAGAATGCAATATTAAGCCGATAAGCATTCCAGAAAGCTCCAGGAGTGGGCAGATGTGGGATCACTTCAAAACCAGCTAACAGTATAATGTAATAAACGAGACAAAGATGTGACAAGCCCACTTCGGAGCTGTATGCAGTTCCGCATGTGAGCTATTGTTATCATGACTGATGCTCAGGCTTTGTTTTTCAGATTAAGAAAAGGGAGGTAAAAGGATTTCAGAGGCAGGGTGTGCAAATAAAGATTTCTATTAAAACACGTATGTGCATGCATGGGTGTGCGTGTACCCATACACGCACGCATGTGCACGCACACACAGGCACATACCCTGCCTTTGCAAGGCTCTCATCCTCTCTGACTCCTGCACAGAAAGTGGCTTTAGGGAACACTGACCCTACAGACTCTGCCCACTCCCAGCTCCCCTCAGCTGACCCCTGCGCAGGAATGCTAGGAATGCCCTCCCATCTACCCACATCACGGGCTCCAATCCCAGGGCCTGGAGAATTCTTCCCCAGGCGCTGCTCGGTGATCCACATTCTACTGCCTCTAAATGTCTGTGACAGTTCGAGCTATCCGGTTTCTATCATTGGAAATTTGTTTCTGTAACTAGAAGAGTGGGATAAACCAGTCCCTTCACTCTACTCCCCACCCCGCTCACCAACCCCAGCAAGGTAGGAGCTGTGTCGTGTGGTCCTTTCCCAGAGGGTCGTAAATCCTCATGCTCCTTCTTCCTCTGATGGAAGGTCTCTGAGAGGCCTCCCGAGGACAGGGACAGGACCCAAGGGTTAGAAAAGCAGCATTTCAGAGCTTCCACAGGGCTTCCTGCAGCCAGCTCGGATTAGCTGGTCCTGACAGATCCAGGGTTTCTGGACCAGGGGTCCCGGGAAGCCTGAGGGTGAGTGGGGCTGGGCATGGGGAGGATGAGTGGCCCTTTGACACCGTCCGCAGCATTGATGCACGAATTCCACAGGATAGAATTCCCCTGTGTTCGTGCTGAATGCTTATGCTATTCTCAGAAAGCACGTTTGTTCCTGGATGTGATAGTACATCACATGAGTTTAAAAAGCAACAGTCATTTCTGGAAGTTGTGAGTGTGCGCGGTGTGTGTGCAATCAGCAAGCCCCCCTTCTCCGGCCCACGTTCGAGACTCCCAAGGAGACTGTACTTCAAAGCCTCTCCCAGACCCCAGGCAGTCAGAAAATTCACTGAGCTCCTAGTACAAGCCACGCTCTATGTAAATGAATCAGTCCGCACCCGCTGGAGGTCACAGGCTGCCAGGAAGGCAGGGGAGACAAAGGCAGAGGTGCCCAGGGAAGGGGTGCCGCAGGCGGGGCTGATGGCTCCAACTTAGATGAATAACATGATTGCAACATGGATGCAAAAGCTAATTCTAGAAAAAATTCCTCTCTCCTGGAGTATAAACGATTTCCTGTAACTATTTTATTGAGAAATCTAATCTCATGAGTGTTTTTCTTTGTCCTTTTCCTGACTAGTTTGTTTTTCTGGGTTTGGCGTGTGCGTGTGTGTGTGTGTGTGTGTGTGTGTGTGTGTAACTGTCACTGAGGTTGCCATATGCACAGGGCCCGCTCAGGGGAAACGTGGCAGAGCCTGACCTGAGCCCCAGGTCATGTCTACCCTTCCCTAAACCCTCTCGGTGCCCCCACACCCCTACACACACACACTATACCACACACTTCAAACGCCACACCACACCACACACACACAGCCCTACACACATCCCACCACACGCACACACATCCCGACACATTCCACACACACACACCACACCCCACACACCCCCAAATACCACACCACACACACACCCCACAGCCCTACACACTTCCCACCACACAGAGACATACACACACACATCCCAACACACACATACACACACACATCCCAACACATTTCATACACACACACCACACCCCACACATCCCCAAATACCACACCCACACACACACACCACAGACCGACACACATCTCTACACATATGATATAAACACACCACACCACATAAACTCCCCAAATACTACACCACACACACACACACACACGTCCCATGCTATACCACACACCCACACCCCAAATACCACATCACATGCACACACACACACACACACACACCTCACCCTGCACACATGGGCACCCCACACCCCACACCACTGCAGGGCAGTGACCTGGGCTCCCCGGGCGCCTGCAGTCCTCCAGCCCGTGATCGCAGGGACAGGGGACATGGGCCGCTGCTTCTCCCCTGGGACGGTTTGTAGTTGAGAGCAGCCCCTGGGGTTTCTGGGATCCACTCTTATTCCTCTTCATACCTTTATTCAAAGTTGACTAGGAACTTAATGATCCTTAAGATTCACTTGGAAAGTACATAGGATGTCAGTTTTTGTTTTTGTTTTTGTTTTTTTTTCACTTTTCCTAAAGGGTTAAGATCACGGCAGGAAGGAGCTGACCATCAGTCCCATGGACTGGGCTGGGTTGCCCGTGTACCTTTCCCAGTCTCTCCGTCGCTCCCCTTCCTCAGCTACGTGGGGAGTCAGCTTGGAGGTGGTTTCCTTGCCTGCGCTCTGAGCCCACCTTTCTTAGGCTGTTCTCCCCCTGCCCGGCCTCTTGCACTCTATCCTTTAACCTCCTGAAAACGCCCTCCTGGCTTGACTCACTTTTGCCCCCTGACCTGAAAAAGTAACCCCTTTCTGGTCACCCCCTCCACCTGCTGCCTGGAATCCAACCCCTTCCTGAAAGCATCGTTCGAATTCCACCTTCTTCATGAAGCCTGCCCTAGTCACCTGTGCCTGAATGGCTCACCTCTCAGCTTGGGGAGGACACTCTGTCCTCAAGCGGGGCTGACCTCATTCATTTATTTGACAAATATTTGTTGAACAGCTAATATGCTCTGAATAAGCACTACACTCTGTGTGGGAGATACAGTGATGGATGAAGCACAGAGCTTTCTGCCCTGCTGTTGGTCCCCAGATGCTCAGAGGTTCTTTGTACGGGAAGACTGGGTCTAACCATTATTTCCACCCCACAGAAGGTACTAAGAATTCAGTCCAATCTACTGAACTGATTAACCAATGAAGTCATTATTTCTTTCATGCAATGCCATACAGAATTTGAGTCAACACTATAAATGACCCTTTTCGATAACCAAAGCTGAATGTGGAAAGAAGAGGAATACATTTCCTTCTTATGAAAAACAACATGTGATTGTTTTTTGTCTCAAACGCAGAATCCTGGTTTTATCAAACACATCTCAGAGAAACACCCCAGCCCTCAAGCCAGACAGCAGTTGTAAACATCTCCCCTTCCCGCTCAGAGGCTGTGGAATCTCAGAGCCTGAGCTGTGAAATGCCAGCTCTCTTCCCCCACCCCAGGATGGAAACCAAGCCCTCAGGGTATTCGTCTTTAGACTCTCTGGGTGATGATGACTGGTGCAGGACAGGGACTTAGCTCAGCCCACAAACCAGGAGCAGGGAGGTTGGGAAAAGACAGATGGGACTCAGAGGAGAGGGAACACAATTGCTCAGTGACCCAGGATCCTAGTTATGGTTAGACACATTGCTTCATTACTGACCTTGTTCTTTGACACATAGATTCTCCTGTGTACACCGCGTCTTTTTCTAACCAGTTCCTCCTTCCTACCAGCATAGCTCATACTAGAGGATGGCAAATGGCACGTATACCAGTGTTTTTCTACAGCTTAAGACCTCGTCAACACTCTTGATGCCTTTTAGGAAAACAAATGACATCAGCTGCTTCCTTCCTGATATCCACATGACTTTAAAGGAACACCGAAGTTTTGTTTATAAAAACACACAGATGATTAGGTAACTGATGAGACCTATATTCTCACCATACTTTCTTACAGACTCAAAAATTTCAGCCCTAGTTGTAATCTTCCTTAAGCTTTGTGGTTTATTGGACAACCTGGCGAAACTTCACACTTACCTGAGGGTTGGGTGTGCATTTTAAGGTGTCAGGGCATAAGGAGTTCTGTGCTGAGGTGAAGGAAGTCACATGGAATAGGCTTCCTGTCTTAAATTAACATTAGACATAGGCTTCTGGGGGACCCCTTGACGTCAGGTGACCACAGTGCTGGAGCAATAGCGGTCACAAGCCCGTGATGGCTGGGGAGGAAGCCCAGCAATGCTCCTGTCTAGCTGAGAGTGTTAACGCCCCGGCTGGGGAAGAACTGCGTCCCCTTTCTGTAGTCCTGAGCTGGGCAAATCTGTGGGTTTCTGAGAAGCCCCAGTTTGTAGGGCTAAATATTAATAATAAAAGACTCTCTTAGACAGGTCTACACTTACACTGAGTGATGAGCCACCACGAGAGCCCTGCTAGCTGATCATAGGTCTGACTGAGCCAAACCACAGGAATCTTATGGTTTTCTGTGCTCACGTCCACTGGCATTGGGGCTTGGCTGGAGGAAGGTGTCAGTCAGTTTCTTCTGCACCACATATTCCTTCTCCTCCCAATATCAGCAAGAGCTGGGCTATGGACTAGATGTTTGTGTGTCTCTGAATTGATATGTTGACTCCCTAATCCCCAAGGTGATGGTATTGTGTTGGCCTACCCAGTATGTGGAGGTGGGACCTAAAGAGGTGGTTTGGTTTAGCTGACATCCTGAAGGTGGAACCCCTATGATGGGATTAGTGCCCTTATGAGAAGAGACTACTTCTCCATCATCTGAGGACACAGCAAGAAGGCAGCCCTCTGCAAGCCAGGAAGACAGCCCAGCTGCTGCTGCTGCTGCTGCTAAGTTGCCTCAGTCGTGTCCGACTCTGTGCGACCCCATAGACAGCAGCCCACCAGGTTCCCCCGTCCTGGGATTCTCCAGGCAAGAATACTGGAGTGGGTTGCCATTTCCTTCCCCAAGGCATGAAAGTGAAAAGTGAAAGTGAAGTCGCACAGTCGTCTCCGACTCTGTGCGATCTCATGGACTGCAGCCTACCAGGCTCCTACATCCATGGGATTTTCCAGGCAAGAGTACTGGAGTGGGTTGCCATTGCCTTCTCCGAAGAGAGACCTACTAGATACCAAACACTCCAGCAACTTGATCTTGAACTTCCCAGTCTCCAGAGCTATGAGAAATAAACGTCTGCTGTTTAAGGTGCCCAAGCTATGGTATTTTCTTATAGTAGCCCAAGCTGACCAAGACGAGCTGTCTATTCTTGAAAAGAAAATGGCTCAAACCCACCTCTTTCAAGCACACTACTCTCCTTTTCTCTTTGTGTGTTAGTCGCTCAGTCGTATCCGACTCTTTGCAACTCCACGAACCGTAGCCCGCCAGGCTTTTCTGTCCATGGAATTCTCCAGGCAAGAATACTTGGGTGGACTACCATTCCCTTCTCCAGAGGATCTTCCTGATCCAGGGATTGAACCCTGGTGTCCTGCACTGCATGCAGATTCTTTAGTGTTTGTGCTATAGCAAAGTCCCTCTTTTCTCTTTATTCACCTAATAATTGTAGCATTTACTGAGCATCTTTTTATGTACTCTCCTTTTGTCCTTTTTTGTCTGTCCCAATAGCCTTTTCCACCTCACTGTGTGTCTTTTCTGCTTCTACATAATCACCTGGATAAACCCTACTGCATGTATGTCAAGACTCAGTTCAGGTGTCCCCTCCTACATGAAGCCTTCCCTGCTCTCTTCTTCACCTGAAGCTGAATTCAGGGCTGATTCTACACCGCCCCCCACCTCCCAACCAATATCACCCCATGGTGGCTTCTACCAAAAGCTCTATTCCTCTGAGTTTTACTCTTTACTGTCCTTCACTAGGCTGAGCTTCTCATTGAAGGCAAGGGTATATGCTGAGCTCCAGGAGTAGAGCCTAGAGCAACAGGCATAGAAAATGCTTGCTAAGTGAAAGATGTTTTTCAGTGAAATCCTTGGAACAGGGAGTTAAGTTGTTGACACAAAGTAGGGCCAGGGTGCAGGGAAGGAGGGAAGGACATGGGGTGGGGGGTCGGGGGGGTAGTTTGCTGGGCAAAGACTAGGGACCCACTCGGTGTTTAGCATGAACCTCCAAGTCAGACTGGGGCCTCAAATGTGGCTGGAATCATTGAGACGAAAGACTCCATGCTGCCAATGTAGGGGGTGCGGGTTCGATCCCTGGTTGGGGAACTAAGATCCCACGTGCCCTGCAGGGCAGCCAAAAGATAGAAGAAAAAAGAAAAAAAAGATGAGGTCATTAAGTTGGGCCCTAATCCAATATGACTGATGTCCTTATAAAAAGGGGAAACTTGGCCACAGAGACAGTTACACATGAAGGGAGGTAATGTGGAGACACGGGAGAACACTACCAACAAGACAAGGAATGCCTGAGGCTGCTGGAAGCAGGAGAAAATAACGGAACAGATTCTCCCTCCCAGCCTGTGTGTGTGTGTGTTAGTTACTTAGTCGTGTCTGACTCCTTGCGACCCCGTGGACTGAAGCCCTCCAGGCTCCTCTGTCCATGGGATTCTCCAGACAATACTGGAGTGACTTGCTGTGCCATCCTCCAGGGGATCTTCCCGACCCAGGGACTGAACCTGAGTCTCTTGGGTCTCCTGCATTGGCAGGGGGGGTTCCTTACCACTAGCGCCACCTGTGAAGCGCTCCCAGCCCTCAGGAAGAACTAACCCCGTGGGCACCTCCATCTCAGTGTTCCAGCCTGAAGAACTGGGAGGAAGGAAATTTCTGTTGTCGAAGTCACCCTGTTTGTGGTACTTGGTTAACCACAGCCTTGGGAAGCTAGTACAAACTTCTCCGTCAGACTTTGAATTACCTGCAGACAGGGACTTGGAGTTATTAATCCCGGGATCCCTAGCACCTGGCAACCTCACTGGATGTTTGCAGAAATCTGAGGATCAATTCCCTAGTTCAGAGGCTTGAAGTGCCTTCTAAGGCAAGCTTTGCTCAGGCTTTAAGCTGGAAGACAGAGGCTACAAAGGCCAGAGAACAGAGAAGCTGGAATTGGTAGACATTGTAATTCTGCCCAAGCTTTTACCATCACCGCCCACCCTCCACTCCCAAATCATGACACTTCTTTCTCTGTACAGAGACCCCCCAGCAAGATTCCAAGATCCAAGAAGTCCATTTGTGTTTACAGCGATCACAAACAAGGGTGAGTGAGAACACCATGTCCTTGCCCTGGGTCCTGCCCCCATTCCTACCCTGGAGTTTGGCTACCCCACAATTGCATAGGAAACTCTTGTTTCTTATTATTTAAAGGTTAACTTGAAATTCATTTCTGATGAGAAAAGTCACAGAACTCTGGAGAGCTGTGCTTGAGCAAATGTTTTACCTTAGGTTAGCCTCCAATTCCAAAAACTTTGAAAGCTATAAAACTGGAGTGATGGATTTCTGTGGTTCCCTGACCAATTCAGATATTTGTAATAAGAATAATAGAGCAAAAGATAGCACAACCTCAGATTTTTTTCCCTTTACTCAGCTGAAAATTAAACCAGACAGGCAATTACCAAGGTTTTGCCATAATATATAATATGTGTACACCACATTTATGGCATATTTCATATTACATGGTTATTATTCTGCATTTTCATCCAATCATCTTATTAGCTCTGGCATTTTTATGTGGTGAATGACTACAAGCTAAAAGTCAAGTGAGAAAGGCACTGGTGGAGAAATAAATCACAGACTCAATAAAATAGGGCCCATTAAAAAATGTGACCACCATTACAATGGACCACAACTGGGGATGTTGTCAATGAACTTTCAAAGACCGGGAGAATACTAAGGTGAGAAACACCATCTCTAATACCATTTTTCCTACTCCAGTTCTGTAATTCATCCTAATATGATGTATAATCATTCCTTATTCGTCTTTCTCAAGAATCATGGTTAGATGGCTTTGTGAGTGGTTTTGTAATGTTCTAGGCACTTAACTAAAAAAAAAAAAATCACAAGAGGAGAGCACCATGCTAAATCATTTTTACATATAAAATATATTTAAGTATATATTTTTAGACCTTAGAGAATGCCATTGTATATTCTGACATGTTATTAGAGGAAAATGAAACTGCTCTATTAAATTCTAAAAATAAACTTGGATCTATTTTTTATAGCTCATTCAACTGATTTTCTAACTTATGAGTCATTTGGTGCTTTTGGTGTTTGATGTCATTTACTTGAAGCTAAGTTGAATCCTATTTTGGGTATATAAGCAAAGAAATGAAGGATTATAGTAAATCAGCCTGCTATTCAGACTAAAAAATATTTTTCCTAACAGTGTTTGGTCCATCATTTCTTTTGCCTTCTTTCCTCTTTCTAAATTTCCAAACTTTCTTTGTCTCTTCTTCTGGAGCTAAAGTTTTGTTTTCTTTGGTTTCTTTCTTTCTCACTTGCTCTAACTTTCCCCCCTTTTTCCTTCTGGAGTTAATGTAACCATCACCACTGGGAAGTCTGGAGTTTTCCATCCTGCAGATAAATATTGCTCAGCTAAGCAGGTTTGAGGGTAAAATCCAGTTTCTTAATCATATTCTAAAAAGTAGGATTGGTAGAGAAAAGCTCTGCTTTGTTCCCCCCAGTGTAGGAGAAAGTGGTCATGTGAAGTATATTAAAACTGAAGGATCTAGATGCCACTTATTGGCACCATAACTTATACACAAGTTATCATCTGTTATAATTACCGTATATTCTGACTTCGAGAACAGAAAACCAGCATGCATACGCTATGAGCAATTCTATTCTGATCCACCAAAGAGTAGCAAATGACAAAGCAATCTGTTGAAATATGTTAACTTCTTTTCTATAATCACTAGGTATAGTGAGCTAGTGAAACTCAGGATGTGGAACCATTTATTTCTGCTCTGTAGCTTAATGTCTAGCTCACAATAAGGCTTCAAAGGTCAAACTGAATCAAACTAAATGAGTAAACTCTTGATCAAAATCAAATCTGTAGCTGCCTATTGGAATAGACTTTGCTGCTTCCCTTCAATTCTGAGGAATTCCTTGTAATCTTTGAGTAACTTGATACAGAGCCTAGGCACTTGATTCTAGTCTTTTATTTTCTTATAACTTACTGTAAACTTTGAAGAAATTACAGATTCTGTGTTGTCTTAGTAGACAGAGCTTGTATATGTAATATACTGCTTGCAGGCATGCTCAGTCATATCTAACTTTTTGCGAGCCCATAGCCTGTTGCTCGCCAGGCTTCCCTGTCCATGGAATTTTCCAGGCAAGAGTACCGGAGTGGGTTGCCATTTCCTTCTCCAGGGGATCTGCCTGACCCAGGATTGAACATGCGTTTCCTGCACTGCAGGCAGATTCTTTAGTACTGCGCCACCAGGGGAGCCCCATATGTAGGGTATAGCAGGGAATTAACCAAACCAACTCAATTCACGGTGCCTGCTCTGATCAGAACAGCTACTGTGGTCAACCAGAATGGATCTTAGAGCTGCTTTTCTGTCACCAGAAACAGAAATGCATTCTTGGCCATAAATCAATGGATGGCTTAAGGCCATCCACTGGATTGCTCAACCGTGTTCTCTGTGGTGCAATGCACTGTGTTGGAACCCCATATCCTGAATTCTTGATCCTCAGGCATGGCCAGGACACTAAACCCCAGGTCAGTTAGGAATTCCTGGCTGTTTTTAGGCATCCAGGTGGTCAGCCGAGAGGCTGTGAAATTCAAACATGTGTTATAACAGGGCATCCAGTTCTATGCAGAGTCAGTGATCTACATGTTGCTGCTCCTGGTAGGTTATTTGGATACTTTTGGGTGATAACAGAACCAACCACCTCATTGGATGGAAAGAACATATAAGACCTCCTTGATTCCTACCAAAAGCAGTTAAGTGCGCTGGAAACATCAACCTAATGCCTAACATTCAGCATCAGCTATTGTTAGTATAACTTTTCACAAACATGGAGAAAAATTTCTCTCCAAGAGAAAATGTAAATCCCTAGTCACCAATTCATTCTCTAAAAAGAATCAAACTTTCCTCAAGAAGGGATGAGACTGAGCAGGAGATGCCATCATTATAAAACACTTTATGACACTGCAGACGGCAGGGCAAATGAACATTTATGTGAAACCATTCATTTCCTGCAGTGTGGTTCCCAAGTGTTTGCTTTCTTGGAACAATGATGGGAAATTTCCTAACACAAGAAGGACTATGACGTCAGCTCCACTTACGTGTTGCTCTTCCCAGTCTTGGAAAATGTCCCATTATCCTTCAAGCGTTAGATGGATCTAAAATAAGCAAGTCTAGACAGTGGAAACCATATACAAGATCTACGGTTTCTTTCCTCATTATTTAGTCCTGTAGTGCGTAAGTCACTCAATAATCTCCCTCTGATTGAAGGAAAATTAGGAACGTACACAAGGGTATAAAATACATATGTCAGGTAATAAATCTTCGGCTATATTTCTAGGTTATTCCTAGCTGCTTCAAGTCTTTTGAAGAAGCAGTTGGATATTCAATAAATGGTGCTGGAAAACTGGACAGCTAAAGAATGAAAGTGGGCCCCTATCTTACACCATACTCAGAAGTTAACTAAAAATGGATTAAAGACATGAATGTAAGACCTGAAACTAAAATTCCTAGAAGAAAACATAGGTGATAAGCTCTTCGGCATTAGTCCTGGCGATGGCTTTTTGGATTTGGCATGAAAAGCAAAGGAAATAAAAGTAGAAATAAGCAAATGAGACTACATCAAACTAAAAAGCTTCTGCACAGAAAAGGAAACCAACAAAGTGAAAAGACAACCTGCTAAATGAGAGAAAATATTTGCAAATCATGTATCTACTAAGGAGCTAATATCCAAAATGTATAAAGAACTCATACAATTCAGTAGCAAAGAAACTCCAAACAAACAAACAAAAAACCAATTAAAAACTGGGCAGGGACTTCCTGGTGGTCCAGTGGTTAAGAATCAGCATTCCAAAGCAGGGGATGAGTTTCAGTCCCTGGTTGGGGAAGGAAGATCCCACATGCCATGGGGCAACTAAGCCCATGCACTGCACCTACTGAGCCTGTGAGCTCGGGAACACACATACCACAGCTAAGACCCAGTGCAGCCAAACAAAGAAATAAATTTATTTTTTTAAATGGGCAGAGGATCTGAATAGACATTTTCCCAATGAAGGCATACAGATGGCCAATAGGTACATGAAAAGGTGATCAATATCACTAATCATTATGTAAAAGCAAATCAGAACCACAGTGAGATATTATCTCATACTTAACAGAATGGCTATTATCAAAAAGACAAGAAATAACGGGTTGGTGAGGGTGCAGGGGAAAGGGAACCCTCGTGCACTGTTGGTGGGACAGAACTCGGTGCAGCCACTAAAGACAACAATATGAGGGTTCCTCAAAAAATTAAGAATGGAACGAACCTATGATCCAGCAATTCCACTTCTGGGGCTTTATCCACAGAAAATGAAAATACTGATTTGAGAAGGTATGTGTGTGCCGTGCTTAGTCGCTCAGTCATATCTGACTCTTTGCAACCCCATGGACTGTAGCCCTCCAGGCTCCTCTGTCCATGGGATTCTCCAAGCAAGAAAACTAGAGTGGGTTGCCATTTCCTCCTTCAGCGGATCTTCCCAACCCAGGGATCGAAGCCAGGTCTCCCACATTGCAGGCAGATTCTTTACCATCTGAGCCACCAGGGAAGCCCATATATACCCCCATTTTCATTGTTCAGTTCAGTTCAGTCATTCAATTGTGTCCAACTGTTTGTGACCCCATGGACTGCAGCATGCCAGGCCTCCCTGGCCCTCACCAACTCCTGGAACTTACTCAAACTCATGTCCAGAGACTCGGTGATGCCATCCAACCATCTCATCCTCTGTCATCCCCTTCTCCTCCTGCCTTCAATCTTTCCTAGCATCAGGATCTTTTCCATTGAGTCAGTTCTTCCCATCAGGTGGCCAAAGGATTGGAGTTTCAGCTTCAGCTATCAGTCCTTCCAGTGAATATTCAGGACTGATTTCCTTTAGGATGGACTTGTTGGAGCTCCTTGCAGTCTAAGGAACTCTCAAGAGTCTTCTCCAATACCACAGTTCAAAAGCATCAATTCTTTGGCTCTCAGCCTTCTTTATAGTCCAACTCTCACTTCCATACATGATTACTGAAAAAACCAAAGCTTTGACTGGATGGACCTTTGTTGGAAAGGAATGTCTCTGCTTTTTAATATGCTGTCTAGGTTGGTCATAACTTTTCTTCCAAAGAGCAAGTGTCTTTGAATTTCATGGCTGCAGTCACTATCTTCAGTGACTTTGGAGCCCCCCAAAATAAAGTCTGTCACTGTTTCCATTGTTTCCACATCTATTTGCCATGAAGTGATGGGACTGGATGCCATAATTTTAGTTTTCTGAATGTTCATTGTAGCAATGTTTATAATAGATAAGATACGGAAACCACCTACACGTCCAGCAACAAATGAGTGGGTGCTGTTCCTGTGTAAGCTCAGGTACTGTTCCCTCTAATCACTTAGGGTGGTTTTTTCTCTCATTTCAGATAGTTCCCTCACACACACACACTGATGATGACTCAGCTGATTCCTGATGGGGACCCTTCTGCAGATCCCTGGGGTTTTCTTTCTGTGCAGCCCTGTTCTCTTCAGGATTCTGTCCTGTGAATGCCATTTGTCTTGCTCTTCTGAGACTCTCAGCTCCATCTTCTCAACTCAGGGAGACCAGCAGGCTCCACATGTGTTTCCAGTCTCCATGTGTGTTTCCTATGACTGTGTTTGCAGTCATAGGCTGCAAATGAAAAGCAGCAAGCTTGAGCAATTAGAGGACTTATTTTTTTCTCATTAGGATCAGTGTCTTGAAAACTAGAAAAGTTTGAAGAAGTTATTCAGTATGCAGCACAGAGAAAAGGGGAAATAGACAATATGAAAAGTTATGGGGATAGAATGAGAAACTACAAAATACCTGTGTGTCAGTCCTCCTTCCTGCCTTTGTTTTCTTCCTACTGAGGCGCATCCTTTTGTAGTTTTTTCAGTGATGGAAAGATCCTGAGTTATAAGCTTTCTCAGGCTCAGTTTGTTTGAACTTGTCTTTACTTCACCTTTAGTCTTGATAATAATTTAGCTAGATAGAACCTTCCAGGTTGAGGACTATATTCTCCCAATACATAAAGTCATTGTGCTATTGTTTTGGGGGCTTTACTAATGCTAATAAGAGTTTCGCTAGTCTAATTATTGGTCCTTTGTAAGTAATTTACTTTTTAACTCTGACTGCTTTAAAATTTGTCTTTGGTCTTTAGTATTCTGCTGCTAGCTACTGACCATGTGTCAGAATTTCCTTCATTTTTAAGACTGAATGATATTTGATTATAAGTGTATACCACATTCTGTTGGAGTTCTTGTTAATTTTTAACAAGGGTTCCTGCATTTTCATTTTGCACTTGTCCTGCAATTATATAGCTAGTTCTGTTTTTATTCTATCACACAAAACTTTTATTGCAAAGCTGAAATAGAGGGACTTCCCAGGTGGCTCAGTGGATAAGAATCCATCTGCCAAAGCAGGGGTCAATGCCTGGTCCAGGAAGATTCCACGTGCCACAGAGCAACTAAGCCTGTGTGTCACAACTACTGAGCCGGTTCTCTAGAGCCTTCGAGCCACAACTACTGAGCCTGTGTGCCCCAGCGACTTAAGCCCGAGTGCCCTAGAACCCATGCTCCACAACAGGAGAAGTCACTGCAATGAAAAGCCCACACACCATAACTAGAGTAGCCCCCGCTCGCTGCAACTAGAGAAAAGCCTGTGCAAAGCAACGAAGACCCAGTGCAGGCAAAAAATAAAGTAAAAAAAATAAAGACAAAGAAAAACTATAAAGAAATAGAGGAAGGGAAATTAACAGTGTTTCCTTCACAAAGCTCTCCCAATAGTTCATGAGAAAATCACGCAGAAAGTTAAACCTTTCCCAGACACACAGTGTGCTCAGCGTTGGCTCCTGATCCTTGGCTTTTACCTCTCTGTGAGGTGGGCTTCCTTCTTCAAACCAGTAGGGTGTGACTCTTCACTGACCCTTGGAGAAACCCGTCCCTCCTCACTGGTAGCAATTATGTCCTAGAATTCTCTCCCTACTCATGTCTACACTCAAGCAGTACGATTCCTCGGACAACCCTTGCAGCAAGACATTTCTCAACTTAAGTCTCTCCCAGACTCTCGCTGGGAGGTGGGGGGTTTCCTGAAGACAGTCCAGGATAAATCTTGGCTCTCCAAGTTCAGCACTCTTTGAGATTTCCCCGGTAGTATTATGTGCAAACATGCCTTATTATTTCTGAGTCATCTCAGAAGTAACTCCTGTCTCAGGAGAGACATTAAGTGTCAGAAATACTGCAATCAAGATCCATGTTAAGGATGAGAAACGTTTTTCTAATTACAGCAAAGTGTGCTCAGACTGCTGAGCGACATACATTACGATGCACTGAAGTGGCAGGCTGGCCTCTGTCTCCTTCTTTATTCCACAACTTGACCAGAGGCCCACGGCACATTAAACATGAGCCCTAACATATATCACTCTTTCAAGCAACAGAACTATTCGCTTTTTGAAGTCCTTGCTCTGGCCACACAAAAACCTAGATGAAGCTTTGACATAAGGGTTTTTCTGTACCTTAGGCAGATCACACTTTTAACCAAAATGTACCAACACTGCTTTTTGTTCTGAAAAGCCAGTCAGAATTAAAGTACTTTCCTAATTTAAAGAGATTCCCAGGGGTTGCAGGATAAGATACTGCCGGGTTATATGTGTAGGGGAGGGTATGCAGCTCATAACGTGTGTTGATGTGAAATCGAGTTGGATGACAAAATAACGGGCTTCCCTGGTGGCTCAGATGGTAAAGAAGCTGCCTGCACTGCAGGAAAAGCCTCTTAGGTTGCTGGAGTTCTAAGTATAAATGAACGAGGTCAGACCGCATGATAATAAGAATGTAGTCTGGCTTTATGATTTCAGCTAGTCCTTCTGATCTGGCTCTCAGAGATTCTGTATTTTAGAATTGTTTGGACTTGGGCTGGCCAGCACAGTGGCAACTAGTGACAAGTGACTTTGGGACCCTTGAAATGTGCTGTGAGGATAACACTTGCTCTTCATTTTGAGAAGTTAGTATGCAAAAAACACATCTCATCCATTTTTAGGAATGATATCATTTTGAACATATTGGGTTTAAAATATACTATTTAAATAAACTTGGTTTCTATTTTTTTTTTTTTTAATATTTGTTATGTCTTAGTTTGTGGCCTGTAGTATCTTTAGCCAACTCTTAGTTTTGGCATGTGCGACCTAGTTCCCTAGGTACTTAGTCACTCAGTCATGTCTGACTCGGCAACCCCATGGACTGTAGCCCACCAGCCTCCACTGTCCTTGGGGATTCTCCAGGTAAGAATACTGGAGTGGGTTGCCATGCCCTCCTCCAGGGGTTTTCCCAGCCCAGGCACTGAACCCAAGACTCCAGCATTGCTGGCAGATTCTTTACTGTCTGAGCCACCAGGGAAGCTCGACCAGGGATCAAACCCGGGCTCCCTGCATTGGGAGCATGGAGTCTTAACCACTGGACCATGAGGGAAGTCCCTCTTTCTACTATTTTAATGAGGCTACAGACCATTTACAATCACTTTTGTAGCTCTCATTACATCTCTGTTAGACAAGACTGATTCAGAATCCAGTTAGTTTTTGATACATACCATTTAGCTTTGGACCTTTGGTGTTCACACATCTGTTCTCACTCCCCAAAGACCCATCCCAGTGTGCACTCTTCTTAACTTTAGTCACAGGAGTGAGTCCTTTGCTGGTGATCGAGCCCAGTCTGCCCCCAGCAGACTCATCTCAACCCCTCTACAAGCTGTTTCCTACACAGACTTTGGGGAAAAGGGAAATCATTTTATTTCTTTGAAGAAAATACCCTCTTCCTCAATCCAAATGGACATTCCACACTGTGGGTTTTTTTTTAAACTGAAATTTGGATTAGAGTAAGGAGTGAATTGTCAAATTTGGCAGAACATTTCTTTCTAACACCAATGAGTCTGTCAACCACACTATAAATAAATATACGATTTAAAGCCACTGATGTCTTCTTCGGTGTCTTGGCTGGACAGAGCAGGAACTGCTCATAAAGAGAAAGAGAAGATGTCAGCAGAAGCAGAATTTCACTAGACTTTATTCTAAAAAAGGCAGTTTTTTTTGTAGTGCGAGGAAGTGTACAGAAAGTTATGTCCTCGGTGGATTCAAGAGAGATTTATTAGATACAAAATTGGTTTTGCTGTTAATGCTAAAGGGCAGACAGAAGGGAGACGGAAAAGAGAGAAGCAGGTATAAGAATATATTCTGTAGGGTTTCATTACTTAAGAATATACTCTGTACATCAACTTTTAATTTTCTAAATGAAAGGTTTTTTTCTATTTTGGTACTTGGTTAATAAATAATGAGTTTAATTTTATCGTATACTAAAATTCATTTGGTGTCATATTGAGCAAAAAAATGTAGAACAGGATATGCTGCTCATTCATTTTTGTTGTAAATTTTATTTAAGTTCATGTTGAGCTTGTAATTGGAGCTCATAATGAATACATCCTATGAAATACAAAATTTTGGATTCACACATTTTTATAGCTATTATTTAAACACAAAATCCTTATTTAGGATTTTTGTTTAAGTCTGTTGTTTCTAGTAATTACTGTTGTTCAGTTGCTCAGTCGTGTCTGACTCTTTGCGATCCCACGGACAGAAGCATGCCAGGCTTCCCTGTCCTTCACCATCTCCTGGAGTTTGCTCAAACTCATGTCCACTGACTCGGTGATGCCATCCAACCATCTCATCCTCTGTGGTCCCCTTCTCCTCATGCCTTCACCCTTTCCCAGCATCAGAGTCTTTTTCAATGAGTCGTGTCTTCGCATCAGGTGGCCTAAGTGTTGGAGTTTCAGCTTCAGTGTCAGTCCTTCTAATGAATATTCAGGATTGATTTCCTGTAGGATGGACTGGTTGGATCTCCTTGCAGTCCAAGAGACTCTCAAGAGTCTTCTCCAACATCACAGTTTGAATTAATAAGAGGTTATTATTATAATTTTTTCCAAGCTGATTTAGAAACTTTCGATGCATCCTGATTTTTTTTTAGTTTTTCCTTGTGTGACATGAAATACCCTAATATCCCCTTAAAATGCAAGTGATGGGCAAAAGAACTAACATTTTCCTTGAAATCACTTTATTGTAGTTACTTTATTGTGTCTGGGAGCAGTGATGGATTTTTCTGGATGTCATCCAAATGTCTTTACCGTGTTTAATGTTATAATAGGAGTCAAGTCTTTTTTTTTCCACCATAATTTCAGCTCCTGAACATATTCCAGGATATGTGGGGTGCACTGTTTGATACTGCAGTGAAGAACACTGATTGCCTTCCCCCCCCAACCCCTCTTGGGGGTTAATATTAGGAATTATAATAAGTAAATGAAAGATGGAGCCCATTTCCTGACCTCTCTCGAGGCCTACTTGAAAAAGCCTCAAATAACTCTGAGAAAAAAATAATACGGATTTATTTTAGTGCTTCTAAAGTTAATTGTGATAATGGTATTTCTCTGCTAGGTAAATTAACTGCTTTATTTCAAATAAAAGCCCAGATGTAATCTTGCTGACTTCAATCTACCTAATGCATCGTTAACATTGGATCGGTATTACAGTCATGGAAGTTGTTATTATTGCAATTCAATCTCAACTTTAATATCACATTTATATACATCTGAATCATAGCTGAGCCAGTAATAACTATATGTGCCAAGGACTGCTTACTGCTAATACATTTAATTCTCTGTCTGAGGACTTTTTCTAGCCACTGGAGTCTGATCATTCCAACAATACAAAGGCTAAGCCAGAAATGCCAGAGAACCAAAACTCTCAGAAATTGCCCACAACCCATGTCAAATAGGAGAGTGGAGGGATAAATCTCACAACTTCCCTGCCCTGTCGTTAGTTTAATTTTGAGGCATATTCTGCTCCAGTGCTCTATAAACTCTCCACTAGGGGATATTGTTAAAAATTCATGTTCTGATTCAGGGGATTTGGGGTGGAGCTTGAGAGACTGGTGACAATCCACTTTGAGTAGGAAGTCTTAGAGTCTCCCAAGGTCCCCAGAGAAATCAAGTGCCACTTGCCTTCAATAAGAAGTTGCCTGATTAGTCTCCTTTCGTTTTCTTCTCTTTCCTGTTTTGCATGGCTTCATCCTCACCCTAGTGTTTCCTTCCTGCATGTGGACACTTATCTCAGAATCTGCTTCTGGGGAACCCAAATCAATAATATATGTACACATACAGTACATACCCATACTATAGTCTACCGATCTAGATCCTATCTATATTCTGTCTATCTATCTATCAACCATATATCTACCTATCTTCCCATCTACTCACCCATCTGTCTGTCTACCTATCATCTCGAACAGAGCAACCCAGTGCAGTTTCTTAAAGAAGGCAGACAGCTGAAGAGCTAGAAGATAAAGAATAAAGAAATCTGGGAGAGAATAGAAAGAGTGAGTTGATGATCAACAGCTAAACTGACTTTTTCCTACTTCTATGCAGCTGTCAAGAGGATGCGATGTCTCGGAACTCTGGTTAAACAGAAGACTGGGCAGTTAGCTATGGCTGCATAAATGGTGCCTCTTCAGAAGTCCGCAGAAGGATAGCCATTCTACTAGGAAAGATGATGAGGTCATTTCACCCGATTCTATCACTCAGGACACGTTGTTGGGAGGGTTGACCATCCAGGTCACGGAAAGAAGGTAGGTCAGATGTTAATCTTGGAAAAGACTGAAAGCAGCAGAGGCAGAGGGACGCTCAGCGAGGAGGCAAGGGAGGCCCTGCCACACTTTGTACTTGTGGGTCAGCTCAGCCGAGGAGAGGAAGATGAGTGAACGGGCTTTGCAGATGGTCACCTGGGAATTTTTACTGACTCTGCAGCTAATACAATGTGCAACATGTGCTATTTATCTTGTGGGATCTGTGGGAGCAGGATCGAGGGCAAAATCAAAATCAAATCCCATCTCTGGCACTTCCTGGTTATGTCCCCTCAGCATGTTCCACAAACTTTCTAAGCATCAGTTTTCCCATCTATATAATGGAGACAATGCCTATCTCATAGCATTGTGATGAAAATCAAAGGAGATGTTGTGAATAAAGTAACTTGGGTTACTATAACCAGAGGATAAGAGAAGTGCCTTTATATTGGAAATATACCCAAGAATGCTGGAGAAATGGTGGGTGCTGATTTGACCAGATTCAAGTATTGTGTACACACAGGCGCACACACACGTGTTTAATATCTTGCATGTAGAAAGCCATTGGAGTGACAATGCCCTGATGATATAAGTCGATCCCAGCTATGACAGCTGAAAAATTCCACCATTGCTCTTAGCTATGCATGAAATCCCTCTGTGAACTCTCTCTTCCACCGAAGCAAACACCTGTTTCTGATGGAATGCAAAAGGCAAACTTGGTTTAAAGCTCTTGTTCCCCCTTCTTTCAGGAGTCTGTGTTCTCTGCAAAGACAGTTCCTGCAGAGGTCAGCTTGGGATTCAGAGTCAGGCCATCCAAGTTCTCTTAGCACACAGGCTCAATCTTGACAGTGTCCTACCGTACCTGAGGGTCTGGGGGCTGAGAGAGGAGTCACTTTGCTTTTATCACCAAGACCCACAGATCACAGCCAGTGGTCTCACCGTTTGTGGTGGTTTCTCTCCAGGGTCCTGACGGGTTGGTATTCTGGAAGCAACATTTTGGAAGGCCAAGGACATGTCAGCTCTTAGGACTGCACGGAAGAGAGTCAGTCCTTGTTATCACCATTGGATCCCAGCGGCTCTTTCATCTCAGATTTGTGAAAGCAGCTTCTCCTCCTGAGTTCTGCCCCAGTCTCTTAATGGGCCAAGGAAGGGAGACATTGATGGAACTCACAGATGTGGTTAGACCTCCCCAGCAGCAGTCTGGTCAGAGGTCAGCTGGTCTCTTTCCAGTAACAGGTGGCCCTTGGCCTCTATTTCTCAAGAGAGCTTGAATCAAGAGACATTCAGGGTAAAATGTGGTCACGTTGCTTTTTATGTTCTGTAAAGCCTATTTTCTATAAGCTATTTGACAGCTGACTTTTTGATAGAAGCTTGCAGGAGTAGGTGTCAGAGGTCTCAGAAGCAAAGTCTCTGCTCTTTCAGTCATGTGAGCTGCCCTTGTTTCAAATTTCAGAAGGTCACAAAATATACCACACACACACTTTGTCTCATACACGCTAACATACATGAGGAAGTGTGTAAGCAATCAGAAAAGGAAGCACAGAGAATTTATTATAATTATGAATAAAATAAATGAAATCTTCTTTATATCATGCTGCTGTTATGAAGGATAATCATATGAGTTAATCAGCATGCTGGACCTGAAAGTAATTCTTGTTCATGATGAAACATGAAATGTTTGTCCTTTGCCCATCTCCTTTCCAACCAGGAAAAATAAAAGATACGTAATTCACACGTACTTGTGAAATGCTAATACATTTTAAAAGAATCGATAGGCAGAAGGTCTAATCTAAAAGACTCATATGGAAACCACTTGTCACAGAAATCTAAGTGGTCTTAATTCACGAAGAGACTCAAGCATTCCCTGCTTGCAGGGAAACAGCCCCCATGCAGAGCTGACATTCATGCAGAGTGCAAAAAGTGTGAGTCGCTCAGTCATGTCCAGCTCTTTGCGGACTCTCACCTACCAGGACTATAGCCATGGACTGTAGCCCACCAGGCTCCTCGGTCCATGGGATTCTCCAGGCAAGAATACTGGAGTGGGTTGCCATTCCCTTCTCCAGGGGATCTTCCCAACTCAGGGGTCGAACCCCCCGGGTCTCTGGCACTGCAGGCAAATTCTTTACTAACTGAGCCACCAGGGAAGCCCAGAGTGCAATCCCAGAGACTGTGGGACGTTATCTAGAGCGCCAACGATGGCATCAGAAACACAGACATTACATCTGACAATCGTGTGATCCAACACGGCTGACCTGGATGGACTCTTTTAGTACTGGCCTTCTCTCCCATATGTGTAGGGGTTCAACAGGGTGCCCACCTAGGGATACAGGCATGCATGTTCCCCATGCATACCTTTTAACTTAAGAGTCACATTTGTAGCTCCCCTAGGAAAGAATCACAGGCCAGAAGGGGGTGGCCCGGACTCTTGTTTGGACCGGAGCGCACAGACAGCAGCTGCAGCCTGTCAGTGAGATTGGCTGCTGACAGGAAAAGCATTAGCAATTTCATCGGGTCTTATAGATCAGGAACAACAGCGCATCCTTCCCCAACTGGCGGCCACCACGTAGCTGTAGTGGTTTGATTGAAGTCAGTATTTTAAAAAATGTTTTAAAAGTGGCAAAATATGGGTAACATAAAATTCACCATCTTAATCACTTGTAAGTACACTTTTAAATCACTTTTAAGTTCAGTCGTTTTAAGTACACTCACGATGCTGTGCAAGCAGTCTCCAGAACTCTCTTTATTTTGCAAAACTGAAACTCTGTACCCATTAAACAATAACTCCCATTTCCTGTCTCCCCCAGCGGTGGAAACCCCTATTCTGTGTTCTGTCTCTGAAGGTCACTCCCCTAGGTATCTAACATAAGTGGAATCATACAGCATTTGTCCTTTTTTTTTAAATTTTATTAGTATTATTTTTTACTTTACAATATTGTATTGGTTTTGCCATACATCAACATGCATCCGCCACGGGTGTACACGTGTTCCCCATCCTGGACCCCCCTCCCACCTCCCTCCCCATACTATCCCTCTGGGTCATCCCGGTGCACCAGTCCCAAGCTTCCTGTATCCTGCATCGAACTTGGACTGGCAATTCATTTCTTATATGATATTATACACGTTTTAAGCATTTGTCCTTTTGTGAATGACTTATTTCACTTAGCATCGCGCCCTCAAGGTCTGTCTATATTATATAGCATGTGTTAGAATTTCCTTTTAAAGGCTGAATAGTGTTCCATTTATGCATATACCACATTTTGATCATCCACTGATCTGCTATGAAGACTTGGATTGCTTCTTTTGGCTTTTGTGAATAATGCTGCTATAAACATGGGTGTATGGAATCAGCACTTCTAATTAGAACAGGAAAGGCTCAGATTCCCTTTCATGACGAGCTTATGAAATGGAGGGTTATGTCTGATCCTCAAGAAGTGGTGTTTTATGGAGAGTGTAAAACTGGTTCATTTCAGGAAGCTCTTTTGGCCCACTATCCTCACTGATACGGCTGAGGGGGGATTGGGAAATCTATGGGCATGGAGCAGAAGAGAAGCTAATTGGTCTATAAATCTATCTCAGTTTTAATCTCTGTCTCCTTACCACTAAATGTTCATTGTTCCAGCCAACAGGCACCGGATGGGAAATATTACTCAAGAGATCTACCTTTACTGGTACACCAGTATTGGCTAATTCTTGCAAAGTGCCTAAAACGTTCCAAACAACATTCTTAACTATGACACTGTGAGTATACCTGTTGTACAAGCAGGAAATGAGTCAGAAAGTGGCAAAGCACCTGGCTCAGACTACACAGCTGGTCGGGGTATTGGAACACCAGCAGTTTTACTCTAGAATTCATGCATTTTACCATCACACGACATGTATCTCATTCTTTTCAATATATGAATAGGTGTGTGTAGGTGTATGCCTATAATAAATATTTTTTGACCTTCAGCAATGAAAGAAGGAGGGCTTCCCAGGTGGCACTAATGGTAAAGAGCCACCCTGCCAATGCAGAGGAAATAAGAGACATGGGTTTGATCCCTGGGTTGGGAAGGGCATGGCAATCCCCTGTAATATTCTTGCCTGGAGAATTCCATGGACAGAGGAGTCTGACTGGCTACAGTCCATTGGGTCACAAAGAATTGGACATGACTGAAGCAAATTAAATAACTCTGCTTATTTAACTTACATGCAGAATACATCATGCAAAATGCTGGGCTGGATGAAGCACAAGCTGGAATCAAGATTGCTGGGAGAAACATCCATAACCTCAGATATGCAGATGACACCACCCTTATGGCAGAAAGTGAAGAAAAACTAAAGAGTCTCTTGATGAAAGTGAAAGAGGAGAATGAAAAAAGTGGCTTAAAACAACATTCAGAAAACGAAGATCATGACATCCTGTCCCATCACTTCATGGCAAATAGATGGGGAAACAATGGAAACAGCGAGAGACTTTATTTTGAGGGGCTCCCAAATCACTGCAGATGGTGACTGCAGCCATGAAATTAAAAGATGCTTGCTCCTTGGAAGAAAAGCTATGACCAACCTTGACATCATATTAAAAAGCAGAGACATTACTTTGCCAACAAAGGCCTGTCTAGCCAAAGCTGTGGTTTTTCTAGCAGTCATGTATGGATGTGAGAGTTGGACTATAATGAAAGTTGAGTGTCAAAGAATTGATGCTTTTGAACTGTGGTGCTGGAGAAGCCTCTTGAGAGTCCCTTGGACTGCAAGGAGATCCAACCAGTCCATCCTAAAGGAAATCAGTCCCGAGTATTCACTGGAAGGACTGATGGCTGAAGCTGAAACTCCAATCCTTTGGCCACCTGATGTGAAGAACTGACTCACTGGAAAAGACCCTGATGCTAGGAAAGAATGAAGGCGTGAGGAGAAGGGGATGACAGAAGATGAGATGATTGTATGGCATCACCGACCTGATGGACATGAGTTTGAGCAAGCTCTGGGAGTTGGTGATGGACAGGGAAGCCTGGTCTGCTGCAGTCTATGGGGTCAGAAAGAGTCGGACACGACTGAGTGACTGAACTGAACTGAACTGAAGCAACTTAGCACACACACAATGAATTAAGGCACGTTAGAACTCCAAACTGATATTTCTAAAAAATGATGCAACAACTTAAGATAGAAAATGCTCTGGTTTTATAACTGAACACAACTTTGAATCCTAGCTCTCCCATCAACTGTCTGGTAATGTTGATGTTATTGTTTAGTCACTAAGTCATGTCTGACTCTGCGACCTCATAACTGTAGCCCACCATGCTCCTCTGTCCATGGGGTTTCCCAGGCAAGAATACTGGAGTGGGTTGCCATTTCCCTTTCCAGGGGATCTTCCTGACCCAGGGATCGAACCCTTGTCTCCTGCATTGACAGGCAAATTCTTTACCATTGAGCCACCTGGAAATCCCCTGGTAACACTGACCAAGTGTTTTATCCTCTTGACTTTAGTTTTCCTACCTGGAAATGGAGCAGTATAATATCTACTTGACTTAGTTGTCAACCTTTAAGGAAATAATGTCTATAAACCCCATATTTCTTCAAGTGGGAAAGGGGCTCCAAATGCCAGGCTCACGGGCATGTTAATGGGCTGCCTCTGTACTCCCATCCCCTTTGTTCCAGAACACCATGACTTTGTGCACTCATCCTAAGTCAACCTGCACCATCGATACAGAAAGTGATGCCTCTAAGCCTTGACCCCAGGCCATCACTCTTTAATCCTGTCTTGACAGCCTTATTGTCCGAGTCTTGTCTGTTCCCTTGATTTGAATTTTAATGGGGCAACGATTTGATGAGTTGAAAATGTTTATAAATCCACTACTTTACTGATAAAACAAGACTCACATGGTAGCTAAGATACTGTTTCTTCAGTGAGCTCAGTTGATTCAAGAATGGTCATACTTGGTAGGCTAGTCCTGCACCCAGAAAGATTTCTTCAAATTGCCCCCAGACTCTCTGCTTTGAAGACACTCAGGGAGGCACCAAGAGGGCCAGTGAGAGGCACACATAGCCAGGCCTGCCAGCCTCAAGAGAAGACTCCAGACAGCAGAGAAGGAGCTTCTTCATAGAGATGGAAAGACAGGGTAGGTCTCCTTGTGGACATCATCGTTGCACATGTATATGAAACAAATAAATGCCTCACAGGGTTTCTCACTGTATTATTTTAGACGAGTTTAAGGTTCAGAGCAAAACCGAGAGGAAGATACAGATGCATCTCATACAAGCTACACATGCACAGACTCGCCCAGTCAAACTCCTCACCTGAGTGCTACATCCGTTATGGTTGATGAACCTACATGGACTCATCATCATCACCCAATGGCCAAGGTTCGAGTTAGGGCTCACCTTTGCTGTTGTACATTCTATGGGTTTGAGCAACTGTAAAATGGCTCTGTTGGTAAAGAATCCGTCTGCCAATGCAGGAGTAGCTGGTTCGATCCCTGGATAGGGAGGATCCCCTGGAGAAGGAAATGGCAACACACTCCAGTACTCTTGCCTGAAAATCTCATGGACAGAGGAGGCTGGTGGGCCACAGTCATAGGGTCGCAAGGAGCAGGACACAACTGAGCGACTGAAGCACCGCCACCATAGTGACATAAGCCTGCGATGTCTAAGGACAGTGGACGCACAGGTTGCTTTTCCTCGTGGTTCTCTTGTTTATTGCCCGTGACGGGAAGTCAAAGGCCAGTATCCAGATCAGCAGTGTGGAGGCGCTGGTGTTTCCCAAAGGGGAAAACTAACTCAGAAACTACCATTTTCCAGGGCTGGATCACCATCTCTGACTTGGAAGAAGTGGCCCCCAGCTCCTGCTTTCATGTGGTAGCTCAGGATTTCTGACGTCTTTTCTCGAATAAGTAGGTCCCTCCTTGGGAGTGGGTACAACGTCTCCTGCCAAGTCTTAAGTCAGATTATGTTTTCCCCTGAGGCCAACTCTGCTTATGACTGAACTATTCAGTTACTGCTCTAAAGCACTGTTCTCACATTTTAAAGGGTAATTACTGAACATTTGCATTTTTTTAAAGTTCTCAGAACTGCTTTTCTCAGTTATCTGCACTATCTGCTGTGAGGGCATATTCTCATTGTGGAGATGAAACCAAGTGTGAAATAGGGTAGCGATTGGTGAAGAGGTGAAGGTGAATTTTGGTTCAAGTTGAGAATTCACAGGCCTTGGTCCACTGAGCCATATTTCCCACACTTACTATCTGTGAAATAGCAGCTGTGAGGTGGAACTCTGAGAAATATGCTCAATAAAGTTCAAGATTTTAAAAGAATCAACCTCTCCCTTCCCCTTCTTCTTCTTTAAAAAAAAATTTTTTTTTTTCTTTTTTTTCCATTTGGCTGCACAGGGCCTGAGGTGCAGCACGTGGGATCTCCAGCCTTTGTCGCAGTCTGTGAAACTCTTAGTTTCGACATGTGGGATCTAGTTCCCTGATCAGGGATTGAACCTGGGCCCCCTGCATGGGGAACTCAGAGTCTTAGCTACTGGACCACCAGGGAAGTCCCCCCTTCTTCTGATATAGCATCTGTCATACTCCTTGCAGCTACCTGGACTCCTTGGCTTGAATACCTTGTGACGGGGAGATCACTACCTCATAAGCCACTCATCTCAGATCCAAGTATCTCTTCTTGATGGAAGGTGTTCCTTTTTTAGGTAAAAATCCCAGGTGGTGCTGGATTCTACCTAAAGAACCCGCCTGCCAATGCACAAGCCTCAGGAGTTGCATTTTTGATCCCTGGGTCGGAGGGTTCTGGAACAGGGCATGGCAACCCCACTCCAGTATTCTTGCCTGGAGAATCCCATGGATAGAGGAGCCTAGCGGGCTACGGTCCATGGGGTCGCACAGAGTCAGACAAGACTGAAGTGACTCCACACACGCTGGGTCCCTAAGAGTCTGCTCCTTGGTCCTTGAAACTTGGCCAGCATCTTGGGACAAAGAGTTTTAGAAGGAGTTTTTAAAGGGGAAAATGTTGCATGCCTGAGCAGCCAGATCATTGCCTCTGAAGTTCATGAGCCTTATTCATATAACTGATAAGTCAGGTGAGTTCTCTCTTTCTCAGGGAACCGTCACTTCGCTTTTTACCTCCATCACTTTCTTTGATTTCCCCCTGGCATCTTCCTTCTCTTGTAGATGTTTCTTTGTCTCTCAAGTTTATATTTCTACCTGTGATGCTTTTCTATTTTTCTATTTTTACTTCTTTTTCTTTTCTCCTATTTGCTTTTCCCCTCAATTTTAATGAATATTTATTAGACACCTATTTCAGATTAAGGAATGTGCTTTGTTCAGTCACTAAATCATGTCCAGCTCTTTGTGACCCCATGGACTACAGCACGCCAGGCTTCCCCGTCCTTCACTATCTCCTGGAGTTTGCTCAGACTCGTGTCCATTGAGTCGGTGATGCCACCCAACTATCTTCTAGTGCACTAGGTACATAAAGAAGTATAGAGAAAGTCTCTGCCCTTAAGAAAATGAGCTCTTCTGTAGAGTCTGCTATCTCTCCTTTAATTAACCACAACAGAAAACAGTTATTTTCCCTGGCTTTATCTTTTGTTCTTCATAGTTAGTCGAGAAAAAAAGCAAATTGAACATGTTCTATCTCTTATTGGAAGGAACAAAAGGAAAATCTAAGTGGGTTTATTTTTTGTGCCTTTATGTGACATTCAACTTTTCACTTTTTACATCGATGGGACTTGGCTGAAAAACATGTTTTTCTCCATACCTGCATTACCCGCTTTTCTTTGACATGACAAAAATGTTAGGAAAAGGCTCAAATACTCTAGAGACCCTATTGGTTTTTCTATGTTATCAGTAAGCAATGCCGAATGGTTGGCTTATATTCAACCTGCTGGTTCTTCATAGAGTGAATTGTTTGAAGCCAGTGGTCCTCAACTTGAGCCTGCCTCAGCATCACCTAGAAACCCAGTCAAAGCACCCATTTCTGGGTCCTACTCCCAGAGTTTCTGATGGGGCAAATCTGGGGTGATAGTGAAAGAGTTACTCCCTCAGTCATGTCTGACTCTGCAACCCCATGCACTGTAGCCCCCAGGTTCCCCTGTCCATGGGATTCTCCAGGCAAGAATACTGGAGTGGGCTGCCATTCCCTGTCCAGGGGATCTTCCCGACCCAGGGATCAAACCCAGGTCTGCTGCATTGCAGGTGGATTCTTTACCATCTGAGCCACCAAGCCTGAGGAAGGGCTGGAGAATATGTTTTTCTAACAAGTTCTGGAGTGATGCTGCTGCTGGCCTGGGGACCACATCTGAGAACCACTGAATTCAACTGAACCTTGATAGTTAAGACACAGCTTTGCCAGTAGGGGACTGGCAGCAGGGGTAGTCACTTTAGCTCATTTTCAGAGTTCAGAACAGTGAACCTTAAAAAAGTTTTAAATAAAAATATTTTAGATACACTGTTCTTATGGACATGTTTTCTGTATGAGTGAGAAGGATCGTCCTCCAGAACCTCAGGACTTCAGCCTCCGCCTGGACCCCAAGGGCAGGAGGACCCTCCTTCATGCCCCTTGGTGTGCACAGCCCGTCTCCTACCGTGCCGTGCACCACTAGCCAGGTGTTAGGTCAGCTCTGAGATACTATTTTTTTTTTCTAAGCAAAGGAGCAAAAACATGAGCATGACTCAGGTTATAAAATGTTGGTTTTTAAGGACCCACTCTCACTGTTTTTTGTTTTCTTTAATTTAAAGATATCTAACCTCCACAAACGATCCTGCTGTGACTTCCGCTGACATCATGTTTGTCTGAGTTTTGGATTCCACAGTAAGATCATGATTTAAAAGCCAAAGAAAACAGCAACCTTAAAAGTCAGAGTTTCTTCTAGACCCAGGCTGTGGACAGACCAGCGGTGGCAGTGTGGGCATACGTATCTGTACACACGTGTGTGGTGTGTGCACATCCTTGCAAAGGGCAGGTGTGTGTGAGGAGGAGTGCAGAGCTCTGGTCTACCCAATCACGGAACATACAGATAGGTTAGCATTTCACATCTCCAGGATCAGAACGATAGCTGGGCTTGGTGACACAGGGAAGAGTTCTAGAATTTTAAACTCCTACAGATCATAGTTAAATGTTATTCAATGAATTTAAACCTCCAAGAAAACAATTCTATTACTTTGATGCTTTCCAGTCCAATCTGTAACAGCAAACTTATTGCTCTGGTTCTCAAATGAGAACTTTTTGGTGTTCTCAGACACGCTGTAAGTTGTTGCGATACTTCCTGTCTGAACTATAAAAAATTCACTGTGAGTATTGACAATATTTCACTTACAAACATTATACTACCTTTTACAATTTATACAGCAGACTTACCTTCAGACTCCAGTTTAGTGGTGCAAGGAACACTTCATATCAGTTTATTTAGTCTTGTCTATGGGCACGATGGCAGTTGGACTTGGCAGAACTGGAGAGATTCTGACACACACGTGTGCCTGGGAGAGAGGAGATTTAAAATGTTACAACCACAGAACAGAGAATGGGACATCCCAACTTTATTCTGAAGTACCTCTGTAATTTTCCCAAGATGAGAATATCACAGCAGGCCACTTCATCCATTGTCTTCTTTGGTCTTTCAAAGAACGTGTGTTTCGGAGATAAAGACAGAGACCCTGGAGACAATTTAACTGATGAAGAAAGTAATTCCTTGTCCGAGAATCAGGCTAACCCAGAATAAAGTGAATCTTGTTCTCCTTGATGACCATTAGTAACCTGTGCATTATTGAATCTTGAATAAATATCTGAACTTATCAAATTCTGAGCACCTGAGATCAGATTTCAAAAACTACAAATGCACAGAGCTTTCTCTCATATATTCTGGTGTAAGGTATGAGGTAAGGCTGAGGCTTCGGGATCTTTTTAAAGCTTCTCAATTGATTCTAGTGCTCAGCCAGGTCTGGGAACCACCCTGGTATGAGAGAGAGAAAGAGAGAGAGAGGCTTCCCCGGTGGCTCAGATGTAAAGCATCTGCCTGCAATGTGGGAGACCTGGGTTCGATCCCTGGGTTGGGAAGATTCCCCTGGAGAAGGAAATGGCAACCCACTCCAGTGCCCTTGCCTGGAAAATCCCATGGACAGAGGAGCCTGGTGGGCTGCAGTCCATGGTGTCGTAAGGAGTTGGACACGACTGAGTGACTTCACTTTCACTTTTCTGGTATGAAAACACAGAGGGGAGACCCACTGATCTTCCAGGAGAAAACGAGGTCTGGGAAGACTTCACAGAGAAGGTAACACTTGAGCTGGGCTCAGAAGCATGAATACGATTTCAACAAGTGCACAAGCCATTTCTAGGTAGAGAAGAAACCACAGTAGGTCCTGGGAAGTGTAAGAATTCAAGGCAAGTTTGGGGAGGCAGGGCAGCACACTGTGATCACACGGGGCTACATCAGATGATGTATGGGGAATGAGAAGGAAAGAAGGGAGTTTCAAAAAGAAAACTGGCGGCCAAGGACACACTGTCCTGAGTGCTACGTCAGAAATTTGAATTTTAGTGCAGGCAGTGGAAAATCATCAACAATTTTTATTTTAAGGAATTATTTTTTTCCAAAAAAGAATCTATATTCTAGAAATGTAATTTGTGAAATGTCATGAAAGATAAAGTGAAATAAAAAGAGACGGAAAGCAGAGTCTTCATTATTGGGGCTATCCAACAGACCAGAAAAGAAATAGTCAGGGTATTTGACAGAATGTGGTCCACTGGAGAAGGGAATGGCAAACTACTTCAGTATTCTTGCCTTGAGAACCCCATGAACAGTATGAAAAGGCAAAATGATAGGATACTGAAAGAGAAACTCCCCAGGTCAGTAGGTGCCCAATATGCTACTGGAGATCAGTGGAGATATAACTCCAGATAGAATGAAGGGATGGAGCCAAAGCAAAAAGAATACCCAGCTGTGGATGTGACTGGTGATAGAAGCAAGGTCCGATGCTGTAAAGAGCAATATTGCACAGGAACCTGGAATGTCAGGTCCATGAATCAAGGCAAATTGGAAGTGGTCAAACAAGAGATGGCAAGAGTGAATGTCGACATTCTAGGAATCAGTGAACTGAAATGGACTGGAATGGGTGAATTTAACTCAGATGACCATTTTATCTACTACTGCGGGCAGGAATCCCTCAGAAGAAATGGAGTGGCCATCATGGTCAACAAAAGAGTCCGAAATGCAGTACTTGGATGCAATCTCAAAAACGACAGAATGATCTCTGTTTGTTTCCAAGGCAAACCATTCAATATCACAGTAATCCAAGTCTATGCCCCAACCAGTAACACTGAAGAAGCTGAAGTTGAATGGTTCTATGAAGACCTACAGGACCTTTTAGAACTAACACCCAAAAAAGATGTCCTTTTCATTATAGGGGACTGCAATGCAAAAGCAGGAAGTCAAGAAACACCTGGAGTAACAGGCAAATTTGGCCTTGGAATATGGAATGAAGCAGGGCAAAGACTAATAGAGTTTTGCCAAGAAAATGCACTGGTCATAACAAACCCCTCTTTCAACAACACAAGAGAAGACTCTATACATGGACATTACCAGATGGTCAACACTGAAATCAGATTGATTATATTCTTTGCAGCCAAAGATGGAGAAGTTCTATACAGTCAGCAAAAACAAGACCAGGAGCTGACTGTGGCTCAGACCATGAACTCCTTATTGCCAAATTCAGACTTAAATTGAAGAAAGTAGGGAAAACCACTAGACCATTCAGGTATGACCTAAATCAAATCCCTTATGATTATACAGTGGAAGTAAGAAATAGATTTAAGGGCCTAGATCTGATAGATAGAGTGCCTGATGAACTATGGAATGAGGTTCGTGACATTGTACAGGAGACAGGGATCAAGACCATCCCTGTGGAAAAGAAATGCAAAAAAGCAAAATGGCTGTCTGAGGAGGCCTTACAAATAGCTGTGAAAAGAAGAGAAGTGAAAAGCAAAGGAGAAAAGGAAAGATATAAATATCTGAATGCAGAGTTCCAAAGAATAGCAAGAAGAGATAAGAAAGCCTTCTTCAGTGATCAATGCAAAGAAATAGAGGAAAACAACAGAATGGGAAAGACTAGGGATCTCTTCAAGAAAATCAGAGATACCAAAGGAACATTTCATGCAAAGATGAGCTCGATAAAGGACAGAAATGGTATGGACCTAACAGAAGCAGAAGATATTAAGAAGAGATGGCAAGAATACACAGAAGAACTGTACAAAAAAGAGCTTCACAACCAAGATAATCACAATGGTGTGATCACTGACCTAGAGCCAGACATCCTGGAATGCGAAGTCAAGTGGGCCTTAGAAAGCATCACTACAAACAAAGCTAGTGGAGGTGATGGAATTCCAGTTGAACTATTCCAAATCCCTGAAAGATGATGCTGTGAAAGTGCTGCACTCAATATGACAGCAAATTTGGAAAACTCAGCAGTGGCCACAGGACTGGAAAAGGTCAGTTTTCATTTCAATCCCAAAGAAAGGCATTGCCAAAGAATGTTCAAACTACTGCACAATTTCACTCATCTCACATGCTAGTAAAGTAATGCTAAAAATTCTCCAAGCCAGGCTTCAGCAATATGTGAACCGTGAACTTCCTGATGTTCAAGCTGGTTTTAGAAAAGGCAGAGGAGCCAGAGATCAAATTGCCAACATCCGCTGGATCATAGAAAAAGCAAGAGAGCTCCAGAAAAACATCTATTTCTGCTTTATTGACTATGCCAAAGCCTTTGACTGTGTGGATCACAATAAACTGTGGACAATTCTGAAAGAGATGGGAATACCAGACCACCTGATCTGCCTCTTGAGAAATTTGTATGCAGGTCAGGAAGCAACAGTGAGAACTGGACATGGAACAACAGACTGGTTCCAAATAGGAAAAGGAGTTCGTCAAGGCTGTATATTGTCACCCTGTTTATTTAACTTATATGCAGAGTACATCATGAGAAACGCTGGACTGGAAGAAAGACAAGCTGGAATCAAGATTGCTGGGAGAAATATCAATAACCTTAGATATGCAGATGACACCACCCTTATGGCAGAAAGTGAAGAGGAACTCAAAAGCCTCTTGATGAAAGTGAAAGAGGAGAGTGAAAAAGTTGGCTTAAAGCTCAACATTCAGAAAAAGAAGATCATGGCATCTGGTCCCACCACTTCATGGGAAATAGATGGGGAAACAGTGGAAACAGTGTCAGACTTTATTTTTCTGGGCTCCAAAATCACTACAGATGGTGACCGCAGCCATGAAATTAAAAGACGCTTACTCCTTGGAAGGAAGGTTATGACCAACCTAGATAGCATATTCAAAAGCAGAGACATTACTTTGCCAACAAAGGACTGTCTAGTCAAGGCTATGGTTTTTCCTGTGGTCATGTATGGATGTGAGAGTTGGACTGTGAAGAAGGCTTAGCGCTGAAGAATTGATGCTTTTGAACTGTGGTGTTGGAGAAGACTCTTGAGAGTCCCTTGGACTGCAAGGAGATCCAACCAGTCCATTCTGAAGGAGATCAGCCCTGGGATTTCTTTGGAAGGAATGATGCTAAAGCTGAAACTCCAGTACTTTGTCCACCTCATGCGAAGAGTTGACTCATTGGAAAAGACTCTGATGCTGGGAGGGATTGGGGGCAGGAGGAGAAGGGGACGACAGAGGATGAGATGGCTGGATGGCATCACTGACTTGATGGACGTGAGTCTGAGTGAACTCCGGGAGTTGGTGATGGACAGGGAGGCCTGGCGTGCTGCGATTCATGGGGTTGCAAAGAGTCGGACACGACTGAGCGACTGAACTGATCCGATCTGATTTTAAAAAATGGCAGTGAGGCACTTCCCTGGTGGTTCAGTGGCTAAGATTCCAAGCTTCCAATGCAAGAGGCTTGGGTTTGATCCCTGGTCAGGAAACTAAGATCCCACATGTCACATCAGTTCAGTTCAGTCGCTCAGTCAAGTGACTTGAGTGACTTGACTGAGTGACTTACCCTTATCCAGCTATAAGCCCCTCAAGGGTGGAGTTCATGACTTATTTGTCTTTATGTTCCCCAAACAGCATAATTCCTGCTTTATAGCAGGTGCCCAATGAATTCTTATTGAAAATACTCCCTTTTCTTAAGGAAAGAAGAATTTGGATCATCTTCTGAGAGTGAAGGAGTAAAGAACAGGGTGAGAGCTTGAGAAAAGAGGTTAAGTTCAGAAACCCCAGTGCTGGAGAACAGGAAACTGCCTGGCTAAGGATCTATATAAGGACTGTTGGGTAAAAGTCTGTACCAGCGGAGAAAGAGGAGGCTTATCCCGTTTGTGTAAGAGCAGCGAGAAGCTAATAATGATGCAGGCACCGCCTTGTGTGTGCTTTGTGAGCTAAGTCGCTTCAGTCGTGTCTGACTCTGCGATTCCTGACTCTCTGGATGGTAGCCCACCAGGCTCCTCTGTCCGTGGGATTCTCCAGGCAGGAACACTGGAGTGGGTTGCCAATAATGCAGGCATAGCCTTATAAGAGCAAAAATCCAAGTTGAGGCTTTCAGAGAGATTTGCTCTGCGAATTCTCTGAAGATTGTGTCTCACATATTGGTGAGCTCGGAGCCCTGAAGTCAGGTCAGCCCCCCTCATCCTAAGAGACATCCTTCAGTGTGTCTGAGAAAGTGATGTATGTGCTGTGACTGCCTCCTCCCGGTCCCCTGGCACGGGAACAGTCAGAACCCCTCCCTCTGCTGGGAGAAGGTCACAGTCCAAGAAGACAGGTAAACCAGGGGTCGGAGCACACAGGGCTTCAAGGATGCCAACTGGCTTTGCCGCATCGGGAGATTTCTCACACTCCCTGGGCCAAGTCTCCTGTTTTGTAACAATTCAGTCAAGGGTTTTTACTGAAGTAGACAAGCATGAAATGCATTTTCCAGAGAAGTTTCCGAAGTGGGGGAAAGTTCATGGCTCAGAAGCACCGGTGGGTAATGAAGGGAGACTGCGAACTTCTGTTTTTCTTTATAAAAAAGACAAATAAGAGTTTCCCAGGTTTTAAAACCTAAATCTAAAACTTGTGCTGTGTCCTTGACTCAGCCCACCTTCTTCTCTAACCCTGATGTTGCAAGCTTATTTGAGGCTGCTTCAAAATGCCTCAAGTGGGTGACCGCGGTGCCAGTCAGCACCAGGACACTCCTGGAAATGCATGCAGGCTGGCTTCCCTTTGCAGGGACCTCAGCTCTGTGACTCCCCTCCAGCCCAGAGTCACAGCTACCCAGAGGGACTCACTGAGAGCAGGCAAATCTAGTGAAGGCTGCTTGCCTTAACCGGCTGATGAGCCCTCATTATAAGTCTTGATTAAACTGCTGTTTATTGTCAGGAACTCATCTTTCCCTCAGCTAAAACCAAATGCTAGCCTTAAGGATGAAGAAACAAAACTAAGACAAATCTGGCCATCACTGTCTGCTTTGGGCATTAACCTATTCAGCCCGTGTCTTTGATATGCAATCAAACACAAATGAATGTTAGGTTCCCAGATTTACGAGAAAAAAAAATTAATAAAAATACAAATACAGCTTTATAAAACAAGCCAAGTGAAAATGCTTTGACTCATCCTAGTCCACCACCTAGCCAATCTGCTGGTTCTCAGATCTAGTTCCATTGTCTGACCTTGAGTAAGATGTTTAATAAGTCACTGAGACTAATTAACTCTATTTTTTAATTGAAGGATAATTGCTTTATAGAATTTTGTTGGTTTCTGCCAAGTATCAACATGAATCACCCATAGGTATATATATATGACCCCTCCCTCTTGATCAATTATCTCTAAATTGTATTAGTAACACCTCTTTGGAAGGGTTATGAGAATTAAGTAACGCATATAAAGTATGGAAAGTGAAAAGTGAAAATGAAGTCGCTCAGGCGTGTCCGACTCTTTGTGACCCCATGGACTGTAGCCTACCAGGCTCCTCTGTCCATGGGATTTTCCAGGCAAGGGTACTAGAGTGGGTTGCCATTGCCTTCTCCAGGGAATCTTCCCAACCCAGGGCTCAAAGCCGAGTGTCCCACATTGCAGGCAGACGCTTTACCATTTGAGCCACCAGGGAAGCATTAAGTATGGAACACCTTGATAAATGTCTATTTCTGTTCCCTTCAAACTGCCTCTTGGGATTACTCCTGTATCTCTTTTAAAATAGCCATACCATCTGGCAATCCCACTCCTGGGCATATAGACAGAACTCTAATTTGAAAAAGGTACATGCACCCCTGTGTTCATAGCAGCACTATCTATAATAGGTGGTCATGGAAACAGCCTAAATGTCCATCAACAGATAAATGGATAAAGATGCGCTATAGGTGAATTCTGACCATCGTTTTCTTGACTACACAGCCCAAGAGCCTGAGCTCAAGAGCTTCAACCAGCTCAGGAATGGACCCTCCTCCACAAACTCTGCCTTCCTCTCCTTGTCTTTCCTTCTTTCTTTTTCTTTCCTTCCAGTAAAGAAGTATTTTATATTGACTCTTTTATCCCGCTTTGCAACATCTTATATTTATCATTTCTCTACTACATTTTAGAGGTACTTCTTTGATATTTTTCAAGAGTATCAGATGTAATGTCTTCCCCTGACTCTTTGCTTTTGCAGGCATTGTTTCAAGTCGGGATTTAGAATTGCTGAGTTGTATGTTTGAAGCAACGCACCTGTTAGTTGAAAATTTGTTTCATTTTTCACTTTAGAATTATACACAAATTTTTTTATGATGCAGTGTGTCACAAAACACAGATGGTTCAGCATCCATTTATATTATGAGCTCATGGCATTACATCAGTGTTTTGTAGACATAAGTTCATAGGTTGCAGTGAGTTTCACATCAGCATCTTTATTTTGTAATTCTTAAGAAGAGTCAGTGTTATGTAATCCTGAGACCACTGTACTTGAAATAAACAAAAATGTTAATTTTGTAGCATTTTTAGAATCTTGATAATTGAAAATCACATATGGGCAGCCCTAACTCTTCCATAGCACTTCGCATTCCAAATTCAGATAAAATAAAACTCACAAAGCAGACAGAAAATAGAAAAATTAAAATTTGCTCATGAAACCCTGCTGGCTTTCCTAACTGAATCTTTGATTAAGGGATACACAGCTGCAAAGCTAAGACTTAAAAGCCAGGACCTCCCTCTAATTATTAAAGTTCCACATCTTCTTTGAACAGAAGCTGCAAATGACACACGTTTCTTCCTCCAATGGTCAGATACCTTACCAAGGAGTAGACTGGCAGACAATCAAGGAAAAACAAATGGCTTGAATAATCTTAAAAACGGATTCATTCACTCAACAAATACTTATTGAACATTTACTGTGGCTAGGCATTTTTCTAGACGGCAGCGGCGCAGGAATGAGTAAGACAGAGGAAGACCTTACTCTTAGAGAGCTCACGTTCTTGTGGGAGACGAGTGACAGCAAATGAGAGACAGATGAGCCTGTAATTACAGCCTGCAGTCAGGGCTTTGCTGGGAATGAACTGCGTGTGCTGATGAGAGAGCACATCCTTTGAACAGAGTCGTCAGGAAGGTTTGATCTCAGGGGCTATGCTGCTGCTGCTAAGTCACTTCAGTCGTGTCCGACTCTGTGCGACCCCATAGACGGCAGCCCACCAGGCTCCCCTGTCCCTGGGATTCTCCAGGCAAGAACACTGGAGGGGCTTGCCATTTCCTTCTCCAATGCAGGAAAGTGAAAAGTGAAAGTGAAGTCGCTCAGTCGTGTCCGACTCCTAGCGACCCCATGCACTACAGCCCACCAGGCTCCTCTGTCCATGGGATTTTCCAGGCAAGAGTACTGGAGTGGGGTGCCATTGCCTTCTCCGACCAGTGCTTAGGTCTTTAGGGTGGTGGGCTAGACAGATACAAATTTTAAAGACAGCTTCAAATGTGTGCGTGTGTGTGCTAAGTTGCTTCAGTGGTGTCCGACTCTTTGTGACCCTATGAACTATAGCCCGTCAGGCTCCTCTGTCCATCGATTTCTCCAGGCAAGAAGACTGGACTGGGTTGCCATTCCCTTCTCCAGGGGATCTTCCCCACCCAGGAATTGAATCCAGGTCTCCCGTATTGTAGGGAGATTCTTTACTGTCTGAGCCACCAGGGAAAATCCATTCAAATGTGTGATGAATGTTAAATTCCTGATGGAAGTAAACATCACTTCTATTGCAATTATCAATGGGAAGTATTTTTGACTCTGTTATGTGAATAAGATTAATTCTCTACTCCCCTTGGTGGATATTGCAACATTCTTAATCTTCAGATTGCTCTGTGGAATAGCATCCTGAAACCATTATATGATAATTTCAGGAGTCCCTAAACATTCCATTATTATTTAAAAAATAAAAATAAAAGAGACTATGTTAAGTTAAATCCTTTGCATCTGCCTATATCCACTTGCTCTTTCTAACTCTGGGGTGAAAGAACGGTCCTCGTCCTTTTCACCAGTCAGGAAAAGCACGACTTCTCCTCCTCCTTCTCTTCTCTAGACTAAACATCCCCAGTTCCCCCAATGCTTTCTTTTTGATCTTCATTTCCAAACTATTTATCACTTATGCTCTCTTCCCCTGAAAGTTCTCCAGAGTTCCAAATAGTTGAGCCGCACAATGATGAAACAGCTCCAAGGAGGTTTAAGTGATTGCAGATAGAAGCAACCAGGACTTTTCTCGTCTTCCTTGAAAGGCTCATGGTGAACAAAATCCAGGGAAGACAGTTTCTTTCTTTATAACTTCACTTTCTTTTGGGGAAAGCAGTAGGTGAAGGAGGGATTAAGTGGAAGACATTGGTTTTGCATCTGATCTAGTTACTCTAAAAGAAATTTCAGTGTGAAGAGTTTTTATTTTCATTTAGAACAAAATGCATTTTGTTTATCACTTTAAAAAGCTAATTTGAAAGGCTTATTATTAATTAATTCACATGTCATTTGCTGGTAACCACACAGGCAGCACTAGCAGCAAAGAATCTGCCTGCCAGTGTAGGAGACCTAAGAGACAGGGGTTTGATCCCTGGGTTGGGAAGACCCCCTAGAGAAGGAAATGGGAACCCACTCCAGAATTCTTGCCTGCAGAATCCCATGGACAGAGGAGCCTGGTGGGCTACAGTCCATGGGGTCTCAAAGAGTTGGACATGACTGAAGTGACTTCATACAGCACAGAACACAGCACCCAACTAAAAAAAGTTTTCAGGGGCAAGACCCTAAAAGTTACTCTTAAGGTCTGTTAAAAACAAATGAACAAACGAAACACCGATTAAAAACAGAACTCTGTTTCCTAATACACGTTTTTCGGCAGTTGAACTGTCTTATGCCAACGTCAAATCCTTGATCAGAATGTTTGTTTGGATCCTGTTTTTAAGGGAGCACTATAGTTTGTGTCCTATACTGGTCCTTATGCATCAGGCCTGTTTTTATTTCTTCTCCAAGTGATGAAAATGAATGTAAAGCACAGTTTCCATGCCCCCCACAGCCCCGACCCAGCGCCTGATCTGGGCATATTCACGAGCAGAAGAAGAATCGCGGACGGTCGGGGCAGACTTGATTGGCAGTCTCGGCTTCCCAAGTAGGTGTCAGTGACAGGTAGGCCAGGCCACCAGCCACCAGGCTCATGGCACAATGCTTGGCACCGTGTCAGTCGCACCAATCAGTGGAAGCAGGTGCAGAAGCTTGAATTTCACCTACAGAAGTGTGGGGAAAATGATGGGCTTTCTGAGGAACAGCCTGTAGGCATTTCCCCCCTCATTTAACATCGGGATTATCCAGGGATTCCAACAACTTAAGCTCAGTTAGCCATGCTTCAATTCAGATTCAAAAGCTTTCTTTGCCTTATCTGTAAATAAAATACACGGGAGACAGCCACTCAAAGAGGGAAATCAGAGATTTAGAGCACTCCGGGATGTGGCAACAACAAGAGTTGCTGGGGACAGGAAGGCGACAAGACAATGAGTCTTGAGCTTCCTAAAAGTCACAGAGCTGTGCTTTGAAAAGCTTGTCATCTGAAACCAACACGGGGTGGAGAGAGACAATCAGTCAGCATTCTGAGGCCCTCATGTTAAAAAAAAAAAAACAACTAAAAATGTATCCGTGCTTAAAAAAAAAAAAAAAAAAAACACAGATACTAAAACTAAAACAAAATTGAATTACAAATCAAACTCTCCCACCACGAATCCCCCAGCTGTTCCAGGCTTTTTTTTTTTTTTTTTCATCAAAGGATGTTCTGGATGACAGTTGACAAATCAGAGATGCAAACATTAAATGAAAGAGTAAGATCTCCTTGGTTACGTTTGGACCCATTAGTCCAACATGATTCCAGGTATTTAAAAATCATGCTGAAGTCACTTTGGAAGGCCTACATTTCCCCCAGTTAGCAACAAAGAATGGGAGTAAGAATTCGGAACAAGTCATCAGCAAGATAGCTCAAGAGTCACGGGATTTTATAAGAAGCTATCAAACCACCGAATCATCTCTCCGCCCATTCCTTTCACACAACGGAGTAGATGCCAACTCTACTCATTGCTGTTTTCATCATCTTCCTGTCTCCTTTCTGGAAATGCATCCAAGTCAGATTCAGGGGTGTGGCTGGTTTAGGTCCTCTGGGACAAGAAAGAGGACCCCTGGGGCCTGGACCTACCACCGATCCAAGCTGTGTGACACCAGGCCTCAGATTCTTCAGGAGGAAAGAGAGTTGGATCTGGTGGTTAGCCAGGGGTGGCTTAAACAACAGCATGTGTGCTCTCCTCGTTTTAGAGGCTGGAAGCTCAAGATCTAGGCGTGGGCTGGTTTGGTTTCTTCTGGAGTCTCTCTGCTTAGCTTGTCTTCTCCCCGGGTCTTCACATGGTCCCCCCTCTGTGTGCATGTCTGTGTCCTAATCTCTTCTCATAAGGACACCAGACACACTGGACTAGGGCCCACGCATATGACTTCATAATCACCTCTTTAAAAGTCCTGTCTCCAAATACGGTCCTGTTCTGAGGTACCAGGAGTTAGAACATCTGAATTTTGGGGGAAGGCAATTGAGCTCCTAACTGTCCCCCGGGTACCTTTCAATTCCAGAGTTCTCTGATTTCTTTTCTCCCTCAAATATTTTCATTAGCTTATCTTCCCTTTTGTAATGTGGAGAGATACATCGTGTTATCTTTATAGACTGCAAGGAACTGAGGTTGCATCTTTAGGCTGCCTTCAGTCTTAAGCTACTCCACAGGGCGAGGGTACCATTCCAGAAAGTAGGTGACCAGGTGCAGATTTTCTGCACTTTTTCTCAAGATGGGACCATTGAGCCTATGCCCACTGGAGATTCTTTGTTAAAGGATCTGGCACTGTGAGAATTTTCTAGAATTTCTTTTTTCAAGGATGCCAACACTTGCACCTTACTCCGCCTTTCAGACTTAGCACGTGCTCATTACATCCTTTCAGATGGTCAGAGACAGAATTGTGCTTGGGTTCTTTGAAATCATTTATTTTCCCATAAGGATACAATGACAAGTAAGGTAGACAGACTCTCAGGAGGCTCTGCGGAGAAGGAGACATTGTTCAAAATACTGTGAAGTTCTGAGGTTCTAGCCGCCTTGTTTCTTCAGGGAAGATATCCATGGATCTTTACCTCAAGTGATACTGGTAACAAAGCGCTCCTTCTGTCTCCTCCTCTACTGCTCCCTGAGTCTCCCCGATGTCTCTGAGTTGCACCTTCTTGACACAGAGGATGAGTGGGTTGACCAGTTGGCAGTCAGTACACTCTGCCTCTGCTGGACAGAGCTCTTCTACCAAACCACCCTGTTCGCCATTGGTTAGCTTAGGGAATGCTGGCTCCTGTCAGCTGTCTACATCTGGTTCAACCAACCTCATCATGAGGCCACGTGGCTCTAAGGTGACCAGTGGCTGGGGATTCCCTCTGAGAAGACATCAGTTGTTCCAGGTGCTCCAAGACTTCAGAAAAGTAGAGCACAGAGCCAGCAGTCAACTCACTATTTCCAGTATATCTCACCTCTTTCCTTCCATTTACCAAGAAGCTAAGGAGTAGTTTATATCCATTGTCTTTACTCCCTCACCTTCATCCTCTACTACCCTAACCCTTGATATTCTTGCACGCTGACTTCTGAGCCGACTTTCCTTAACTCTAGAAGATATTACCTTTCAATTTTAATATACATTTGTCATTTTCTCCTCAAACTTGCTGCTGCTCTTAAAACCACTGATTGACTGCCCCTACTTGCAAAGCCTCTTGCCTTGGCTTCTGTGACTGCATTATTCAGGGGGTGGAAGGTGGACCGTAAGCTGCAGGGCCAGCATTGGAGTCAATGCACCTAGACATGAATCCAGGTTCTTTCCACTACTCAACATCCATGCAGCTTGTGTGTGTTGATTCTATTCTATTTAACACACTTCTTTTTGAGCACCTATTATATTTGTGATGACTGAGTAATGGGGAGAAATTCCAGATAGATAAAACCAGAGCCTGGACTTAGATAAATGAAGTAATAGATGTGCAGACACTTAAACCTTACTTCTTGTACCCAAGTGGACACTAAGATCTATTGATTCCACCTCCAAAGCGTTGTGTGTTAGTCACTCAGTAGTGTCCGACTCTTTGTGACTGCATGGACTATAGGGACTTCCCAGGCAAGAATACTGGAATGGGTTGCCATTTCCTCCTCCAGGGGATCTTCCCAAACCAGGGATTGAACCTAGCTCTCCTGCACTGCAGGTGGACTCTACGATCTGAGCCACCTGGGTTATTGCTCTTTTTTATCATTTATTCCTCTTCTTTATCACCATTATCCTGGTTGCACTGAGCTTCCCTGATGGCTCAGCTGGTAAAGAATCTGCTTGCATTGCAGGAGACCTGGGTTTGATCCCTGGGTTGGGAAGATCCCCTGGAGAAGGGAATGGCTACCCACTCCAGTATTCTGGCCTGGAGAATTCCATGGACTATATAGTCCATAGGGTTGCAAAGAGTCAGACATGACTGAGCGACTTTCACTTTCACTGGTAACATTCCCCACTACCTTTGACCTGGCTTAGCAGTTAACAAACTGAGTTCTGAGAAGTTTCTGGATATCATAGGGAGATTCCTCAAGGACATTCTGTAGGTGATAAGGCAAGAAAGTGGTGTGCCCCTCACAGAGTCCATTTCTGTGTCCTCATTGAAACAGAATCAGTTGTGTGTTTTGTTTTTGGAGAAAACATTTTGTATTTTACTTAAAAAAAGAGGAACCCACATGTTGATTCTGTCACACGTCACACCATGAGACCCTGTCTTCAGAGTATCGACCCTAAAATCGACTTTATAGTCGGCTTTCAGATTATTCAAAAGGAAGCACACTTTTGATCATGTCGTTTTTCCATTGTCTGGAAACGCACTGCTAGATACGGTGGCCATTAGCTATACGCACGCATGAGTGCTGAGTTGCTTCAGTTGTGTCCACCTCTGTGCGACCCTATGGACTGTAGCCCACCAAGCTCCTCTGTCCATGGGATTTTCCAGGCAAGAATACTGGAGTGGATTGCCATGCTCTCCTCCAGGGGATCTTCCCACCCCAGAAATAGAACCTGTGACTCACGTCTTCTGCTCTGACAGGCAGGTTTTTTACCACTAGCGCCGCCTGCGAAGCACATGTGAATCCAAAAGTGAGTGGGTATATGCATAACTGATTCATTTTGCTGTACAGCAGAAACTAACACGGCATGGTAAATCAACTACATTTCAATAAAAAAGTGTTTTAAAAGAGAACAAACCCTAACGTAAAAAACATTAAGCAATAAATGAAACCAAATTTAAAATCCAGTTCATTAGTTGCCTTAGCGTATTTCAAGTGCTTGATAGTGACATGTATCTACTGGCCACCATATTGCACAACTCATATTTGGAACATTTTTATCATTGCACACATTTCTGTTGGCTAGAACTGGCCTAGATCACTAGATAAAAATTTCTGACTTTGACTTAGGACTTGAATCAACCCTCTCTAGGCCCCTCTGTTGCTGTTTTCCTTCACGTAAGGATCCAATCGGACTGAAGTGTTCCCAAATAGACGTATTCACTTTCTGCCTCCATGCCTCAGTGTACCCAGCCCTGCCCAGAACGTCCATTACTCCATGCCTGGATACCCAACCCTACTCCCCACTGGGGGGCTGTCCTCCACGAAGCCCTTTAGAGTTCACAACTCAAGGTCATTTCCTTGTCTTGTGAATTGTCATAGGGTTTCACATGAAGCGCCCTAACGTCATCTACCACCATTTTTTCACAGAATCAGTGACCTGGGGACCCAGCCAGGTAGCCTCTAATGAATGCAGTGGGCATGGCATACCTGCTACTTCAAGTCTACAAAGTAGTTTGAGGGAGCCTTAGGGTTTCTTGGACTTCCCTGGTGGCTCAGACGGCAAAGCGTCTGCCTACAATGAGGGAGACCCCAGTTCAATCCCTGTGTCGGGAAGATCTCCTGGAGAAGGAAATGGCAACCCACTCCAGTACTCTTGCCTGGAAAATCCTATGGACGGAGGAACCTGGTGGGCTACAGTCCATGAGGTCTCAAAGAGTCGGACACGATTGAGCGACTTCACTTTCACTTTCTTTCACTTAGGGCTTCTTAGCAGCATGTGTATGAAACTCTCTGGAAATTTCCATTACTAGCTGGGAGGGACTGGAGATACTATGAGGTTCCCATAGTCCACAATTTGTGGTTAAGTTAAAGAGGGCAGCGTTTGCTATTACCAGAGTGTTATAGGAAAGTATGTTACATGTATTAAAGCAAGCACTGCACATCAAATGATAAGACTTTGCCTTAAGTAGTACCTGAAAAGCAATATCACTATTTACAGACATGTGTTAGGTAGAAACATCATTCTACTACCTTCACTATATATTTGTGTTTGTACTGGCCTTGTTTTAACCCGTTAAGTTCAGTCTCTCAGTCGTGTCTGACTCTTTGGAACCCCATGGACTGCAGCACGCCAGGCTTCCCTGTCTATCACCAACTCCCAGAGCTTGCTCAAACTCATGTCCATCGAGTCAGTGATGCCATCCAAGCATCTCATCCTCTGTTGCCCCCTTCTCCTCCTGCCTTCAATCTTTCCCAGCCTCAGGGTCTTTTCCAATGAGTCAGTTCTTCATACCAGGTGGCCAAAGAATTGGAGTTTTGGCTTCAGCCATCAGTCCTTCCAATGAATATTCAGGACTGATTTCCTTTAGGATGGGCTGGTTGGATCTCCTTGCAGTCCAAGGGACTCTCTAGAGTCTTCTCCAGCACCACAGTTCAAAAGCATCAATTCTTCGGCACTAGCATTCCTTATAGTCCAACTCTCACATCCATACATGACTACTGGAAAAACCATAGCCTTGACTAGACGGACCTTTGTTGGCAAAGTAATGTCTCTGCTTTTTAATCCCCGTATGATGGTGATTAAAACAAGACAACAGGATCTGAGCTGATCAAATCTTGTGCTTGATCATCAACCTGGTGGGTCAGCTAGAGTTTGGGCTGCCATTTCTGGATGCCCTCAAAGAATCAGCTCTTCAGAGTACAGTTCTCTCCCACCCCAGCCCCCTTTGACTTACAGTCTTCTGGGTTTGCAGAGTCCTGGCCTCATAGCACAAGGCTCTCATCAGATAAACCCCCCACAACCCACCCTTTTTTATTCTTAAGACCCTGCCCCATTCAAGCCCCAGGAGTACTTGAGCCACCCTGGGGTAGGGCCAGCTTTCAAGACTTACTTCGAGACAGGCAGATTGTCATCATCGCTCAGGCTGCCAACCTCCTCAGGTTACTATGAATGATTATGGGTAAAGTCTGCTTTGAATTAGTTGGAAAGAGGGGTGAATTACAATGTGTTTGGTTCAGGCAATTCATTTCAAGGTTCTCGTTTCCCAAATTTCCTGCAATCATAATCATGGCCCATTTTCACAGCCACTAGACTATCAATCCTGTGTAAATAAGAACTAGGAAAAAATAAGACCTTTAAAATCTGTGAAAGTGGTGGTACAAACATTCCTCGGGCCACTGGGAACCAGTACTCAGAATTACCCTCTCGCCATCAGAAGCTGTGACAGAGAGACTGCTGTTGCTGTTTCTAGATACGGTAAAGGCTAGGTCCACTGTCGTTTATGGTAAAGACTAAGTACAATGTTGTTTAGAAATAACAGGTTTGCGGAGCCCTTCTCCTTTTCAGGGATTAAAGAAAATACAACCTGCTCTACCACATTTAAAATGGGGGAAAAAAAAAAAAAGTGTGGGTGGGGTATTTTCTTGTTCTTTGTCTGCACATCCAGTACGGAGGTAGTGTTAGTCATGTTTTCTTGTTTGTTTGTTTGTTTTTTTTTTTTTTGAGAATGTGCTTACTACAGTTTTCTAAAACGTCTTCCTTGTGTATGCTAATTTACTGGTTTTGAATTCTTGTTCGGGTCTGTCAAGTCCACCTTTTGAAAGGGATAGTGAAAAATTGGAGGCGGGCTCCCCCTGGTGCCTCAGCTGGAGAACTGCACCTGCATGTCTGAGACCTTCGTATCAACGGATAAGCGTGCCCTCTAGTGCCCAGAAACAGAGTTAAGCTACAAATTAAATGCTAATTGTTCACTTGCTAAGTCCTGATCGACTTTTGCGACCCCACGGCCTGCAGCACGCCAGGGTTCCCTGGCCTTCACTATCCCCTGGACTTTGCGCAAACTCATGTCCAGCCCACTCGCTGGAAAAAACCCTGATGCTGGGAAAGATTGATGGCAGGAGGAGAAGGTGACGACAGAGGATGAGATGGTTGGCTGGCATCACTGACTCAATGGACATGCTGCTGCTGCTGCTAAGTCACTTCAGTCGCACCGACTCTGTAAGACCCCATAGACGGCAGCCCACCAGGCTCCCCTGTCCCTGGGATTCTCCAGGCAAGAACACTGGAGTGGGTTGCCATTTCCTTCTCCAATGCATGAAAGTGGTGGTACAAATGCATAAACTGAAGTCGCTTAGTCGTGTCCAACTCTTAGCGACCCCAGGGACTGTAGCCTACCAGGCTCCTCTGTCCATGGGATTCTCCAGGCAAGAGTACTGGAGTGGGTTGCCATTTCCTTCTCCACTCAACGGACATGAGTTTGAACAAACTCCAGGAGATGGTGAAAGACAGGGAAGCCTGGCATGCTGCAGAGTCGCAGAGTCGGACACGACTGAGTGACTGAACAACAAACATGTCCATTGGAGTCAGTGATGCCATCTAACCATCTCATCCTCTGCTGTCCTCTCTCCTCTTGCCCTCAGTCTTTCCCAGCACCAGGGTCTTTTTCAATAAGTTGGCTCTTGGCATTAAGTGGCCAAAGTATTGCAGCTTCAGTTTCAGCGTCAGTCCTTCCAATGAATATTCAGGGTTGATTTCCTTTAGGATTTGACCGGTTTGATCTTCTTGCAGTCCAAGGAATTCTCAAGAGTCTTCTCTAGCACCGTAGTTTGAAAGCATAAATTGTTTGGTGCTCAGTCTTCTTTATTCTAATTACTAATTAAATACTCCTGAAAAATATTAAAACTACAAAATACTAACATTACACAGGAAAAGTGACCAATTATGCTCTATGAGGCAAGCACTGTGCTAAGGACCAGGTGAGTATTGGTGATTTGGCTGTGCATTGTGTGCGCTTAGTCGCTCAGCCCTGCCTGACTTTGAGACCCCCCCTAGACTGTAGCCCACCAGGCTCCTCTGTCCATGGGATTCTCCAGGCAAGAATACTGGAGCGGGTTACCACTTCCTACTCCAGGGGATCCTCCCGACTCAGGGATCAAACCCGAATGTCTTGAATCTCCTGCATTGTCAGGAGGATTCTTGACCACTGCGCCACCTTGGTTGAGCATTGCAGGGGGAAAAATCATCTCCTAATGCAGTAATTTAAAACATCAATTATTTATTATCTTGCATGGTTTCTGTGAGCCAGGAATTCCCGAGCAGCTCTGCTGGCTGGTTCTGGCTGAAGGTCCCTCATGAGACTGCAGTCAGATGGTGACTGGGGCATCTCTCAGATTTGTTTGCTCACCTATCAGGAGGCTGAGCTGTAAGACTGGAAGAGCTGGAGCTAGAACATGCAGCATTGCTCCCTGTCTCTCAATGAGGTCATAAACAGCAATACAGCTTCCTCCTGGCTCTTTGTTGGGACCCAACCTGAAAGAAGTCTGGCTATTCCAGGGAGTCAACAGAAGGTCTACAGAGAGACAGGGCTCTGTAAAGTTAACATCCACTCATAGAAGGTCTATATATTGCAATTTATTCCTGTCCAGTAGAAAAAAAGAAATCCTACAGATTGACTTTACAGGGCATTGATCAGTTTCAATGTAATGTGTAATCTCATTTCAGCATTCTTTTCACCTACTGACTAGATATAATAGATCTTCCTCTCCTTCTTTATACTCTCATTGTCATCATGCCAGTTCCTACTTTAATGTGTTAAATAAATCTTTGCCAGTTGTGTGTGCACACACACAGACACACACATCAGCATCTTGGAAGAAAGCACAGAGTTCTTTCCAAAGGGCAGGGTATGGCCATCATGGAGAGGTGCTACTTGGGTCTCCCTTCAAGAAAGGACTAGCAGATGAGCAGCGAGAGGAACAGCTGGCCTACAGCCTTGACTGACGTGCCTCTGCTGGGATCCATCACCGTGACTGAGCTGAGGTCATGCTTTTTCTAGGCAGTCTGGAGCCAGTGAATAAACCCAGTGGAGGTAATACTGAATGTTATTATTCATATTGTTGGATTTAAAGCTACAATCTTGCTACTGTGTTATATCTATTCTGTTTGGTCTGTCTTGATTCTCTTTCCCCTCTTTTTCTTTCTGTTTTTATGTTCAGTTCAGTTCAGTTCAGTCGCTCAGTCGTGTCCGACTCTTTGTGACCCCATGAATCGCAGCCAGGCCTCCCTGTCCATCACCAGCTCCTGGAGTTCACTCAAACTCACGTCCATCGAGTCGGTGATGCCATCCAGCCATCTCATCCTCTGTCATCCCCTTCTCCTCCTCCTAGCATCAGAGTCTTTTCCAATGAGTCAACTCTTCGAATGAGGTGGCCGAAGTATTGGAGTTTCAGCTTCAGCATCGGTCCTTCCAAAGAACACCCAGGACTGATGTCCTTTAGAATGGACTGGTTGGATCTCCTTGCAGTCCAAGGGACTCTCAAGAGTCTTCTCCAACACCACAGTTCAAAAGCATCAATTCTTCCGCGCTCAGCTTTCTTCACAGTCCAACTTTCACATTCATACATGACTACTGGAAAAACCATAGACTTAACTAGATGGACCTTTGCTGGCAAAGTAATGTCTCTGCTTTTCAATATGCTATATAGGTTGGTCATAACTTTCCTTCCAAGGAGTAAGCGTTTTTTAATTTCATGGCTGCAATCACCATCTGCAGTGATTTTGGAGCCCAAAAAAATAAAGTCTGACACTGTTTCCACTGTTTCCCCATCTATTTCCCATGAAGTGATGGGACCAGATGCCATGATCTTAGTTTTCTGAATGTTGAGCTTTAAGCCAACTTTTTCACTTTCCTCTTTCACTTTCATCAAGAGGCATTTTAGTTCCTCTTCACTCTCTGCCATAAGGGTGGTGTCATCTGCATATCTGAGGTTATTGATATCTCTCCCGGCAATCTTGATTCCAGCTTGTGCTTTTTCCAGCCCAGCATTTCTCATGATGTATTCTGCATATAAGTTTTTGTGTTAATAGAGTATTTTTGTGATTTTATGATTTCAGTTTAAATCCTCTGTTTCTTATTTTTTATATCTCTTCTATAATTTTCTGTGGTTTATATAATATATATTATATATAATAACATAATAATTTATGAATTGGAGAAGGAAATGGCAATCCACTCAGTACTATAGCCTGGAAAATCCCATGGACAGAGGAGCCTGGTAAGCTACAGCCCATGGGGTCACAAAGAGTTGGACATGACTGAACACACTTTCTTTAAAATTCTTTAAAAAAATAAATATATTATATTTATATATTACCACATTATATAATATAACATATTATATAATATAATTTATTAAATTATATATTATATTAAATATATATTATTAAATTATAATATATTTAAATATATTTAAAATTAAAGATATATTTAATATTACATATTAAAATATATTGAATTATATTATATATTTAATATAATATAATTTATATTTCTATATTATGTAATTATGTTATATTACATAATATAGTAATATATAAATATGTTATGTTTATATATATTTATTAATGTATTATAGTATATATTATAAATATTATTATATAATCTATATTGTATATTATAGATTGTATTATATATAATATATAGTACACACTATATTATATTATTACTATAATTGTATATAATTATAGTAAAATACATAAATATATAATATAATTATAAATATATAATTAATATATATGGCCACAGGACTGGAAAAGGTCAGTTTTCATTCCAATCCCAAAGAAAGGCAATGCCAAAGAATGCTCAAACTACTGCACAATTGCACTCATCTCACATGCTAGTAAAGTAATGCTTAAAATTCTCCAAGCCAGGCTTCAGCAATATGTGAACCGTGAACTTCCTGATGTTCAAGCTGGTTTTAGAAAAGGCAGAGGAACCAGAGATCAAATTGCCAACATCCGCTGGATCATAGAAAAAGCAAGAGAGTTCCAGAAAAACATCTATTTCTGCTTTATTGACTATGCCAAAGCCTTTGACTGTGTGGATCACAATAAACTGTGGACAATTCTGAAAGAGATGGGAATACCAGACCACCTGATCTGCCTCTTGAGAAATGTGTATGCAGGTCAGGAAGCAACAGTGAGAACTGGACATGGAACAACAGACTGGTTCCAAATAGGAAAAGGAGTTCGTCAAGGCTGTATATTGTCACCCTGTTTATTTAACTTATATGCAGAGTACATCATGAGAAATGCTGGACTAGAAGAAACACATGCTGGAATCAAGATTGCTGGGAGAAATATCAATAACCTCAGATATGCAGATGACACCACCCTTATGGCAGAAAGTGAAGAGGAACTCAAAAGCCTCTTGATGAAAGTGAAAGAGGAGAGTGAAAAACTTGGCTTAAAGCTCAACATTCAGAAAATGAAGATCATGGCATCCCGTCTCAGCACTTCATGGGAAATAGATGGGGAAACAGTGGAAACAGTGTCAGACTTTATTTTTCTGGGCTCCAAAATCACTACAGATGGTGACTGCAGCCATGAAATTAAAAGACGCTTACTCCTTGGAAGGAAAGTTATGACCAACCTATATAGCATATTGAAAAGCAGAGACATTACTTTGCCAGCAAAGGTCCATCTAGTTAAGTCTATGGTTTTTCCAGTAGTCATGTATGAATGTGAAAGTTGGACTGTGAAGAAAGCTGAGTGCGGAAGAATTGATGCTTTTGAACTGTGGTGTTGGAGAAGACTCTTGAGAGTCCCTTGGACTGCAAGGAGATCCAACCAGTCCATTCTGAAGGAGATCAGCCCTGGGATTTCTTTGGAAGGAATGATGCTGAAGCTGAAACTCCAATACTTTGGCCACCTCCTGTGAAGAGTTGACTCATTGGAAAAGACTCTGATGCTGGGAGGGATTGGGGGCAGGAGGAGAAGGGGACGACAGAGGATGAGATGGCTGGATGGCATCACTGACTCAATGGACGTGAGTCTGAGTGAACTCCGGGAGTTGGTGATGGACAGGGAGGCCTGGCGTGCTGCGATTCATGGGGTTGCAAAGAGTTGGACACGACTGAGCGACGGATCTGATCTGATTATTATATATTATATATATATATAGATAGATATCTTTAGGCTTCCCTGGTAGCTCAGTGGTAAAGAATCGTCTGCAATGCACGAGGCTCAGGAGTCATGGCTTCAGTCCATGGGTCGTAAAGATCTCCTGGAGGAAGGGGCAGCAGCTCAGTCCTGTACTCTTGCCTGGAGAATCCCATGGACAGAGGAGCCTGGCGGGCTACAGTCCATAGAGTTGCAGAGTGGGATGTGACTGAAGCGACTCAGCAAGCACTCATGCACGCATATGTATATATCTTTAATTATTCACAGTCTGCGTCAGATAATAGAGCACTCCACATGTAGTTTAAGGGTCTCACAACCTACATCGACACACTCCCAAGTTCTCCTTCCCATCTTGTGTACTATAGTTTTCATAAATTTTAATTTATATAGTCTATAAACATGCACTAAAAGATTAGTATTTTATTTTTATAGCAATTATTGATTAAATAATGTCTTTTATATATTTACTTTCTGTATTTCCTCTAGGGAAACAGAACCATTAGAACATCTACATTTATATATCTCCATAGGAAACAGAACCATTAGATATCTATATCTATACATCTCCATATCTGTGTCCATCTGTCTCTATAAAGAAAGCTGAGTGCCAAAGAATTGATGCTTTTGAACTGTAGTGTTGGAGAAGCCTCTTGAGAGTCCCTTGGACTGCAAGGAGATCCAACCAGTCCATCCTAAAGGAAATCAGTCTTGAATATTCTTTTGAAGGACTGATGCTGAAGGTGAAACTCCAGAAATCAGTCCTGAATATTCTTTTGAAGGACTGATGGCTGAAGGTGAAACTCCAGTACTTTAGCCACCTGATGTGAAGAACTGACTCATTAGAAAAGACCCTGATGCTGGGGAAGATTGAAGGCATGAGGAGAAGGGGACGACAGAGCATGAGATGGTTGGATGGCATCACCGACGCGATGGACATGAGTTTGAGTAAGCTCTGGGAGTTGGTGATGGACAGGGAAGCCTGGCGTGCTGCAGTCCATGGGTTCACAAAGAGTCAGACTTGACTGAGTGATTGAACTGACAGATGTCTCTATACCTAGAGAGAGAGATTCTGAGGAACTGTGTCACTTGATTATAGAGGCTGAAAACTTCCACAATCTGCTGTCTGCAAGCCGATGGTGAAGGCACTAGTGTAATTCCAGTTTGAGTCTGAAGGCCAGAGAACTGGGGGAGTCAGTGGTATGAATCCCAGCTCAAGGGCAGAAGACTGACGCGCCAGCTCAAGCATGCAGGCAGAAAGCAAAAGGGGCAAACTCTCTCTTCCTCAGATTTTTATTTCAGGCCCTCAGTGATTTAATGATGATCAGACACACCGAGAAGGGCAATGTCAGGTATCACTGAGTCCACCCACTCAAATCCTAATGTCACCCAGAAGCACCCGCACAGGCATACAAGAAACAATCTAACCCCATTTGGCTCAGTCTAGTTAACACAAACAATTAGCCATCACACCTTACTCTTTAGCATTTCTATGATCTTCATTTCTTGTGTACAGGTAAGTTTCTAGTAGTGTGGTCCTTCCACTAAAGTACTTTAAATTTTCTTTTTAGCTGTTGGGTAACGAATTCTCTCAGCTTTTGTTTGTACAAATCAATATTTGACTTAATTTCTGAAAGGTGTGGAATCCTGAGCTGGTAGGTTTTTCTTTTTTCTCTCAGTATTTTAAAGATGTCACTCCGTTATCTTCTGGGATGAGAAATCTGCTGTCATTTTATTTAGACTGTCTTCAAGATTTTCTCTTTGTCTGTGGTTTCCAGCAGTTTAACTCTTATTTGTCTAGGTGGATGTCTTTTTCCTCACATTTCCTGTTCTTCCTGGGTATGCATTTTGAAGTCTTCCCTTGTGTTAGTTTTGTTAGCTCTTCAAATATTATCGGTCCCATTCTTTCTCTTTTATTTCGCTTATATGGCATCTAACTTCTCTTACTCTTGTGCTTTGACCCACGTGTGACAGCGCCTACGTCCTCAGAAGGGCCTGTCTTCTTTAAATTTCAGACTTCTTGGCAATCTTGAAAACTTAGCTCTCTGATGGGTTCAAAGAGAGCTATACTTTTACAGTTTATCTTGCATTTTCTTGTTTTCATGGTGGAAGTGATGTTTTCTTTTTAAAATATAGTTTTTTATATCTTTAAGAGAAACCATAATTTTTAATTTTTCTATAACTTAACATTTAAACAAATGTTGTAAGAATAGTAAAAGAAATTCCTAAATAACCTTTATTCAGATTCATCAATTATTTATATGTGCCTCATTTGCTTTATCATTTTCTCTCTCTGCCTTTCTCTTTGTATTTCTCTATCTATATCTGTGTATTCATATTTTATGAATTATTTGAGAACTGGTTGAAGTTGTCATACCTTTTCTCCTAAATACTTTAATGGATTATCTTTGTGAGAAAATTTTCTTATAAACAACAGTATATTTATCACAATCAATATGCTTATCAGTAAACACATATTTCTATATTTATTTCATATATATAAATAAAGCCTATAATACACAGATGGACTTTTCAGAATTGCCAACCCATATCCCTGTAAAAAACACTCCTATTAACTACAGCTGAATGACTTGCTAGTTTTTTCAGATAAAATTTACATACATTTAAATGCAAAAATCATAAGGGTTCAATTTACTGAGCTATAACATTTTACATGCTCCTAATATTACACTGGAGAAGGCAATGGCACCCACTCCAGTACTCTTGCCTGGAGAATCCCATGGACGGAGGAGCCTGGTAGGCTGCAGTCCATGGGGTCGCTAAGAGTTGGACACGACTGAGCAACTTCACTTTCACTTTTCACTTTCATGCATTGGAGGAGGAAATGGCAACCCACTCCAGTGTTCTTGCCTGGAGAATCCCAGGGATGGTGGGGCCTGGTGGGCTGCCATCTATGGGGTCACACAGAGTCAGACACGACTGAAGCGACTTAGCAGCAGCAGCAATATTACACTGAAATGTCATCTCTTCCTTTGAAGACTGCCTCGGTTGCCTCCACTTGCAGATTGAACATTTCTCTATTATAAAACTTACTGCAATTATTTCTTTGATGTCCACTAGACTATAAACTCATGAAAAAAAAAAAGGGGGACAATGCTTCTTCATTTGGGGGCCCCCGGTTCCAAACAGTATCTGGTGTATAACAAGGTATCAATAAAAGTTTGCTAGAGAAGCAAAATGACATTGGAACAGATAGCCTGCAGCTTTAAATAAGGGAGCTGTATAATTTTAAAGTTAAGATCTGCTCACTGTGTCTACTAAATCACCAGTAAGGAATGTATGATAAGAATTGTCAAGACATGAAAGGGAGAAAAGACAGCAGTTGGAACACAAATAAATCATTAGGTTCCTAAAACTCCTTACAAAGACAAGAAACTCTTTTTAATCATTCATGCAGCCTTTAAAACTTGTGGGTGGTACAAATTGCTACCACAATATTTATATAGTAAAACCTTCAGCTTTTATAACATGTTTAAAAGCAAATGAATGTTACCTGTCCAAAACCTAATGGAGAACATTTTTGTAGTTCCTGTTTGATATTCTGACACCTGAGATTTTCTATTTTCAACTGTCTAAAAGCTGTGGTTAATCAAATGTGTTGACACACAGATATTTCTTTGGTATCACTAACTATTTTGACCAAGGGATAGGTTACATGAATTGAAATCTGATTACGCGGTTGCTTCTGAGTCATGTCGGGAGTTGCTCTTCTTTTTCTTAATTAAAAAAATCAAAAGAAAATATATACTCTTTTGAATATAACTAAATAAGTAACTGTTTTTAGTTCCTGTGAGAAATTACCACAGAACAGTTCTATGATATATTCAACTCACGATGGGTTTATCGGGACATAACCTCATTGTAAGTGGAGAAAGGTATGCAAATCCAAAGTGTATAGAACGAAGGAAATAGTAAAGAAAAGAAACCAATGAAATAGAAAACATAAATGACAGAGAAAATTAACACAAACAAATTTTTTTTTTCTTTTTGAAAGAATAACAAATTTGATAACCCCTACATGGGTTTCCCTAATGGCTCAGACGGTAAAGAATCTGCCTGCAGTGCGGGAGACCCAGGTTTGATTCCTGGGTCAGGAAGATCCCCTGGAGAAGAAAATGGCAACAGTATTCTTGCCTGGGAAATCCCATGGAAAGAGGAGCCTGGAGGCTACGGTTCATGGGGTCACAAGGAGTTAGACACGACTGAACAACTAACACTTAAGCCCTACATAGGCTAATAAAGAGAAAAATAAGAAAAATCACCAATACCAGGAATAAATATGTGAGTATACTACAAATGCTACATATATTATTAACAATTTGATGTTAATAAATTCAACAGCTAGATGAAATTCCTAAACAATGCAACTTACCAAAACAGACACAACAAGAAATAGGAAATATTGCTGAAAATATATTTATTAAGTAAACTGAATTTGTGATTGAAATCTTTCCTCAAATACATCAGGGTCAGATGGTGTCACTGGTGAACTCTTTTAAACACTAAGATAAGAAAAGGTATCAAACTTACATAAATGTTTTCCAAAACAGAAGATGAGGAAACACTTTGCAATGTGTTCTATGAGGTTAGCTAGATCCTGGTACTAAATCTGACAAAGTCATTAGAAAAAAAAAAATTAAAACACCAGTCGTTTCCAACTGGCTACCCCATCTGGTTTCCTTTCCCCTCCCTCAACAGGGAGACACACTCCTCTGCACTGGGGGTAGGGAAGGGAAGAACAGGTTGGCTGGTGGGTGACATCATCAGACTGTGCACAGTCCCCAACTGAACAAGGAAGTTGATGCAGCCCCATGTGACTTTCTTCAGGTTCCTGCAAGATCTAGACAGAAGCCAGAATTCGGCAAAGAAATGTAAGATACATGACTTAGAAGATAAACCACTTGATCTGCTAAGCAAACATTATTGCCAAATGCCTTAAGTAACTGATGGCTTGTAGAAGACTACTTATTAATATAAGAGTTCTTTGAGATTATGCTATACCAGCAGTCATTAATGTCACCAGTCATATGAACAACCCACAAGGAGACACTGAAGATGAATAAAATAATGGAGTGATCATGAAATCAGAAATACAAACACAAAAAAGAAATGGTAAAATTCTGAACTGGAACAAACACAAAGGAAGGAAACCCACAGCAATCCTTGGAACGCGGATGAAGAAGAAGGTAAAGAATAAGATTTTTTTATCCTTAAATTATGCAGAAAATAAAGTCAAAGAGTACCTAAAATCTTTATTGGAAGTTCAATTTTTATAAAGCACATGTCTGGATTAAGATGAAGCTGACAAAAATCTCAAAAGGTCTCTTTTCTCCTGCTGGCGTGCAGAGGATTTTCTGGTGAGGCAGTTCTGAGAAAGTGCTTTGAGACAATGGAAGTTGACACATCCATCTTTTTGAAAACACAGCAAAAATAGGTGCTGGAGATGGTGAGAGTGCCACTGGAGAGAAATAGGAAAGTGAGAGACTCACCTCTTCTGTTCTCACTGATAGTAAGATGGACAGAGCAGGGGAAGAGCAGTCACAGTATTGGTGAGGTTCATCGGGGAATCAAGGTCACAGTGAGGAATATGGGCTCTCTTCCTTCAGAAGCTGATGCAGACATTCTAGCTGTGAAATTTCACACCGTGACAATGGAAGAGCGGGGGACAAATACGGAGCACTGATGCGGTCTGGCTTAGATTATGTCTAGTGGACTTTCTCCCAAATGCAAGTCATGGTGACTAGACTTTTAGGGAATAACCCCATGGTATGTACACAATCTATTTTTCCTCTACCTTAAATATGTAGTTGTCAGAAGCAGTGTCTGTTGTGGGAGTTATCTGTTGCCTTGTGAACAATTAAAGATGTTTGTTCTTTTTTCTGTTGATCACAGCTGCTTTAGAGCTCAACAATGTAATATCTGTTCTCTTTTAGAACAGTGAGGGATAAAAGGCAAATGAACCAAAGCAAATTTGCCATTCTCCATGAATAGCAGGTATAATGCTTTTGGAATTTTTGTAGAACTCCTGCAAATACTTGCTTTATGTTTAGATGGTATAAATAATGATACAAATGTTAGCTAGAATGACGTTATAGCTGGTTGAGCTTTTGTTCTCTGTAGTGCATTGACAGATTTTTCATTTTAATTATCATTGTTGTTCATCAAAATGTCCTATTTTTTAAAATAGCCTTTGGGAAAATTTCCAGGGCCACACTTCCAATATTTCTTTGCTGCCAGCACCTTGACTGCTGAATTGCATTATATGAAGGGATGGAAAATATCTATGTTTATTGTAAATTTTGATTTGAGAAAGCCATGATGCAGCACCAGACTTGATTTTAAGTGGAATTTCCTAGAACTTCCTTGGGGCTCAGCAAGATAATCTCAACTAACCGTTGAGAGTTATTGTAAACAAATACTTGCCGTCCCAACAGTGAGGCACATTACTCAGGACCTTAAAGATATTTTCTTAGAATAGCACCTCACCGTTCTTAAATGCTTATCTCTTACAGCCTCAGTCACAGAACAGCTCACACTCAACACCATGCCAACATGTACCAAAGTGACTAATCCACTCTCAACACACTCTCTGCCAACCTTCACTGTTGGTGCTGTGTACTAAGTCACTTCAGTCGTGTCTGACTCTTTGCAACACTATGGATTGTAGCCCACCAGGCTCCTCTGTCCATGGGATTCTCTAGGCAAAAATACTGGAGTGGGCTGCCATGCCCTCCTCCAGGGGCTCTTCCCTGGATCGAACCCAAGCCTCTTAGGTCTCCTGCAATTGCAGTCGGGGTCTTTACCACTAGCGCCACCTGGGAAGCGGGATCAAACAAAACACAGAGGAAAGACATAGGGCATCCATTAACCATGTACAAAGCCCCCTATCTGTCTCAGATTTTTTTTATTATTTATATATGGCTGAAGGACTTCCCTGCAGCTCAAATCGTAAAGAATCTGCCTGCAATGCAGGAGACCAGAGTTCAATTCCTGGGTCAGGAAGATCCTCTGGAGAAAGGAATGGCAACCCACTCCAATATTCTTGCCTGGAGAATTCCATGGACAGAGAAGCCTGGCAGGCTACAGTTCATGGGGTCACAAAGAGTCAGACACAACTGAGCAACTCACACACACACACATGCATGGCTGAAGATCCCATATATTCTTCCTTGATGAAGTCTGAGAATGAGAGCAGTGAAATTAGATGACAGCATCTTAAGCATAATTAAGAAACATTTCAACAGACCAGAGGTCAAATAACTTTAACATAATCCTTGATATAAAATATGATCTTAATTTAATGGTAGAAACACATATCAAATGATATAGTTAAGCCAGAGTTTCCTCCAAGTATTTTTCAAAAACCACTGAAGATATCTAGAAGCTTTAAAAATTGGTTTTATCCTTGCAGTTGATATTTGGAAGAAAAGCTCTAAGGTGCATATAGGGCATTTAATCACTGAATATTTGCTTCTGGACCTTCCACTGAATGCATTAAATGATAAACTACCTGATAAGTGGCCACTTTTTGAACTTGTATTCTCCAAAGACCTCTCATTTCAGAAGACAGCACTGAAAGACCATTTCATTTCTCTGTGACTTCTCTTGGTGATACTCTGGGGACATTTTAGTTGAGTCATTTAAAATAGAACATTACTACTGCCACAAATCAAATGATGAGGTATTAGTTTCCAATTCTTTGAGGAAGTAAATGTTGGAGAGGCATGGGGAGAAGGAATATATTTCATAAAATACTGCAATAAAGCTCAGGACTGATCACTGACTGGTAGGTGTTTCAGTATGTGATTAAAAATCTGTAACGGGCAGTTAAGAAAATTACCAATAAGAAGAAACTTTGAGCTCACAAAACAAGGACAGACTGAAGTGTCGATTTTGTCTCCACTAAGTGAGTGTAAAGAAAAAAACAACAACAAACTGAAGTTCAAATAGAAAACAATCTACTGTGGTTCTACTTCTGGATGTTATTTATTAACACAATCATTCATTTAATTTATTCGTTAACTGAGTCATAGTCTTTCTAGCAAGTGTACATTGAACACTTTTGTTTCATGGTCAAGATAGAATCAGTAGCCAAAGTTACTTACCATCTACTAGTTTTCTTTCCATGTCCATATATACTGCATTGTCTTGATTTATAAAAGTTACCTGGGAAAAATAGAGGTCTTTTTTTCTTTTAGAGGAATAATACAGAAATTGTTGCTGCTATTTTGATGAGAAAAATTTTGTACAATGTGTTTTAATCTTTCTAAATAAAATGTAAATGTCATTTTCTTAAAGCAAATTACAAAAAACCCCCTCTATAACCATAGATGCAAACTCCTTAATGAGATATTCACAAGTAGAATCCAGCAATATATTAAAAGAATGATATACCATGACAAAGTAGAGTTTATCCCAGGAATGCAAGGTTGGTTTCATATTCAAAAGTCAATCAGTATTACTCATTATAGTGACAGACTAAAGGAACAAAACCATAGGATCTCCCCAATAGATGTGTAAAAAGCACTTGACAGATTAAAAAAACTCTCATAGGATTAAAACAAATTCTAAGTAAACCAGAAATAGAAGGGAACTTCCTCCACCTGATGAAGGATATTTATGAAAATCTTGCAGTTGATATAATGCTCACTGGTGAGAGAATAAGTGTTTTTCCTCTCAGACTGGACATAGGGTAAAGATGTCTCCTTTTAATGTTGTAATGGAGGCCCCAGCCAGTGGACTAGGGCAAGAAAATGAAATAAAGAGCATAATGTGTTTGCATGAGAATTCTAAGGAACTTAAAAGCAACTTAACTTGGCTTAAAACTCAACATTTAGAAAACTAATATCATGGCATCTGGTCCCATCACTTCATGACAAATAGATGGGAAAACAATGGAAACAGTAAGAGACTATTTTTTGGGGCTCCAAAATCATTGCAGACAGTGACTGCAGCCATGAAATTAAAAGATGCCTGCACCTTAGAAGAAAAACTATGACTAACCTAGACAGCATATTAAAAAGCAGAGACATTACTTTGCCAACAAAGGTCCATCTAGTCAAAGCTATGGTTTTTCCAGTAGTCACGTATGGATGTGAGAGTTGGACTATAAAGAAAGCTGAGCACCGAAGAAGCGATGCTTTTGAATGATAGTGTTGGAGAAGACTCTTGAGAGTCCCTTGGATGGCAAGGAGATCCAACCAGTCCATCCTAAATAAAATCAGTCCTGAATATTTATTGGAAGGACTGGTGCTGAAGCTGAAACTCCAATACTTTGGCCACCTGATGCAAAGAACTGACTCATTTGAAAAGACCCTGATGCTGGGAAAGATTGAAGGAGTGAGGAGAAGGGGATGACAGAAGATGAGACGGTTGGATGGCATCACCGACTCAATGGACATGAGTTTGAGTAAGCTCTGGGAGTTGGTGATGGACAGGGAAGCCTGGCATGCTGCAGTCCATGGGGTCGCAAAGAGTCGGACACTTCTGAGCGACTGAACTGAACTATAAGCGATTACTAGAATTAGCAAATTTTTAAATGTTTCAAGGTACACTGTCAATATTCTAAAATCAATTGTTCTTTTATATTTTACTGGTTTGATGGTAATAAAAACAAAAATTTTCATTTAGAAAAGCAACTACAACGTAAAATATTTAGAAATAAATTAAAACATGCAAGATCTCTCTGCTGAAATATGCAAAACATTACTGATGGAAATTAAGGAAAACCCAAATAAATGGCTATGTGTATCAATACCATGTTCATGGATTAGAAGACTTAAGTGAACCTGAAAAAGAAGAATGAGTTGGAGGATTTACAGTATTTCAACAAGATCCCCTGGAGAAGGAAATGGCAACCTACTCCAGTATTCTTGCCTGGAGAATCCTATGAACAGAGAAGCCTGGCGGGCTATATAGTACATGAGGTAGCTAAAAGCTGACCTTGACTGAGTGACTAACACACACAAGACTACATAAAATCAGGACAGTGTGATACTGGCATGAGCACTGAGAAATATCAATGGAACAGAGCAGTGAGCCCAGAAATGGACTCACATTGATAAAATCAATTAGTTTTCAACAAAGGTACCAAAGTAATACATTTGGGCAAGCAAAATCTTTTCAATGAATGCTCAGTCTTGTCCAACTCTTTGCGAACCCATGAACCATAGCCCACCAGGCTCCTCTGTCCATGGGATTATCCCGGCAGGAATATTAGAGTGAAAGGTACTGGAATAAACAGATATTCAACTGGGAAGTGCTTATTCAAAAGGAACCTGGATGTTCTTCAGCTTTGCCCTTGTTCAATACATGAATCTGATGTTTTCCTTTTCTATTTACACATCAGTAATGTAGTATCGGGCTTCCCTTGTGGCTCAGCTGCTAAAGAATCAAAGCACCATTTCCACTATTAAAATAATATTCCCACTGCAAATTTTTCCTTTTAAAAAATGACTTTTTTAAGTTACAAAAGCTAGTTTTTCATTTATAACAACTCATAGGTTAAAGCATAAAGTCAACAAAAATTACTCACGATAACACAACCCAGAAATTATCCAAACTGACCTTTGTTTGGGGTTGGTTTTTCTAATCTTTTGTATTTAGTGTCATAAAAACTGTATGATGTATTTTTAACCTAATATTATTTTGCATGTAATTTTATTTTTTTAAGACTCTGAGATTTTATTATTATTATTGTTTGCCTATAATATGACAATATTAGCTTTCAACATATTTTTATGACAGTTGTAATTGCATTTCCTAAAGACATAAATTTTAATTGTAAGCTACATTCAGATTGCGCTTCCAACAGACATCTATTTCTGGAGTATCTGCCAACCTCCCCTATCTAAAATGTTAACTGTACTACTGAACAAGCATGACTCAGAGAAGCAATCATGGAACATTTTATTTTAAACTCTTACTTTAAATTTATTTTGTGTGTTTAGTTGTTCTCTTGCCCCTGATGAAATTCAGGGCAGGTCACAAAACTGAGCATTTCAAAATTATTTTTAAATATCCTGTTACAAGGAAAACTACAGAAGCCATCTCTGGGCAGCCAAATTTACAGTAGAAAATCTGTTCCAAGGCCACGAGTGATTGTTCAAGTTCTGACAACCTGAACAAAATGGGCCGATAACGCTCTCACTCAGGAATTCCAAAATTAAGTCCGGAGGAAAGTTTGCCTACAACCAGAGCCCACATTGTGGACTGAAGACGGAGAAATGGAGTCTTCCAAGAGAGAGAAGATGGAAGGAAATGCAGAAAAAGGAGAAGCAGATATGAACCAAGAGCTCTTCCTGGATTCTGCCAGCTGCTAATTGCTGATTTTACTTCCTTTCACAACTCCAGGTGCATTCCTGCCTCTGGGTTCTGTGAAACCCCTCAATCATTGTCATACCCAGCTTCTCACTTTTTTCTTGTCAAATCAAGTTTTTGTTAAAAGAAGCCCAAATAACACAGAAACGAATATGGACTATGGGAAGTTTTATCCCCAAAACAACCAACCCTGCTCATAAACCCTACTCCTGTTCCGAGTGTCCTTTGGCTTTGCCCATGGACGGAAGTCCTTCTCTCATCTGTTCCCTCCGTCTGAGGTCCATGTTAGCTGTAAACTTGCAGTGTCCCCGCTCACTCACTAGGGTGTTCTCTGTATTGTTACCTAGATCATTTCTGCTCTTTTGAAATATCAATGTCAAACTTTTATGTATGCTTTCTTGATCTGAGAGAGCACATTGTCAGAAAATGTTTAGGATTTGATATTCAGTGACTCCTTCAGATGAGTTTTTAACTCTAATCCCTTTGTGTTGTTCTTAGAAAGGAAATCAAGTTTTATTTGTCTTACTATTATTCCCAAGGTAGTCACTAATTTTAATACTGTGAGAATAAAGCACTTCAGTTTTTTTGGCCTCTGAATGTCGATGAGTCCTGTTTTTAAAAATTTGTCTTGGGTGAGTCATAAATTTACACAACATATTTTTAGTGACTAAAGGCAAAATTCACTCACATTGCTAAATTAAAACAATTCCAGTATTACCAATGTAATTTGTATTGGTTAGTGTAGTTCGAAGGATATGTCTAAAAAACCAAATATAGAGAAGTAACACAACCCTAAAATGTCCTAATATTAATTTTTTATCACATGACTTAGAAACTATCTTTACTATTCATATTGCAGACTCTGTTCTATCTCGGGTGAAATATTTTTAGTTTATAAAACCAATTTGTAGAACATATTAAGTTTTAGAAACTTGGCTTCTTCACATTCTCAAACTATTGTGAAACTTTATTAAATTAAGTGAATCAAACAAAACATATTCAATAAATAGTCAACATTGGCTAGGTGATATAGATGTTATAGAAACAAAAGATGCCCTTCTTTACCTGGTAAAGTAGTTAGGAAGAGACACAGAACAATAGTAATAAACCAAGACACTGTGCAAGGATGTTCATGCTGATTTTTAGAAGTCCTGAGATGCAGGGGTAAGAAATGGAAAAAAAAAAAAAAAGTAAACAAAGAAGGTAAGAACAGAGGATACAAAGAAAGAGCATACATCTTGCATTTCTGACAACTTTTTTGTCATTCGCTTCTTGGGGCTCCATTGAAATGAACTGAAGTTGAAATAGTCAGAGAGAACTTCCCAGAGAGTTGGATTAGATTTGGGACTTGAAGAGACAGGATTTGAAAGAATAAATGGTCAAGTAGACAACATAAGCCAAAGTATGGAGATGAGAATACATTTAGTTTTGAGGAGGAGCAGTTAACCTTACTAGCGTTGGAAGTCATAGGAAAGAGAACTGGGAGAGCAAGGTGGAAAAAAAGAGAAGAATTTGAAACATGAAGAACATAGGAAAATGCTGAGAAGAGGGATAACAGGATAAAAATTGGTTAGGGGGGATTAGCTGAGCACGGAGAAGGTAATGGCAACCCACTCCAGTACTCTTGCCTGGACAATCGCATGGACGGAGGAGCCTGGTAGGTTGCGGTCCATGGGGTTGCTAAGAGTTGGACATGACTGAGCATCTTCACTTTCACTTTTCACTTCATGCATTGGAGAAGGAAATGGCAACCCACTCCAGTGTTCTTGCCTGGAGAATCCCAGGGACAGGGGAGCCTGGTGGGCTGCTGTCTATGGGGTCGCACATGACTGAAGTGACTTAGCAGCAGCAGCTGAGCAAGGTCATGAAAGGTGCTTGGGAAGGGTGAAGACTGGAGTCTGTCACGGTAACTAGGGCATTGCCATAGTGATCCTTCCACGAGGCGATGATGGCAGTGTTAAGGAGGACCAATAAGCGCTTTCCAAGAAAGAAAACTATTTGATCTTGAGGAACCTTAGTCAGAGATGATAGTAGAAATTCTTGTCCAAAGGAGTTGGGAGATATGAGGCTGGAGCTTAGGGAAGCAGACAGCATGGAGAAGTAGACTGACACAGATTTAGCAGTCAGTGATACAGAGGAGACAGCTGACGCCGAGAATGAGGGAGGCTTCATCAAAGAAGGAATGTGAAGAAGAGAGCAGAGAAACGAAAGTTGGCAGGCACCCACACGGAGGGCGCAGGACAAGTAAATGAGCCAATGAAGAGGAAACACGTGATCTGAGATGGAGGTGAGACTAAAAGACAGTGTTATCAGAGAACTGAAGCAGCAGGGTGCTTAAGGAGGAGGACTCTGTTACCAGAGCTGGAAGAGGGTGAAGCAGCCAGAAGATGAGGACCTTAGGAGAAAAGTTAATAACCAATAACCATCTGGAACTGGAGACCAGATCACATAGACAAGGGAGAGAAGGAGCTGAGACAGTGAGCCAGAGGACACGGGCGGAATTATAAAGCAGCTGGGAGGACAGGCTCTGCGAGCAACTCCACCTGAATCCTGGCTCTACCCAGACCAGGCACCTTAACACACAGACGCTGCCCTAAGTCTCCATGCACGGGATTGAACGGCATCCCGCCAAACTCACATCCCTCCCAGAACCTCAGAATGTGACCTTATTTACAGACAGGGTTCTTGCAGATATAAACTAGTAAAGATGAGGTTATTCTACAGCAGGTGGGCCCTTAATCCAATATGACTGCTGGCCTCATAAGAAGAGGAAAGGACACAGAGAGAGCAGACACAGGGAAGACGACCACGTGAGGATGAAGGCAGAGACTGGAGTTAACCTGCAGCTGCAAGCCAAGGAAAGCCGAGGACGGCTGGCAACCCTGGAAGTTAGGAGAAAGGCCCAGGGCAGATTCTCTCCCAAGAACCTGAGAGGACTCAGCCCTGCTGACTCCTTGATTTTGGACTTCTAGCCTCCTGAACTGTGAAAAAATACATTTCTATTGCTTTAAGCCACCCATTTTGTGGCACTTAGCTACGGCAGCTTCAGTAAACCAATATTCTTGGTAACCTTATCCTTAAGTGAGGATACCTAGCACTCTCCTATAGGGAAGGTTGGAAATATAATATTAAAAATGCTTAGCTCAGTGTCTTTCCCCTTGCAAGAGCTCAGTTACATGTCGTCATATATTTTTTTTTGAACAATTTGGTGTGGAAGAAAGGAAAAAGTGGTCCTAGATAAGTCATAGATGTGGTAAAGTAAATGTTGTTATTGTTTCTTTTTAAACAGCACTTATGCATGCATATTAAAACACAGAAAATAAATAAAGTCTCCAGAGAGAGGGAGAGACTAAAGAATCTGGCGATAATAAAATCTTTGTCAAAGACCAAATCCAGTGCAAATGAGAGATTTCAAGAGATGGGACTATAAAGTAATAGACAACATACTTTAATGACTTACTACCACTTATAGTCCCAAGACGGTATTATCCTTCAGAGAAGATGTTCTGGAGGGTAGACTGCTATTCTAATGGCATTGCCATCACCACAAATACTTTTTAATTTTCTTCCAAACCATGTAGTTCCAAACTACACAGACAAAGTTTTCATTAATTATGACACACCTCATTCTTTATCAAAATACATATCTTCCCAGGCTGTTCACTCAACTGACATGACACCAAGCAACTTCTATTTCCAAATGCCAAGTCCACCCTGAAATTATAAATATTAGCACCATTGAGGGCATTTTTAAAAGGTGTACCAAATATTTATCAAAGTAGTCTTAAATACCAATGTGAAAGAAAACATTCTGATTTCAAATAGAATATCAAACTTGTTGGCATAAAACCCTGATGACTTCAAACTAGACACGTGTTTTGACACAAGTTTTTTAAAACAAATATATATCAATTTTTTCCCAGATATGTTAACACTTAAGGCCTAACTGGCTACTCACTGAAGCAATGATGGAATTTTTACTGGTGAATTTCCAACTGAAATCCACTCAGCTATTTCTAAGTAAGCCATTTAAGTACATGGCTTTATTTTTTTCCTCCTTATATCTTATACCTCAGGATACACAAGAAAGAAATGGCCTTGTTTTCCAAATGCTTACAAAGAACAGAAAGGAATAAACAATGATTTTAAAATGCTTAATAAACTATTCACATCGTGTTCAGATTTTCAGAGAGGAAGGACAAGCAAAGGGGGAAAGGGCCATCTTCAATTTGTTCCCATTTTAACTTGCCCGGAGTTTCCATCCAAACAAAAAAAAGATCATTAACAAAAAAGTCACTTTGCTTAAAATGAGATCTTTTAAAATGGGCCTTTTAGTATAAGAACCACGAATTTTTTGCTCTTTAACCTTCACTGTGGAGTAAATTAAATTCTTTATTCATCCTTCTATTGCATTCTGTGCACCATATTTCACAGTGAAACACTAACCTGCACTTTATTTGAGCTTGGAAATCCAGGACAAATATAAGAAGGTTGCAATAAAAGAGGAGGCTCCCCCAGAGCCCAGACTCTGAGAAGCAAAAAATGTGCCCTGCCCAGTTGCAGAGAGGAAGTTGCATTTGGTTGTGCAACTCATTGGTTACACAGAACTCTTGGCCTGATTCTGAGAGATGACATCTGGTCAACCATTGCCCAACTCACTCCTTTCTCAATCAGAATTTGTTAGCTTGATTTTAAGACACAGTCTTCCATTCCTTTGATCATCAGGAGAGATGGGGGAACTGAGAGAGGAAGTGGAGTGCCCTACGAAATACGACCTTCTCTCAAACTTGCAACTGGGTCACATGGCTTTGGTTCTGAAAAAAGCTCTGATTCATCCTGTGCTATTCTTATAAAACCATCAGCATTTATGGAATATATATATGTATGGTGTGTATATATATATATATGTGTGTATATATATATGTCTGTAACTAAGTACACACTTGCATTGTATGTATATATAAAATGGCATACCTATATGTAATATATTTCCTAAGTATATTCAAATATTATGCAACATATAAAATATATATAATATGCTATTCTTATAATACATAATACATATATATTATATACATTACATAGAATACATACTAAAATACTATTGTACATTATATATATATAACAGCTATATATATATTATATATGTGTACATAATACATTTACATATATCCATTCAGTTCATTCATTCAGTCATGTCTGACTATTTGCAACCCCGTGGACTGCAGCACGCCAGGCCCCCTATCCATCACCAACTCCCAGAGCTTACTCAAACTCACATCCATCGCATCAGTGATGTCACCAAACCATCTCATCCTCTGTCGTCCCCTCTCCTCCTGCCTTCAATCTTTCCCAGCATCAGGGTCTTTTCCAATGAGTCAGTTCTTCACATCAAGTGGCCAAAGTACTGGAGTTTCAGCTTCAGTGTCAGTCCTTCCAATGAACACCCAGGACTGATCTTTAGGATGGACTGGTTGGATCTCCTTGCAGTCCAAGGGATTCTCAAGAGTCCTCTTCAACACCACAGTTCAAAAGCATAAATTCTTCAGTGCTCAGCTTTCTTCACAGTCCAACTCTTACATCCATACATGACTACTGTAAAAACCATAGCTTTGACTAGACAGACCTTTGTTGGCACAGTAATGTCTCTGCTTTTTAGTATGTTGTCTAGATTGATCATAACTTTTCTTCCAAGAAGCAAGCATCTTTTAATTTCATGGCTGCAGTCACCGTCTACAGTGATTTTGGAGCCCCCCAAAATAAAGTCTCTTACTGTTTCCATTGTTTCCCCATCAATTTGCCATGAAATGATGGGACCAGATGCCATGATCTTAGTTTTCTGAATGTTGCCTTTATGCCAACTTTTTCACTCTCCTCTTTCACTTTCATCAAGAGGCTCTTTAGTTCTTCTTCGCTTTCTGCCATAAGGGTGGTGTCATCTGCATATCTGAGGTTATTGATATTTCTCCTGGCAATCTTGATCCCAGTTTGTGTTTCATCCAGCCTGGCATTTCACAAGATGTACTCTGCATATAACTTAAATAAGCAGGATGACAATATACAGCCTTGACGTACTCCTTTCCTGATTTGAAACCAGTCTGTTGTTCCGAGTCGGGTTCTAACTGTTGCTTCTTGACCTGCATACAGATTTCTCATATATATGTATACATAACTATATAACGCTAGTGTATACTCAGTCACAGGTTGTTAGCTGCCTTCTTACTCTTTCTAATGTACATTTTATTTTCTTAAACCAGTGCTGAAGTCTTCAATGGTAGGAACAGTATTGAGATATGATGGAAGATCTATACTGTGGGTTGGCATTGGGTAGATTTCTTTAAGGGCAGTTTAGTGAGGAGCAAGCTGTGCAGACCTCTGGGGTGGGGTGTTCCAGGCAGAGAGGTCAGTGACTACAAGGACCTTGAGATGGAGTGTGTTGGAGAGTGGAAGGAAGAGCAAGAAGGTCAGGGTTGCTAAAATGCAGCAGACAAAGAGTGGAAGGCAAAGAGTTCAGAGAGAGAGAGAAAGGGTGACCAGCTGACATATGGTCTTCCAGGCCTTAATAATACTGAACTGGACTCTAAAAAGCTGATGAAACATAGAGCTTGAAGTTGAGAAATAAGAGCTTGGAGAATATCTGTCAAGACAGCAGAATGAGAGGACATAAGAACTGGCAGACCTTGGAAAGAAGAAGAGAAATCCAGAGTGAAGGCATAACGGAAGTGGCTTGAAACATAATGAATCCTTCTGCAGACACAGTGAAGGGCAGAATAATGTCCTGTAATTAATTAGTGAGCACAATGAGAGTGAAATGAACAGTTCAAAAGGACCAAAAAAGAAATGACAGCTAAGGAAGACAGACAATAAGATCCAATATATTACTTACTATCTTCTAAGAAGGGACCAAAACAAATGGAAGAGGAGAAATACTCAAAAAAGATAATTTGAAACTGCACTTCAGAGGAATAAGCAAAGACTTAAACCTATAATATGTCTTAGGAAAACACTGATTCAAAATGATTAACCCTGAGGTCGCTGTTGCTCAGTCACTAAGTGGGGTCTGACTCTGTGACCCCACAAACTGCAGCAGCCCAGGCTCCCCTCACCATCTCCCGGAGCTCGCTCAAACTCACGTGCATGAGTCAGTAATGCCATCCAGCCATCTCACCCTCTGTCACCCCCTCTCCTCCTGCCTTCAATCTTTCCCACCATCAGGGTCTTTTCCAATGAGTCAGCTTCTCAGCAAGTGGCCAATGTATTGGAACTTGTTTCAACATCAGCCCTTCCAATGAATATTTAGGGCTGATCTCCTTCAGAATGGACTGGTTGGATCTCCTTGCAGTCCAAGGGCCTCTCAAGAGTCTTCCCCAGCACCACAATTCAAAAGCATCAGTTCTTCAGTGCTCAGCCTTCTTTATGGTCCAACTCTCACATCTGTACATGACTACTGGAAAACCATAGCTTTGACTGTATAGACCTTTGTCGGCAAAGTGATGTCTCTGCTTTTGAATATGCTAAGTTTGTCATAGCTTTTCTTCCAAGGAGCAAGTGTCTTAATGTCATGGCTGAGGTAACTATTCAAAGTGATTCTGGAGCCCAAGAAAATAAAATGTGTTACTGTTTCCACTTTTTCCCCATCTATTTGCCATGAAGTAATGGGGCCAGATGCCATGATCTTAGTTTTTTGAATGTTGAGTTTTAAGCCAGCCTTTTCACTCTCCTCTTTCACCCTGATCAAGAGACTTTTTAGTTGCTCTTCACTTTCTGCCATTAAAGTGGTATCATCTGTGTCTCTGAGGTTCTTGAAATTTCTCCTTGCAATCTTGATTCCAGCTTGTGAGTTATCCAGCCCAGCGTTTTGCATGATGCACTCTGCATATAAATTAAATAAGCAGGGTGACAATATATGTACTCCTTTGACAACTGATATACTCCTTTCCCAATTTTGAACCAGTCTGTTGTTCCAAGCCTGGTTCTAACTGTTGCTTCTTGTCTTAGATGTCTGGGATGCTTCCTGGTAAAATTACTGGACTTCACAGAAAAATAATTCTGTGGGCACCGAAGCAAAAATATCAAGTACCTATGAAAACAAGAAAGTTAGCTTCTCTTAGCCACAGTCCATTCCAGGACAATAGAGAAAAAACTGAAACTCCTCAGTGAAGAAAATGTGGCTCACTGATTTTGTCAAAAAATTGTATTTTAAGATGCACTCAAATTGAACTTTTTGATGCACATTTTTATGCATTTAATGCATTTTATGCATATTAATTCATGTGAGCACCACCACAATGAAAATACAGAATAATTCTATCACCTCCCCAAATTCCCTGTGTTATCCCCTTTTAGTCAAAGCTACCCTTCACCCCAATTGCTGAGAACAAATCAGTTTTCAGTCACGATAGCTTTGTCTTCAGTTTCCTGGGGCTCCCCTTTTTGGGCTTCTGACCAAAACATGGAGCTCTGTTACCATACAATACGCAACCTTTTGAGAGTGGTTTTTTTCCCCCCACTCACATAATGCCTTTAAGCTTCATTCAAGTTGTTTGAGTGTACCAGTAGTTTAGTTATTACTTTGTATTACTGAATAGTATTTGATTGTATAGTTTGCACATATTTTGCGGTACAACTCATTCATCCATTCACCTATTGAAGGACATTTGTATGAGGTTGTTGATATTTCTCCTGGCAATCTTGTGTGCTTATGGATAGATATGCTGTAAACTTCCTGCTATTGAACCCATCCGATAAGCTCTTAATTTTGGTTATTATATTTTTTGGATATGTATTTTTTTAACTTTTTATTTTGTATTGGAGTATAGCCTATTAATAAATAATGCTGTGTTAGTTTCCAGTGAACAGCAAAGGGACTCAACTACACATTTACATGTATTCATTCTCCTCCAAATACCCCTCCCTTCCAGTCTGCTACATAACATTGAACAGAATTCTATGTGCTATACAATAGGTCTGTGTTGGTTATCCATTTTAAATATAGCAGTGTGTACATGTCCATCCCAAACTCCCTATCTTTTTTCCCCCATCCTTCCCCTGGCAACAATAAGTTCAGTTCTCTAAGTCTGTGAGTATCTTTCTATTTTGTAAGTAAGGTCATTTGTATCATTTCTTTTTAGATTCCACATATAAGGGATGTCATATGATACTTCTCCTTCTCTGACTTCACTCAGTATGACAATAGGTCCATCCACATTGCTCCAGATGGAATTATTTCATTCTTTTTAATGGCTGAGTAATATTGCATTGTATATATATATATATGTACCACATCTTCTTTATCCAGTACTCTGTCGATGGACATTTAGGTTGCTTCTATGCTTTGGCTGGAGAAGGCAATGGCACCCCACTCCAGTACACTTGCCTGGAAAATCCCATGGATGGAGGAGCCTGGTGGGCTGCAGTCCATGGGGTCACTGGGAGTCGGACACGACTGAGCGACTTCACTTTCTCTTTTCACTTTCATGCACTGGAGAAGGAAATGGCAACCCACTCCAGTGTTCTTGACTGGAGAATCCCAGGGACGGGGGAGCCTGGTGGGCTGCCGTCTGTGGGGTCGCACAGAGTGGGACACGACTGAGCGACTTGGCAGCAGCTTTGGCTGCTGTAAGCAGTGCTGCCATGAACACTGGGGTGTGTGTATCCTTTCAGATCATGTTTTTCTGAGGATATGTATTCTCAATAGATTTTATCTTTTTAGAGCAGTTTTAAGTTCACGGCAAAATTAAGCACCGAGCCTATATGTTTCTTCCCTCCAACACCATAGAATTCCCCACTATCAACATCTCATACCAGAGTGGAATCTTTGTTGCAACCAATGAATCTTATTGTGTTTTTCAGTTTAGAAATTTCCACTTAACTCTTTTTTATAGTTTCCATTTCTTTGTTGAGATTGTCTTTAATTCCTTACTTAAGCATTTTTATAAGAGTTGCTTTAAAACCTTTGTCAGATAATTACAACATATGTGTCATCTTGGAGTTGACAGCTGTTGATTATCTTTTTTTCCCATGAAAACCGAAATTTTGCTGGCTTTTCATATGTCCAGTAATATTGAATTATTTCCTGGGCATTTAAAATATTGTAAAACTGCACTTTGTTTAAAATTTTATGGATAATAATGACTTATTTAAATTTTAAAGTGAGCAATCCCTGTGGTCTACTTCAGGGCACAAGGTTCAGATCATTCTTCTGGGGGTTGTAGTTCAAATCCTTTATAGTGGTTCTTGGAGCTTCCCAACACACACACCACCCAGGTGTCACTCTGGCATCTGGATGGCGGTCAACTTTAGTTACCGAGAGCTGCTATGTTAAGTGTCATAGACTGGGTATCGCAAACAACAATGTTTCTTAGTGTTTTGGAGACTATGAAGTCCAAGTTCAAGGTGGCAGCAAGATTCCACATTTGCTGAAGGGCCCCTTCATGGTTTGTAGATGGCCACCTTCCAGTCGTATCCTCACACGGCTGGAGGAGATCATTTGCCTTGTGCCTCCTCTTATAAGGACACTAATTCCATTCATGAGGTCTCCACCCTCACAACCTAATTACCTCCCAAAGGCCCAATCTCTAGATATCATCCCATTGGGGTTTGGAGGGTAAAGAGTAGAAAACATATCATGTACTATAACCTGACGGAGAAGAGGAGGAAGAATTTGATGGAAAAGAGGAGATGGGAGAAAGTAAAGCTATATAATATTAGGGTTGCTTAGAGTGGGTCAATAGATACATTGTAAACAGATGAAGTGTTTAGCAATGTTGGTCATAGAGATTACCATGAAAAATAAAAACAGAACCAACTGTTTCAAATCATATGGGACACATAAAAAAAGCAAAGGAAACAAACCATGCCAATTACTATTTTAAAAGAAGCAACAAAAATATAAATAATAATACAACTTGGATACAACTGCTACCACATACCTATTAAATCAACAAACAGAAATTGTCTAAATTCTCCTATTAAAATAAGAATCTCAAATTGGATCAAATAGTTAAATTCAGCAAGAGAATCCCTAAAACAAAATGATTCATAAAGTTTGAAAAGAAAGAACCAAGATATACTTAAAGGGGCTTCCCAGGTGACACAATGGTAAAGAATCCACCTGCCAAGACGGGAGACACGAGAGACGTGGGTTTGATCCCGGGGTCGGGAAGATTCCCTGGAGGAGGAAATGGCAACCCAGTCTAGTATTCTTGCCTGGAAAATCCCATGGACAGAGGAGCCTGGTGGGCTATATAGCCCATGGGGTCACAAAGTAGGACACGACTCAGCATGCACGCAAGATATACTTGGCAAATACAAACAACAAAAAAGTTAACATTTCCACTAACGTCATGACCTTTACATTCAGCTCAGTTCAGTTCAGTCACTCAGTGCAACCCCATGCACTGACTCTTTGCAACCCCATGGACTGCAGGATGCCAGGCTTCCCTGTCCATCACTTAATAATACATATTAAGACATTTTAAATTAAAAAGTAGAATCATAATTAAAATCCAACACACTTCAATATCTATTCATCTAAAATATAGAATCAAAGTTCATAAAGCCTAAACTGAAAAAAAAAAAAAAGGAGAGAGAGAAATAGGCACAAATATACCACTAGTAGGGGGCAGATGTCACCTCACTTGTGCTAAACTGTGTTATGTGTTCAAATCACCTGTTGCCTCCACCCACCTCTCCTTTGTCATTCTTTTCTTTAGGCAGAATACCTCTTATCCTGTTCACTTTTGTTTTGACCACACAACCTCCTCTGTCCAAAAGAATGTGAGTATATGTGACATGGACTTCCCTTGTCGCTCAGACGGTAAAGAATCTACCTGCAATGCGGTAGACCCAGGTTTGATCCCTGGGTTGGGAAGATCCCCTGGAGAGTGGCAACCCACTCCAGTATTCTTGCCTGGAGAATGCCATGGACAGAGGAGCCTGGCAAGCTACAGTCCATGGGGTTGCAAAGAGTCAGACACAACTGAGCAACTAACACACGCACACACCCCCGTGACATGGACCATCTAAGCATAAACTTTAAATGCGCTTGCACGGTTTGACCCTGCAACTCTTGTTCTACCAGGACCAGGGGGAGGGTGGAGTGGGTGAAGCAGGATCATGCAAGTGCAGAGTCATATTCTGTTTTTATTTAAAAATTTTGATATTTGTTCATCATGGATTTTTGTATTAATTTTAATTTTTAAAAATATTGCATTAGAAAATTCATTTATCCTGATCACTGAGTTTTTTGTTTTTTTTTTAAGTCCTCTTAAATTTTGTACACAAGGCAAGTTTCCTGCTGGTGGCCCTACTTCCTGCCCTGAACCATGATGATAGTATGAACCCAGAGAGTAGGTACTCGTTCAGCCCTGTATCTGGAGTGAGAAGACTGTGGAGCTGGGCTGGGCTGAACGAGGTGGATCGCAGGGGAACCACAGTGGGGCTGCAGCACTCATGCAATACCAGCAAGAAATAAGATTTGTTTTTTAAACTACTGAGATTTGAAGTTTCTTTGTCATGCAGCATGGTCTAGTGAAACCTAATGTATAGCCTATGGCTGATCGAGTTCCACAGGACTGGAAAAAGTCAGCTTTCATTCCAATCCCAAAGAAAGGCAATGCCAAAGAATGCACAAACTACCGCAGAATTGCATTCATCTCACATGTTAGCAAAGTAATGCTCAAAATTCTCCAAGGCAGGCTTCAGCAGTATGTGAACCATGAACTTCCAGATGTCCAAGCTGGATTTAGAAAAGGCAGAGGAACCAAAGATCAAATTGCCAACATCCGCTGGATCATCGAAAAAGCAAGCTGCTGCTACCGCTGCTAAGTCGCCTCAGTCGTGTCCAACTCTGTGGGACCTCAGAGACGGCAGCCCACCAGGCTCCCCTGTTCCTGGGATTCTCCAGGCAAGAATACTGGAGTGGGTTGCCATTTCCTTCTCCAATGTTTCAGAAAAATATCTGCTTTTGCTTTATTGACTATGCCAAAGCTTTTGACTGTGTGGATCACAACAAACTGTGAAAAATTCTTCAAGAGATGGGACTACTAGACCACCTGACCTGTCTCTTGAGAAATCTGTATGCAGGTCAGGAAGCAATAGTTAAAACTGGACATGGAACAACAGACTGGTTCCAAATTGGAAAAGGAGTACGTAAAGGCTTTGTATTGTCACCCTGCTTATTTAACTTATATGCAGAGTACATCATTCGAAATGCCAGGCTGAATGAAGCACAGGCTGGGATCAAGATTGCCGGGAGAAACATCAATAATCTTGGATATGCAGATGACACCACCCTTATGGCAGAAAGTGAAGAACTAAAGAGCCTCTTAATGAAAATGAAAGAGGAGAGTTAAAAACTTGGCTTAAAACTCAACATTCAGAAATCTAAGATCATGGCATCTGGTCCCATCACTTTATGGCAAATCGATGGGGAAAGAATGAAACAGTGAGAGACTTTATTTTCTTGGGCTCCAAAAATCACTGCAGATGGTGACTGCGGCCATGAAATTAAAAGACACTTGCTACTTGGAAGAAAAACTATGACCAACCTAGACAGCATACTAGAAAGCAGAGACATTATTTCGCCAACAAAGGTCTGTCTAGTCAAAGCTATGGTTTTTCCAGTAGTCATGTATGGATGTGAGAGTTGGACTATAAAGAAAGCTGAGGGCTGAAGAATTGATGCTTTTGAACTGTGGTGTTGGAGAAAACTCTTGCAAGTCCCTTGTACTGCAAGGAGATCCAACCAGTCCATCCTAAAGGAAATAAGTCCTGAATATTCATTGGAAGGACTCATGCTGAAGCTGAAACTCCAATACTTTGGCTACCTGATGTGAAGAACTGACTTGTTTGAAAAGACCCTGATGCTGGGAACGATTGAAGGCAGGAGGAGAAGGGGATGACAGAGGATGATATGGTTGGATGGCATCACTGACTTAATGGACGTGAGTTTGAGTACGCTTCAAGAGTTGGTGATGGACAGGGAAGCCTGGCATGCTGCAGTCCATGGAGTCGCAAATAGTCAGACATGACTGAGTGACTGGACTGAACTGAACTGATCTAGTGGACAAAAAAGGTCATTACAGATGACCTTTAGTAATGTAATAAATATGTTAGATCTTACTCATGCAGACCACACTATTCCCTAAAAACAGAGAAAAGTGAAAAAAGTAAAAGTGTTAGTCCTTCAGTTGTGTCTGACTCTTTGTGATTCCATGGACTGCAACCTGCCAGGCTCCTCTGTCCACAGAATTCTCAGGGTAAGAATACTGGAGTGGATAGCCAATCCCTTCTTCAGGGGAATCTTCCCCATCCAGGGATCAAATCCAGTTCTTCTGCATTGCAGATTCTTTACTGCCTGAGCCACCAGGGAAGCCCCCAAACAGAGAATACACCTTCTTTTACTGCGTACTAACTTCCCAAAATTAACCATATGCTAGGCTACAAAGAAAACATGAGTATATCCTTCAAAGTGGAAATGGTATAGATAACAGTCTTTGACTACACTGTAATTAAACTATGAAATGCTAACAAATATAGAACTGCCTCCCTTTGAAAGTTGAAAGTTATAAGAAGAATCTCTCTTTTACATGACTTCAAAGTAGAAATCAAAAGTAAACTGGCAGAATTTCTAGAAGATAACAAAAGAAAATGTTAACAGAATATTATGCATCAAAAGCTACAGGGTACAACCTAAGCAGTGCTGACGGCAAATTCAAAGTTACATACTTACATGAAGAAACAAGAAGGTTTCCCAGGTGCCTCAGTGGTAAAGAAGCCGCCTGCCAATGCAGAAGAAGCAGGAAGAAATACAAATGAATGAATCAAGGAGCTAGCGTAAAATTTATAGAAAATAACAAAACAACTCAAAGAAAAGCAGAATAACTGATAATGATAAAAGAAAAAAGCGAATTAATATAAAGAAACACAGAGGACTGATAAATACATCGAAGAGCTTGTTAATTGGGAAAAATAAAGAATGATTAGCAAATATAATTAAGATAAGACAAGTGAATTCACAAAATAAGCAATGTGTTGGAGAAGTTAAAAGATTTACAAAAGAGGTATTGATTAACACGGCAAATTATTTTTTTTAATTGTATCAGATAAAAACAAGCCAAATAAAAGAATTACAGAAAGAAATCAGGAAGAGAAAAAAATGTCTAAATGGACCAACTGCCATAGAAAAAAACACAGTGCATAGAAGAAAATGGACAAAAAGCTGCTTCCCTAAAGCACTGACAGCAGTTTTACAGTTGAATTTCACCAAAAGCTGAAGGAAAAGAAAAATCCAAATAAGACAGCTTCTAAATATCTGGTATAAAGCCAACACAATGTTAATTAGCAAAAAAATAAATAAAACCCACAACACTAAGTTAAACACAGCTCTAAAGGGAAAAGCACAGATCAATTTCACTCACAATATTGATGACATAATTCTAATAAAAGATTAAGACATGGAATTAAGTAAGATATTAAAAAAATGAGAGATCATAACTAAGTGCCATTAACTGCAGAAAGTCAAAGAAAAGGTGTTAGGAAATATTTGAATATAATCCTCATGTATTTTTTAGAATCAAAGGAATCACATGCAGATCCACAGATGCTAAAAAAGACATATTACACATCTTTTCAAAATCACATTTCTTAGTAAAAGAAAACATTAAGATCTCTCGATATCCCCTAAATTTGTTTATAAATGTAACATTATTTCAATGAAAATAGAACCAGTGATACTTTTAGAATTAGGAAGCTGATTTTAAAGTTCTTCTGGAATAACACACATTCAGGATTAATCAGGAAAAAAAAACTGAAAATGAGTAAAAAACAAAGACCTATCTCAGCAGAACCTGAAGCAAACTGTAGCGTTAAAGAAAATAAAAATAGTGTGGTGCCGACACATGAACAGATAGATGGAACAAAAATGAAAGTCTAGAAATAAATCCAAGTATATATAGAAATTTTGCACATGATAAAGCTAGTATTTTAGGTCAGTGGGAAAAGGATGGGTTTTTCAATAAATGTTTTGGGACAGCTCAGTTGCCATCTGGAAAAACAAAATTAGATCTGTACTAACACAATTCCAAGTGAGCCAAAGGTGTAAACAAAGACACCCATAAAGTTTTTAGAAAAGATATGAGACTTAAAAAATTAAAATAAAATCTGAGACAGGGAAAAGACATTTTAAAGCAGAAAACTCAGAGACCATAAAAGAAAAAGCTGACAACATAGTATATCAGAAAGTTCTACAAGACCAAAGAGTTAAAGCTAAAAGGTTACTGACAAATGGAAACAGATTCATACAATACATATCACATATCCTACTCAAGGTGTGAAACGAGTAGCAAGATGAAATTAGGTTGCCTCTGTAATGTGACTCTATGAGGTAGTACCTTACAACAGGAAAGAAAGATAATAAAGGGGAGAAAAAGATGTCCTCAGTAGTTACTGTTTTTCTCAAAGGATCAATATCATTTTATATTCTAATTGATTTTAAAAGCTTTCTTCTGGGCCCTCTCCAGACAATTAATAACATGCTAAGACTTATGGGTGTTCCCTTACTGGTGGGTAAGAAACAAACCAGGAACTCTTTGTGAATTGCTGTCTATTTCACATTCAAGGCCACAGGGCTAAAGGACTTACTTGGAGGTGTTCCCTGATTTCTGGCAGGAATGTAACTGAACCATTCCGTGACTGGTACATTAATTCAATATCAAAAATCTGCAAGAAATCATACAACTTCCACCTGCATTAATTCAGTTTGGGTGTCATAACCCTAGCCATTGGAAAACAGTCAATTCACTTAAGAATATAGGCTTTCAACATAGTGAGTATCATTAGCTTTATCAAGGCAAACACAAGTTAAATGCAAGGTATTAACCTACAGAACTGTGACCTTATGATCTTCAAATCTTACAGATAACTTTTAGCACAGAATGTTATTTCAGATAAGAGATGCCAAATAAATGCTTATTGAATTGAACTGAAAAGCAGGGGAAAAGTTGTCTGGTTATCAAAGTACATTAACGTCTTGGGGCTTCCTTGCTGTGTCTTACTTTCTCATTTCCAGAAATCAACACTTAGGTTCCACTTTAAAAAATTACAAGAAACAAGAAAAATGCTAACTTTTCTATGAAGCTTATCCAGCTATTCATTCAACAAATATTTGATGAATACCTTTTGCTAGACACTGTCCCAGGTTCTGAATATTTTAAATGCATGCTACCATGTTTTAAACAATAGTGTGTAATGATAAGAACCTCAATGATTCCATGAAAACTAAACATTCCTGATGTGAATTTGATGAGTTTAGAAAGTTTACCATTAACCTGACATTGAAGGTAGTCACATTCTCCAATATCACTAATTATATAATGTCAACTCTCTTATTGGTAACCATTAGTAACTTGCATCTTCCCACCCAGAACCTTAACAGAATGCAGTTGACAGTGACTTAAGAAATTCAGAAACTGGATTGCAAAGTGGTGTCACCTCTGTCAACTCAACTCTGCAGAATAAGTTTTTCCTATCTGCAAAATAAAGTGAATTAACAAAAATGGTAAAGCCTCTTTTGTCTGATATTTTAAAATCTTAAACTAAGATCTAATTAATTCTAAGTCCTCAGAAGAAAATCACTCCACATTATGAGTTTTGGATCAGTTCCTATTCAGTTCAGTTCAGTTCAGTCGCTCAGTCATGTTCGACTCTTTGCGACCCCATGAATCCCAGTACGCCAGGCCTCCCTGTCCATCACCAACTCCCGGAGTTCACTCAGACTCATGTTCATCGAGTTGGTGATGCCATCCAGCCATCTCATCCTCTGTCGTCCCCTTCTCCTCTTGCCCCCAATCCCTCCCAGAATCAGGGTCTTTTCCAATGAGTCAACTCTTTGCATGAGGTGGCCAAAGTATTGGAGTTTCAGCTTTAGCATCATTCCTTCCAAAGAACACCCAGGATTGATCTCCTTTAGAATGGACTGGTTGGATCTCCTTGCAGTCCAAGGGACTCTCAAGAGTCTTCTCCAACACCACAGTTCAAAAGCAGCAAGTCTTCCATGCTCAGCTTTCTTCACAGTCCAACTCTCACATCTATACATGACTATTGGAAAAACCATAGCCTTGACTAGACGGACCTTTGTCGGCAAAGTAATGTCTCTGCTTTTGAATATGCTATCTAGGTTGGTCATAACTTTCCTTCCAAGGAGCAAGCGTCTTTTAATTTCATGGCTGCAATCACCATCCGCAGTGATTTTGGAGCCCCGAAAAATAAAGTCTGACACTGTTTCCACTGTTTCCCCATCTATTGCCCATGAAGTGGTGGGACGGGATGCCATGATCTTCATTTTCTGAATGTTGAGCTTTAAGCCAACTTTTTCACTCTCCTCTTTCACTTTCATCAAGAGGCTTTTGAGTTCCTCTTCACTTTCTGCCATAAGGGTGGTGTCATTTGCATATCTGAGGTTATTGATGTTTCTCCCGGCAATCTTGATTCCAGCTTGTACTTCTTCCAGTCCAGTGTTTCTCATGATGTACTCTGCATATAAGTTAAATAAGCAGGGTGACAGTATATAGGCTTGATGTACTCCTTTTCCTATTTGGAACCAGTCTGTTGTTCCATGTCCAGTTCTTTTTTTTTTTTTTGATGTAGACCATTTTTAAAGTCTTTATTGAATCTGTTACAAGATTGCTTCTGTTTTGTGTTTTAGTTTTTTGGCCCTGAGGCATGTGGGATCTTAACTCCCTGCCAGGGATCTAACCCTCACCCCCTGCATTGGAAGGCGAAGTCTTAACCACTGGACCGCCAGGGAAGTCCCCCATGTCCAGTTCTAACTGTTGCTTCCTGACCTGCATGTAGGTTTCTCAAGAGGCAGGTCAGGTGGTCTGGTATTCCCATCTCTTTCAGAATTTTCCACAGTTTACTGTGGTCCACAATGTTAAAGGCTTTGGCATAGTTAATAAAGGAGAAATAGATGTTTTTCTGGAACTCTCTTGCTTTTTCCATGATCCAGCAGATGTTGGCAACTTGATCTCTGGTTCCTCTGCCTTTTCTAAAACCAGCTTGAATATTTGGAAGTTCACGGTTCACATATTGCTGAAGCCTGCCTTGGAGAATTTTGAGCATTACTTTACTAGCATGTGAGATGAGTGCAATTGTGCGGTAGTTTGAGCATTCTTTGGCATTGCCTTTCTTTGGGATTGGAATGAAAACTGACCTTTTCCAGTCCTGTGGCCACTGCTGAGTTTTCCAAATTTGCTGGCATATTGAGTGCAGCACTTTCACAGCATCATCTTTCAGGATTTGGAATAGCTCAACTGGAATTCCATCACCTCCACTAGCTTTGTTCGTAGTGATGCTTTCTAAGGCCCACTTGAACTCACATTCCGGGATGTCTGGCTCTAGGTGAGTGATCACACCATCGTGATTATCTTGGTTGTGAAGCTCTTTTTTGTATAGTTCTTCTGTGTATTCTTGCCACCTCTTCTTAGTATCTTCTGCTTCTGTTAGGTCCATACCATTTCTGTCGTTTATTGAGCCCATCTTTGCATGAAATGTTCCCTTGGTATCTCTAATTTTCTTAAAGAGATCTCTAGACTTTCCCATTCTGTTGTTTTCCTCTATTTCTTTGCATTGATCTCTGAGGAAGGCTTTTTTATCTCTCCTTGCTATTCTTTGGAACTCTGCATTCAGATGCTTATAATCTTTCCTTTTCTCCTTTGCTTTTCGCTTCTCTTCTTTGCACAGCTATTTGTAAGGCCTCCTCAGACAGCCATTTTGCTTTTTTGCATTTCTTTTCCATGGGGGTGGTCTTGATCCCTGTCTCTTGTACAATGTCACGAACCTCATTCCATAGTTCATCAGGCACTCTAGCAGATCTAGTCCCTTAAATCTATTTCTCACTTCCACTGTATAATCATAAGGGATTTGATTTAGGTCATACCTGAATGGTCTAGTGGTTTTCCCTACTTTCTTCAATTTAAGTCTGAATTTGGCAATAAGGAGTGCATGATCTGAGCCACAGTCAGCTCCCGGTCTTGTTTTTGCTGACTGTATAGAGCTTCTCCATGTTTGGCTGCAAAGAATATAATCAATCTGATTTCGGTGTTGACCATCTGGTGATGTCCATGTGTGATACAAAATTTTCCCTTTACTCCTGTGTTGTGACATCAAACAGACAAAACACAGGCCAACTAAAAAATGTCTCTTGACTTGAGGTTTTATACACATGAAGTCTTCAGCCAGTGCAGTTACTAACATTCAGGGTGCCCTGAAAGGAGATAAGGGAGCAGATCAGGAACGAAGCATTCTAATCTCCAGGAGAAACTAGCAGAACAGGTCTTCAGATAGTTAGAGCCCTTCAGAAGACTTTACGAGCCCAGTTTCTTGCATCTTCTCCTATCTAGAAAAGCACTAAAATCGTTAATGGAGGTATCTGCTCCTTGTGACTAGCAGAACTGTCTGCCAAAATGTGTGCTTAAGGGCAAGCACCCTCTTCATGGAGTCACATACCCTGACCTCTCCCCACCTCTTCAGAGCAGTTCCTCACAGTTATCTGAGAGGCTGTCTCCCGGGCTATAGTCTTCATTTTGCCCCAGATGAAACTTAACTCACCATTTTTGGGCTGTACATTTTTTTTTTTCCACATACACACAAATACATCTGTACATAACTATACATATATATATTTTAAAGCAGTCACCAAAGAACACCCTTTTACAGGTGATTCACCCTTTATGCGTTTTGCTCAACATACTTCATGATTTAACTACAGCAAGAACTTTGGTGTCCTTGGCAGATTTTCTTTCGCAAAAGGATGTGGAGGGGCAGCTGCCTAGTGCATATGTTTTTATTACCCAAACTTAATAGTTTTCAAGATAAGAGGTTTCAAACTTGATGGAGGAGTTTAGTTTGTTGTAGCTGAACTTTAGACAGTTCCTTGGCCTCCCATGGACATGAAGATAGGCAGCTAATCATAGGAAGCGAGATCTAGTTTAAGTCCTGGATGGGGAAGGGGGTGGAAATAATAGAGACGTTTACAATTTACATACAAAGAGTATTGTCACGGAAAAAACAGCTAGCCCCCTGCTTGGGACACCTGCCCAGCCCCGGGCACTGTCCGGCGATTTCAGATGGGGAGAACCACGCGAGGCCCAGGGTCTTCCTGTATGAAGAATCCACTGGATGAATCGTTAAGTGGGTCTGTTTCAATGGCCTTCAAATATATTCTGCACTCCTTGCAGGTCATCTGATGTTCTCAAAAAAAAAAAAAAACCAAACTCGCAAACTGACATATATTTCAAATCTTCTGAGGTATTTACACTTAAAAAAAAAAGTTGTACTCAAACCTTTTTATTCAAAGCATTTCATTCGAAACCAAAGATGTGAACAGTCACTGAACCCACCTGTGGGAGCTGGACACTGAGCTCCCCGCCGCGTTGGGTCCGAGCCGCAGCCCCAGGCCTAGCGCTCCGGGTACCGCGGGGCGGGGGATTCTCCCAGGGCGCGCGCCCGCGGCTGGAGGGCGGGGCGGGAGGCGGAGAGAGGGAGGGAGGGTGTGGAGGCGGTTCCCTCGGAGCGTCCAATCAGCAGCGAGTGCCGGCGGTGGCGCTAGTGACGTAGACCGCGCTTCCCCCTGCCCCACTGCGGGGCCGACGCGCGGCCCCGCGAGCCACCCGAGCTCGCGCGCGCGAGAAGTTGAAGGGGGCGGGGGGAGGGGGAGGAGGAGGAGGGCTTCGGGGCCGGCCGGCTGTCGGAGGGCGGCGGGTCGCGGGAGTGAGCATGCGCGTTGGCTGCGGCTAGGGCGGGGCGGGCGGGTGGCGAGGGGGCTCGTGTGCGCGCGCACGAGCGGCCCGCTGGCGGCCGCGGGTGGAGGGGGCGGGTCCTCGAGTGTCGGCGGCAGGAGGGTGGGCAGGCGGGCGGCAGGAGGGGCCGCGGCCGCCGCCGCCGCCGCCGCCGGCTCGTCCGCGTCTCGGCTCTCGTCGTCCTCGCGCGGTGATGCCTGGGCCCCGTCTGGGGCTGCACCTGCCGGCTGCCCGTCACCCCGGCCCTCGCGGCGTGACCTCGGCCTCCTCAAGCTCGCCGCGCGGCCCCTGACAGGCCGCGGCCTCCATAGCGCCCCGAGTCCTCCTCGCTCGCGGGCCGCGCGGGGAAAGCGCCCGGCCCCCGCCCCTCGCCGGCCGGCCGTCCTCAATGTCTCCTCGGCGGGGAGGGGGCTGCCTGGGAGACGCGCTGATCGGCTCCCCGGCGGAGGCCCGGCGGCGGCAGCAGCGACCAGCCCAGCGCCCCGAAGCCTCCCCTGGCGGCGGCGGCGTTGGCGGCGGCCTGGAGGAGCCGCGCACCCGCCGCCGCCCCCGGAGCCCAAGGAGAGGGCGGCGGGCGCCCCCCGGGGAAGATGAAGGCGGAGGGGGGCGACGCCTCCATGATCAACCTGTCGGTGCAGCAGGTCCTGAGCCTCTGGGCCCACGGGACGGTGCTGAGGAACCTCACGGGTAATTGATGCGCCCGGTGGGGAGCGGGACGCGGCGCCGCCCCTCGCCTCCAGGATCTCCGCGCCGCCCTGGCTCCGGAGCTCGCAGCCCCCGGTCCCGGCGTGGAGGATGGGAATGGGACCCGGTCTGTGCCCGTTCTGGGGGTGCCGACTCCGCCCCCCCCCCCAGCGCCCCGCGCCCCCGGGCTCCAGAGTGGCTGCGGAGAGTCCACGACCCCCGCCTCGCTCCCTCCCGCCCTGCCTCCGTAGTACGCGCAGCACTGCTTTAGCGCCGAGTCTTAGAACAGTTAGCCTTTATTTATGCCCCCCCTCACCTGCATACATACACACGCGCGCACACACACACTTCCCCACCTGCATACACACACGCGCTTCTTGCTCTTGAGATCTTTTTCTGATTTAGCGCTTTCTAGCAAATCTCAAGTCGAATGCAGGACTTAAATTGCCTGCTCGGATTGATCAGTTTGCTTCAGTTAATTTTTTTTTGGCGATATAAATGACTCCTTGAGTAGATTATATTAGGTCACGGGCTGGACCAAGGTCTAGCGCGTTCTAAGCACTTTTTGCTTTTATCGTATATCTTCTCCCTCTTCTATCTCCTTTTGTCTTTTTCCCTCTGCCCATAAGCTGCTGCCCCTGTGACATTTGATAATTTTGTGTATTTCCCTTCACAAGTCAAGGCTATCAGGAGGGAATTGGACTTAAAATGTTATAATAATTAACATCAATTTCTGGTTGTAAAAGTGAGCCATAATACTCAGACTTTAAAAATCGAATTTGTAGGTCTGCTTTGTGAAGAAACTTCTGGCCTGGTTACTATAGAAATGCTTGTCTTATACCCTGAATTTAAAACATACCCTCTAAAGACAAGTGTTTACAAGAAAGTGATTTCAGTTGCTGTTTGATGACCCCTCAGTGCCTGCTTCTCAGTGAAAAATCTTACAGACATACTCAGGATTTAATTCTTGTATAAGACAGCTAATTTTGATAGAGCATTAGTATTTCAAAATGCATTATGTTAAACTGGTTAAGAGGATGACAACTATTTTATAAATATAACCTGTCTTGATAGGATACATGATATTATAAAATCTGGCATATATGGAATTAAGATATTCATAGAGAAAAATTGAGGGCTGACTTTAAAGGCATTGGGTGTCTTGCATGTGAAAACTATAAAATGAATATCAATTCTGGATTTATTCACTTACTTTTAATCTGTGGTTATTTAACTCGAAGCATACCCATGTTACATGATGGTCGCAGGTCAGGAACATGTTTTTAGTTCTGAAAAACCTAAATTGATATAAAAACCATTTTATAATTCAGTTGAATTTTGAGATAGACTGCTTTATCTTACTTAGGGCATTCCTTGTATTTATCCACTGTTAATATTTCAAATATTGTAAAATGAAAAACAAGGATTTGAGTATATGTATTTATATCTGTTAATGACTGTCTTAGCTCATCAGTGGATATTTAGAGAAAAGTAACTTCGGGAACCATAGAGTAAATGTAACTTAACCTCCTGGCCAGAGTTAACAATATTTTGAAATACTTACTTTTAAGATTCTGAATCATTATAGTAGCTTACAGTTCCCATAGGTCAACCATTAGGTTAACAATAGTAGTCTTAACCCAGGGTTAGCTCTAATTATCTCCTTATGTAATCTTAATAATCATCAGTTTCTCATTGGACTTTGCCATTTTATAAAGGATATGGGATATGCTGAATATCCAAAACCAGGACTCAGGTGGGACTGAGGAGCATGGGAACTTCTTCTAGGAGATAAATACAATCTCGAGTATGCAAAATTCTGTGAAAATGGAGAAAACAGATTAGAAATAGGCTTCACCACCAGGTGAATGTAGCACATGTTAGGAAGGGCATCACTGCTAAAAAACGGACTCTGCAGGTGGTGACATTCTGACGTGGTTCCTTATGGCCTTCTCCATGCTGGTGACCTTCCTGATTCCACATGCAGCTTGATCATTAGTTAAGAGATGTTACCTGCAGTGCCATTTAGAACTCAGTCTATTAAAAAGAAGTAGTCAAACCCGACTTGTGAAACAAGATAACTCCTGTTTCTTGAATGCCTGCTATGTATCAGGCACTTTACAAATAATTACTTCTAATCATCAGAATACAGTATATTTACAAAGAAGTTCAGGGAGGGAAATTAAGTTGACCCACGTCATATAGCTCGAAATGGTTAAGTGGATCTGAAGCCCCGGCCTCTGCCTGCAGAACCACTCCTTCTCCCTTTCCAAGCTGCTTTAGCTACTTCTCTGTCCTCCTCAAACAAGATGAATTACTCGCTTCATCCTGCTACTTCTGCTCCTTGTACATGCTTTTATTGTTATGGTTTTCAGTTACATTTGCTGTTTTATTCGTGTCTTTGAGACTGTGAGCTTTCTGAAGGTTGGGTCCTTGTTGTAATTATGGAATTCTGGAATCCTAGCATGTTATATCTGGCACATAGTATATGCCCAATGCATGTGTTTTGAGCTTTTAAAACAATACTTCACAGAGGCATGATTAAAACATTCTGGTTGCCTTATTTTTCAGCTACATCTGTTGGAGTGAATGTGCTTTTAAGGAGGACATAAGTTGTTTAAGCAATTTATAGAGATAATTGTCATACCTTTAATACATACAAATGCTATTTTTGGTGCTAGTTGCTATTCTTTCATATGTTTTATTTCATCTTTTCAACCATTTTGAGAGAGGTTAGTGTTTGTCCTTCTTTTATCGATTCAGACATTGAAGCGTAGAGTGCCTTGCTTGGATCAGGTAGCTCATAAGTGAAAACTGCTACTTTTTCAGATTGTGATGACTCAGATTAATTCAGAAGGCACTTTTGTCATCATCATAAACTTGGAAATGAAACTAGAAAGGAGCATAGTGTAGAACCAGGCTGATGTAGATTTTAGATCTAAAGACCAGCTTTTAGAAACTAGTCTTGTGAATGTATTGCTTTGATAGAAATACATGTTTAAAAAGTGATAGGAACTAGAAATTAGAACTAGCTTAACATTTTAGAGATAGAAGTTATAAAGTTTGGTTACTTCATTTTAGAATTACTGAAATACACACTGCTGGGATCAAACGGTCATTTAATGACAGGGACAGGACTAGAACTGATGTTCACTGACTCTCAGTTCTGTACCTTTTGCTTTTATTCCACATCAGTTCTTAACTCAGGCAGATGATAAATCTTAAGGCAAGTAAAAGTTGCTGTGTAAGTGTTCACCCCAAATGAGCCCAAGAATGGGTGAATGGAACTAATTTTTTCCAGAAATAAAAGATACTGGACATTGTAAGATATTGACTAGTGATAATAATAGTAATAATCTTTCTAAAATGTTAAGTTGCCATAGTCTCTGTGAAAGTTAGTGACCCATATGTATTATATATCTACTTTGGGAAATTATACCAGTTTCTGTCTGTGTTTTTCTCCTTGTAGGAAGACAGTAGTATGGGGATTCCGTATAGAGATTAACCCCTGGAGACCCCATCTTTGTCACTTAGCAACTGTTGCCAGGGTTCTCTTCTGTGTTTGTCACTTCCCAGTGTGTGTGATTCTCAGGATTCCCAAATTGTTTGTTAACTGTATGTAGGTTATATGCTTATTCAGCTCACTCAAGTAGAGAGAGACGTGGTTTCCTTCCTTCTCGAGCATTTTTTCTTTCTCTGAATATGTCCTAAAGCCCTCCTCCTTGCCACAACTTAAAATTAGAGTCAGTATGTATATATTCTTTCAGTTTTGTGGTTAACCTGACTTTTAAAAAATGGTCTACAGTGAAATGTATTCTTTTGCTTTATGTTTATTTTCTTCAGCTTACACTGGCTCCCAACCTTGTGTTCCCACCGAAGCTTGGTTGCTAAGAGTTTAGAGAAGAATTTTGTTACTTAAAAGGAGGCAGGATCCTTAGACTCCTGGATAAACATAGCCCAGCTGGTGTTGGGAAAGGAATAATTGGTCTCCAGGAAAAAAAGCGAAGGTAGGCTGCACCCCTCTCTCAGTGTCAGCAGCAAATGTGGGAGCTGGTGCTCTCTCCTCTATTGATACAAACACCGAGAGACTGGGAATTCAAACTGGAATGAAGGTCAGAGGTCTGTATGTGTGTTTGTAAAATATATGTGTGCTTATGTTCACTGTATACATACACACTATTATAGTCCCCCTTTAGGCTTTATAGTTGTTAAGCCACTTATTGTTAATCGGATTATCAGAAAAAAAGAGGGAAAACAACTTGGTATGTGCTGTGCATATTTGTAATTGTTCACATCTCATACTGGGCTTCCCAGGTGGCTCAGTGGCAATCTGCCTGCCAAGCAGGAGACTGGGGCTTCGATCCCTGAGTCGAGAAGATCCCCTGGAGCAGGAAATGGCAACCCACTCCAGTATTGTTGCCTAGGAGATCCAATAAACAGAGGAGCCTGGTGGGCACTACAGTTCGAGGGGGTCACAAAGAATTGGACAGGACTCGATGACTAAACAGCAACACCACCTCAGGCTCGTGTAGCCAGAACCTTTCTTTGGTGGTACTCCCAAACAGGTTTGCTTCTCCCAGTGTTACCCTGTATTCTAATGTCCCATTCCCAAATGATCTATTACAGGCGGTGAGTTTATGTAGGTAAAATTATTTCAGATGTCCACTTACAGATATGTTTTGAAACTGTAGTCTTTTTTTTAAATTATTTTAATTGGAGGCTAATTACTTGACAGTATTGGAGTGGGTTTTGCCATACATGAAAGGCATGAGTCAGCCACGGGTGTACATGTGTCCCTGATCCTGAACCGCCTCCCTCCTCCTCCCCGTCCCCTCCCTCAGGGTAGTCGCAGTGCACCAGCCCTGAGCGCCGTCTCATGCACTGCGCTTGCACTGCTGATCTGTCTCGCGGACGGTGACACACGTCTCAGTGTACCTGTGGTCTCAGCGACAGTGTGCTGCTTGTCAGTATTTGTGCCAAATCCCCAAATTCACTTTTTCTGAAAACATGAACAGTCCGTTACTCTTTTGTGGTGCTGAGCCAATTAATAAGTGACTTTTACTTTATAGGGTTTTGTCATTTGGAAGACCTAGCTGTGTATCTTGATCAAGAGTGAAGCCACTATCATTTTTCAAAACTTAGAATTGTCATCTTCAGGTTCTTACTTTCTTAATTCCCACCTCATTATCTTTGAATCATGCATCTGTATCTTCTGGCAATACCACGTCCAAGGTCCAGATGATATTTCTTAAACCTAAAGCAATTTCCAGATAAGTCTTGAGACTGTGTAGGCTGTAAGTTTGATTCTTGAATAGTTAACTATCAGAATATAAATACATTTCTGTTTTCTTGCTTAGTGATTGGAAGGAATGACCAGAAAGGTAAGATAATTCACAAAGAGGACTTGGAATAGCTGGAGATATTTTTCCTGTAGAAAGGAATCCTAAACAGAAGAGGAAGGATGAGGCAGAGATGGGGAAGAGGAATTGGAATCAGGGTAGGAAACTGGTATTCAGAATGGTCAGAGGTAAGAGGAAAGCCCAGAGAACACAGAACACTGAACTTAGAATCAGACGAATAATTCTAATGGGGCTCTGTTTACTGAACACCGACTACATGTCAGGTCCTGTGCAAAACATTGTGCATGCATTTCACCTCCTATAATCAAAGTGGCCATATAATGTTTCATTAAATGTATATAGAGGATTTATACGAAAAAGCAGCATCTAGCATTTTCAAGGGTCAATCTTGTTGGGTATTTCTTGATCTTGAGTGATTTGCCAGTCTGTGGTAAACACTGATAAACAAAAATGAAAATGTCAGTCATCCATAAGGGGTTCATAGTGTAGAAATGCTAACTAACCTTCGGGTTAATAGTACTCCGGTGGTTTGTAGAGTTCAGGGAGAACCAAATAATGGGACTTGGGAGACAACAGAAGAGGTAGAGAGCAGAGAAAGAACATGTTTAAGGGATGATGGAGATGGAGGAGAGGATGTTGCCTGCTTTTAGGATGGTTCAGGATACTACTCGGTTTTGATTAAATTTAAAAATATAATACTACTCTTGGGTATTATGTGTAGCTAGTCAGTTTTCATTTTAAAATTCTCTCCCTGTCCCGTCCCCTTCCATGGATGGCTGTAATCCAGCATGGTTTCTAAATCTTGCTACATGTCATAATAACTTCGGGCTGGTTAAGGGTACAGACCACAGCCCCAGTCCACAGCTGTGGAATTAGGACCCTTGAGAACATAGTCTAGGAAGGTACATTTTTAACTAGCTCTTAAGGTGATTGTTTGGGGGCTTCCCTGGTGGTTCAGATGGTAAAGCACCTGTCTGCAATGCGGGAGACCCGGGTTTGATCCCTGGGTTGGGAAGATCCCCTGGAGAAGGAAATGGCAGCCCATTCAAGTAGTCTTGCCTGGAGAATCCCATGGACGGGGGAGCCTGGTAGGCTACAATCCATGGGGTCGCAAAGAGTCGGACACAATTGAGTGACTCCACTTTCTAAGGTGATTTTATTGGGAACACCAACTTTTTAAAAATTAAGCTTTTTTGTGATATTTGTAACTGTCTTGTGATATATAATGCAATCTAAATATGGAGTGTGTAGTATAGCTAAAGATTGATTAAAATTTCAACATAAGTGACTCATTTCCAGGAGGATGCTATAACCCAGTTTTTTTAAAAGTGACTGCCTTTTAACATTAGAGGATAATATTGTGTGTTTAGTCACTCAGTTGTATCTGACATTTTGCGACACCATGGACTGTAGCCTGCCGGGCTCCTCTTTCCAAGGGGATTCTCCAGGCAAGAATACTGGAGTGGGTTGCCATGCCCTCCTCCAGGGGATCTTCCCAACCCAGGGGTTGAACTCAGGTCTCCCGCATTGCAGGTGGATTCTTTACCATCTGAGCCACCAGGAAAACCCAGAGGATAATATTAGAATTTATCTTTAAAAAAATGTTTTATTTATATGAGTTACTGGCAACAGAGAAAAATTCTTATTAAATGGTATTTTAAAAGAAATCCTAAGCACTTTAGTTATATTTAATCTGAAGTTTATATATATGGGAGAACTAAACATTAACAATGTTTATGTAAATACTTACATGATGTGCAGGTATCAGAACTTGCCCCCTACTGGGATAAATTGGATCCTGCTAGACTTTTGTATCCAAATGAAGAGTTTAAAGAAGTGATAGGATCCTTGAGTTTATGAGTCAATAAACTGAGTTTTATCCTTGAATGCTATTAATTTGCTCTTACACTTGAAAAACCACATATTTAACCAGGCCTCTGTTTTCTCATTTATAAGACAATCCAATGACAACACTTTTCATGTTGATGTTAAAGGAAAAATGATCTAAAAATATTAATGAGTTTAGAAAAAAGTTGAGAGATTTTATTTTGAGTTAAGGAAAACATTTACCCGTTTGCATATAAATTTGTCTTTTTATCTTTAAGCTTTCTTTTTGAAGTGGGGCTTCAGACCTTTGATATTGCTAATTTGTAGAGTGAGGTTTGCTTTTGTTTTTGTTTTAGTTGCTCAGTCCTCGATGCCTTGGATTGCTCAGGCAAGATACTGGAGTGGGCTCTCATTTCCTTCTCCAGGGGATCTTCCCGACCTAGGGATCAGACCCATATCTCTTTCATTGCAGGCACATTCTTTACCTGTGAGGTTTACTGCTAAGTCACTTCAGTCGTGTCTGACTCTGTGCGACCCCATAGACGGCAGCCCACCAGACCCCACCGCCCCTGGGATTCTCCAGGCAAGAACACTGGAGTGGGTTGCCGTTTCCTCCTCCAATGCATGAAAGTGAAAAGTGAAAGTGAAGTCTCTCAGTCGTGTCCGACTCTTAGCGACCCCATGGACTGCAGCCCACCAGGCTCCTCCGCCCATGAGATTTTCCAGGCAAGAGTACTGGAGTTTAAGACCTAGAAAAATCTTTGTGCTCTTAACACCATTTAATAATTAGTTTTTAGAATTGGGCTTTCTTAAAACTTGATTTAGGAAACTCTGGATTCAGTATCTGAAGATCCCTTCCAGTTCTGAGATTATCTGTTTTTGTTTGTTTTTTAACCTCAGTGGGGCAATAACTGCTTCCTCAGGATTACTGTCATCCTATCAAAGGTATGACTGTTCTTACCAGCCTGTGCATTATTTGTTTTCCCCATTGTGCTTTCATTAATATCTTCTGATCTGTCCTTCATTTGGACTCCTATTTAGATTTAACTTTAGAAATTTGTTACATTGGGAGTTTCATTATAAGATATGCTCATTGATGTGAAGAGTTCCTATTTCAGTCTTCAGTGCAAATATCCCTTGGAAATACTGTATCATGAAGTTGTAAAACATTTTATCAATCCCTGAAAAGATGTTTTTTTTAGTTCAGTGACTGATTCAAACAAATACGTGTTCCTGAACATTTTTTTTGGTAGGATGTATAATTTAAGATGCTTAAAGGTGTATAAATAATAACAATGCAAACTATTGTATATTGTTCTAATTTCATAATAGACTCAGATTTTGACATTTAATCCTATACATTTATAACTATGTAACTAATCAGTTATGAAAAGGGCAAATTGAATGGCATTTTTTAGGAAGATAGTGCTATTTTGGAACTATTTTAAATAGCCTTAAACTGATTTTTTAAAATAGAAAATTATATTCTGTTTTAAATTTATAATTTGTTTTTCTAAGAATTTTCTTTTTTCTGTTCAATGATGAGTACTGTAATTTACAGTTTAAAATTATGTAATTAAGTCGATAAAAGGGTAATTTAGTTTAAGTAGGTAATAAACAGGATTGTGATAAGCTCTGAGAGAGGCAGTATACTAAAGTAGCTCGTGAAGGTGTCACAATTAAAATTTTAAGCTAATGTGTTTGCCCCTTTTTAAGAAGTAGAAGCAGACAGCTATTAAATATCTATCATAGCTTTAACTTCTCCTGCGTTAAATGAGGCTTCAAGTGAACAAATGCAGCAGCTTATTTATAAATCCAGTTAAAATATTAGAGTGATTAAAAATTAGAAACAATATATTTTAACTTTGTTGCTCATTGCTTTGTGGAGACTTGGGTTCTCATTTCATGTTGCCCTGCTGTCTGAAGAGCTTCCTTTAATATGCCATGTAGCACAAATCTGCTGGCAGTTAATTCTCGCAGTTTTGTTTTGTTTTTTCTGGAAAAAAACTTCATTTCACCTTCAGTTTTGAAAATTATTTCTCTTGAATATAGGTCCTGGCTTTGTAGCTTTTTTTTTTTTCCCTTTTAGTCTTTTAAAGTGTTACTCTAGTTTGTCTTCTGAGTTGATGGTTTCTGATGAGAAGCTTGTGGTACTTTTTAACCTTTGTCCCTCGATAATACGTCTGTTTCCTCTCTTTCTTTTTTCCCTTATTTCTTCTTCAGTATTTCCCTTTATCTTTGGTTTTAGGTCGTGTTACGGTGGTATATCTCGGTATGATGCTTGTGTGGTTTATTTTTGCTTTATTGTTTTTTACTTCTTTTGGGTGGTCTTTATCTTGCTTGGGATTCTCTGGGAGTGTTAGATTTGTGGTTTGATATCTTTTATCATTTTTAGGCTTTTCAGCCAGTATTTATTTAAATATTTTTCTTCTGCATGATCTCTTCCTTCTCTATCTGGGTCTCCAGTTACATGTACATTAAACCATTTGAATTGTTGCATAGCTCTTGTATGGTTCCTCTTTTCCCTCCTCCTCCTACCTTTTCCTCATTGTATTTCAATTTGAGTAATTTCTGTTGGCCAACCTTTATGTTCACTGATAATTTATTTTTTACATTTTTTATTGAAATATAGTTGATTTACAGTGTTGTGTTAGTTTCAGGTTTACAGCAAAAGGATTCCGTTATACATATATAGATACATTGTTTTTTTAGACTCTTTTCCATTATTAGGTATTATAAGATAATGAGTACATCCCTGTGTTATATAGTAGGTCCTTGTTGGTTATCAGTTTTGTATATAGTAGTGTATATATTTTAATCCCAGACTCCTAATTTATCCCTCCCTCTCTTTCCTTTTGATAACCGTAAGTTTGCTTTCTGTATCTATGAGTCTATTTCTGTTTTGTAAATAAGCTCATTGGTATCATTTTTTTTTAGATTCCATATATAAGCAATATCATATGATATTTGTCTTTCTCTGTCTGACTTCGTTCCCTTAATATGATGATCCCTAACATTATTTCATTCTTTTTATGGGTGAGTAATATTCCATTGTGTATATATACTTCATCTTTTTTATCCATTCATCCGTGAATTGAAACTTAGGTTGCTTCCATGTCTTGACTCTTGTAAATAGTGCTGATGTGAAAGTTCACCTATTCTTCAGTGTCGAGTTTACTGGTGAGCCCACTGAAGGAAGTCTTCATCTTTGGTATCACGTGTTTTTGTTTGTTTTTTGTTTTGTTGAGGATTTTTTTTTTCTTGAGGATATTCATTTGACTTTTTCTTGGACTTTCTGTCTCTCTGCTGAACCATCCCCATCTGTTCATGTGAGTTGCTGACCTTTTCCATGACTGACTTTGACATGTTGGTTATAGTTCAAGTCCCTGTCTGCTTGTTTTAAAATCTGGCTCGTCTGAGTCTGATCACTTTATTTTTTGATGATGAATTGTTTTTCTTATTTTTGAGAGTATCTTATACTTTTTATTGAATTCAGGCCTTCACATGTTTAACAGTAGTGACTGAGGTAAATAGTATTTGTGCCTGGAAATGGGCCGCCTCTGCTAGACGGATAGGGTTCAGGTTCATTTAATTTACTCAGGCATGATCCGTGTTTGAGCTTTCTCGCTCCTGGTTAGGCTTCAGATTCTCTAGAAGGTGATGTTGCGCATGGTCTCGGGGTGCGGCCAGTGCTGCAGGCTCATTACAGCGTTAGGGCTGTGTTGTCAGCGTTTAGCCATCTCTGCGGGCCAGCAGCCTGCCTGGAAGAGACTTCCCCACACACTTGCCTGCCCCCAGTCACAGCCTTGTTGCTCGTTACTTGGTGCCAAGCTCTCTTCAGTCTCCTGCCTGAGACCCTGTATTTCCAGGGAATGCTCGGTAGCGACCCGTGGAAAGAGCTTGCAGGCGACCCTGAGCTTTCCTGTGTCACGTGCTCCAGGCTGACAGGTTAACCGCACACCTGGACTCCAGCTTGCAGTTCCAGTTTCAGCTGATCTTCTTTCCCACGCACATGGCACCCGTTTGTTGCTCCTGTGCTTTGCCACAGGAGACCCTTTCCTGGGAGGGTCCCTCTGGAATTCATGTTACTGCCTTATCTTGCAGGGTCACCTGACTGGTAGGCTTAAAAACTGTGAGTTTGTAGTTTATCTTCTTCTCATTGTTAGGGTAACAATGACATTCCTTATAGTAAATTTGATTCAAACTTGTATCTAATAACAGAATTGTTTTAGTAATCATAGATTTAAAATTTGACAAGTCACACAGGAAGATTAGAGATACTAAAAATTTGGGATTTACTCTTTTTTAAAAACACGTCCCATAGTATAAATGTATAGGGTTAGATCTTCACATTTTCCTACTTGACATTTTATTGCCTTTAGCTTCTTTACTGTTCGCTGCTCACCAACATTTGAGTATACGGCAGATGTACCGAATATATTTCCCGTGTTTCCATACCTGACAGCCTGTGCTCTATTCAGCTGTGTCTGTAGCAGGAATCAGGGAAGCCAGACATTGCATCTCCTCTCCTCCATCATCCAGGCTGTCAGCCAGTCCAGATACTTCACATTCTTTTCAACCCTCTGGCCATTGCCTAAGTCCAGGCCTCAGTTTCTCTTTGGATTCTTGAAACGTTCTGATATTCTCTCATCTCCATCTAGTCCCCCTTTCCCATATCTGCCAGGATAATTAATTTGTTTTAAAAGATAAATGTGATTGTATCACTTCCTTGTTTAAAGTCTTTCATTGGCTCCTTATTACCTTCAGCCTTTGAAATGAAGTCTATATCTTTAGGGTCTATAAGCAGCCTCCCCTCCCCCACAAAAGCCATTCTGGCCCCAGCCCACGTTGTAATCCGGAGCATCTTCTCTCAGTATTTCTTGGCAGTAGCCAACCCAGAGGTTGCCGGGCCTGAGAACCAGCCAGGCCTGAGAACCATGAGCCGTTTTCCACCCCCTACCCTCGTCTGTCTCCAGTATGTTTTATCATTCAGTTCAGTGGTTCAGTCCTGTTTATTAACAATTCAGGTGGTAACAGATTCTCTTGGGATCTTTCTTGATTGATATTTCTTCCTCTGGTTCTTTGTCCCTGTGGTAATATGTGCCCCATAGTCAGGTGGTTGCTAGGACTCGTGGATCATACTCTGCCAATCCCTGCTGTAGGTGATTTTCTCAGATTATAAAGGCATCATCTCCCTGAAATTTAATGAGCCGCCAGTGTGGGACACACCCCCATGACAGAGAGGTCTCATGTCAGAAACTAAGGGGGACAGTTGCCACACCTTAGATTTGATGGAAGCTTGAGATAACTCAGTTTGAACACAGATCAGTTAAACGTACAGTGAGGACCATTTCTGTTAAGAGAGAAACTATGAGCAGCCCCCAAGTTTAGTCTTACTGGTGTATTATCGTCACCTCGAGGCTTAGAGTATGTTGAGTACATGTAAGTGTTCAGTATGATTTTTGTTAGAAGGGTTAGATCCACTGTAGAGGATTAAAGATTATATTTAGTGTTTGTCTAGTAAGATACGTTTTGTTGTTTTTATGGCTTTGGGATTTTTTTTTATAGGTACCTCATGTGTAACCTTAGCCTAGAGCAGTAATTTCTGTCTTTATTGCATGTCATGATTGATAAAGGCAATGAAAACAGAGCTGTTCAGGTCCCCGTCTAGAGATAGTTTTAGCTATCTGTGGGTAATTCTTGTGAGCAACCTGGATTGAAAAGCACTGGCCTCACAGAGCATCTTCTTTGATGAATTTTAGAATGAAAAACTATTTTTAAAAGACAGTATATCTGCAGTAAAACAGAACTTCAGGCTGGTTGCTAAAACATAACCAGTGAAGAGTAAAATAATATCACGCATATCCTCTCTTATTCTTAGAAGATAGCCATTATTTTCTGTATTTCTCTGTACCTATTATTTTTAACAAATACGGGGTCATACAATATGTACCATTCTTTGAATTGTTTTTACTTGGTTAAATATACTCTAGAGAAATTCATTTCCCAGAAATAATTTTGTCCAAGGATTAAAAACAAAAGCACAGAAGATAATTTCTAGTGACTTGGCAACCAGGGCTGATGAGAGATCCAGACTGGGAGCGAGGCTATTTCTAGTATTGCTTGAAGGCTGAAACAGATCACAGCTCCCCTGCTTCTGATCCCGCTGAAGGTAAACACACACACACACACACACACACACACGGCAAGAACGAACACACATACAAGAGTGAACACACACACATGACAAGAACAAACACACACATATACACTGGAACAGATCACAGCTCCCCTGCTTCTGATCCCACACACACACACATGGTACACACACACAAGAATGAACACACACACGACAAAAAGGAACACACACACACATACACGCTGGAGCAGATCACAGCTCCCCTGCCTCTGATCCCACTGAAGGTAAACACACACAGACACAGACACACACACACACACTGAACAGATCACAGCTCCCCTGCCTCTGATGCCACTGAAGGTAAACACACACACGCACACTGTTTTACTGCAGATACACTGTCTTTTAAAAATAGTTTTTCATTCTAGAATTCATCAAAGGAGAAGATGCTCTGTGAGGCCAGTGCTTCTCAACCCAGGCTGCTCACAAGAATTACCCCCAGAGCAGCTAAAACTCTCTCTAGATGACAGACCTACCGACTCTGCTATCATTCCCTTTATCGAGGCAGGGATTGAAGGGGTAGTGTACTTCTGTTTTGTAGAGTGTGTTTTTTGATTTTTTGTTTTGTATTTTGTTTAGCACCAGAGAAGCCTCCCTCTGGCTCCCTCCTTTCCTTGTTGCTCAGTTGCTGGAAGCGCAGGTTAGGCGGGGTATGAGTCGGGAGAGCAGCCTGGGCCTCTGGGTTGTTCGTGTGAGCCGTGCCGTGCACACCAGTTGAGAACAGGTGGTCCCCCTCCTCTCCTGATCTCAGCACCCCTTCCTTCTCTGGGGCGTCTGTCTTTGCTCTACTCTTAGGGGCCTGCAGTTAGTTCTCCAGGTGTCCTGCATTTGCAGAAGTGAGTCAGGCCTTAGACAGACTTGTTTATCCAGGTCTTCAGAGGCCCTCCCTGTTCACTGATGGGGTGGTTGGTATTGATCTATCAGGTAATTTAAAATAGTAGTAACAACATGCAACCTAAATTCTAGATATTCTGAGCAGCATTCAGGTTTTTTTTCTGTGATAAATAGTGTGATTAAAAAAAAAAGAAACATAAAAATAAATTTGAGTTTGGGTAGTTTGTGCTCAGTCTGCTTGAGGGATAATCCTGGACTGATCCTTACAGGACTGTTTGAGATTCTGCCTTTTGTTATATCATTCTTTGATATCTAGGGATTTTATAAGACATTAGACTTAATTGACTTTTCCTAATTACTAGGCAAATTTATTGTTGAGGTCAATAGCTGTATAGTCAGTAGGCAGACAACATGACTTAATAACGTCCAATAATTCCTGTTCATAGCGTTACGTACGGTCACAAAATTTTTCACCCCACCTGCATGACAAGGAGAACAAAGAAAAGTGCTTTGGGGGCTCACTCTGGTAAGAAGCAGGCTTGGGGCTCAAGGCAAATGACTGATGCCTGACTCCTCTTATTAAGAGCGGGCGCCTGCTACAGAGCCTTTTCTCATCTCAAAGCTCCCTTGAAGAAAATCTCCCCACCCGCTATTTTTGTTCTCTTATATTCTCACTTTGTTAGATTCACTCTGAAAAGTTAGATCTTTTAAAATACAAATATCTGGGCAAGTTAAGCGCTTTTGTCTTTAATGCATTTATTATAAATTGAAGCTATTTGGGAGCGACAGCATGAAAGCATTGTTTCCCTGAAAGCTAAGAGAGAGAAGCCTCTGAAAGGCAAGCTTTGTCTGTTTTCCTTAATCACGAGCGTCTCGCTCTTCTGCCATAGAGAAGCATTCTTTAACACAGAGATTTATCAGATTTCTCTTCCTTGAAATTATCAGTCCATTTTAAGTGTCAATTCTTACGAATTTGGCAGGGTGAAACTGATTTTTTTTTTTTTAAATAAAATCTGTTTGCTATATATCCTCCCTTTTAAAAATTCAACCTTTAATTTGGAGATAATTGTAGATTCCCATGCAGTTGTGAGAAATAATACAGAGAGAACCCAAGTGGCCTTTACCCCAGTTGAAAAGTGAAAGTGAAAGTTGCTCAGTCGAGTCTTGACTGTTTGCAACCCCATGGACTATATATAGTCCATGGAATTCTCCAAGCCAGAATACTGGAGTGGGTAGCCATTCCCTTCTCCAGGGGATCTTCCCAACCCAGGGATCAAGCCCAGGTCTCCCGTATTGCAGGCAGATTCTTCACCAGCTGAGCCACAGGGGAAGCCCAAGAATACTGGAGTGGGTAGTTTGTCCCTTCTCCAGTGGATCTTCCCAACCCAGAAATTGAACTGGGGTCTCCTGAATTGCAGGCGGAGTCTTCACCAGCTGAGCCACAGGGGAAGCACAAGAATACTGGGGTGGGTAGCCTGTCCTTTCTCCAGCAGATCTTTCTGACCCAGAAATTGAACTGGGATCTTGTGCATTGCAGATGGATTCCTTACCAACTGAGCTATACCCCAGTTACCCAATGGGAACATCTTGGAAAAACCAGTGTATAATACCAAAACAAGGATGTTGACCTTGATACAATCCACCAACCTTTTTCAGATTTCACAGGTGTTACTTGTACACCTGTACTCATGGGTGTGTTTATATTTATTTCTTTACAGTTTTACCATTTGTATATGTGTATACCACCAAAATCAAAATACAGAACAACTCCACTGCTGCAAAGATCCTCGGTGTTTGTACCCATTTTAAGACAAGAAGTCCCCCATTTCCTCTGCCCCAAGTCCCTGGCACCCACCACCCTATTTTCTGTTTCTGTTCACTTGACTACTTTAGATACCTCATAGAAGTGGAATTTACCAGTATTTGTCCTCTTGTGCCTGGTTTATTTTACTTAGCATAATGTCCAGAAGATTCATACATGCTGTAGCATGTGACAGAATTTTCTCCCAATGAATAATATTCCATTGTATATATAAACCTTGTTGTTTATTAATTCATCCATCGATGAACACTTGAGTTGCTTCCACCTCTTGGCAATGGTGAATAACGTTACTGTAAACATAGTTGTGCAACTGTCTCTTCAGGATCTTACTTTAATTCTTTTGGATATATACCCAGAGATGGAATTGCTGGATCAAGTGGTCATTTTTTTTTTTAGTTTTGGAGGAGCTACCACACTGTTTTCCATAGCTGATGCCCTGTTTTACATTCCCACCAGCAGTGTATATCTGTACTCCAGTGATGTTTGAGTAAATAAGTTTCAATTAATCCATTTTTGTTCTCTTTATCCATGACTATTTTATTGCCCTTCTTTTTCACTTGATAGAGAGTGAACAGATAGCTCAAATAGCAGATGAGATACTTTGCACTACAGAATGTTTGCATACCAAGGCTGATCCTGAAGGTGACATCTAAATATTTTGGAGTCAGTTCTTTCAGCTATAAATAACAGAAACCGTACATGGGCCAATTTAAAAGGATTGCATTACAAGGAGATTTTATCACGTTGAATCTAAGGGTATTAACATGGCAGGGCTGTATGTAGCACTGGAATAAGGGATTTGGTTGTCCCCTGCCTTTGATGCTTCTGTTTTTCTTTTATCCTGTTATCATGGGTTTGATCACGTGATGATGAGATGACTGTTCACAAAGCCTGAGCCCTTCAGGTTCAGCCTGAAGGATAAAGACTGAGGTGCTCGGTTTTGGTCCCAGTTCAGAGTTCCCAGGGGAAGGGGCTGATGGACCCAGTTTGGATCCGTGGCCTGTCCAGATGTTCCTCCGAGCAGGCACAGTCAGGGGGATGGAGTCAGGGCGAGGACAGGCAGTCTCTGCAGGAACCGTGTGCACTGATGGAGGGGCAGGTGGCCAGAAAGAAAGGGAGTGGGTGCTAGAGAGAGACTGGAGGGCATGCCCGTTGGGTGTCTGTAGCCGACTTCAGTGAAAGCAGTTGAGACCACATTGATGAGTTCTGGGTAAGGGCTAGTATATGACCTGAGACAAAGAACTTAAAAGATTCTGACGGACGGTTCTTCAGTATACAAAGTCGAGAGCCAAGAGGGAAAGGACCTGAACTTCTTAAAATTGTAAAAAACAAAAATCATTGACTCACTTCTGGAATTATTTGAATTAAGGGGTAGTTTTTTTTTTTTTAAGGTTTGGACACTTAGTGTAGACAGTTATATATCAGACAGCAATTAATTAACTTATATAATTTATTCCAGGAGATTTGCAAACAAGAGGGTGTATCAGAGAAAATAATAGAGCATAGCTGTGTCATGGGGACATTTAGAGGAAATTGGAGTGTGGCTTTGACCTGGTGAAGTCATGGAGGTTGATTTCCCCATCAAGTAGTAGTAATGATGATAATTGTTAAAATTTCGTACTACTATGTATCAAGTATTGTACTGGGCATGTTTGTATCTACAATCTCTAACCAGACCATGATCATCCAGACTATGGGTGCTCACGCTGGATTTTTCCAAGAGGTTTTCCAGCACAGTTTTCAACACCTTGCTTTCCCTTTCAGAGATGTGGTACTGGATCTTCCTCTGGGCCCTCTTCTCCTCTCTGTTCGTCCATGGTGCTGCCGGAGTGCTGATGTTCGTGATGCTGCAGAGGCATCGGCAAGGGAGAGTCATCTCCGTTATCGCCGTCAGCATCGGATTTCTGGCTTCCGTGACTGGAGCGATGATCACTAGTAAGTGGATGCTGTTTTAAGAATGTCATTTTATATGCACGTAAGTTTGGGGCTTTTTCATTATAGGTTATTCTGTGTGTGTGTGTGTGCATGTGCGTGCTTAGTCACTCAGTCATGTCCAACTCTTGGTGACCCTATGGGCTGTAGCCTGCCAGGCTCCTTTGTCCGTGGGATTTTTTTTTATAGGTTGTTACAAGATATTAAATATAGTTCCTAGTGCTACACAGTAGGTCCTTGTTACCTGTTTTTTCTATAGTAGTTTGTATCTGTTAATTCCAGGTTTATCTTTCCCTCTGCTCTCCGATTTGGTAAATATCACTTTGCTTTCTGTGTCTGTGAGTATGTTTCTGTTTTGTAAATAAAGTTTATTTGTACCATATTTTAGATTCCACATCCAAGTGATAATATGTGATATTTGTCTTCTGTCTGACTTCACTTACTACATTGATCCCTAGGTCCATCCATGTTGCTGCAAAAGGCATTATTTCATTCTTTTTTAATTGCTGAATAATATTCCACTGTGTATGTCTACCATATCTTTATCCATTCGTCTATCAATGAACATTTAGATTGCTTCCATGTCTTGGCTATTTTAAATAGTGCTGTGATGAACATTGGGGTACATGCATCCTTTTTTAATTAGAGTTTTCTCCACTTATATAACCAGGAGTAGAATTGCTGAATCATGTGGGGCTTCCCTGGTGGCTCAGATGGTTAAGAATCTGTCTGCAATGTGGGAGACCTGGGTTCGATTCCTGGGTCAGGAAGATCCCCTGGGGAAGGGAATCCCCTCCTGTATTCCATTATTCCCCAGAATCCAGAATTCTGGAGAATTCCATGGACAGAGGAACCTGGCAGGCTACAGTCCATGGGGTTGTAGAGTCAGACACAGCTGAGCAATTCACACACACACACACACACACACTAGATGTATTTTTAGTTTTTTAAAGAACCTATGCTGTTCTCCATAGTGGCTGTCCCAGTTTATATTCCCAACAGTGTAGGAGGGTTCCCTTTTCTCCACACTCTCTCGAGCGTTTATTATTTATAGACTTTGTAATAATGACCATTCTGACTGGTGTGAAGTGATATCTTATTGTAGTTTTGATTTGCATTTCTCTAATAATTAGTGATGTTGAGCATCTTTTCATGTGCCTGTTGGCCATCTGTATGTCGTCTTTGGAAAAATATCCATTTAGGTCTTTTGCCCATTTATTGATAGGGTTGTTGGTTTGTTTTTTTTTTTAATATTGAGCTTTATGAGCAGCTTGTATATTTTGGAAATTGTTAGCAAATATTGGTCCCATCATTAGCAAATATTTTTTCCTGGTCCATAGGTTGTATTTTTCATTTTGTTTGTGTTTCCTTTGCTATGCAAAAAGCTTTTAAGTTTAATTAGGTGCCATTTGTTTATTTTTGCTTTTGCTTCTATTTCTCTGGGAGATGGATCGAAAAAAGATTGCTGCAATTTATTTCAAAGAATGTCCTGCCTATGTTTTCCTCTAGGCATTTTATAGTATCCAGTGTTACATTTAGGTTTTCAGTCCATTTTTTATTTTTGTTTGTGATTTTAGAGAAGGTTCTAATTTCATTCTTTTATATGTAGCTTCTCGATTTTCCCAGAACCACTTATTGAAGAGACTGTCTCTTTGCCATTTTATATTCTTGCCTCCTTTGTCATAGATTAACTGACTATAATCGTGCACTTCCTTCTTAAACACAGGTTGTTACGACATAAATCTCCCCTGGGCTACTAGAAACTATTAGCCACTTTACAGTGTCCTCCAGTTGTCTGGAGGTTTTCTACTTCCCTGCCTCGTGTGTGTCCTGCAGGCCCCAGGTTCATGCCCTCTGACCTTCACCTCTTACCACAGCATTGAGGCCCCAGCTCCAGCCTTAGGTTCTGCTGTGCTAGTTAAGCCAGGACTTTGATGTGTCCTGTTGAGCCTGGAGGGCCTCAGCTGCTTCCTTCGCATGGTTCTGCTCGACACTGGGTGCTGCTATCTGCTGCCGTGGTCTCATCACCACCTGCAAACAGTAGCACTTCTGTTGCTGGTCACCTGGCCTGCTTCCGTGAGGCCAGGGCAGCTGCCTGCCACCACTGGATGTGTGCAAGACCCTCCTTAGCTCAGAGGTGAGAGGAAATCTGTTCCTACCATAGCTCTATGGCCTCCCTCCTCTTGTGGCACAGTCACCTTTCCCCGGAGTGATCAGCGTGCCTTGCCTGCGAACATAGCCCTGTCCCCGGGGCTCTGGGTCTGCCCTGGGCACAGCTGTGGGAAGCTGTGAGCAGTCTATTTTCTCTTCCTTTCTTCATTTACTATTCTTGTGTGTCATCTTGTGTTAGGTTTTTTTGTTGTTGTTGTTGCTGTATTCACCTGTAACTTTCTCATATACTACTTCATTCCCTTTGCCATAGGGTTTAGAACACATGTATACCTGTGGCGGATTCATTTTGATATTTGGCAAAACTAATACAATTATGTAAAATTTAAAAATAAAATAAAATTAAAAAAAAAAAAAGAGGAAAAAAACAAAAAACAAGCAATCAGGTTTAGCTGAAGCACCAAGTGTACAGAGTGGAGTAATGGGAAATTCAGCTGGGACAAGCCAGATCCTCAAAGATCCTGGAAGGTCAGCCAGAATTTGGACTTTATTCTGCAGGCCATGGAAAGCAAGTAGATATTTTAGAAAGGAATTGGAAAGGGGCAGAGCAGTTCACTAGGAAATTTGTTTTGTGGCTGAATGTAGAATAAATATATGTGAAGGAAGAACCAAAAGGAAACTCTGAGAGAGCAGGGACCTTGCCTGTCTTCATCACTGCTGAATCTCCAGCAATGAAACAGCACCCGGAATGTAACAGATACTCAGGAAATACTGCTTGGCTAGATGGACATAGTGAGGGAGGAAGCACAGAGGACAGGAAGAAGAAAGTGGAGGAGGGAAGAGGGGGCGGGGGGAGAGGGAGAAAACAAGAGCTGAGGCTGTAATTTTTGGTCTGAATTTGAGGCTGGATCTGAAGTAGGCTGTGGCAGTGAGATGGAAGCGTTGCTATAAGGACTGTGACAAAGCGGAGAGGCCAGATTCGTCGTTGCTCACTGTGGAGACGTACAAGGCGGCCTGGAAAGGGACGGCTCGTGCCTGGACGTGGCCACTGCTCTAACTGGAACCGTGAGCAGAGGCGGAAGGACGCAGGAACGGCTTGTTCAGAAGCTGAAAATTGTGTGTGTATTACACGTGTGTTTATTGGTATAAATAAAGTTTAAGGAGAACATTATTGTACTTCTGTTTATCTCTAATGATGGGTGTATGTATTACTTTCAACTCAGTCAAGAATAAAACAAACTAATGATTTTAGAAACTGTTATATTTAAAATTCCTTACAAATATGTCTGGGCTCCCTTGGTGGTTCAAACTATAAAGAATTTGCCTGCAATGCAGGAGACCAGGGTTTGATCCCTGGGTTGGGAAGAGCCCCTGGAGAAGGGAATGGCAGCCCACTCCAGTATTTGCCTGGAGAATTCCATGGATAGAAGAGCCCATGGGCCACACAGTCCACGGGGTCACAAAGAGTCGGACATGACTGAGTGACTATCACAAATATGTGTGACACAATTTCGAGTAAAAACTTGTATCCAGGTTAACAATAAAACATACAAATGTCTTCTGGCTAACTTTCTGACCTGCAAACACTTGAGTTAAGAAAACTCTCCAATGCGAGTGTTTACCTGCTTTATTTTCTTGAATGCGCTTTGTGAGCGCTAGCGCAGTCACAGCGGTGTATTCCATTCAGCACAACGGTGACTGACTGAATGTACATAAAACTATTATATTTTACTACCTCTTAGATTTTTACTTCCAGGATAGGGTGAATTTTCATTTTAGTTAGTACTGATAGTTAATACCAGAATTGGGAGGAAATGGGTTTCTATATAATGCCATTGCTTGGCATTGTGTTGCCGTCTAATTTTAGCAAGTCTGAGGGCTAAATTAGTGACATCTCTTTGTTGGTTTGATTTGCATTTCTCTGATTCCTATTGTATTTGAACATCTCTTTGTATTCTTATTATATATTTAGGTTTTTTTTCCCTGCAAATTGCTACTTTTAATTCTGTGCTTTTCTTTTGGGGTCCTTGTTCTTATTAAATGATAGATGTTTCTTAGATACATTGGTGTCTTGTTGGTTTTGTACTTCTCAAATAACTTCTTTGTCTTTTAGCAGTGCCTTCATCCATGATACTGTTCATTGAGCAGAAATTCTTATTCTGTGTAACCAGCTTAAAGAGTTTTTTGCTTGTGGTTTATAATTCATAGTTTTGTTTACGTTCTCCCCCACACTAAGGTCAGAAGATATTCTGATATATTGTGTTTTGTTAATTTTATAGTTTTACCTTGGTAGTAAAGTCTTTATCTAGAGCAGGACTGAGCAAAAATTTTCTTGAAAGGCCAGATAATAACTGTTTTAAATGTTGCAGGCTAGATGGTCTCTGTCACAACTCTCCAGCTCTGCCATTAGGACTTAAAAACAGCCATCAGTTCAGTTCAGTTCAGTCGCTCAGTCATGTCCGACTCTTAGCGACCTCATGAATTGCAGCACGCCAGGCCTCCCTGTCCATTGCCAACTCCCGGACTTCACTCAAACTCACGTCCATCGAGTCTGTGATGCCATCCAGCCATCTCATCCTCTGTTGTCCCCTTTTCCTCCTGCCCCTAATCCCTCCCAGCATAAGAGTCTTTTCCAATGAGTCAACTCTTCGCATGAGGTGGCCAAAGTACTGGAGTTTCAGCTTTAGCATCATTCTTTCCAAAGAACACCCAGGGCTGATCTCCTTTAGAATGGACTGGTTGGAACTCCTTGCAGTCCAAGGGACTCTCAAGAGTCTTCTCCAGCGCCACAGTTCAAATGCATCAATTCTTCCATGCTCAGCTTTCTTCACAGTCCAACTTTCACATCCATACACGACCACTGGAAAAACCATAGCCTTGACGAGACGGACTTTTGTTGGCAGAGTAATGTCTCTGCTTTTGAATATGCTGTCTAGGTTGGTCATAACTTCCCTTCCAAGGAGTAAGCGTCTTTTAATTTCATGGCTGCAGTCACCATCTGCAGTGATTTTGGAGCCCAAAAAATAAAGTCTGACACTGTTTCCACTGTTTCCCCATCTATTTCCCATAAAGTGATGGGACCAGATGCCATGATGTTCGTTTTCTGAATGTTGAGCTTTAAGCCAACTTTTTCACTCTCCTCTTTCACTTTCATCAAGAGGCTTTTGAGTTCCTCTTCACTTTCTGCCATAAGGGTGGTGTCATCTGCATATCTGAGGTTATTGATATTTCTCCCGGCAGTCTTGATTCCAGCTTGTGCTTCTTCCAGCCCGGTGTTTGTCATGATGTACGCTGCACAAGTTAAATAAGCAGGGTGACAATATACAGCCTTGACGAACTCCTTTTCCTATTTGGAACCAGTCTGTTGTTCCATGTCCAGTTATAATTGTTGCTTCCTGACCTGCCTATAGGTGTCTCAAGAGGCAGGTCAGGTGGTCTGGTATTCCCATCTCTTTCAGAATTTTCCACAGTTTATTGTGATCCACACAGTCAAAGGCTTTGGCATAGTCAATAAAGCAGAAATAGATGTTTTTCTGGAACTCTCTTGCTTTTTCGATGCATCCAGCGGAACTTGGCAATTTGATCTCTGGTTCCTCTGCCTTTTCTAAAACCAGCTTGAACACCTGGAAGTTCACGGTTCACGTATTGCTGAAGCCTGGCTTGGAGAATTTTGAGCGTTACTTTGCTATTGTGTGAGATGGGTGCAATTGTCATAGTTACCAGTAGATGAATGGGTGTGGTTTCTTCCAATAAAACTTTATTTGCAAAGGCAGATGTTGAACATTCAGGTCATAATCTGCCTTCTGGTCTAGAGTCTGTCTTCATTTTTGGAATTAGGTAGGATTTCAGGTGTTTGTTTTTTTTTCCTTCCACAGTAAGTCAATTTTTACCACATCCTAAAAAAAATCCATCCATTGATCCATCTTTTGTTGTACACTATGTTCTCAAGGTACATGGATCTGTCTCTGAACTCTCTTCTGATTTTTTTAGTCCTTTTAGCTGTTGTTTCAGCAAGGTCTCATTTTTTATCTCACCTGTTTTGTACTGTTTCTTAATATCTGGTAGAGCTGGTCCCTCATTTTTTTCTTTATCAAAGTTCACATAACTATTTGTGGACCTTTATTCTTTCATATAAATTTTAGAATATGTCTACTGAATTCCTCAAAAAGTATAACTGTGATTTTTGTGGGGATTTAATACAAGGTAGAGGTTAATTTGGGAAGAATTGACATATTAAATTATTCCACCCAAGAACATGTAATATATCCCCATTTGTTCAGATCATTTTCTGGTTCTTTTGTTAAGAGTTTAAAAGCTTTTTCTTCTCCCAATAGGAGAGTTATACATTTTGATTAAGTTAATTCCTAAACCCTTATTACATTAATGTTGTTGTACATGGTATCTTTTTAAATTATGTTGTTTAGTTTTATTAGTATAAAGAATTGCTGTTTTTTAAGTAAAGTTTATGAAAGATTAATAACAAAGCAAAAAACTAATTTTCTAGAGAGATAATAAGCCGAATATATTGCTGCCTTAGCTCTAAAATAGTTAAGACAGAGAAATAAAATGTGGGATAAAATAGAAGAAATAACTACAGGCTTGACAATAAAGGTAGAATAAAGAATTATAAAAATAGCAGTTTTATACACAGCTATATATTCCTAAATATAAATGGTTAAAATTGGCATAAGAAGAAATAGAAAATATGAGTAATACAATAAATATTGTTAAACAGTTGAAATATTGAAGATCCCTCCTCCCTGAAAGAAGTCCAGTCTCAAATGAGGTTTACAGATGAGTTCTACCAGATTTTCCGGGAACAGTTCCTATTTATCCAGATTATTGCAGAAAATGGAAAGGTTAAAAGCTGTGCACAGCATGTTTGCTGAATCATTGTAATCTTTTTGCTAAACAAGATGAAGACTACAGAAAAATGGAAAAATATAGGTTCATTTGCTTCAAGAATATTATCCTACCAACCAGGACCTACTGTACAGCATGTGGGTCTCTACTCAGTGTTAGGTGCCAGCCTGGGTGGGAGGGGAGTTTGGGGAAGAATGGATGCTTGTATATGTACTGCTCAGTACCTTCACTGTTCACCTGAAACGACCACAACATTGCTAATCCCTCTGCTCCAATTCAAAACAAGAAGTTTAAAGTTTGAAAAAAAAAATGTTATCCTGGAAATGCAAAGATAGTTCAGTATCAGAAATGACTGTGGGTATATGCCAATGAAACTTTGTTTATGGACATTAAAATTTGAATTTCATATAATTTTCATGTATCATGAAATAATACTCTTCTTTTGATTTTTTTAAACCATTTAAAAAATTCAGCAGAATTGTTTTCTCCACTTCATCTTTGCTATACCAGTCTTCTCTAGCTCCTTAATGCTTTGGGGAATCTTTACTTATTTCTAGCTGATACCTTCCAGAGAACGCAATGGCACCCCACTCCAGTACTCTTGCCTGGAAAATCCCATGGGCGGAGGAGCCTGATAGGCTGTAGTCCATGGGGTCACTGAGTCAGACACGACTGAGCGACTTCACTTTCACTTTTCACTTCCATGCATTGGAGAAGGAAATGGCAACCCACTCCAGTGTTCTTGCCTGGAGAATCCCAGGGATGGGAGAGCCTGGTAGGCTGCCGTCTATGGGGTCGCACAGAGTCAGACATGACTGAAGCGACTTAGCAGCAGCAGCAGCAGCAGCAGCTGATACCTTCTGCCATTTTTCACAGTGGCCATTCCAAACATGTTTCATTTATTTCATGCACCCTATTACACTTCTACCCTCTTTATTCTTGCATATATTTCACCAAGAAAATAAGGATCACAATATTTGTACTTTTTCAGCTGGCTATTGTTCAGCAAAATATACCTTAACAAGAGTGAAAACTAAAGCACAAGTTGGGGTAAGACATTTGTTAGCTTATATAAATGTCAATAGATTAATATCCAAACTATGTTTTTAAAAACCCTATGAATCAAATAAGAAAGTGACAGTCCAGTAGAAAAATGCACAAAAGATATGCCAAGCATTTCGTGAAAGTAGAAACCCTAATGGTCAAATTTGAATGATATATGAGGAAAAGCTCTGTGACATGAAATAACAGGGGAACACAAATTAATTGCAGAGATAACATCTCTTAACCCAGATTGACCAAAAAAAAAAAAAAAAAGTGTTTTTAAAGATATCAGCTGCTCCTGAGGATATGGAGTAAAGGGAATATAAATTGGTTCAAATACTTTGGAACAAGTTGGCATTACCTAGTGAAGTTGAAAATGCCATAACAGGCATACCCACATGTTGTAGGGAAATGCGATTTAGTATGTGTGCTGGGGGTCACGTTATAAGGATGTTCACAGAAGCAGGGTTTGTCATTGTTAAGGATTAGAAACAGTGTCATCCACATTCAAATGGGAAAACAGGTTGTGGTATATCCATACTTAGAATTCTGCACAACAGTGGAGATGTATGAATTACAGCTCCATGTTACACAACAGCCTGGATAATTTCCTGACATAATGCTGTGCTTAGTCACTCAGTCGTGTCCAACTCTTTGCAACCCTATGGACTGTAGCCCACCAGGCTACAGGCTCTGTCCATGGGATTCTCCAGGCAAGAATACTGGAGTGAGTTGCCATGTCCTCCTCCAGGGGATCTTCCCAACCCAGGGACTGAACCTAGGTCTCCCACATTGCAGGTGGATTCTTTACCATCTGAGCCACAAACAGCCAAAAATTCTAAAATACTTACAGTATCAATTTATATAAAATTTGCTTATTTAAAAAATTAAGTAATATCTGAGGATATAGGCAGGTGGTAATACTGAAGAAAAGCAAAGGAATGATGAAAACCAAACTTGGGAGGAATTGGGGTGTGACAGGGGAGTCCGTGGGAGCCTCACATAAAACAGTAACGTTCCTGTGTACAGTTGGATGATGGTACTTGGGCAGCTGTTGGTTTTAATTTTATAATTACATATATTTTATGAATACTGCTTCCCGTCTGCTCAGTATTTAATAGCAGTGTTTCCAAGATCATTTAACAGGCACACAAAATTGTCTTCTTTCTGATCTTTCTGCTGAAGAGTTCCACTGGAGCGGTCTTCTCTGGCTAGTGCTTCGGGTCGTGCAGTGATACAGTGCGGTGGAACTGCTGTGCAGTGCTGCTTTCAGGAGAAGCTGTGACTTACACACTGGTTCCTGATCATCCACAGGGAGGAAGATGGTTCTTCATTTTATTTTCTGTATAATGCTACAATGTCTCCCTTGATTTTGGAAACTGGAGTTTTACACTGGGTTTTCTACCCTTAACATCATAGGCTTGAAGATCTTACCCTCTGTTTCTTGAAAGTATAAAGAAAAGTGGATTATTTATGGTTGTGTAAGCTTTTCCTTGAACAGTACAACCTTCCAAGGGAAATTCATTTTATTTATTTGTTTTTAACAACTAGTTTTTTAATCCATCTGAAATTTACTTTGGGGAGTGGTGTGAAATAGGGACCTAAATTTATTTCTTCCAAATGGCTATCAGTTGTTCCATACAACATTCATCTTACTTGCTAGCAAAGAAATGCTCAAAATTCTGCAAGCCAGACTTCAATAGTACGTGAACCATGAACTTCCAGATGTTCAAGCTGGATTTGGAAATGGCAGAGGAACCAGAGATCAAATTGCCAACATCTGCTGGATCATCAGAAAAGCAAGAGAGTTCCAGAAAAACATCTACTTTTGCTTTATTGACTACGCCAAAGCCTTTGACTGTGTGGATCACAACAAACTGTGGAAAATTCTTAAAGAGATGGGAATGTCAGACCACCTGACCTGCCTCTTGAGAAATCTGGATGCAGGTCAGAAAGCAACAGTTAGAACTGGATGTGGAAGTGGTTCCAAATAGGGAAAGGAGTATGTCAGGCTGTATATTATCACCCTGCTTATTTAACTGATATGCAGAGTACATCATGAGAAACGCTGGGCTGGATGAAGCACCAGCTGGGATCAAGATTGCTGGAAGAAATATCAGTAACCTCAGATATGCAGATGACACCACCCTTATGGCAGAAAGCAAAGAAGAACTAAAGAGCCTCTTGATGAAAATGAAAGAGGAGAGTGAAAATGTTGGCTTAAAACTCAACATTCAGAAAACTAAGATCATGGCATCTGGTCCCATCACTTCATGGCAAATAGTTGGGGAAACAGTGAAACAGTGAGAGACTGTATTTTGGGCTCCAAAATCATTGCAGATGGTGACCGCAGCCATGAAGTTAAATGATGCTTGCTCCTTGGAAGAAAAGCTATGACCAAATCTAGACAGCATATTAAAAAGGAGAGACATTACTTTACCAACAGAGGTCCGTCTAGTCAAAGCTGTGGTTTTTCCAGTGGTCATGTAAGGATGTGAGAGTTGGCTATAAAGCTGAGCACCGAAGAATTGATGCTTTTGAGCTGTGGTGTTGGAGAAGAACTCTTGAGAGTCCCTTGGACTGCAAGGAGATCCAACCAGTCCATCCTAGAGGAGATCAGTCCTGAATATTCATTGGAAGGACTGATGCTGAAGCTGAAACTCCAATCCTTTGGCTACCTGATGTGAAGAACTGACTCATTGGAAAAGACCCTGATGCTGGGAAAGATTGAAGGCGGGAGGAGAAGGGGACGACAGAGGATAAGATGGTTGGATGGCATCACTGATTTGATGGACATGAGTTTGGGTAAGCTCCGGGAGTTGCTGATGGACATGGAGGCCTGGCGTGCTGCGGTTCATGGGGTCACAAAGAGTCGAGCATGACTGAGCGACTGAACTGAACTTATTGAATGATGAATCACTGATTGGAAATTCATTTATCATGTACTACTTAGACAAGTACTAATCAAAAGTTGGAGTACATAGTAGGGCCAGACACTGTTCTAAATACTTTCCAAATATTATCTCTTACTCTTCAAACCCACCCATTTTACATTTGAGGGAATGAGGCACAGAGAGGTTAGGTGATTGCTCATTGTCACACAGCTACTAATAAGTGAGCTCGGATTTTAACCCACAAGTCTAACTCCAAAATCCATGTTCCTAACCTTATATAAGCATGAGTTGTTGGAATTAAATATTTGGTACTTCCCAGCAGCCTGAGAAGGCAATGGCACCCCACTCCAGTACTCTTGCCTGGAAAATCCCATGGTTGGAGGAGCCTGATAGGCTGCAGTCCATGGGGTCACGAAGAGTCGGGCACGAATGAGCGACTTCACTTTCACTTTTCACTTTCATGCATTGGAGAAGGAAATGGCAACCCACTCCAGTATTCTTGCCTGGAGAATCCCAGGGACAGAGGAGCCTGGTGGGCTGCCGTCTATGGGGTCGCACAGAGTCGGACACGACTGAAGCGACTTAGCAGCAGCAGCAGCAGCAGCAGCAGGCAGCCTGAGCTTATGTTTTTCACCTCTTGGATCATTTTTGAAATTTTTTTTCTTTTTAGTTGCTCAGTCTCTTTGTGACCCCATGGACTGTCACCCGCCAGGCTCCTCTGTCTGTGGGGCTTCTCCAGGCAAGAATACTGGAATGGGTTACCATTCCCTCCTCCAGGGGATCTTCCCAACCCAAGGATCGAACCCATGTCTCCTGCGTTGCAGGCGGATTCTTTACCATCTGAGCCACCAGGGGAATTTAGTGCTGGAGAAATGGAGGCCAAATTGCGGTTTTTAAAATTGAAGATAGTCATGGAAATCTAGGGAAAATCCAAAGTGAAAACAGTATTTCTCAGGTTTATTTTAACATATTTTCTGATAACAAAGAAGCCTAAGATATTTAAATTTTTTTCAGGTTGTTATCCAATTCTAAAATTTGAGGATAGGGCTTCCCTGGTGGTCTGGTGGTTAAGACTCCCCACTTCAATTGCAGGGGGTTTGAGTTTGATCCCTGGTTGGGGAACTGAATTCCTGCATGCTGCATTGTGTAGCCAAAAAAAAATTAAAATTCAAGGATATGACCAATTACACTAGTAAAGTTTTCTACTTGATTGAATAAATGTTGGTGCTCCTAGGAATTTTATTTAATATTGATGTAATTATCAGTTACTGAATATCTTATTCTATTTTTTCACTTGGTGTAAATGTAAAATAGAATGATTTGGAGATTTATAGCCAGACTAATCTGGATTGAAATTCCAGCTCTGTACTTAACTGTATTTTCTTGGACTAGTAACTGAAACTCTCTGAACCTCTCTTTTTTTCATCTTTAAATTAAGTGATAATACTCAGGAGTGGTATGATATTTAAGATGATATTTGTAAATTTTCTGACAAGTTACATATATACTATAAATATACTATGCATTTTAATTTTTCTTTAAAATATGTATATGAAAGCCCTTGGCTTAAATTAATAATTTGCTTTTCCTATTTGTGTCTTCTATAGAGGACTATAATAATTTTTATTTGGAAAATTCAGATGAACTATGGAATTAATTCTTAGCTAATTTTTGTGAGTAGATTTCTATTTCAAATGATTTAATTCAAGTGTCTTCAAATAACATTTCTGTCCTTTTTTCCTTTTGTTTGACCATTCTAGGAATATATAGACAGTTTTTTCTAGACAAAAGTTTTAAGGCCTTTTCAACCTGTTAAATGCCATAACCGTAGTTTAAACGTTTCCTCCTTTTATGATTTCTGAGTGTACTTTTAAAGTCAGACTCTTAGATCCTGTTATATATACTATCGCAGTAAGATAAAAGTGTTGAGCCAGAGCCTCAGGGCGCTAAGGTGCCTGAGATTGTCTCATTCTCAGAAGTGCCTGATATCTAAAACATTTTCCTAGAACAGATGTCAGGTTCATCTCCCACTTTTATTAGATGTCAAAATACTAGTCTCCAGATAATTTTACAGTTTTATTCAAATACTTAAACCATTTTATACGGTAGATTGTAAAGTACATTATTCAAAATTCTGATATTATTTATGACGTTTAAGAATTCATTTTACCGAAAGAAATAAAAATTTAATATTAACTTTTTCTTGAATAATTTAGAAATTATATTAAATTGTGTGGTTTTTCTATATTATTATTTATAATCATCAATATATTGTGTCATATGTTTTTAAAAGTGCTGATGGGATCTGGCTGAGTCAACACCCAGCTGAGAGATTCATGAATGATTCATTTTTTTATGAACATACCTTGTGTCAAGCAAGCAGCGTATACCATAAATACGTATTTTGCAGTCGAATTGAAAAGCCTGTTATTCGGTTTTGTGGGTGAATGTGGTATGGTAGAGTGTAACTTGTAACCCGTCACATGGAAGCTCTTTCGTAGAGCACTGTAAAATGAGACTGCCTGGTGGCTTGCTGCTGGGCTCCCGGGAAGGCGAGCCCGGGCGGCGGCCCTGCAGCGAGCCTCGGGAGTGAACGTGCTCTCCTCTCTCGCCAGGTGCAGCCGTGGCCGGCATTTACCGCGTGGCCGGGAAGAACATGGCCCCCTTGGAAGCCCTGGTGTGGGGCGTTGGGCAGACAGTACTGACTCTCATCATCTCCTTCTCAAGGATCCTCGCCACACTCTGAGGTTTCTGTGGGAATGTCTTTACTTCACATAAGGAAACAGACGTACAGATTCTCTGAAAACGGCATCGTTAGCGAGTGGGCGTGAGATGGTACAAGGACGTGGAAGGAGCGGGTCGAAACACAAGGCCTTGGGCCGTGTGGGAAGATCGCCCTCTGGTGTTCAATGATTGCACTACCGCACCGCACCTTACGTGCCTCCGTCCCGGGCAAGGCGCACTGCTGCGTGAAGCTACAAGAAAAAGCACCTTGTTTAGCTGCCAATCAGGTTAACACTGGTGTTGAATCATCATTCTTAACAGTGTTGTGTTAAGTTACAGGGACGTTTTGAAGAATTGATACATGTGCCAAACTTTTTTTTTTTTTTAACATTGATCATGTGAAATTTGCAAGTGTAGTTGTAGATGAGTGCTGTGAACATATTTGACATGAATTCAGGTGATGTAGTGAGAAATTTTGTTTTGTAATGCTAAATCCTGTATGAGTGCTGAATATCAAATCATTTATTATGAGACAAATTACCTGATTTTTAATGTTGAACGTTTCTGGGATTTAGGGCTTTCATATAAACTAGGTATTTATTGTTATTTACTTTATGTGGAAAATAATATTGAATGGAAAACTGCTAGACTCTTTCAAGGATTCAAAGTAGATCTATAGGGTGCATCCTTTTCACTCACTCAAAAAACACTCTTTAATAGTTTCCCTCATACATAAACATTCTGTTGCTATGAATTTAAAAACTTTTTGGGTCACACATATTGATTGTAGTTTGTGTGTCATGAAAATTTAATTTGAAAAATTTCTTATAAATTTTTTAAGAAAAATCTGAAATGCACATCCTATTCTTGATCCTTCTGAAGAAAGTTTCTGCCATGTATCTCATGGAGAAAACATCTTTACAACTGGTATCTCAGTGGGATTATATTACTTGTTGCATATATCTTGATTTTTGACAAAATGTAAGCAGTCTTTCATCCTGGAGTATCAAATGTATATAAAGAGTGGCCTAAATTAGGCTGTGAAAACAAGAAGCCTGACTTGTAGTTAAGAAACAAGTCATATAGGAAGAATAATGAACAATCTTATTTTGGCTGTGTGGTAGCATCATAATTTCTCTAAGTAAAAATTGGGGAATATAGTAAATAATTTTAAAATTTGGCAGTTACTCTCAGCATATCAGTACAGTGTTGAACATATATTTAAGTGATTCATTTCAGTTTTTCAACTCTTGTTTCATTCTGTTATTTAAATTTACTAGCATCTACAATGACATTTATTAGAATGAAAAGTTATTAGTATAAAACATTTTAAGAGGTTTTGGCCATATGTAATTGTATTTAAGAGTATAAGAAGTAAGGGAAGCATAGAAACTGGTTGAATTCGTCTCCTACTGAGACTTTTTCGAATACTAGATGCAATTATACATTGTTGTTTAGTTGCTATTTATGTCTGATTCTTCGCGACCCCACAGACTGTAGCCCCTCTCAGGCTCCTCTATCCATGGGATTCTCCAGGCAAGAATACTGGAGTGGGTAGCCACTTCCTTCTCCAGGGGATCTTCCTGACCCAGGGATTGAACACGCATCTCCTACATTGGCAAGCGGATTCTTTACCACTGAGCCACCAGAGAAGCCCATGATTGTATATATGTTAATTCAAAAGAAGAGCCAATTGCAGAAAATATGAAGGTATGGACAATCCAAAAGATAATCTCCATACACTAGCCTCACTCTTTTATAATCTAACTTGGTAACAAGTAAGTTTCTACTAGGTCCCATTCAAATTTAAGACCTTTGTTACCCATGACACCTTTTCTCTACCAAAAAGCAGAATATATCAACAACTCGATGATGTGTTGGGGGTATTTTTCCAGTATGGAAGCCAGTTTGGGGCAGGGTAATTTTAATAACACTGTGGTTTGGAAATCTGTTTTAATAGAAGCCAAGAAGCAACTATGCATTCTTAGAGATCTTTAAATCTTAAAGTGGATTATTTTTATTATGTTTAGCCTGAAATTAGTTTCACATGTTCTTTATATTCCTGATGTTTTCTTAAATTTAGGTCTAAATCTCCCAAGTCAACTTGACTTTTCCTTTTCTGTTAGATTTGAATCACTTTCTTCCTTTACTTTGGTTATTCTGTCAGTAATTTAAAGTGTTCATATTCCTGGGGAGAAATTATCAATAATGTATTGAAATTGAGATTCTACAGAAATGAGTATTTATTTTAACACGTGATTAGTTTATGTTTTCAGAAAGTTATCATGGTAAGGTAACTGGGGCACATGGTTCAGAATCTGAAATTAGCCAGAAAATAACTCGGACACGTTAAATGTATGGCTGCATGGACCAAAGAGATTTAAACTCCTGTTTTTGCTCTGGGATAGAAGTATAAAAAGGTGCATCAGTTTGTAGAGTGTCCTGCAGTCATCTCATTATCTAGTTGCTTTATATTATGAGCTGTGCGTGTGTGTGTGCCTGCACCTGTGCTCTTAACTTTGGGGGGAAGTTTTGGTTTCTTCCATTGTTTTTAGTTACTTTCATTGGGATTTTGTGCAACTGTTACTCTTCTGATGTGAAATGCAGCTGATAGTGTGAATGGATGAAATGTTTTAATAGCTGTTTCTATGAGATTTTTTTTAAAAGGTCAATGGTTTTCTTATAGAGGCAAAGAAAACATTTAATAATATATATCTACACACATATATGTCATTACACACACACATATATATGTAAAGCTGCTGTATATGAATAGAGTCTAATTGGAAAGCTTTTGTTCAGTGAACACTTTGATGTAATGGAGAATTTACTGTATTTGCTCAGTTGAATGATCTTTTAAACAGATTTGAGGGAGTTTGAGATTTTTGAATTGGGGGAAATTTTTCTTGGTTTCTTAGTGCTAGATATCCTTGTTTGTGATATAACAAAAGCCCATATTGATATATTTGGGTTATTCTTAAAATTTGTATGTGATTTAGCAGTAAACTTTTGTGTGTGTGTGGTAAATGCAAGAGGGAAGGGGGGCTGAGAGCCTCGGCAGTTTATAGATCTTTATCTTAAGAAATGCTAATAAAATATGGCTGACAGTGAAATCAGTTCCTCGAGAAAGAGACTCCTGTCTGCCCAAACTAATCATTAATTACTTAACACACTGGTTAGAAATGTCCATAGATCAGAGTTAGGGGGACTCATCTGAGCTACAAGTGATGCTTAAAATTTAAAATGCTTTAAATGAAGAAGGTGCCAGCAGTCCCCCCTGGACAATTCCACTGGTTGTCTAGAATAACGTGAGTTCTAAATTTGGGCCATATTCCGTGTTCACACAAGTTAATTACTCTTACTTTAGATCTGTGTGTTTACCGAGCAGGTTTACAGTTTGTAACCCAGTGTGGTTTCTTGGTATTTGCAGAATGTGTTTCCACCATCCTCCCAAAATGTGAAGATTTTGTTTGTACTTTAAGTGAGAAATAAAGAAATGAGCTACCCTGTATATCCTATTTGTGGTATAAGGAACAAGAACAAGTTTAAAAAAATGTTCTTGGAAAACGTCTTTAGAGATTCTCACCTGTAATAAAGATCGGGAGAATGGAGCTGCCAAGTCAATGTGCCCAGGCTGGCACTTACATACCAACTAATTCAATTTTGTAAGCATTTTTGGTGGATCTAATATATACAAAGTGCTGAGCCTAGTATTTTCTGTCGTAAGCACAAGGACGCCTCCAGATGGGATCCCTGCGCTTGAGTCCACCAAGAGCTTCTGAGACGGTTTAAATCCTAAAACAGTTGGGAGAACATCCTGCTTCTCGTTGAGAGTTTAAGTCCTTCTCCCCCAGCCCGCGCCCTCCCCCAGTTCTGACTTTTCACCAAGTGGAATTTTAGAAACTGAGACCCCACTGCTGTGGCACAGCGACGAGAACACTGGAACCACGCCAGCGACGCAGGCTTGAACCCAGGACCTCTCACTTGCTGACCGTTTGTTTACGGTGGAAGTGCGTAGTTTGCCCTCCGTTTCTGTGGTTCCACATTCAGGGATTCAGCCAACCTTGGATGGAAATATTTGGAAAGAAGATCCAGAAAGCTCCAAAAAGCAAAATGCCCCCACACAGAACATTTTCATAGTGTTTACACAGCATTTACATTGTGTGAGGTACTATAAGTAATCAAGAGGTGACTTAAAGTATATGGGAGGGTGTGTGTGGGTTAAATGCAAGGGCTGCACCATTTTCCATAAGGACCTTGAGCATCCTCAAAGTTTGGTACCCACGGGGGTCCTGGAATCAGTCCCCTGTAGATACTAAGAAAATACTCAGTATTTAATAGGAAATGATCAATAGATAGTCATTTTAATTTTTTAAATTAAACTTTGCAAGACCAAGTAAATACATTGTTTTGTAAGATTCATCTATTGTCTTTCATTTCCATATTTCCCCTACATGTATTTTAAGAAAGAAACTTAAAAAAAAAATTCTCTTATGTTGCTTTCTTTACCTACTTTCAACCTCTTTTTTTTTTTTTTTTAAATCAGCAGATATTTTTCCAAGAGTGCTTCTGGGGGCTGGTGGTGATAGAAATGGTCAGGGCAGGCAGAAATCAGTATCAGGCTGTGCGTATTACTAGTTAAAACAGGAAAGGTGAGAAGTGGCCGGGACTTACCCCTTATTTTCTCTGGCTTGCGTAATATCCATTGAATCTCTACTGCATGCAGCTTACTCTGCTCGTTCTAGGGGTGGGGAGGTTACCCCTCGCCCCTGCATCCACCTCTCTCCTGCCACCCCAGCCTGCAGGAGAACATACCTCGGCAGTGCTGTCTGCCACGTCCCTCCTCCCCTGGAGCAAACGTGCTTCAGCCCTACTTGTTGTTTGTTTGTTTTTAACTTAAAAGGTAATACTTTTGTTTTAAATTTATGTCCATTTTATAATTCAAGAGATAATAAGATGTTGAGGACTTTCTGAAATATTCTCAAGCCACTTGACTCTTGTAACAAACGTATCTCTCTGAAAGTCTTAGAATTCTTCAAAGAGTCGCTATTTGTTTTTAAGATGTGAAGAATGTGGAAGGTTACTGAAAACATTCTAGTGACCTAGATTGCAGAGAAGTTTGGCAACACTTGGGTAACTGGGTAAATGGTTTCAAGACTGAGAATCTCTGTGGTTGAAATTGACTAGCAATTTCCCTTTTCCTGTCCTTTTTATAACATTGTGGAGGAAGACGGCAGCATAAAAAGGACAGTATTTGATTAAAAAATGATAAAAATTTTCAAACATGTAGTAGTATTTATAGCAGGGGGAAGTTTAAAGATGGGAAGAAAGGTTGGAAGGGTAACGCACAAAAACAGACACATTTGACGAAACACGCTGCATTATGTGAACACAGGTTCCCCTTCTGTTAAGACTACAGATGACACCGCGTGAGTATGTTTACTGCATGTTTGCAAAACGTGTTTCTTTATATGTGAGACTAAACGCACCACAGAGCATTTGAAATCGTCCTGCGGTTTCGTGCGTGTGGTGGCCGGTTTGCCTCACTCACTCAGAGATCTCTGTTCAGTGTCGGCAACACAGTGTTTTTGAGGAGGTGGCTGAAGCTGTTGTCTAAAAATTTATTTATGAATTTGTTTAGAGAAAGTAACGCTTAATATATACAGTATTTTCTGTAAATGTGGAGATAAACCGGTTAATACATTATTAGATTAGTGGAAACACCCAAATTTCTCAGTGTGCTGAGCTGTAACCATCTCCTCCCCTGAGTACAGGGGCCTCGTTTTCACGTTCTTTACGTTCATTGCATGTATGCTGAGGTTTCATAATAACCCTGTCTTGATTTTTGAGAACTAATTTAGCAGTTTTTTTTTTTTAAATATTCCTCCCTCTTCCATACAGGTATCATATGGGGTAGTTTAAACATATGTACAGTTTGTTGATAGAATCAGAAGTGCTGGTTTAGAAGAGAATGTTCTCAACACCTTACAGTTATGCAGCTGTAATCTTGCTGAAAATTAAATACTGTAAGCAAATCAAGACAGCATGGACCTCCTATGTGTTTTTTTTTTGTTTTTTTTTTTTTAGGATTGTGTCCTGTACCAATATATATCTCCGCTCAGAGGTGACTTGACTGTCCTCTTCTGGGGACTGCGTTTAAGTATGTAACTGAAACTGGGAAGCAGTGTAACATAAATACATAGGAAGAGGAGCTATCATGTATAATCACCATAACTGTAACACTCTTTCTTCTGAACATATTGCATATTGGTAATTTCTAAAGATCATCCCTTTTTTATAGCCCTGTATAAATGAATGGTAACTTGATAGTACTGTTGGTGGTGAGAAGTTTCCTTTGTCTTTAACATATTTATACGTCATCACTAAGTATCTTTGGGTAGGGACATTTTTAAGTTTTCTCCATAGAAGGCAAAAGAGAGGCACCTGTTTGAATTAAAAATGATTTACTTTCAATACTGGAGGAGTTGATAGTCTGATTGTTGATGCTTTCTTAGTATTTGTGATATCACATGCATTTACACTGGAGGAAATTTTAAAGTTCTGGCTGTCTCCCAAACACACACATACACACACACGAGCTCTGCATATTTAGATGAACAGTATACAATTCCACAGTATTTTTCATTTTAGTCATTTAATTAACTAGGTTAAAATTCATAGGATTCTACCATGAAGTATTAACTCCTGACTCTAGTCATTCTAGAACAAGGGGATCAACTGTATCTCAATCAGCTAAAATGTTCTTATTTACATAGCAAAAATATAGTTTGCCTGATAGGTATTACAAACTCACTTGCAAACTGTGTTAATGCTCAGACCACTGATGGATCATTTAGTAAACCACAGTGCAGTTTTTAAAAGCTAAATGATGCCTTAGTGCCTTGGAAGTTAAGATACTTTCGCAAAGTGAATTTAGCAGAATTCAGGATTGGTATGCCTGTTGCTGGGAATTCAGAGCTGAGGAAGGATGTAATTGAATTAACTCCTTGTGGTTTAGTAAACAGTTATTTCATCCTTGACAGATGACAACTGCTTTCATTACATTATCATGATGTGTGGTGTTTGTTCTTTTTTTTCCCTCTTTCCAAGTAAGTTTGAAATGGGAGAAAATGTAGTCAAGACAGTTAAATGTGGAATGTTAAAACTTGGTTTTGTTGTGAACTAGAGACGCTAGCATGAACAGTGTCAGCTTCGTATTGTAGTTCAAGGGCAGACGCTTCATGTCACTTTTAGGAATATGTTTACCATCAGGGACTTTTTGTTTTTTACTCTAGAAACACTTAATGTACTGTGAAACTTAAAGACAGGAAGAAGAAACCTTGGAGGGGTGTGCACAAAACAAAGGTTTATGTGATGAAGTAACCTGCATTATGTGAACACAATGTTCCCCCTTCTGTTAAGACTGTAATCTACACTGTATGAGTATGTGTACTGCATGTTTACATAATACAGTTTAATTTTGAAGGGTTATTTAAAAAGTATGTTTATTTATAATACCTAACAAGCTGTAAATATTGTATACTATTGATTTTTAATTTTATATAAGCAATTTTTTATTTCCAACTCATGTACAAATCCCATGGTGTATATAGTGTACTTTCCCGGAGAACACAAACTTTGCAGTGAATTTTAATTGTAGTAAGCATCGGGTTTGATTGTGGTAAGCATAGAAGTGTTGATCTTTATTTTTAAATTATTTTCCACCACTCATTTTCTTCAAAGGGCAGCAATAAATATATGCAAGTTATTTTTGATTTACAGAACGTTGGTCTGCAAAGACAAGGTCTAGGTTCCAATTCATTGCTTTACAGAAAAGATGCACAATTAACTTCACACACCGTCTAATCTCAGGACCATTTCTGAGGTCCGTATGTGTCTCTCCGCTTTGTAATGTACAGGGTGAACTCTTTACTGATACACACAGAACAACTGTTAAAAGCGAATCCAGCACTTAAATGTCATTACACAGAATTTATTGGGTTAAAATTTGTAATATACAGTATTTTAATAAAGTTTCTGTATTCAACTTCATGCACTTATATATAAATAAACCTGTCTTTAAAAGCTTTATAGGGTGTGCATTTCTTTATGACATACATTTTCAACTCATTCCTTGCGGACTCAAACCTGACACAAAGCTAAGTGTCTCCTCTTATCCTTTGGTCGGCTTTTCTGGGCCAGTTTTACACTGGATTTGGAAGACAGCACTGAGAAGTTGATCACATGTAAGAGACAAACCCGGCCTACTTCACAGTTTTACGGAGGACAGTGCCAGGCCACATAAGCATCTACTTCTAAGAATCACTGTTTTAAAGAGCCCATTGTCACTTTTATTAATAAATGACTACCCTTTACTGAGTACTTAGTCTGTTAGACACCTCATAGGCATTCTTTAACACTTACGTAGCCTTTCAGGCTAAGTGGATTACTAAGAATTCTGAAGGTAATCCTTCACTTTATGAGTGACACATTTGAGGTTCAGAGAGGGTGAGCAGCTTCTCAAGGTCACACAGCTAATAATGCTGAAGTGGGCTTTTCTTATTTTATTACCTATATTTTCCCCCACTGTGCAGTGCTGGTTTCTGCGAAGTATCAGGGAGCCTGTAATGAGATTGGTCAGTCACTCAGTCGTGTCCGACTCTCTGCAGCCCCTTGGACTATACAGCCCATGGAATTCTCCAGGCCAGAACATGAGTGAGTAGCCATTCCCTGCTCCAGGGGATCTTCCCAATGCAGGGATCGAACCAGGGTCTCCTGCATTGCAGGCAGATTCTTTACCAACTGAGCTACCAGGGAAGCCCTGTAATGAGATAAGACAAAGACCAGCTGGCATTACGGGGATTTGAAAAATCATCCTCAGGATTTGTATTGCCAAATCTAAGCATATTTTGAATTTTTGTTGGGGATTCCTAAGGCATGGTACTAGTTACCCAGTTGCTGCTGCTGCTGCTAAGTCACTTCAGTCGTGTCCGACTCTGTGCGACCCCATAGACGGCAGCCCACCAGGCTCCCCCGTCCCTAGGATTCTCCAGGCAAGAACACTGGAGTGGGTTGCCATTTCCTTCAATGCATGAAAGTGAAAAGTGAAAGTGAAGTCGCTCAGTCATGTCCGACTCTTTGCGACCCCATGGACTGTAGCCCACCAGGCTCCTCCGTCCATGGATTTTCCAGGCAAGAGTACTGGAGTGGGGTGCCATTGTCTTCTCCGAGTTACCCAGTTAGGGTCCACTAATCTCCAGCCTAAGAAGAGATTGGGGCCAACAAAGCCAGTCACTGTAATTGTTAACAAACCCTGCTGGTATGAAAACTTGATTAACTTTAAAAATTGTGCAAAGAAAGTATAAGTAAACTTTTTTTTTCCCCCACGTATACTGACTTATTTCATGTATCGCTTCATTAAAATGTATTTTCTTTTTTCTAGGTAACTTCTTCATTCAACCATAAGATTTATAAAATTATTAAATAAATTTTCCTTCCTGACCATGAGTCTTAAAAAGTCCTTAAAATAAAAATCTTGAGATTAAAATTTCCCTTTTTGATTTTGTTCTTTTGGGCTCTTGAAGTAATATTTTTATAGTATTTTTGTAAAAGGAAATCTGTCTTTGGGTATCTTGATAATTCACTGAGCATCGAAAGAAAGCATTGGATTTCATATCTGTTGCCACCCATTTAGAACAAGACCAGGGGTGGGGGGGGGGGGCAATTAATCTAGAAGAAAGATCCTCAGTTCTTAGACGTAACTTGTTTTCTTTCTTCCTTTTTAAAAAAAGTTTATATTTTTGGCTGTGCCAGGTCTTCGGTGCTGCACGCAGGCTTTGCTTTCTCTAGTTGCGATGAGTCGGGGCCACTCTTCATTGCGGCACGCGGGCCTCTCACTGCGGCGACTTCTCTTGTGCAGACGGAGCGCGAGCAGCAGTGGCGTCAGACCTGCTCAGTGGTAGTGGCACATGGGCTCAGTCGCCCTGTGGCTTGTGGCACCTTCCCGGACCAGGGGTCAACGCGTGTTCCCCTCATTGGCAGGCAGGATCTTAGCCACTGGACCACCAGGGAAGTCCTGAGCGTGTTTTCTGATGGAGAATGAGTTCTTGGGGAGGAGGAATATCTCAGACTTATCAAGTGGACACTTAGATGTTTTAAAGTTGTGTATATGCTCAGTTACTCAGTCGTGCCTGACTCTCTGAAACCCCATGGACTGTAGCCCGCCAGTCTCCTCTGTCCATGGGTTTTTCAAGGCAAAAATAACTGGAGTGGGTTGCCATTTCTTCCTCCAGGGGATCGTCCCGGCCAGGGACTGAGCCTGCGCTTCTTGCATCTCCTGCATTGGCAGACAGTCTTTACCACTGGAGCCACCTTTGAAGTTGAACATTTGTTAATTCATAAAATAGTACCTAAGGTTTTAGGGTATAAAGAAGAAGGTAAACAGGACCTATGGCAGATTTGAGGAGTAGAACTGAGGTTTATATCCAGCTTCTATCAGAATCTTAACAGAATAATCTGTCCCATTTTACTATTCCTGTTTGTCTACTTTTAATTTTCTATATTCTTTGTTCTTGGGGCTTCCCTGATGGCTCAAGTGGTAAATAATCCACCTGTCAATGCAGGAGATGCTGGCTTGATCCCTGGGTTCAGAAGATCCCCTGGAGAGGGAAATGGCAACCCACTCCACTATTCTTGCCTGAAGAATCCCATGGACAGAGGAGCCTGGCAGGATACAGACCATGAGGCTGCAAAAGAGTCGGACACGACTTAGTAACTAAACAACAATTCATAGTTATCATTTTTCTTTTGGCCAATTTTATGAATATTCTTCAGGCTCAGAGTTCTAGGGATTGAATTGTAAAATGGAAATACATTAGTTGGTTTTCCTGCAAAGAGAGAGTTTTATCACTAGATGGTGTAACAGTTCTATTTCATTTTATCCTGGCTTTTGGCCATTCTTATCTGTGAACCAACCCTAATTAAATCAGCCTATACTTCTGGACTCATCTCTATAAGATATATTAATGTATGTTTTTCTGATAAAGATACATGTGAGGAAATGAAATACAAGAAAAACCAAGAGTTTCCAGGTTGTCACTAATTTTCCAAAGAAGGTTAAGATACAGTGTTCAGGGGTCACTTACAAATTGGAAAACCACATTAACTTTATGATTTTGGCAGGTCATTAATCTGGACCTTGATTTTTCTATTTTTCGTAAATTCATGCTCCAGCTCATTGCATAATGGTCTTTAAAAGTCTATACTTTGGTGATTTTTAATTGCAGAGTTGGTCAACCTGTTGGGATAAAAGGAATATACCTGTGTATCACAACCAGTCTTCTACTGTGAAACTTGGTTTTGAATTCCTGTTCTGCTATTTAGGATTTTAACTTGGCCAGGTTGGTTCACTTCTGTGATCTTCAGTTACCTCACCAGTGAATGAGGTAATATCTCCTGTTGCAGGGGGCGCTCAGCAAACACCCTGTCCCATGGGCTTCCTCCTCTCTTGAATCCTGTGCAGGAGGAAGGTTGATGTCCTCCTAGACTTTGCCGTGAGTTTTGATAGTAAGTCCAGGTACCTCTATTTCAGAGTCGTTTCCATACCGTGCACGTTGGGATTTTACAGAGGACTTGTCTCAGGTTTAAACCGTCCCATTGAACCGTGTGCTGCTTTGGCAGCAAAGTTTGCTGAGAGAATTTTTCAGAAACAGACCTCAGTGGGAAACAGCCTGCTTAGAAAACAGTGGATAAACTTGCTCAGCTAGCAAATTCCTTGCATTCTCAAAACCAAATATGTACAAGATAAGGAAGCCAAGGCAGTCAGCACAAAACCCCTGAAAGATGCTCTTGACTTGCCTGCCGGCTGCCTGCAGTCATCAATCACCGTGATCCTGCTGCAAGCGGGCTTCTCGGCTTTGCTTGTTCTGCAGAGATGGTGTTGGTCTCTTCAGCTCCAGAGAGTCCAACCTGAAAAGCACAAGTCTCAGTACACAGCGTGGTCTGTAGTGGCCTCGGAGACACACGTGCGCTCCAGGTCATTAAGGAAATCAGGACAGCACTTAAGAGACCAGAGAAAGGACCAAACAGATTTTCATAAAATGGCAGAGCTCCTGTCCCTTTTGCTTTTTTTTTTTTTGGTGGGAATTAGTATCAATGGGTAGGACTCTAGGATGTCTTACAAGAAGACACCTGTATTGTCTTTGTTGTTGTTTTAAGATTTTTTTTTTTTTAAATATGAGCCATTTTTTAAGTCCTCATTGAGTTTGTTACAAAGTGCTTCTGTTTTATGTCTTTGCTTTGGTTTTTTGACCTTGAGGCCAGGGATCAAACCCGTATTCCCCTGCATTGGAAGGCAAAGTCTTAACCTCTGGACTGCCAGGGAAGTCCCACGTGTGTTGTCTTTGATGTGGGAAATAAGGGAAGATAGAGAGATGGGTCAGAGACATTGTAGGGCTGAGAAAACACCAATTTTGGGAGACTTCAGACTGTTGAAGGCCCTATGTGTGTTGACAGAGTGGGAGGGTATCAGACCTGGGACTTCTCCCTAGTTCTGACTTCTTGCGCACAGGAAGCCTCATGTTAGACTTAGTCTATGACCACATCTTCTGCAGTAAACATGAAAATATCAGTTAGCTTCTCTTGTCTTCCCTTAAATGCAGGTTGAAACTTTCAATGGGACACCATCAGTTTAGGTCTGTTATTCTTGGACATTTTAAAACCTGGACCAGTTTGACACCTTGAACTTGACATTTGCCATACCTGCTACAGCTTTAAGCTTTAGTGCATCTGTAGATGTATTTGGAGCTTGCCTAAGCTGGAGACTTTTTGCCAGGTGAGTGAGAAGAGATGAGCATTTCACATCGAAAGCACAGCTTCTGTTGTACTTTTTAACAAGTATTTGGAGGAGCTATACAGGCCCATTTTATTGATAAGGTACCCCTATGTTGGCATTCAGCTTCCAAATCATTTTCACATCTCTCATTTTACTCTCACAATTTGTTTTATTTGGGGGAAAGGGAAAAGTGCTTTTAAAAAAAAATCAAAGCCATTTACCTGATTAAGCACAGGTCTCTCATGAGACCTGGGCAGCTATTTGGACAAATGCCAATACAAGAGCAGACTTGAAGTAGCCATAGCAACTCGGGAGCCTGAAGGGATCCCGGTGGAAACTGACCACTTTCTGGGTAACCCAGGACTGGCTCACTCTCCTGCCACAAGGCTTTGGCTTCAGACGTTTTGAGAAGGGATGCAGAAAGACCCCAGTGTGTTCACACAAGTTCTTCCTGGGGCATTAACCTGTTTTCTTCTATCAGAAGTATCCTACTTATATCAGACATCTTCAGTCGTCAGCGTATACACCACAATGTCGACAGACGCTCGTTATCAGCAGAGGTGCCCCCACATTTCATCGTTTCCCAAGTTTTCATTTAACTAAGCAGATTATCCCTTTCATTGTTCAAACCTCTTGATCTTCAGAGACCCTGTGTCACCTCAACTGATTTATGCCCACCGCCCGTGATCTGGACAGGGAAAGTTGCCACGTCGAGGCAAAACATGTACGTCTTCCTGAATATTCTGAAACCAAAACGGACCAAAAGAAGAAAGGGTAGTTTCGGTATCCCAGGAACGGGAGGCAGGGTCTGATGTCCGCAGGCGGGGGCCGGCAGGGTGTCAGCAGCGGGTTCGTTGGCTGAGATGGAAGAAATGAACAGTGTGCCGATTAACCTCAGAATCAGGATCAAGTGAAAAAATGCATCCACCCGAGACCTCGGAGATCTGTTTGTGGTATTTGAAAATGCACTGGGGAAACCGTGAAAAGCTTGAACAGAAACTTAGATGACAACAGTGCCCATAAATAAAAGACCAGCTCAACATTATGGAAGGACAAGAGGCAGAGAGAAGAAACCGCCAAGTAACCCTGAAAGAATTGGTTGTTGATGAGCCTTAGGGTTTTGCTGTTGTTAGTTGCTCAGTTGTGTCTGACTCTTTGCGACCCCATGGACTGTAGCCCAACAGACTCCTCCGTCCATGGAATCTCCCAGGCAAGAATACTGGAGTGGGTTGCCATTTCCTTCTCCAGGGGATCTTCCCGACCCAGGGATCGAACCCACGTATCCTGCCTTACAGTCAGATTATTTGCCACTGAGCTGCCAGGGAAGCCGCACTTTGCAAATATCTCTATATTTTAAAGTGTTTCTTTCTCCAATATAAACCTCGTCTTCACTCACCATCTCCAGAAGGGGGCAGACATGGTCAAGAGTCAGAGGGTTTCTTTCCACGCAGAGTAGATGGAGAATTAAGATGGATCAAGTAGATAAGATTTTTTCCGAAAGGTCCCCAAAGTTAACAAAATAAGCCCTTCAAGATTCAGTCACTACAGCTGGGCTTTTTCCATAAACTGAAATGAGGACAATCTAGCTAAAGATAAATTTGTTTCTCTTAAATATGACTACAGTGTCTTTAATATTGGAACATATCAAATATCAACCTGAGAAATACATCAAATCATTTGGTGAGGTTCCAGTTTTATGATGTACACCTTGAAAAATTTGATGGTTATCTTGGCTGTTATTAATCCAGTCTGGGCTCATCCTTTTGTCCAAAGCTGATAAATAAATATGCTGGCTTTTTATACGCTGATAAATTTGGTAAAATAAGGCCCATTCTCTTTACAACTTCCCCAGCTTCTCTCTTTTTTAAGCCACAATGATACTGGAGTCAGACTAAATGTAAACAGCCTGTGTTAACTATGTGCTGAAGAGCCCTCACCTGGAGGGGCTTTTGAGGAAAAGAATCAGTTGGACAAGCAAGTCTGATCAGACTTACTTCCTATGCCCCTGTCTTAGAGATTCACAATTCACACATATATTTAAAGACTGAAACATTTTGAGTCAGGAAACCCTATTTGTCTTTGTTTCATTGCCATGAATTCTCTGAAAAACGTCTATCGCAGTAAGAGAAATCTCGCTTGCTGATTCTGTGGACTTCTAGAAAGCTTTCCCAAGCATTTTTAAAGTTCTACCTGGTGTCCCCAGGCAGATCTCTGGCTCAGTCACACTCAGTCTGAAGCAGGGTTTTCATATCTGAGTGTTAATCTCCAGTGTTGTTCCTCTCGCCTCCAGTGTCTGTTGATGTTAGGTCCCCATCCTTCGCTTGGCCCTGGGACTCTGGAACCTTCTCAGCCCTGTGTTTTCATATGCGGCAGGTCTCTGCCAGGTTCCTCCTCACTTACATGTCCTTTAGGCGTTTCCTGGGCCCAAGTTTCCTGGATAATGTTTGCTGCGTATACTGCTACTGCTGCTCCTAAGTCTCTTCAGTCGTGTCCGACTCTGTGCGACCCTGTAGACAGCAGCCCACCAGGCTCCCCCGTCTCTGGGATTCTCCAGGCAAGAACACCGGAGTGGGTTGCCATTTCCTTCTCCAATGCATGAACGTGAAAAGTGAAAGTGAGGTCGCTCAGTTGTCTCCGACTCTTAGCGATCCCATGGACTGCAGCGCACCAGGCTCCTCCATCAATGGGATTGTCCAGGCAGGAGTGCTGGAGTGGGGTGCCATTGCCTTCTCCTTGCTACATACGGGCCCGGCTTAATGTTGGTCATACTAAGTGGGACCCTCATAGGAAATCCAAGGTTGCGTCTGAAAAGTGTCCAGTGAGAGGTGCAGGCTAACTATCTCAGCATTTCCCCCAAGGAAGAGACCCTGGGGGCTGGGAAAGTCAAGGCAGCTTCACAGAATACATAGCGATAGGTCGGACCCTGAAGGCTGTTTCTAAAGACAGAAGTGGAGTGGAAAGTGGAGTGGAAAGTGAAGAGGAAAATGGCGGACACAGCCAGTTCAGGCGGGACAACGAGGGAAAGCCAGGCGGGGACGGGGACGTGTCAGGTGAGTCACGGACAGGTGAGGCTCGAGGGGGAGACCGTGGAAGGCAACACGAAAAGGGAAGCACATGCCAGGCATCAGCGCTCCGAGCCAGGCACGTGAGCTTGAATTTTCTCCCACAGGCAGAGGAGAACCACTGAAACTGTGTCAGAAGGAAACGTGCTCTCCTCGCGAAACGAGCTTCGGAAGGCGAGTGGGGAGCCCCGTCAGCGCTTTTACATCATCCGTGTGTCCGCTTCCTCGGTGTTCGTGGGAAAGAACAGGGGCTTCTGAGTCAGAATCCTTGACCGGTTCCCACCTATTATGGCCATGTATAAGCTTGAGAAAGTTTCTTCATCTCTCAGAGCCTCAGTTTCCTCGTGTATGAAATGATTTAAGAAGCGACCTCAGGGTGTTGTGAGACTTCAACAGTGTGTATGTACTACATACTGCGGACTGAGTCACTTCAGCAGTGTCCGGCGCTTTGCGACCCCATGGACTGTAGCCCGCCAAGCTCCTCTGTCCATGGCATTCTCCAGGCTGGAATACTGGAGTGGGCTGCCGTGCCTGCCTCCAGGGGATCTTCCTCACCCAGGGATTGAACCCATGTCTCTTACATCTCCTGCATTGGCAGGTGAGTTCTTTACCACTAGCCCCACCTGGGATAGTGCTGTTGGAATAAATCCCGGCTTGCAGACAGCTTCATGAAGTCATGCACATGGAGATCATTCTGACCTGCATTTTCCAGCAACACGACGGGCGTGCTCCCCCGTCAGCTGCTTGCGTCTCAAAGGATGCGAGTCTGCACTGCCCTAACTGCCCGTGACAGAGAGAATCTTGCTGCTACCAGTATTTTTCTTTCCTAACCTGAGTTGTTGCATTATTTTGGTTGCTGTTGAGGCCCTTATCTCTCGTTCTCCCCATTAGCACTCGTGTCTGCTGTCAACAGACAGAAGCAGCCACCTGGACTGGCTCTGGGAGCGAGACTTCTTGAAACCCAATCTGCCCAGCTGCCTCCCAAGCAAAGAAGACGGTCAGAGGGAGGTGAAACCCGTTGACCCCAACCCGGCAGGTTTGCCTAGAGCTGGAAAACTCAAATTCCCTTCGTGGCCTCTCCCTTTCTTCTTTTAAAGCTGGTTAATGGAGGGAAGGAACGCCTGATGGGAATTCTCTGTAATATCTCTTATCAGAACACGACCTGGATTCAAGGCACTGCAAATTAGTTCAAGCCAACTCGTATGCATGAGAGTTTATTTTATACCATAAGATACTTAGTGAATAGTTAGTACATGCCAGAGATGTATTTAGTCCTTTGATGTATTATTTCGCTCCTTACCCTATCTCTGCACATTGGGATTTTATCAAGTTAATTTTAACTTCTTCCCATCAACCCAGGCTCTCTCCTTCTGGACTGAAGGCCTTACTTTCTACTCACATGGTAGCTCTTTACTCACGTGTCCATTTGGTTCCTTGTTTCTGACCCCGCACCTCCCAGTTCGGCCTCCCCCCAGGCACAACACCCACCAGCTCAACCTGCTCCAGGCAAGGGGTACTTGGACTTGGCTCTCTGGACAAGAGTTGAGTAGGCTCCAGGCCTCGGGGAAATAGCCAGAGGAGAAGGAGGGCAAGCTGGGGGAGGAAGGGCAGGAAAGAGAGAGCTTGATGGATTCCTGGGGGAGTCTTGACCTGGTAAGACATCCTTGCAATGACATAGAAGAAAGGGAGGTAAGATTGTGGGTCTAAGGGTAAGTAGGTGGTATTGATACAATTCCATGTTATGTTATTATGAAATGATTACACACACACACACACACACACACGCATTTCCAGTAGAAAACATCCCTCTCCCCTTAAGAAGGAGGAACACTGGAACAGGGCGGTCTTTGAGTTAGTGGCTCTTGCTGTTGGCTTCTTGTGTGGCGCTTAACTATGCATTTCCTCATCTTATAGGGACAGGGGTAATTTTCATAAAGAATATTCCTTGTCCATGTTTGCGTTTTTGTATGCCTCAGAAGCCCAAATCTTGCTAAACGTTGAAGCTTATATTTTACCATTTAAAATTTCCTACCATTAATTGCATTTGTAATAACATATCACATCTTTCAAATCAACCTGATACCAGCAGGATTGTCAGAAGGTCTTCCTGGATTTATAAAGAGGTATTCAGATGCTTTCAGTGCTAGGTGATAAACAAGCTGAAAATAGATATCAGTAAATATTTTATGGAGCTAATAATTTGTTTTTAAAGTAAAACATTTGTCACGAATGATACCTGCAGTGAGTAAAACATTTTCCTTTGTTTTATTAAAACATTAAATAGCTGCACTAAGACTTTTGGAATGCCTTATAGCTGTAATTTATGAACTGCAGATTAGATCACAGTGTCACATCAGTGTTACATTTCTTGAATGTGAGAACTAAACTGTGTTCATGTGAGAAGATATCTTTGTTCTCAGGCAAACACTGGTATGTTCAGGGGTAAAAAGGAACAATGTTTGTAACTGACTCATATTAGTATTAATGTCGGGCTTCCCTGGTGGCTCAGACAGTAAAGAATCCACCTGCAATGAGGAAGACCTGGGTTTGATCCCTGGGTTGAGAAGATGCCCTGGAGGAGGGCATGGCAACAGGCTCCTGAAGAATTTCTTCAGTAATTCTTGCCTGAAGAATCCCAAGGACAAAGGAGCCTGGCGGGCTACAGCCCATGGGGTTGCAAAGAGTTGGACATGACTGAGCAACTAAGCACAGCAATACCAACATTATGTATTATATTAATATTTATACATTATATTAATAATTATATATAAAGGGAGAGTGAATGATAAAGCACATGTGGATCAATGTTAAAATCTGGTTTATCTGGATAAAGACAGTATGAGGGCTCTTTGTATTATTTTAACAACTCTTCTGTAACTTTGAAATTATTTCAAATAAAAAGTTTAAAACATATATATATATATATGGTCATGTATTAGATACAGTTGTCCCCTGGACCCTTGGGGTCTGGCTCCAGAACTCCCATGGATACCAAAATCTGAGAAAGAAGGCCCTCACATAAAATGGCATGTTTGTGTTCAGTCCTTCAGCTGTGTCAGACTCTGCAACCCCATGGACTGTAGCCTGGAGGGCTACAGTCCATGGGATTTTCCAGGCAAGAATACTGGGGTGGGTTGCCATTTCCTTCTCCAGGGGGTCTTCCTGAACCAGGGATTGAACTCGGTTCTCCTGCATTGTCAGGCGTGTTCTTTACCACTGAGCTTCCAGGGAAGCCCGTGAAACAGCACAGTGTTTGCATGTAACCTATGCACATCCTTCTGTATATTTTACATCATCTCCAGATTGCTTACAATACCTAATACAATGAAAATGCTATGTAAGTAGTTGTATATAGTTGTCCATGTGCAGCAAATTCAAATTTTGGTTTCTGGAACTTTCTGGAATTTGTTTGATCCACTGTTGGTTGGATCCAGGATGCAGAGCCTGAGGACATAGAGGGCCAACTGTATGTATCTGGATGTATAATCTGTTCATGTTTTGAATTTAACCTTTAGACTGAGAAGGCTCCAGCTGATATTATCATGAAACAAGCTGAGTCAGCTGATTCGGGTATAGGGTGTATTTGCCATCTTCACGCTGCGTTGGGAGGCTGCCTCCCCACCAGGCGTGCCCGTAAGTGCAGGAACCCTGAGAGTTCCCTGAGTTTCCTGTTGTGAGCTGACATTCGCTTTCCCTGGCTCACTGTGTTCCCTCATTATCACAGAAAGAGAAGAAGCAGGAGCTCTTTCCCAGCAGCCGTAAAACGCCAGCTAAGTGGCTTATTTGCAAATTGCCAAATACAACCACGAGGTTATTTCTACACAAAAATCCCTGTGTAAACAAGTCTCCAGGACCTCAGGATTCAAATGACATGAACCTATGAAAAAATCCTGGGATTGACAAATAAAACTACTGTACATAAAATAGATTTACTGTTTAGCATAGGGCACTGTGTTCAACATCTTGTAATAATGTATAATATTACATTATTATACATTATTCTTACACAATTACAGGAATATTATCTGAAAAAAATAGCTGAATCACTATGTTATACATCTGAAACTAACACAGTATTATAAATCAACTACACTGCAATTTTTTAAAAAGTTCTTGGCATCCAGATGACCAAAAGCATGTGAAAAGATGCTCAACATAATTAATCATTCAATTCAGTTCAGTTCAGTTGCTCAGTTGTGTCCGACTCTTTGCGACCCCGTGAATCTCAGCACGCCAGGCCTCCCTGTCCATCACCAACTCCCGGAGTTCACTAGAGAAATGCAAATCAAAACTGCAGAGAAGTGTCACTTCATACCGCTCAGAATGGCCATCATCAAAACATCTACAAACAGTAAATGCTGGAGAGGGTGTGGAGAAAAGAGAGCCGTTCTACACTTTGGGTGGGAATGTAAATTGGTACAGCCATTGTGAAGGATGGTATGGAGGTTCCTTAAAAAGCCAAACATAGAACTGCCATATGACCCAGTGGTCCTACTCCTGGGCCTATGTCTGGAAAAAGCCATAATTTGAAAAGATACATGCACCCCCGTGCTCATTGCAGCACGATTTACAACAGCCAAGACATGGAAACAGCCCAAACGTCCATCCACAGAGGAATGGATAAAGAAGGTATGGTACATATATATAGTGGAATATTAGCTGTAAAAAAGAATGAAATAATGCCATTTTTAGCAACATGGATAGACCATGGATAGAGATTATCATACTAAGAGAAGTAAGTCAGAGAAAGACAAATACCATATGATATTTTTGATATGTAGAACCTAAAATAAAAAAACCCAAAAAACTATAACCTTAATACAAAGCATAAATAGAGTCACAGATGGAGAAAACAAACTTATAGTTACCAAGGAGGAAAGGGGAGGAGAATGATAAATTGAGAGATTGGGATTGATGCATACATACTACCATATACAAAGGCAATAACTAACATGGACCTGCTATATACTACAGGGAACTCTTCAGTGCTCTATAATGGCCTACACAGGAAATGAATCTGAAAAGGTGGGGGATGTACGTATATGTATAACTGATTCACTTGGCTATACAGCAGAAACTAACGCAACTTTGGTAAATCAATTATACTGCAATAACATTTTTTTTAAGTTAAACCAAAACAAATAGAATAAAGAACTCCAAAAAAAGGTCCTTGGACAAGTTAACAGCTAGTTCTAAGTCAGAGTGCTCTGTTCTGCTGAGCTCTGCTGGGAGCTGAGAGTTAAGGCGTGGAGGTTCCTGTGCTGATTCTGTTCCTGGAAAGGGCTGGAACTTCCAGCAAACACCTTCCCCTCTATCTCAGCCTCTGTGGCCTTTTTTTCTTTTTGCTTGTAAAGCATTGGTATGTCTGGGATGAACTCCACCCAATTCTAAAAGCCCTGAGGAGAGTATCATGGTTAGAGAAAGCTCCTAATGGGAGGACATGATATGGAGAGAAATAGTCGAAAAATCAACAGAACTCATCTTTTACTTTCACCCTTCCCTGGGCATCTCTGCTTTCTACTCTTTGCTCCTCGTCTCCTAAGTTTCTGAGTCTTCTAAGAATTTCCCATGAGGCCTGCTTTGGGACTGAAAGATACTCTCAAAGCATCAAGAAAGTTGAAACAAAAAAAGGCAGACTACTTTTCATGTTTAAACTGAAAATTTTTTAATTGGGGAAAAAAAAAAAAAACCCACCAAAAGCAAAAACCCTCCTTGCTTAGGAAGTAGTAGCAGGTTGAAAGTGTAACTAGATATGAGGAGAAGCTGACATCTCGAGTGCAAGGGTTGGGCTTCCCAGGTGGCCGTGGCTGCAGGTTGCCTGGTGAGAGCATCCCAGCCAGGTCCCCCTACCTGCAAGCCCTTGTCAATGCCCTCGGTTTGTGAAAGAACGTGTGAATGACAAATTATTCATAATGCTTGGCAAAGACCCTTCGGCTGACTCTGTTCATAGGAAAGCATTGCTATGGAGGTTATGTGTGTGTGTGTGTGTGTGTGTGTGTGTGTGCATGTGTGCGTGCTTAGTTGCTCAGTCACGTCTGACCCTTTGGGACCTCAGCAGGGAGGACCACAGTGGGGACTCAAGTCCATCGTCAGCACTTTTCCAACAGCATCTGCTCACTTTGTGTCTCTGTGTCACATTTTGCTACTTCTCACACTATTCCAAACTTTTTCATCATTATTGCCTTCGTCATAGTGATCTGTGATCAGTGATCTTTATGGTCACTACTGCGATTCACTGAAGGATAAGATGATGGTTAATATTTTTTGTCAAGAAAGTATTTTTAAATTAAGGTTCGTATGTTGTTTTTAAACATAATGCTATTGTATACTTCATAGACTACAGTAAACGTTTTTATTATTTTTTTTAATTGTTACTTTTATATGCGCTGGGAAACGAAAAATACCATGGGACTTGCTTTGTCGTGATGGTCTGATACCAAACCCACAGTGTCCCTGAGATATGCCCGTACCTGTTTTCACAAACTGAAAGAAATCTGAAGAGGATTTTTGCTTTTAAGAATAAAGGCAAAAGGCAAAAATAGCATTGATTTATTTTGTTCATCCATTTACAAGCTGTGTCTCTAGGTCTTGCTCCTTTGCTCCATTTCAACTTATGAAAGTTTTCATGAGAATGCTCTGCCTGCAAATTGTGGGGGAAACCCGCACCTCTCCAAGCTTTCTACCTGGGGCACGGCTGGTGAGCTGTCCACAGCTAGGTGCTCCGTGGCACCCGGAGGCCCTGCCTCAAGGAAAACTCTCATTTCAATTATTCACATGCAACTGCACCCTGCCTTTGCTTTTTTAAGTGAAGTGAAAGTTGCTTAGTCTTGTTTCACTGGTTGTGACCCCACAGATTGTAGCTTGCCAGGCTCCTCTGGCCATGGAGTTCTCCAGGCCAGACTACTGGAGAGAGTTGCCATTTCCTTCTCCAGGGGATCTTCCTGACCCGGGGATCGAACCCAGGTCTCCCACATTGAGGGCAGATTTTTTACCATCTGAGCCACCAGTGAAGCCCAAAGGATACTGGAGTGGGTAGCCTATCCCTTCTCCAGCAGGATTGTTTACCAGCTGAGCTACCAGGGAAGTCCTTGCTTTTGTACAGGGATTTGCTAAAAGGAATGTGGGCCCTTTGTCTTTAAATGTCAAAGCAATGTTTCACTCTTTAAAAACAAAACCTTTCTTTTGGTTCTGAACGTTACTGATAAGACCAAAGGGGGTTAAACAGGGAAGGAACAAGGAGAAGAGAAACTTTGGCGCCAGGGCCTGGAAAAGGGCTCTCCGTGGGTGGAAAATATTCCAGTTGTTTCTCCCAGGCAAAGCTTGAGGCAACGAAATCATGCTGAAAAGCTCATGGAAAATCGGAGCAAAATATTTTTAGCTGGTTGACCTTTTAGTAAGAGTAGTATCTCCTTTAAAAGGAAGAATTATCAGAAGAATGTTGTGTTACTAATACTTGGAAGGGAGGTGGGAGGCTGAGGGGATAAGCCAGGGGTAAAAATATCCAAGTTTGCGGTATATGCTTTGGGAGCTTGGGTGCCCACTGGCTCATCTTTCCGGACTGGTTGGTACTGGAGCTTTGTTCCTGCATCTGGTATAACTGCATCCCTCGCCTGTTGGAATGTATCTGCAGAACCATTTCTCAGAATGTTCCCATACAACCCCCCTCCTTCCCCTCTTCCCCCTCTCCCTTCTTCTTCTTCTTCCTTCCTTGCTCCTTTCTTCCTTCTCATTTTCCTTACTGCAGCCAGGAAAATACAGCACCTGGGAGGTAATGAAGCTTCCGGTTAAGAGCACAGACTTCAGTCCTACTGGCCTGAATCTGGGTCTGGACTCTGCCACTTACTGTATGCGTGACCTTGGACAAGTTGCTTAATTTCTCTGGGCCTCAGTTTCCCCATCTGTGTAATGGGAAGAATAATAGTACCCGTTTCTCAGGTTGGTTGGGATTGTCAGGCGAGTGTACGCTCCTCGGTTCTGTCTCGTCACAACAAAGACTTGGAGAGACGGACATTAAAGCCTCCTCGGCATGTCACAGCTTTCGGGTCTTGGACAGACCATGTTATGGCTCTCAGGTCTCGAACAGACCATGTTATAGCTCTTAGACAAATCAGTGTTCCAGCTCTGTGTTCCAGCTCTATTTTATTTAGATAATAGTAGGAAAATCCATCTTTGAGACGTGAGGAAGCGTTGACTCAAAGACGCTAAGAGAAGAGCGCCCCAGCACGCAGGAGAGAGAGCGAGCCCTTTGGCTCCTCTTTTTACAGGTCTTTTTCTTCCCCCGGGGCCTGCCCTATGCAAATTGGGCTTAGTCAGGAGTGCTGTTCTGAAGTCCTTACTCCGATCCTCAGACCTTCCTTTGACCTTCCTGTGTTGTATTTTCGCGGATTTTTCCCTTCTTTTCTTTTAGTCACCGCCATTTTGGACTCCTGTTTTCTATTCTAGCTACCTAACATTCCCCCCTCAAGAGATGGGAGGCCCAATTCTTTGGGAATAGGGGCATTGAGGTTTTTCTGGCTACTTCCTGCTGAACTGGGACGGCAAGGGGTATTGGGCCTCCCCCTCTTGCTAGACTCAAGCCTCAAAGCACATGTACCGTGCTCAATAGAAGTAAGTTCTCAGGAGAAAGGGAGGCACTTGTAGTAAGACTGTCTGCCTAGGGGCTACGAGTGCAGGATAAGCCAGAAGGTGAGGATGTCCCGTCCAGACCTCTGATTTTCCTACTTTCTGTTTCCACTCTAGTGCATCCTGACTTTATTCCGTTGAACCTGGGTGGATTGTTTTGATAGAAGAAACTGAGCTAATCCCACGCTATGTTCTGCAAAATTCACTGATACTAGGGTTTCTTTTCCCTCAAAATACTCCACTGTTCCCCAAATAACGTCACCTCTGAGTAAAATCACAGCGCGCCCAGGGCTCTGTTGTGGTACTGTTTTGGTCTTGCTGCGCTCTGCCTCCTGTCTGTAGGCTTCTCATCTCCATCTCCTCCCCGTCACCCTAGAATCCCAAGGGGTCTTGCTGTCTAAAGTCTTCACTGCACTGCCTGTCCACTTCCACCCTCTTCCTTGTTTTCCAAAACAGCCTGTCTCGGTGACCTTGCATCACGCGTATCTCCTTGGACAGCTGAAAGTGACGTGAAAGTGAAAATCGCTCAGTCGTGTCCGACTCTTTGCGACCCCATGGACTACACAGTGCGTGGAATTCTCCAGGCCCGAATACTGGAGTGGGTAGCCTTTCCCTTCTCCAGGGGATCTTCCCAACCCAGGGATTGAGCTCAGGTCTCCTGCATTGCAGGCAGATTCTTTACCAGCTGAGCCACAAACAGCTGATATTGGCTAATTTTCAGGAGTCAGCCTAAGGCAGTCCCAGATGCCATCATGAATGGTCTTCCTCTTACTGTGCTTCTCCGCTCACTGTGATTTCAAAGGCTCATTTCCAGCAGTGAAAGAGGCAGCAGTTCCCAAGCAGTAAGGACTTTCCAAGGCACCCCCAGTTGTGCTTTCCTGCAGGGAGTTCCCTGCTCTTTCTTCTGTAAGGCTGGCTCCCAGTATGACCAGGATCTCATCTCCCAGGATGCTCACGGCTGGATTGAGAGAACAGGCTGCATGGGTGGATGCTAGACAGATCCCTGCAGAGGGGGCAGAGCGGCCAACCACCCTTGCAGGCAGCGATCTCACCTTCATGGGTATCCTCCTGGCCCGACCTCACCGCATGGCACCATTCTTGGAATGGATGCAAAGTCTTCTACTTTTCTCAGAAAATCTCATTGAGCTTACTCTCGCTTGGACACTTGCGGGCTACTGGAGAGGAGCGTGCCTCCCGGGCTTGGGAGCGGCTATCGTAAGGGCTCTGTGGAGCCTCGTCCTCCTGCTGATCAACAGTTTCTCCTATTTTCAGTTCAGTTCAGTTCAGTCGCTCAGTCATGTCCGACTCTTTGCGACCCCATGAATCGCAGCACGCCAGGCCTCCCTGTCCATCACCAACTCCCAGAGTTTATTCAAACTCATGTCCATTGAGTCGGTGATGCCATCCAACCATCTCATCCTCTGTCGTCCCCTTCTCCTCTTGCCTTCAATCTTTCCCAGCATCAGCTCTTTTCAAATGAGTCGGTTCTTCGCATCAGGTGGCCAAAGTATTGGAGTTTCAGCTTCAACATCAGTCCTTCCAATGAACACCCAGGACTGATCTTTAGGATGGACTGGTTGGATCTCCTTGCAGTCCAAGGGGCTCTCAAGAGTCTTCTCCAGCACCACAGTTAACCAGACGGAATTCCAGACCATTTTCACTCCTGCCACCACCCACTCTGAGCCTCCCACGTGACCCCCTGGCTCAGGGAGCCACCGTGGCTCATCCGAGGGGGACTTCCACTTCACTCCCGTGCCAGCTGCCCTCTCCTGCCCTTCCCTCCTTCCTGCCTTCCTCTTCCTGTCCAAGACAAATGCTTTGTCCTAGGAACCCCACCCTGGACCCCAGTAAAGGCAGAAGCCTGGGTCTGTGTTTTCTCTCCCTCCCTCGCTTTGGCCCCCAGGACTTGTGAGTTATGTATCTTGGTTTCTCTGAGTTCCCAGATGGTTGTTGCAGAGGTGGGGACAATCTGTGATCATGATGAGAACCACGAGGACTGGTCCAGTCTCCAGGTAGCTTCAGTGAGGGGGACTGTCCTGGGGGCTCCCTGCAGGAGCAGGGCCCCAGGGGAGCACCCCCAGACGTTCCTGGCGGACAGGCTGAGACCAACCCCAAACAGCAGCCTTGAGCGGGAGAAACTGTAACCCCTGGAGACAGCAATGACGCCAGGGTGACTTCCGGTCCCTGGGAACGTGGGGAAGAGAAGGGCTGAAGGTGGGAGGGGAGAGGACGGTGGGCCGAGCTCCGGGGCTTCGGTGCTTCACTCGGTTTCTGTTGTGATTAGAAGGGTTCAAGGCAGGAGAGCCCTGGCGTCTTTCACAACTATGCTGCCTGGGCTGTGCCTTGACTTTTGAAATATCATCATGTATCTAAGTCAAAGGCTCGGTGAAAGAACGTTGCTTTAGTCGCTAAGTTGTGGCTGACTCTTCGCGACCCTGTGGACTGCAGCCCGCCAGGCTCCTCTGTCCATGGGATTCTCCAGGCAAGAATACTGGAGTGGGTTGCCATTTCCTTCTCCAGGGGATCTTCCCTTCCCAGGGATCGAACCCACGTCTTCTGCATCTCCTGCATTGGCAGGTGGACTCTTTACCACTGAGCCACCAGGGAAGCCCTCTGTGCAGGAATACAGCAGCACAAAATAACATTCTTCCTCAAAGCCCAAAGCAATTTTTACCAGCTTCCAGAAGTTTCCTTTTAAAAATCATCTGCTAAGCACCTATATTTCAAGAACTTGGAATGGGTAGTGTAACCATCAATACAAAGGAATCATCGGAAGCCAGGCAGGACTTTCAGATCCCCATCAGCCACCACCTCCAAGATCCCCGTGGGCCAGGACCTTCCCGAGTCTCATTTGGAGCCTTCCACTGAAGAATCCACTCCCATTCTTGCCTTGGCTGCCCATGGGTGGGTACAGGAGGCCGGGGAAAGGAAGAAATCCTGATTGAGGCATCACGAGCCTGTTTCCCCTAAACTCGAGTGTGGGCACTCCCAGGCACCGTTTGTTCTCATACAAAGGAAAAAATAGGTGTGTTGTGAGCTCCCTGTGTGCCTGCTTGGTTACCTGATGTTGGGATGATTTGTTTTCTGGGATGTCTAGCGCCATCCGTGTTCCTTTCTGGGGCGAGTGCTTTGTAAAGACATAAACACCCCAGCAGGCTGTGAGCCATCAATGCATAGCTGCCTCTTCTTTCTTCGGAACTACATCCCTGCAGAGATAAATACACAGAAAGACAGACGGATTATAACAGGGGAAGGGAAGCCGTGTCAGCATGACGGCTCCAGAGAAAACAAAAGGGCTACTGTGTGCAGGGGCTGAAAATAGAACGTAAAGCTACTGGGACTGGGGGAAACAGCAGAGGCCTCCTGGGGCATCATTTGCAAAGAGATCCTGAGCCTCCCTGGAAAACAAACTGGGTGGAATCAGTGTGAAAGTGAAACTTAAGAATCTGTGTGCGTGATGCCAACAGCTAGAGGGGCTAAAAGCCACCACTTTGGAGGTTTTGCTCTGAGCAAGACATCCTGGCCTCAGGCAAAGGGCTTATTGGGACGTTGCCCTGATTGCGCGGTGTATCTGGGCCAGTGGGAGGGTGGGATAGACCTTTGACCCGAGCCCCGCTCACAGTTCAAACAGAAAGATGGCAGAGCTGCTGCAGCATGGCTGTTTCTAAAACAAGATTGTTGTTGTGGTTTAGTCGCTAAGTCGTGTCCACCTGTAGCCCACCAGGCTCCTCTGTCCATGGGATCTCCCAGGCAAGGATACTGGAGTGGGTTGCCATTTCCTTCTCCGGGGATCTTGCCCACCCTAGGAATGGAACCTGCATCTCCTGTGTTAGCAGCCAGATTCTTTACCACTGAGCCGTGAGGAAAGGCCATCCAAAACAGGATATGGTGTGTTAATTTTACATTTATGACTCTTTGTAAAAAGCAGATGCTCTCCCCCACCCCCTTCAGCTGTTTGGCAAGCTTGCTATAACCCCATGAACCAAAGCAGGCTGTCCCCAACTCTTATCTTGTGCAGCATCTCCATTCCTGTGCAGATCAAGCAGTAGCTATGAGAACCTGCTGAAGAAAGGGCAGGGCTCAGTTTAGACAGCATTTCAATGTGCAGTTAACCCTGGAGTTAACGACTCTGCACCCGTGGTCAGCTTCCTCCCCGTGGCAGGCACTTCCACCAACCCTCCTTCAATTCCAGTACATCTTGTTTACTGGCTGGTTCAAGATCCAGTTGGCCACTTGCCCTGTCAAGACAGAGGCAGCCCCTGAACTGCACTGAGAACCATCCGCTGTAAGTGCAGCCAGCTGGGTCAAAAAAAAAAAAAGAGGGGAAGGAAGTGGCCTTTTAAGAAACTCCGGTCTTCTGGTTAAAGTAAGAATTACGGTCTTACTTTAGGTAAGTAGGTCTGCAGGAGGGTCTTTGTGCAGCAGCTAACATTTAAAAACATTTAGCTCCCCCTAAATCGGAGTCCCAAGCTCAGAGCCTCAGTGGCCGGGGTTGAATGACAAGATCAAAACGGTTTAAGTTGTAAACATCGGTGGTCTACCTGAGTCCACTTAATGATGGCTTTCAAGGTGGAAAGTGCCCCCAACAGGAAATGGGACTGCCTCATTCTGCGTTTGCCTTGAAAGCCATGAGTGACCCTTCCAAATTCAAAGGGAAAGTCGCTCAGTCGTGTCCGACTCTTTGCGACTCCATGGACCATAGAGTCCATGGGATTCTCCAGGCCACAATACTGCACTGGGTAGCCATTCCCTTCTCCAGGGGATCTTCCCAACCCAGGAATTGAACCCAGGATTCCTGCATTGCAGGAGAATTCTTTACCAACTATCAGGGATTCCAAGCTATCTCTGCCTATAAATAAATTTGTATTGACTTTCATTGTTGGGATGGTGATCTATGATTTAATTAAGAATGATCCTCATTCTTTATGAGATTGCTGTCTTAAAGACATGAAATATATAGCATGCTCCACTCTGCCCAGAAATGCCGAAAGAGGCCCTTACATGCCTCTTTGTGACACTGAATGAATCCCCATCTTCAACATCACAGAGGTGCCTCTTATCTAGAGAACCCAAGGGTGGTTTAAGGATCTCATTGTGTGTGCTCAGTTGCTTCAGTCATGTCCGACTCTGTGACCCTATGGACTGTAGCCCTCCAGGCTCCTCTGTCCATGGGATTTCCCAGGCAAGAATACTGGAGTGGGTTGCCAATTCCTTCTCCAGGGGGTCTTCCTGACCCAGGGATCAAATCTGCATCTCTTATGTCTCCTACATTGGCAGGCGGGGTTCTATACCACTAGCGCCACCAGACGGCGAACCTAGGGAATGCAGAGACTAGATAATGCAATTGCATCAGTTATGGGCTGGGCAGGTGGGTGGCATGGATGGAATTAAGGTCTCAGCCCCAAAGACACTCTGTTTTACTCCTCATGGACCCAGTCTTGTGACTGAGTTCAAGCACTGAGCCCCTTGTCTCCTTTAAGACCTCCACCCCCATATCACAGTCTCCGGAAGGAGCTGAAAAATGCATCGTGTTGATTTCAGGAATAATCTGAATGCTGCCAGGAAAAGGCTTGCTGAAAGCTCTGCAGGATTGATGTGTGTCTGGTAGAAACCAGAGCAAGTGAGCAGAGCAAAGCCAGCCGCCCCTGGCTCTTTCCCCAGAGTGCTCAGCCTCACCCTCTTCCGTCTCTCTTGGATCCACGTCTGGAGTCCTTTTCACACCAGTCGTGTTACCAGCATCATCAGGAGGTTTGATGTGGTGTGAATTCCTGCCACTGGGATGGACTGAGAAATTCACAGAATCTCAGAAAAAGAGAGCAGGGGAGGCTTATAAGGGTCTTTCTGCGAAGCCTGAGCCCTGCAAGCACAAGTAGGCGGTCTGGGAACCGGCCCCTCAGATGACTGGCTTCAAAGCTACCTGAGTGGGGGCCCCACAGGCTTTCTGGGGGCTTATTTCTGCGTTTCGTTCCGGGGGGGTCCCAGCTTCTTCCCTTGGGCCTATTAAAATCTAACCCATTTGTTCCATGCCCACCCCAACGCCTCTTTTGTTGAATCTTAATTGTGTGCCTGTGAGTTGTCACTGCAGATGGTGATTGCAGCCATGAAATTAAAAGACGCTTACTCCTTGGAACAACCTAGACAGTATATTAAAAAACAGAGACATTACTTTGCCAACAAAGGTCCGTCTAGTCAAGGCTATGGTTTTTCCAGTGGTCATGTATGGATGTGAGAGTTGGGCTGTGAAGAAAGCTGAGCGCCAAAGAATTGATGCTTTTGAACTGTGGTGTTGGAGAAGACTCTTGAAAGTCCCTTGGACTGCAAGGAGATCCAACCAGTCCATTCTGAAGATCAGCCCTGGGTGTTCTTTGGAAGGACTGATGCTAAAGTGGAAACTCCAGTACTTTGGCCACCTCATGTGAAGAGTTGACTCATTGGAAAAGACTCTGATGCTGGAAGGGATTGGGGGCAGGAGGAAAAGGGGACGACAGAGGATGAGATGGCTGGATGGCATCACTGACTCGATGGACGTGAGTCTGAGTGAACTCCAGGAGTTGGTGATGGACAGGGAGGCCTGGCGTGCTGCAATTCATGGGGTCGCAAAGAGTTGGACACGACTGAGTGACTGAACTGAACTGAACTGAGTTGGTCATCCATCCTTCAGAAAGTACCTCCCACCCCAATACCTCCCCAGCCTTCCATTTAGATTCACAGTGACCAGAAGTGTTGGTTGATGCTTTTGAATCAGGGGAGATGAGGCAGAAGTAGTTATTAATTCATTCGAAAATTAATTTTGAGGGTCTTAGTTATGCCAATCGCTATTCTGTGATTGGGATACATAAAGGAACAACAACAAACATTGTTGTCTTGAAAATTTACATTATAAAGGTGGAAGGGGAATGCAGAAGACATATGGTAAGCAATAAACAATAAATCACATGGTGCATTAGAAGTTATAAATACTGTAGAAAAAATAGAGCAGGTGAAGGGACATCTGGTGTGCAGGTGGAGCAGGGAAGGGACGACGCTAACAAAATTTCCAAGTGAACTTTACTGAATAAGGAAAATGACAAACGAGTGTGTCTATTCCTTCCTGTGAAGAATAAATACTTGCCAATAAACAAATATTGGGATAATGACGTATCATTGTCTGAAGCATCACAGTTTATTTTCTACAAATATTTTTATTTATCTATAAAATAATACATGGGGAAAATGCGGAAACAGTGTTGGATTTCATTTTCTTGGGCTTCAAAATCAATGTGAACGTCTGACTGCAGCCATGAAAGTAAAAGTCACTTGCTCCTTGGAAGAATAGCTATGACCAACCTAGATAGCGAATTAAAAAGCAGAGACATCACTTTGCCAACAAAGATCCATCTAGTCAACGGTTTTTCCAGTAGTCATGTACGGATGTGAAAGCTGGACCAAAAAGAAGGCTGAGAGCCAAAGAATTGATGCTTTCAAACTGTGTTGCTGGAGAAGACTCTTGAGAGTCCCTTGGACAGCAAAGAGATCAAACCAGTCCATCCTAAAGAAAATCAACCCTGAATATTCAATGGAAGGACTGTTGCTGAAGCTGAAGCTCCAATACCTTGGTTACCTGCTGCAAAGATTTGACTCATTAGAAAAGACCCTGATGCTGGGAAAAATTGAGGGCAAGAGGAGAAGGGGACAACACAGAATGAGATGGTTGGATGGCATCATTGACTCAATGGACATGAGTTTGAGCAAACTCAGGGAGATAGTGAAGGCCAGAGAAGCCTGGCGTGCTGCAGTCCATGGGGTCACAGAGTCAGACATGACTTAGTGACTGAACAATGGCAATAAATAATATTCAGGATATTATTTTATAATTATATACATCTATGTATGTGTACATATGTAATCAAGTGTATGTTATAATTTAATTGAAAATATATATATCAGAGGAGTTTTGCTAACTCTTTCAAGTCAGGTGGATATACAGGAAATTTCTAGTTCCCCAAATAGTCTTTTGGTTTCCTCAGGAAGAACTTTCTAAACTGACCCATTTACATCTTGTGGTGACATGAACCACAGAAGCGTGTCCCTGCCTTTGCCCCCCGTCCTGCTGATGAGGCTTAAAGAGGCTTCGAGGCGGCTCGTGGGAGCAGAGTGGTTCTGAGCTCCGGGGCTGGCGTGGGGAGCGAGACCCACACGCTCCGAGAGGAGGGGCAGCACTGGCGAGCTCAGCCACCACCCTGCCCGTTTCTCTCCCACTTCATTCCTGCCCCGAAGCCCAAGGCAGGACCCCAGATGCTGGTCTATCTGAAAGCATTCGGTGCACAAATAAGCAAATAGAGGAAAAGGAATGTGCAGCCATTGTTTGAGGATTTTCTGGAATTCGGAGCATTGTGATTTTCGCTGTTTGGAAAAGACTTTGGTTGGCTGTTTATCATGCAGTGCAGGCTCATGAATAACTTCCTGGGGGACTGGCCCACATTCTTGGTCCCCTCGGCGTCTCTTGCCCAGCAAGGCTCACTCAGGGCGTCTTCCCTACATCCTGTCTGAGAGTGACCTTTTCTCCGTTGACGAAGCTCCGAGTCCTCATTGAAATGACCTCCTGCACAGGAAGGCCCGGCGGTGGCGCCTGGCAAGAGAAAACAGCCCTGGTTTCTAGGAAGTTAGATACTCACACACTCCCTGCAAGTCTCGTTCAGAAAAGGAGAAATGTTTATGTTCTTCCACGGGCCTGAGACGGAAAAACCAGCAGATGTGCCAGGAACGTGCGGAGCAGAGGGCAAGGCAGGCCCAGGGAACACAGCTGGAAGCCCGCGAACGCAACTGGGGCGCAGCGGCCTTACTGACCACACCGTGCGGACGTGGGCGCTGAGACGCAGCCGAAGGCGTGTTCGTCCGCTTCTGCACGTGTACCGTGTGCTAAGTCACTTCAATTGTGTCCGACTGTGCAATCCTATGGACCGTAGCCCTCCAGGCTCCTCTGTCCATGGGATTTCCCAGCAAGAATACTGGAGTGGGTTGCCATTTCCTCCTCCAGGGAACTTTCCCACCCAGGGATTGAACTTGAGTTTCTTATGTCTCCTGCTTTGGCAGCCCCCTGGGAAAGCCCCATTCGTATCTGCCCTCAGGCTGCAGACTCAGTCTATAGAAAGCCTGTGAAACCTTCAGCATTTAAGAGAAAAATAAGCATGGAATTTATCTTAATGTCTAGAAGGAATTTTGTTCTTGCCAAATATTTTCTAAAGCTCTGGGGCTTTTTTCACTTTTTAAGTGGTACCAGTCGGAGCAGGGGAACCCCAAAGAAAGGGGGATGTCCTTTAAATTCTTTCTAGGCCTTCAGTGAGACCTGCTAGCACTTGATAAAGAAATTTAAGGAGCTTCCTCAGTCTGGTAGGATGATACCATTTCAGAAATAAGACCCTCGTAAGGTCCCAGGTGGTGTTCTTAGTAAAGAGCCCATCTGCCAAGGCAGGAGACCTTAAGAGTCTTGGGTTCACTCCCTAGGTTAAGAAGATCCCCTGGAGGAGGCCATGGCAACCCACTCCATATTCTTGCCTGGAGAATCCCATGGACAGAGGAGTCTGGTGGACTACAGTCTGTAGGGTCGCAGAGTCAGACACAATTGAAGCCTTAGCATGCACACACACTCACACACTCACACAATGGGCTTCCCTGGTGACTCAGCACTAGAGAATCCACCTGCAGTACAGGAGACACAGACTCAATCTCTGGGTCGGGAAAATCCCCTGGAGAAGGGAATGGCAACCCTCTCCAGTATTCTTGCCTGGAGAATCCTGTAGACAGAGGAGCCTGGTGGGCTATAGTCCATGGGGTTGCAGAAGAGTTGGGCAGGACTTAGCAACTAAACAACTAAAACAACAACGACGCAGGCAATGCCAGGAGTCATGTCCTCACTGAAGTCCTGGTTATAGGGAAAAGCCCACTGGGGGCTTGAAGGAATCCAGTTTGCACTCCAAGGACTTGCAGGTAGAAATCCTTCAGGAGCTCCTCGGCCGCAGAACGGAGAGTCCTAGCACAAAGCCCGTTTGGGTCTTTTGTTTGGTTAGCGGGTGTACCCTATCTCCTGCGTACACTATGATGCTTGTATTGTTTCGGTGCCAGCAATAAAAAGGAAAACGCCACCAAGTGTTCTGGCCAGCTTTGGCATGTGCAGTTCAGGGTGGGAAATTCCCTCGGATTCTGGCTGGCCACCTAGTATTTACGTTTTTTCATAAGTGTGTCGATTTCAAAATACCAGAGGCTCTCCTTAAAGAATCATCACAAAGAACTGGACATTCCGGTGTTTGGAACAAACATTCCAGCTTACTGGCATCACTGGCTGTTACTTACTGTAATATCAGCGATAACAGCAGTAACCACACTGCAGTGTAAGATCCCTGGGGACTTCCCAGGGAAAGCCTTTCCATTTATGGTAAAAGCCAGTAAAGAAATGGGGGGCCGATGTTTAAACTTAGCTCTACTGGTGGTAGCACTTCCTGGGTGTTCCAGCGATGACATCAGTGGGCATCAGTCAACTCCCTCCAGCCTCAGGGGCCCTGGCCCTCGACCACTCCTGATTGATCCTGTTCTGGAATCCACTCTTGGCCCAAGGATCTTGGGCGTTCCTTGGTCCTAACTTTGGGAAGCTTCTGACTTGCTAGTTTGCTCTGTGTTCTCATCCCTAAATCAGATCGCCTGGCTTGCTACCTTGTCTGGCAGCGGTCTGGGCCCTGGCTACCCACAGCTGGTCCATGGACCAGCAAGCAGCAGCAGCAGCATCCTTTGGGGGCTGGTTTGAAACGCTGAATCTCAACCCCACCCTGGAATGACCGAATGAGACCTGCCCTTTAATAAGACCCCGGGGTGATTCATTAGCACATTCCAGGTTGAGAAGCTCTGTGCTAGAATTCCTGAAAGAGAGCCACCCTGTCCTATACGTCCAGGAGATAGACCCGCCATTCACTGCAAGAGTCCAGGACAGTTCTGTTCTAAGAAGAGTAGACCCAATTCAGGAAACTCAGGGAGCACTATCAGAACTTGACCCATTTTCTGCTCTGTGATGTTACCACCTTTTCAATCAAAAGGGAAATGTTATTTTCTGTTGAAAGAAATGTATTTGGGGAAAAAAGCCCAAATGAAACAAACAAAAAAAGGGAACGCACCCTTCATATCACCCCACTTACCATGAACAAATAATTGGGAGTTTCCCTATGGCTTTTCTAATCCCACCCATGAAAGTACACACTGGTAACCAATTCTACTTATATCCTACCCAAGATACTCCTGTGCGTATATGTTTGCGGTTTGCCCCGTCAGCTCAGCAAGGAGGGAAACCCCCATGATGGGCAAGTGCCTTTCTTTGGCTGGAATTGTGGAGACAGCACCCCACTCCAGTCCTCTTGCCTAGAAAATCCCATGGGTGGAGGAGCCTGGTAGGCTGCAGTCCACGGGGTCGCTGAGTCGGACGCAACTGAGCAACTTCACTTTCACTTTTCACTTTCATGCATTGGAGAAGGCAATGGCAACCCACTCCAGTGTTCTTGCCTGGAGAATCCCAGGGACGGGGGAGCCTGGTGGGCTGCCATCTTTGGGGTTGCACAGAGTTGGACACGACTGAAGTGACTTAGCAGCAGCAGCAGCGGTGGAGACGCAATGGGCTTCCCTGGTGGGAAGAATCCGCTTGCAATGCAGAAGATGTGCAGGGGGTGGGAATTCGATCCCTGGGTCAAATATGCTTGTAAAGAAATAAAATGAATAGCATTTGATCCTTTTGCGTATAGGTTTGAAAAAAAATGTGAAAGTGAAGTCGCTCAGTCGTGTCCGGCTCTTTGTGACCCCATAGACTGTACCTCCCAGGCTCCTCCATCCATGGGATTTTCCAGGCAAGATTACTGGAGTGGGTTGCCATTGTCTTCTCCAGGGGATCTTCCCGACCCAGGGATCGAACCCCGGTCTCCTGCACTGCAGGCAGACTCTTTACCGTCTGAGCCCCAAGGAGGCATATAGGTTTACATAGATATCAAATGAAAATCATTGTTAATGATTACTTTTCCATATGCTTTCTGAGTTAGCACAATGAAAACATGTTAGAGGGAGCCCACGGAAAGGCCTTCCATTTAAAGTAGCAGCTCTGTGTGAAAAGCATGTTGCTCAAAGAGAAGACAGCAGGGGGCCTTCCGAGAAATAGGACAGACAACCCAAACCAAATGGGAGTCCAGGGTGTCGGCCACACTCTGCTTTCCTTTCGGATTTCTTCAGGTCTCCCTGCCAACCCCATAGAATACGTAAGACACTCTCCAATGACCCGTGTTCTTCTGGAGTTTACAAATGTGGCTCGCAGTCCGTGGGTGGGGCCAGGAGACCCAAGGAACACTCCCCATGAGGTCGTGAAAGAGCTCTAGGACTCCTGCGAGAAGGGGATTGTTTCCTAACAAAGAGTTTCCAATTGCTTTACAACATCCGTAACATGTTCTAAGCTGGAGCTTTCATTCCTTCTTGGAGGACTAGGCCAAAATCCAGTTGAGGTCATCAATTTCCAATTCTTCTCTAACATTTGTTTGGAAAATCCTTCACTTAGCTTCCTTGATCCACTTAAAATATCATTGCCCTGAACCTTTTTAAAATTAAAAGAAGTACATATATGCATACACCACCTGAGTTGAACAGTCCTGATAGTTTATAGCATTTTTACACACTGACCCTCCACCTGCTTGCCTTTGTCCCTTTATATTCCCTGATTTAAGTTTTATTTGTGTTCTTGAAAGGTTCAGGGCCCATTAGTGACCAGAGCTTTCCTGCACAGGGCTTCTCTTGTGGCTCAGAGAGTGAGGAATCTGCCTGCAATTCAGGAGACTGGGTTTGATCCCTGGGTCAGGAAGATCCCTTGCACAAGGCAATAATTACCCACTCCAGTATTCTTGCCCGGAAAATCCCATGGACAGAGGAGCAGGCTTGGCAGGCTGCTGGCGTGGCAGGCTTACAGTTCATGGGATCACAAAGAGTCAGACACAGCTGAGTGACTAACACTTGCACTTTCATTTTCCTGCTCTGAAGAAACTTCATCTGAGGAAGGGACACAGTCGTATGCCAAGGAGATCGCATCTTTTCTTCTTACGTGTGGAGGTTAGGAGAGAAAGGGCTGCTGCCCTTCTAGGACTCATGATCCATGTCTCTTTGTGTATATTGGTTTCTTGTTGCCTGTATAACAAATTAACACAAATGTAGTGATATAGAGCAGCAGTTTGTCATCTAATGGTTCTGGAGATCAGAAGTCCAAACCTGTCTCATTTAGACTGATGCCCAAGTGTTAGCAGGGCCGGTTCCTCCTGGACGTCCCAGGGAGCGTCCTTCCTTTGCCCCTTTCAGCTTCTCGAAGTTGCCAGCACTCCGTGGCTCACAGCTGAATCTCTCTGACCTTCGTTTCCATCATCACATCTCCTCTGATTCTGACCCTCCTGTGTCTCCCTCGTAAGAGCCCTGGTGATTACAGCCTTAACTTAATCACATCTGCAGAACCCTGTTGCCTTGGGTAAGGTCGCACATAGCTCTGGGGATTAAGACGTGGACATCTTTAGGGGACTTTATTCTGTCTGCCACAGCCTGAAAGACAAAACTACTGAGATCGTGACCTTTCAGTGTGCTCGACCAGCTGAGGTGGGATTTTACGTATTGCCTGTGGTTTGAGCTGCTTGGAATCAACTCCCTTAACAATTCCCCCAGATGTCTCAGAGATGGAGAGGCAGAACCACACTTTTGACAGACCTTCGTTGTGGTTGTTCAGTTGCTAAGTCATGTCCAACTCTTTGCGACCCCATGAGGGACTGTAGCCCACCAGGCTCCTCTGTCCATGGGCTTCTCCAGGCAAGAATACTGGAGTGGGTTGCCATTTCCTCCTCCAGGAGATCATCCCCACCCCGGGATTGAACCCGCATCTCCTGCCTTGCAGGGGCTTTCTTTATCACTGAGCCTCCAGGGAAGGTTAATTGTACAAGTGTTATGGTCTATTAGCACAGCTTCCATTTTATGTTGGTGTTCAGGAACCTCTACTTCTTAGTAGAGATGCTGTTCCCGCAAGTGGTTTTTAATAACTAGAGTTACATTCCCTGAAGAAAGTATATTTATAGATTTCCCAGAAACTCTCTGCTGTTGGTAAACTTGGTCTAACCCAGGGCTTCAACACATCAGCAGCATGAATCCAGGCACCATTAGGGAGGTCAGTGTTCGTCTTGCTTTCTGGTATATCTCTGATTACTTCCATCCCCCACTTAATTGGCCAACAGCCTGTTGTGTCTGCTTAACTTTGTTCAAAACAGAAACTATTTGAGTGTTCTGATGGCTGTAATTCAAGACCTTGTTATATAGAATACATTCATATTTGGCTTACTTTTATTGAATGTCTGTCGTGGGCCGTGAGTTGAGCTGAGTTCCTGGCACAAAGCTCAGTAAGAATTTGATGGAAATGGAGCTGCCGCCAGCATGTTCTACGCCAGTAGGTAAGAGATTAAGTGGCTTGAAGTGATGAGGAGGATGCCATGGTCTCACTACTTCCATTACTCTCTGACCTGCTGGGCAAGAGCCAGGTGCCTGGACCCCAACCTGGCTTCAGTATTTTTACCCCTTATTCTCCACTCTCATGGAAGCTCTGTTTCAAAATATGTGTCTGCCTATTTTCTAATAGCAACTGCCACGAGTTTTTTTGTATCCTAAGGGGAAAAATGGGCTTCCCTGGTGGCTCAGATGGTAAACAATCCACCTGCAATGCGGGAGATCTGGGTTCGATTCCTGGGTTGGGAAGATCCCCTGGAGGAGGGCATGGCAACCCACTCCAGTATTCTTGCCTGGAGAATCCCCATGGACAGAGGATCCTGCTGGTCTACAGTCCATGGGGTCGCAAAGAGTTGGACATGACTAAGTGCAAAAAAAGGAGAAAAATGGAAAACAAAGCCATAATAGAGGAATTTAAACTGGTTTAAGCCAATCTTGGCATTTCTTAGGGTACACTACAGGTGGAGTGCTGGGGCTGGCCTGAGCCTGTGTCTTCCCCAGTCCATGGCTTGGTGGTTCAGTAATGTTAGGCATACAGCTTGAAACTGCCTATGGCAGAGCTATTTATACCATGAAAATCTCCAAAAACTACAAATCAGAGCTCTCCTTTTTTTTTTCCCCTGAAGACCTAGTTTGCCAGCATACCACTGTCACCAGCCCATGCATTTTGTGTATTTACCAGAGTCAATTAAAATAGGTAATCAGTCAATTAATTATATGAAGACATGTTAATACATGTTAGCAGTAGCAGTTGAACAATGTTTAAAAGAGCAATATTTTAAAATCATAGATCTATGTGCTGAAAGACGTTCTCCGTCAGTCCGAATATTTTTCCATTTGCCAGGGGAGGAGGCAGATTTGACTCAGTAAGAAGAGCTCTGATCCTTCTTTCTGGATGATGTAAGCCAGATGCACTTGGAAATGCCTTTCTGTGTGTTTCCCCCAAGTTTCAGCTATTAGGATTCTTAGGTTACAGGTGTCCACAGGGACATGTTAGTCAAAGCTTTGCTAGGGTTGGGGAGAGGCAGAGAGAGGGAATAAACTCAGGATTCAGAGATCCGAGTGGACCCGTCAGGGATGGTTTGCGTCTGCCTAAACTTGCAACAATTAACAAGATAAACAATTCCTGTTTTTCTCAAGTCCTTTATTAATTCCAACCCCCGGCTACATGTCTAGCCTGGAGATCCTAGGGCCTGATTCAGGGTCAGCCACAGGCTGTTACGGGACTCTCAGATGCAGAAACTTCCATGACACAGGCAGGTACGTGGGCTCAGGGAGAATTCAGGCCAGAAGCAGGTGTCTTTCCTGTGTCAATGTTCAGGAAGTCGTCCTTCCAAAGTTAACCAAACCAAACAGATTGATTTGTTATAAAAAAATTTCCATAAGGAGAAAGTTTACCATGATACAGCCCGTAGGAACATAGGCTTTCTGTAATTAGCATCCGGAGAAGAACATACGGATGTTTATTCCGTCAATGTTCCCTGCTCTGCACTCCCTGTTCTGTTGGCTGGACTCAGCCCCACATCGCGCCCGTTGGAGCATGAAACTGGGGAGGTCAAGCAGCTCACATGGACTCAATCACAGATGTCACCCTCCTGCTTCCAGCCCACAAGCCACTGAACCATGTAGGGCGAAGGTTAGCGCTGTAGTTCTTGGCGCTTGCTCTGGGTTTCTGGGAGCCGTCCTCTCTCCCCATGATCCTCTGGCCTCCACATGTCGCCTCCCACCCACTAACCCCACCTCATCATATAAGCATCCTTGTAAAACTAAACAAACAGGAAAGATCGTATAATTAACAGTTTACATACGAACTCTGCTGTGTTGTAAAAGCTGAGTTCTTGTGTTCCACCACCTAAGGTGAACCCGGTCATGTGTATTTTATATAGTGCTATTGTTTAGTAGCTAAGTCGTGTCCAACTCGCTTGCGACGCCGTGGACTGTAGCCCGCCAGGCTCCTCTGTCCATGGGATTTCCCAGGCAATAATCCTGGAGCGAGTTGCCATTCCCTTCTCCAGCGAATCTTCCTGACCTAGGGATCAAAGCTGGGTCTCCTGCACTGGCAGGCAGATTCTTTACCCCTGAGTCACCGAGGAAGCCTGTTTTGCATAGTAGCATCTGGAAATGGAGTTTATGATTCCAGAAGACCCCACAGCAATGACTATAGGTTAACGCAGCAGCTCTTTCCAGAAATTTTACTAGCCTAGAATGCCTCTGCTCTTGCAAACTTCTTAGTTATTGCAACCAGGCATAAAATAACTAGGACTAACCTTCTTAATTGCCTAGCCAGGGCTCCTTGAAAGAGTTTCCGAGGCTTGACACAGGTGTCATATGATGTCATACAATGGCGTGGAGAGGTTAGAGGCGGGTGGCTCAGTGAGGATTCCTCTGCCACGAGGTGTGGGCTGGGTTATGATGGTGCTGAGCCTGGAGAGGGAGAAATAGGAGATGCAGGGAAGGGTCAGATGGAAAAGATCTTGTTCCTGATGGAATTTAGGGATTCCAGGATTAGGAAGAATCATCTCTAACTCCAAGGACTTGAGTCTGAGCTTTGGGAGAAGGCGGAGACCATTAACAGACATGGGGAAGAATTAAAAGGAATCAGTCCTGGAGCGGTGAATACCTAAGGGAAAAATTCTTGGACCGCATTGGTGTTATTACTAAACACGGATTCTGTGGTACCGGCTCATAGGATAATACTATCAAAAGAGATATTAACACTAATTAAGCACTGACTGGCCTAAGGCAGCTGCGCTGAGGGTAGAAGAGAGCAAACTGAGACGGGTCAGCCCCCTCCTCTCCCCAGAGGGCTGTTCCCCTGGACGGATTACTCCTGCTGTTATGCATTTATAGCCTCTTGAGACAGAGCAAGATTGCTGGCAGCCACTCAGACAAGAGTCGCTCTCCAAGTGAGACCACCTGGAACGTTTCAATTCCAGAAGAGTTGATCCTGAGCCATTTACTCATTCCAGAAACCCTGACTGAGTGTCCTGTAGGGCAGGCACTGGGTTTGGCCCTGAGTGTGTGTGTTTGGGCTTAGTCGTGTCCGACTCTTTGCAACCCCATGGAGTGGGGCCCATCAGGCTCCTCTGTCCGGGGGATTCTCCAGGCAAGAATACTGGAGTGGGTTGCCATTTGCTTCTCCAGGGGATCTTCCCACCCCCTTGAGTCTCCAGCACTGGCAGGCAGGTTCTTTAGCACCAGTGCCACCTGGGAAGCCCTTCCTTTACCCATATTGTTCCACCATGCCGGAGGCTGCTCACCTTGGAGACCTGCTGCAGATATGGACATGGGTACGGCTCCAAGGGCAGATTTACACCCTCTCTCCTGGATTTTCAAGGGGCCAGTGAGAGCTTACCCGAGGCCGCCGGAACCTTGATGCAGAGTAAACCAGAGAGGCATTGTCCCACCGCCGTGAGCATCCTCAGGTGTGTCTTAAGACGTTGGTCTTGATGGAAGGTGTATTAGTCTCCTAGGGCTCCAGAGCAAAGTTCCACAGACGGGGTGGCTTAAACAGTAGAAGTGTATTTCTTCTCCGTGCTGGAGGCTGAAAGTCCAAGATCAAGGTGTCGGCATCACCGGCTTCTCCTTGGGCCTCTCCCCGTGTTCTGCAGATGGCTGTCCTCCCCACGTCCGCACACCATCTTGCAGCTGTCTGTGTATTCATCTCCTCTTCTTGTGAGGATAACAGTCATATTGAAGCCTGGCTCATCCTATGACCTCATTTTACCTCACACCCCTGGGGGAGGAAATGGCAACCCACTCCAGGATTCTTGCTTGGAGAATCCCATGGACAGAGGAGGCTGGTGGGCTACAGGCCATGGGGTCACAAAGAGTAGGACACGACTGAGTGACTAAACAAGTCCTTTGTACTGAACTCACTATAGAAAGTGAAAGTCCCTCAGTCGTGTCTGACTCTCTGTATATGGACCATACATATACAGTCCATGGCATTCTCCAGGCCAGAATACTGGAGTGGGTAGCCTTTCCCTTCTCCAAGGCAACTTCCCAACCAAGGGATCAAACCCCGTTCTCCTGCATTGCAGGCAGATTCTTTACCAGCTGAGCCACAAGGGAAGCCTGAAAAGTTTTCTCATTTTTTTCCAAGCTATGGCTCTTTTTAAAATTCTTAATTATCTCTACAATTCTTTCCTATGACTACTCAGAATTCCCATCCCACCTGGGTGGCATGGAGTTCAAATTCATGGCCCTGTGACTCAGATATTATTTGCACGAAGTCATCTTATCTAAATTATACATGATTACTCCAGTCCTAAAGAAAATGCATCTGGTCGTGAATGTACATATGGTTGTAGAAGAGCACGCTCGGCTTTGTAGGAGAGTGGGAACTATTTTGAGTAGAAGTCTCATGAGCTTACTGGGTCTTTTTTATTTGTTTTCAAATTCTAATTTTCATGCCTGAATTGCTGACAAAATCTGATCTCTTCCAGAAGAGTTGGCAATAGTATTTAAAAGTCCATAAAAATCAGACAATAGGTCATTAACGTTTAAGCCAAGTGTTGAAAAGTTAAAAGAGCCATGGTAGGCTAAGAAGTTACTTTAGGCCTTTGCTAAGCCAGTACGGGTTGCTTCATAAGACCTGGTTTGATGTTAATGCTATTTTTACAAAAGTATTTTGTAACTTGATTGTTTAAAAGGGGAAAGAAGTCATTTTTTTGTAAAAATGAGAAAGTCTTAATGGAGCACTTTAGACTGCTAAGTGCAGCCTGAGATTTTTCCTTCTTCCTGTTGTTTGGTTGCTTCAGTTGTGTCAGACTCTTTTGCAACTTCACGGACTGTAGCGGGCCAGGGTCCTCTGTCCATGGGATTCTCTAGGCAGGAATACTAGAGTGGGTTGCCATTTCTTCCTCCTGGGGATCTTCGCCACCTAAGGATGGAACCCAGGTCTCCTGCATTGACAGGCAGAAATTTTTTTTTTTTTTTTTAATCACTGCACCACCTGGGAAGGCCCAGGCTGAATTTTAAAGGAGAAAGTGCCTCATGGCCTGGAAAACCAGGGGAGGTCACATGGGTGGGGATTTGGAGTGAAAAACTCAGCTAGGCTGGCATCACCAGTACAATTGGTTTCCTAAATACTGCCTAGACTGTTATTTGATGAATTCATTCATTATACTGGCAAAGAAAACAGCAACCCACTCCAGTATTCTTGTGTGGGAAGTCCCATGGACAGAGAGGACCCTGGCGGGCTACAGTCCACGGGGTCGCTAGAGTCAGACACGACTGAACGACTTAACAACAAAAACAACAATTCACTGTTCACTTGTGAAATCTTAGGGAAAGAGTGGTTATTACTATTGTTAATATGTATTAGTAATAGGCACAAGAACTATAATAAGGATGAAGACAACAGTTATCAATGTCCAACTGCTTGAGAGACTCCTTTTTCTGAATCTTAAATAATACTGTCTGTTAGAGGAAAACAAGTTAGTGCAGTGCTGCCCATTAATGCAAGATGTTTGAACCTCTGACCTTTTTAATCTCCAAAAAGAAAGAAAGAAAAGCAATAAGGGCAAATATTTTTGATATGTTGCTTAAAAATTAATATCTTCTGACCTTGGCTCATTAGAATAGCAACAACAAAAACCAATAGGATAGCTACTTTGTTTCCACCCAGTACTGTAATTTGCTTGGATGTGAAAATTTCAAGAGGCCAAACTGAAAGGCTGAAGAAAGCTTGTGCTCCAAAAATAGCTTGGAATCTTTCTGGAGGCCTAAGGGAACAGGCAGAGGAGGCTTCTCTCTGTCTGAGGCAACCTGCCGCTCTGCCTTTGCAGTTCAAAGATGGCTAAGTTGCAGGAGGTGGGATGGATCCTAATTCTTTCCTCCAGAGAAAGACCATTTCTTGGCCCCTGAGCAAAGGTGGGTTTACCACGAAGTCCATGAAGCTTGAGCTCTGGGCATCCCGCCCCACCCCCTCCGCCATGTGCAAAGGCACTCGTTTCTACAAAGGACCCAGACAATATGTTCATAAATAATAAGCCTTTGACAATTTATGGAAAGAATCTTTTCATATGCATTTTCTTAAAGAGGTTCCCCAGATTGTCTGAGCTTCAGGGTCCACAAAACCTGGGTTTCTACCCTTGCCTCTAGGATGACATTGTTGAGAAGTGGTTTGTGAGATTCAGCAAAATTTTGCTTTCTCTACCCCAAATGGCTTTGGCCCCTGACACAGGGATTAGGCTCCTTCATGGGCTGGAAGCTTGCAGGCCAGGCAAGATAGTCAGTCCTCCACAGGTGAACGGGGGTGCTTTCCACCTAGAGGGGCGTGATGCACAGACCACTGCTCTGTGAAGAGCGCCAATGGAGGCCGGCCAGGTGGGAGAAATCTCCAGCACTAAATTATTGGAAGCCAAGCCAAGTGTGTACTTTTAATGTGAGAAAAGTCCCCGTGGGGAAACTTCTTTGAAATCCCAGGTTAGGGGCGGGTTTTCTGTCCATGTGTCCCTGATCCGATTGGTTTCGTAAGAGCTGGGACATGTTGCTGATCAGTATCTGCTTCTGTTTCATGAGTTCTTGCCAGCATCCGTCCTTTATCTTCTCTGCGCCTAGGATCAGGGCTCAGCAGAGTGGCTGGGAAACAGAAGGTCTTGAAACTATTTGCTAAACACTTCTCTCTTTCTCATTCTCCCTCTCTCTCTCTTTCTTCTCCTCCCTCTCTGTTCTCCTCAGGTGCTTTATAAAAAAGGATGCTGATGTACCCCAGGATCTCTCAGGTGAGGCTGTTATTATGTATAATCTTTGTACACAGACCCTTGTAGAGTGTAGACAGCACCAGCCTTTCGAGTGGCTCTTCTAAGTGACAACTACCACCGTGTGATTCTTAGGGAAATCAGGCAGAAGGAGTCCTGCCTTCACCTACCCCTTCCACACTGATCGCCTCCTCATCAGAGCTGTCTTCCTTTAAGTATGAGAGTTTTCCAATACATGTGTGTGTGTGTGTGTGTGTGTGCCCGTGCACTTAGTCATGTCCGACTCCGTGCGACCCCATGGACTGTAGCCCGCCAGGCTCCTCTGTCCATGGGACTCTCCAGGCAAGAATACTGGAGCAGGCTGCCATGCCCTCCTCCAAGGGATCCTCCCGACCCAGGGATTGAACCCACATCTCCTGCATTGGCAGGTGATTCTTTACCACTAGCGCCACCTGGGAAGTCCAGTATGAGTCTACTTTTCAAATGGGAATCTTCTACCTTAGTTATCAGTGAGTGCTTTAGTGGGATATTTCGAGGAAAGGGACACTGGACACCAAGAAGATTAGGAACCGAATAGAAGGCAGGCAGCAGCAAATGCTTGCTCTGTAAATGGCCAGGACGAGTCCTGAGTGGCTTCTCAGCTTTGGGGGGCTGGGTGGCAGGCTCATATCCCAAAAGCTTCCAGCCCTGGCCAAAAAAATTCTTTCAGTCCTGCATGCCTGAGGGGTGGGAAAAGCCTGCAGAGGTCAGCTCACGGGCCCACGTGCACCATGTTGGCTTTTCTGGCGGGCACACTGCAGGTCATTGTTTTATTTAAGGTGTTTGAATGGAGGAGGAAGAAAGTGGTTTTTTTTTTTTCCTTTCATGTTCTGGGGCACTGAAGGATAGCAGTGGGGCTTGATTGTCTGGACAAAGATCAGCCTCTTCTCCATCCCCAACACTCGTGAGTCCACCCCAGGAAGGGGCTCATTTCTGAAACATCTTTTCTTTGAGAGAAAAAGTCAGGGAGCGCTGTTGGCTCCTGCTGGGCCAGGCTGGTAGCCCCGAGCCTGGAGAGCTGAATGCATGGACTGTCAGGGAGGAGCAGAGTGGGGCGCCTCTGCAGACCTGTGTATGCTTTGCCAGGAGATTGGGCCAGTGCGTGCTGACCCGGCTGTCCCTGCCTGATGCTGCCCCAAAGCCCTGGACGTGAGCAGGGCACAGGAGTGACAGACAGGCCACCACGTGCTCCAGCCTCTGGGAGAGCCTGTCCGGACTATGGGCTTTGGCCTGTGTGTGCAACGTGTGGTTTTGAACCTGCCTGCCTTTGGCTATTAAGGCCGTTCTCACATCCCTCAGCCTTTGTGCCAAACGTGGTTATGGACGTTGAGACTGAGAATATTTTTAGTTAAGGCCTGACTCTGTGGTTTCATTAGAAATGAGGAGGAAAAGAGGAGCATTTTCCTTTGAATTTCGATAGGGGTGGCTGATCTCTACAGGGAGGCACCCTGGATGGTCCAGGCAGCTGGTGAGCACGGTGTATTGCGATTACCCATTTGACCACGTATGTGTGTGCTTAGCTGCTCAGTCGTGTCTGACTCTTTGCGACCCTGTGGACTGTAGCCTGCCAGGCTCCTCTGTCCATGGGATTCTCCAGGCAAGAGTACTGGAGTGGGTTGCTATTTCCTTCCTGACCCAGGGATCAAACCCAAGGCTCCTGCATCTCAGGCAGATTCTTTACCGTTTGAGCCAATAATGTTGTCATAATGCTGCCTCACTTTTTCCCACCTTCATTGTATTTTTTTTTTCTTTCCAGCTTTATCTATGAATTTCCAGCTGTCTGCTGGGCACTCTGCGAGGCAGCAGGGGAAGCCCTACAGTTGCCCTCAGAGACCTCACTGTCTGGGGTGTTTTCTCCATCACATCTGGCATCTTGTGTGTCCTGATCCCTCTTTCTTTTAATATGAATTCTAAAGAAGACCACAGAAAAAGGAACCGCTTTTCCCCTGTGGCTGATAAACTGGTTATAAAGAGGGATGCAAAAGAACAGCCCCCAAAATAATCTGAGCAAGGACAGCACGGTTAGAATGAGTGTAATTTTCCATGGGGATTACTTTGAAGGATGCCATTTATTTGGAGATGGCAGTTCTGGTGTGTCGCTGAGCAAGCAAGAGCTGAACCTCCTTACCTAAACAGTCACACAGGTAAACCCCACTATCTTTGGACCCTGGGGGATTCTTTGGTTGGGCTGGAAAGTTCTTTGGGGTGCTAATGTTCCACTCTGATCATTAACTGATGCTAAGAAATCTTCTGTAATCATATTTTAACGTCAGAATTGGGTTTATGCAATTTATCTCACTGGTGTCTTCAATGTATCTTTCTTTCCTTGATAAGTGATAGACTGAGAACTGGAATTATCTATTTCTTCCTAGAGGTCCAGGTGGTTTAGGGAAATGTGGGTGCTGTGTATGTGTCTGTGTGTTTGCATTTAGCAAAATGGGCTTGCACTGCACTCACCACTTTATAACACCTTGTTACTATTATATTATTACTTTGTGATGAATGCAAAGCCCGATGTACTGTGAACTCTCCTTGGTGTTCTTTCTTCTATGTCATATGCAGTCAGGTGTGTGATCTGGGGAAAGGATGGCCACCTTTGCTGAAAAGGGTATTAAGAGCACCTCTTTCCAAGTCTGGGCTGCCCTGGGCAGTCATCCGCACTGGAGGCATCATCTTGGTGCTGAACTCCTTGGCTCCCTGGACAACGGGCGCCCCACTGTCCCTTGTCAAAGCTGTTTGCTCCCAGCAGACCAATTACTTCATTCCTGCTCTCCCCACCTCTTTAGTTTATTGGAGTCATGGTTTCTAAATTCTTCTTTCTAAGTTTACAGACCTCAAGTCACCTTTCTATTCTCCAGGAAAATCTTAAGGCTCTCATTGCTTGTGTCTCTTTAATGCTCAGTTATGAACTTAGCAACTGTGTCAAGCACTTGACAAGCTCTCCTTTTTCCTCCCTGGGACCCTCTCCGCCCACTGCCCTGCCTCTCTCCATCTTTTCCTCTTGGGGGCCTCCGGCTACTGTAGTTTCGGTCCTTGTATCCTGAGGGAGTGTACCCCTGGAGTCCCTCAGCGAGCCTAGGCCGGGCACTCATCCCAGGCTGGAGGCTGTCAGGATTCAGAACCCCTGGGCAGTGCACAGGGGATGGTCCTTGTATGTCCCAGTAATTTAAGATTCATATGAGAGGTTAGGTTCAAAATCACACGTGCGAAGCAGGATAGGCTCAGGCACGTGGGAGAGAGGAGACCCTTGGAGAAACATGGGGAGCTGTCTGGGGTGCTGGAGAATGCCCTTCTCTACACTGCGGGGTTCCCAGCTCCTTCTGCCATGGGCCCGGGGTCATGGAGACCTTGAGCACCATGGCAGAGAGAGCTGAGAAGCAGCCAGCCGCAAGATGTGGCTAGGAGATCTACGGAAGAGGCCTGATCAGCTAAGTGACTTAGATGCTGAAACATGAGCTGGAGTTTCCAGAAAAATCTGGACCTTGCTGCTGCCACATTTCACTTGGAAAAGTACAAAGGGCTCAGCTCACCACTTAAGCCAACAAAGCATAGTCTGTGTTTCAACCCGGCACCAGCTCTGATCATCTGATGTCCCTAAGACTTCCCCATGGCAACCTTGTGAGCTGCTTCACCTGTCTAGGTCTCAGCTTTTCCATCTGTGAAATGGGGCTTGGAGTAAATGTTCTCCGAGTCCTTCTTCCACTCTACAGTTCTCTTCCCCCTCTACTCCTCCCCCAACCCCTCCTCCTCATCCCAGCCTCATTCTTCACACAGCTGTCTTAGATGCCCTCAGCTGACCGTCTGAAATTCTTCTCTGGGATCTCGGTCAACAGGAGAGTTGCCAAAAGCTTGGAGGTCTGCCACCCCCACAAAGAGTGAGAATGTGTGTTGTTTGGAAAGAAACAGAAGAAGAGGGTCGTTAAAGCTAATTATGGAAATGACGAGTTAGCGAGATATCCTAAGAGGAGAAAAATCCAGGTCCGATTGCCTGGTGGTGATGAAATCATTCTGGGTTGGAAGCCTAGCTCCCCTAGAGAGGTTGTGGGAGGAGGGAGCGTTAGGGCCAGAGGGTGGGCAAGAGCTGGTCATCTTAAACCACAGTTATATCCCCAAGTGTCTGAAGAACTGGAGACCGGGGTAGAATAATATTTATAAAGCTAGCTGGGCAAAGCCCATCATGGCAGCCTCATCCCTCCTAAACTGGTCTATTTCTAGAAATCCTTTCTCCCCAAATGTAAGGAAAGAGAGCTGGTTTTTATTTGTCATCACTGAATTAAAAGCACAGTGACCACGACTTGCTGGCGTGCACTGGCTGTCAGTTCGCTGAGCTCTGGTGGCCGCAGAAGACTTTGCTTGAATTCAGAGGAGATACAGACAGTCACAGGAGTACAGATGGAGTGGCCCTGCCAGGCCCCATCACACATTCCCTTACAGCAGGTCCTATAACTTCTCTGGGAAAACCTGGTGCCTCGAGAAAGCCCAGTTTGAAAACCACTTGTGTAGTTGAACCTTCTTATTCACTTATTCTTATTCACTCAGAGGCATTTATTGAGCACCAAGAAGCTTTTGATGCTTTTGAACTGTGGTGCTGGAGAAGACTCTTGAAAGTCCCTTGGACTGCAAGGAGATCCAGCTAGTCCATCCTAAAGGAAATCTATCAGTCCTGAATATTCACTGGAAGGACTGATGCTGAAGCTAAAGCTCCAAAACTTTGGCCACCTGGTGCAAAGAGCTGACTCAGTGGAAAAGAGGGAAAGATTGAGGACAAGAGCAGAAGGGGCTGACAGAGGATGAGATGGTTGGATGGCATCACTGATTCAATGGACATGAGTTTGAGCGAGCTCCGGGAGATAGTGGAGGACAGGGAGGCCTGGCGTGCTGTAGTTCATGGGGTCACAAAGGGTCGCTACATGATGTAGCGACCGAACAGCAATGTGCTAGGTTTTAGGCTTAAAAGAAGTGAATATGGGAGGTCAGCCATCCTTCTTGACTTAACTGTACTTCCCTATTTGGAGGTTGCTGGGGATGGTGGGGACCCTCCTGGGTGAAGTGGGGACACGTGGTTTTCACCACCCACCTTCCTTGGTGAATCTGTCTTCCGGAGTACGAGAAATCTGAGCCCTCCCTCACGCTCATTCTCGCAGAAGCCCCACTCCCTCATCCCCATTGCCAACCCACTCCTAATTGTGGGACAGCCTGCCTGAGTGTCTTCTCATCTGTGCATAACTGCACCGCCTTGTTGGAAACTCTGACCAGTTACTTAGCGTTCGAGGCAAGGGAGCGCCTGGAGTGTGCCTACAGAGCTGCAACACAAAGTGCTCTCGTGCTCAGCACTCCTGCGTCCTCAACACTTAAGTTGCTTCTGAGAGCCCAGGAGATGGACTGTTTATTCTTAAAACCGATTTCAAAGGTCAGTCAGACCTCTAGCTCCATCCTCATAATGTGCCATATGGAAGGTTGTTTGCAAGAAGGATGCTGGTGTCCCCCACATCCCGACCTAGCGAGAGTTCTGGTTCTGCACGGGGCCAGAGTGAAAGAAAGAGCTAGGTGCTTCTGCCACTCTGCAGTGGGGCTTGGCGGCTGTTCCCAGCGGAGCCAGGAGCCCACTGTGGTCCCGGGGCCGAGGGGCCAGGTGCCCCCAGGAGAGAGGAATCTAGGAGACCAGGAGCACAGGGTGGTCCGGCTCGTTCCTGGCCTGCATCTCTCTTCTCACTTCCGGGGTCCAGGCTCCCTTCATCAGCTCTTACAAGGAGGACTGCAGTAGCCTCCTCCTGTCCTTCCCTCTCACTATGGCCGAAGTTACTCAGCAGTGCCGAAATTCTCAAAAAAGCCCTAAATTAGCAGTGATAGTTGTCAGCGGTGGAAGAGAGAGATGGTGAGAGAGAGAGGAGGACAGACAGAAAGAGAGGGAAAGAGGATCCCTTGATGGTGCCAGACTGCTTGTACTATGAAGCTAAGATCTCTGAGCATGGTGGTCAGTGACACCCACACACAGCAATGAACACTCAGCAGAAATGTTTCTTTAAGCAGAGTTAGTCATTCCTTTATCTATGTTTCCACATATGATGTACACCCTCCTTCATACCAAACATTTCTATTTTTTTTTAATTTTGATTTATTTTTGGCTGTGCTGTCTTCATTGCTGTGTGTGGGCTTTTTCTCTCCTTGTGGTGCACAGGCTTCTCATTGCAATAGCTTCTTATGTTGTGGACCATGGGCTGTAGCCTGCTCGGGCTTCGGTACTTTTGGCTCCTGGGCTGTAGAGCACAGTCTCAGTAGTTGTGGTACATGGCTTAGTTGCTCTGGGGCACATAGGATCTTTCCGGACCAGGGATCGAACCCATGTCTCCTGCATTGGCAGGTGGATACTTCAGCACTGAACCACCAGGGAAGCCCCAAACATTTTTATTCTAATTATCTATTTATGTGACCATCTTGGCTTCCTTGGTGGCTCAGATGGTAAAGAATCTGCCTGCAGTTCAGGAGACCCAGGTTCGATCCCTGGGTTGGGAAGATCCCCTGGAGAAGGAACTGGTTACCCACTTCAGTATTTTTGCCTGGAGAATTCCATGGACAGGGAAGCCTGGTGGGCTACAGTCCATGGAGTGCCTTTTCTTTGAGATATTGTTGCCTGGTTTCTTGTAGGGCCCTTTCTCTATTTTGGTTGGGGAAGCTTCCTTTTTCCCTCTTTGCTTGGCCTCATTTTTCCCCATATGGAAAGTTTCCCTACCCCTTTATGAACAGGATCACTGGCAGTGAATGTTTTTCCTGACCTCTCTGAATCTTTGGTTGGTAGAAAGGATTCTAAGTCCTAACAGCAAATATTTTTAAAGAAATAGGAACTCTTGGACATAATAAGGCTTCTTTCAACCCATTCTCCTTGCACACAACTATGTATTTAATGGAAAGAAATGAAAACCTGTATTTTTGCTCACAGAGGACAGTAGACAAAATGAAGATACAGCTGGTCATGTATGTGTTTTTTTTCCCTCCCCAGACTGTTTTTCATTAGAAGAGAGGAATGTGGAGGAGTGGAGGTTGAAGACTGAATTGTGAGCCCAAAATCTTCCTATGTGACTGGAACTCTGTAACAGGACAGGGCTAAGGTGAGCAGTTTCCTTTGATCGGTGCCTGAAACTGACATCCTGGATCTCAATTAGTGCTTGTTCATAGAAAAACAGCCTGTGGGTTTGAATAAGAGCCCATAGGAGCAATGGAGTGACAGATACAGCATCCAGGGAATTAGGGGAGGGAAGAGGCCAAAAGACCTCCAGGAAACAGGCCAAGCTCCTGCAGCAAACTGCTTTATAGCTCACCCCTTGGCTTTTATTAGACTCATGATGTAGTTACAGTGATCCGGGACCTTTTCATGGAGTTGCCCCTTCCTAAAGGCAGAGATGTTTCAGAGCTGTGCAGGGAAGTCAAGGGCTAGAAGAACAGAGTAAGCAAGTTGTAGCTCTGATAATCAGCTCCCAGCCTGGCTCAGGAAGAGTCATCAGACGACTGGCAACTCTGTCTCCGCCACTTGGCCACACCCTCTCCTCCAGGACTAAGGTTCCGGGTGCAGCCCTGACTCAAGAAACAAGTGATTGGGTGGCTGCCTGTCAAAGGTAGAAAGCACGTTAATGCGAAGGTAACGGTACATGTTAAAGGGCTGAAGCAGATAGTTCTTCATCAAACTTATCTATACATGCAAATATTCTACTCATACTATGATTTCACAGAGTTTAAGGCATTTATAAAACTTTTAAAATAAATATCTGTTAAATCCTCAAGACTGTTGAATAATTATAAAGTGGCATGAATATATCAGGGGAGTTGGATTATCTCTTCCCCAATTGCATAGTAATGTTTTATGATTGTTGTAAGGCAGAAAAATGCTGTTGGAATCTGTATCTCAATCTCTGCGTGTGTGCTCACTCAGCCATGTCTGATTCTTTGGGACCCCATGGACTGTAGCCCACCAGCCAGGCTCCTCTGTCCGTGGGATTTCCCCGGGCAAGAATCTTGGAGTGAGTTGCCATTTTCTCCTCCATTCGCAGTCTGTTCAAGGGGTTAATAATAGCTCCTACTTTGTAAGATTCCATGAGTGAAAGCTCGCTGGTATGACTCAGAGAACTCTGTAAGGGCTTGTGTTTGCTATGCCCAGAACTTTAGTAGTAACAGTAAAGGGGTCGGTGCTTTCCTGATGGCTCAGTGGTAAAGAATCCCCCCACCAATGCAGAAGACAAGGGAGATGCAGGTTGGACCAGGAAATGGCAACCCACTCCAGTATTCTTGCCTGGGAAATCCCATGGACAGAGAAGCCTGCAGTCCAGGGGGTCACAAAGAGTCAGGACTGAGTAACTGAGCACGCATGTCAAATGTAGCTACAACAGAAGGGGAAAGTTCATCTTACCAGTGAAAAAAGCAAGGAACGAAAGAGCAGAGCTGGGGTCCTTCTCACATTTGTCCATTTATGAAAACTTGTGTTTGTATTCATTTCATGCGACACTGAGATGGATTCAACTGAGGTGGCGGCTGCTGGTCCTGCCTGGTGAGAGGACTTGGCTTCAGTGGTTTTTGACTTTCGGAATCTAAATGTGAATGAACCCCGCTGTCCTGGAGGCTCATCAAGTCTTTACCCCTCAAGGCTCTTTCCAATTACTCAGCGAAAGAGTACAGCAGGAGAAAATGGACATGCACTCTGTTAGCACAGGGAGACTGATGCCATCTTAAACTCTATTTGTAGATTTGTAATATTCTCCTAAAAATCCCTGTGCCCAGAGTCAAATTATGGTTTCCTTTGCTATGATCTATCTTGAGAGAATAGGAGAAGGTTGTGGCTGGATGAAACCTTTTAAATCAAACCAATCCCCCATTTACAAATGAGGAAACCAAGGCCTGGAGAGGTTAAGCTTGAGGTCACCGAGCTAATTAGCGGGCCTTGAGAGAAAATGAAGCTTTGCCTTTTCTTTTTAAGAGGGTCCTGGTGCCTCCACTCTGAGTGCATGTTGTAACTGCCTTTGTGTAGTGATACCAAAACTTTTTAGTAGAAAAGGGGATTCTTTGAAATATGAAGCCAGTTCTCTCCCTGCCAAGATACTTAACAACAGCAATGAGCTAGGACATCTGTCTGTCATGGGGAATTTGGGAGGCGAATATTTTTACAGAACCTAAGTGTTCAAACAAACATGAGGAGCAAATATGGTCTCAATTCCAGCTGAGCCATTAAAACTTGGACAGGGGAGCAACAGAGAATGCAAATAGAAGGTGGATAGGAAATACAGAGTCCAGGCTCCTTGTACGAATTATATGAAAAATGAAATTAATGCAGGCTTGAGTTTTCTTTAAATGATATGACTGCATTAAAAGACTCATCATTGGTTTCTAGGAAAGCATTTGAATTTATAAGTTTCTCCTTTGGAATGTAAGTCTCTGGTTAAAACTTGGCAGGGCTGGCTGTATGCTTAGAGGATTGGGCAACCTGAGCCAGGGAGAGCCTTGTTTCTGCCCTGCAGGACTGGGGTGGCTTAGAATTGTCAGGGCTGTGAGTTGGACGTAGAGCCTCTCCAATAGAGTCAAGCCAGGATTTGATTAGGCAAGCAGCACCAGGGCAGGGAGAGGGCATGGATGGGGAAAATGCAGTATGGGAGGACCAAGAGCAAGGGCCAGACTACTGGACTGAAGTAAGACAAAGTCATTGGGTGAGGTGGGAGCTGTCATGGAAGGAGGCATCCAGGCCGAGATTTGCTCCTGGTAGGGGAAGGCCACGTGGGAACAGGTAAATGGGGGGTCTTGACTTTGAACCTTCAAGTTCTTTTTTTTAAAAAAAAAATGTATATTTACTTACCTATTTGTATTGTGATAAAAGTCGCATAATGTCAAACATGTTATTTTAACCACACTTCACTATACGGTTGGTGGCCCTAAGTACATTCATATTGTTAGTGAACTCTCACCATCATCCATCTCCTGAATTTTTCATCTTCCTAAACTGAAACTCAAAGATACTTGCTCTTTGGAAGAAGAGCTATGACCAACCTAGACAGCATATTTAAAAGCAGAGACACTAGTTTGCCAACAAAGGTCTGTATAGTCAAAGCTATGGTTTTTCCAGTAGTCATGTATGGATGTGAGAGTTGGATTATAAAGAAAGCTGAGGGTGGAAGAATCGATGTTTTTGAACTGTGGTGTTGAAGAAGACTCTTGAGACTCCCTTGGACTGCAAGGAGATAGAACAAGTCCATCCTAAAGGAAATCAGTCCTGAATATTCATTGGAAGGGCTGATGCTGAAGCTGAAACTCCAATCCTTTGGCCACCTGATGTGAAGAACTGACTCATTGGAAAAAACCATGATGCTGGGAAAGATTGAAGGCGGGAGGAGAAGGGGACAACAGAGGATGAGATTGTTGGATGGTATCACCGACTCGATGGGCATGAGTTTGAGCAAGTTCTGGGAGTTGGTGATGGACAGGGAGGCCCAACGTGCTGCAGTCCATGGGGTCGCAAAGAATCTCAGACATGACTGAGAGACTGAACTGAACTGAACTGAATACTGAAACTCGGGCTTCCCAGGTGGCTCAGTGGTAAAGAATCTGCCTGCCAATGCAGGAGACGCAGGTTCCATCCCTGGGTTGGGAAGATCCCCGAGGGAAGGAAATGGGAACCCGATCCAGTATTTGTGCTGGGAAATCCCGGGGACAGAGGAGCCTCATGGGCTACAGTCCATCAGTCTGCAAAGAGTCAGACTTGACTTAGAGACTAAACAACAACATCCTGAGACTCTGTTCCCACTAAGCACTCCATCTCCACCCCCCACCTCTGGCCCCTGGCGTCTACCAGTGCACTTTCTGACTCTAAGAATTCGACTATTCTAGATGTCTCGTTTGCGTGTGTGCTAAGTTGCTTCACTCGTGCGCCACTCTTTGCGACCCCATGGACCGTAGGCCGCCAGGCTCCTCTGTCCTTGGGATTCTCTAGGCAAGATTACTGGAATGGGCTGCCATGCCCTCCTCTGGGGGATCTTCCCAACCCAGCAATCAAACCTGCATCTCTTATGTCCCCTGCATTGGCAGGCAGTTTCTTTACCACTAGCACCACTCGGGAAGCCCAGATATCTTGTATAAGTGAAACCAAACAGTATGTGTTTTCAAGTGCTTTTGAGGTAAAGGGTGGAGCAAGGAAGTGTGTTCCTTTTTTTTTTTTTTTTTTTAAATAACAAACATTTATTGGTGTCACTTATGGTAGAAAAAAGTTCCTACATCAGATACACATGACCCAATTGTTAAATAGAACATTTTCAAGGTGAACACACGCCCTAACCCAGCTTTTTTTTAACCCGCTTTTGATGATAGCCAATTCCTCCTGGAGGTGTGTTCCTTGATGCTCCTCCTACACTTACCCATGAGTTCAAGGTAGGCCAGGAGTGCTAGGAAATGGAAGCCCTTGGGATAACTAATGGTATCCAAATTGGAGGGAAGCCTGGCATCCTGCAGTTCATGGGGGTCGCAAAGAGTGGGACACAACTTAGCGACTAAACACCACCAACAACCATAAATATTGACACAGAGCTGATTCTCCCCTTCTTGTTAGGGAAAAGCTATGCTCTTATAGAAAAAGGGGTGCAATTCTTCACTATCTCTTTTGAAATTCTCCTGCCTAGATATAGGAGGATCTTCTCTCCCTAAAGCAAATGATACTCTTAACGCACCACCCCCCCAACCCCTGCTGACCAGGAATACGTGATTGCCTATAGGACTGACTTGAGGATCCTCCTGAAAAACTAGCTTCCTCAGGCCAGGGCTACAGTTACTGGAATTTCAACATTAGAGATCCTTTCTTTAGCGTAGACTGTAAAGCTGACAGTGCAGCTTGCCTTTAAAATGTGAAATACTGCTGGGGTAAACGAAGGAGGAAACAGACAGAACAGGCTCCATCTTGAAAGCAGGACTCCATCCTGGGCTGGACTGTGGACTTTGAGCTCTATGCCCAGTATCTATGGAAACGACATACCAACTGGAAAACCAGGCCCCTGGAAGGAAGAGCCCCAGGGCTCGTCCCCAGACTCTCCTTAGCCTAAAGAATATCCTAATTATCTGTGTAACCGAATAGAATCATACATTCTGTTATGCTCATTGGGGTATGACCACAGGCCTATTGATAATTGTCCACTGTCAACTACCTAGGCTTAAGGCATATGAATCACGGGTTAACTTTGTATCTTTCTTTTCCTTTGTTCAGACTAGTTTCAGGGAATTTGGGTAGGTGGGTTTGGGCATGTACGCTTAGGTGTATAAAGTTTTCACAAAAACTGGCTGGGGTCCTTGGCTAAGAGGAGACTCTGCCTTGGGCCCACCGGTGTAATAAACTGCACTCCGCTGCCTGCATTGTCCTTCTGAGTGAGTTTGTTTCCTGGAACATGTAGCTTCAGTGTGAATTAACTCAGCAGTTTAGGGTCCTGTGTCAGCTCTGAGTGAGGATGGGTGGCGAAGGAAAGCTGAGAGGTAAAAGCAAGGGCCGTGTGTCGAGAGGGGAGAAGAAACCCAAGGTGAGCTCTGCTTACTGCAGAAAGCTTCCCGGGTGGCTCAGTGGTAAAGAATCCTGCCAATGCAGGAGGTATAAGTTCCATTCCCTGGTGGCAAGATCCCCTGGAGAAGGGAATGGCAACCCACTCCAGTATTCTTGCCTGGGAAATCCCATGGACAGAGGAACCTGGTGGGCTACAGCCCATGGGGTCACAAAGAGTCGGGCACAACTGAGCGGCTAAACAACAACAACATTGCAGAGGGCTGTCCTGGAAAACACTGTTGCTTGTCTGCTTCTGAAAAAACACAGAAAGTGTGAGCAGACTTGGTGCCACGTATTAATAATGTCCTACGTGTCCAGGGAAAGGCAGAGAAGACTAAAGCCTCTCCTCACTGTGGATTGTACTTTCCTTAACAGAATCGCGATGCATTTACACAGTGATCTGCACTTCTGGAGTGTGTCCATAACTGATATTTCACTTCCTCTTCAGAGTACCATGATGGAGTAGGAGGAAGCACTGTGAGAGCAGACTATAGGGAACATGAAACTTAGGGGCTCAGGGAGGTAAACTGGTTTTCTTGATGTCATAATGTCAGAGGTGATCTATTGAAAAGCCTCAGTGGATTCCTGGAAAATTAGAGGAAGAAGCTGGTGATGACGGTGGTGAGTGGGGGTAAGGCTAGGGTTTGTAAACAATCTGAAAAGGAATTGAAAGTTTAATTTTTGCAGAACGTCCCCAGGGTCTAGTGGTTAAGGATCTGCTTGCCAGTGCAGGGGACATGAGTTGGATCCCTGGTCCGTAGTCAGAGTGGTGTTGGTCGCTCAGTCGTGTCTGACTCTTTGTGACCCAATGGCCTGCGGCCCGCCAGCTTCCTCTGTCCATGGGATTCTCCAGGCAAGAATTCTGGAGTGGATTGCCACTTCCCTGGTCCAGAAAGATCTCAAATGCCGTGGGGGCAGCTAAGCCCATACGCCACAACTACTGAGCCCAAGAGCTTCAAGCCCACGCTCCATGACAAGAGAAGCCCCTGTTCGCCACAAGTGAGAAAGCCCAGCGCAGCAACAGAGACCTAGCACAGCCAAAGATAGATAAATAATTTTTTAGATTTTTCTTAAAAAATATTTTTTGCAAGTGCGTATGTGCACCTTTATTGAAGAGATTTTTACTACATTCTCAAAGTAGTCCTTGAACCACAAATTAAGACCTGTAGGCTTTTCAATGTGTCACTGGAGTGGTATGGAAAAAAAAAACAACCCACCAAACACAACCCTTTCCGGAAGAGATTAGGGGTCCATAAGTGAAGTGGGGAGTCCAGGCTGGGAGTGGTTGTCCCTCTGCTTCCAACATTGCTTAAATGACCCTTCCCTGGGCAGCAGACAGTGTGGCTAGGAAGACATCCATCTTCATTACTTACTCAGAAGACCATCCAAAAGCACACTGGTACGGATCCTAGAGCATTTGTTCATATGTAACAGAGGTTCAATCTACAAAATGTTAATTTATGGGCTCGTTATGATGCCTATAAGTTTCTTTGAAATGATGATGGTGGTTTAGTCACAAAGTCATGACCGACTCTCTGTGACCTCATGGACTGTAGCCCGCCAGGCTCCTCTGTCCATGGGATTTTCCAGGCACGAATACTGGAGTGGGTTGCCATTTCCTCCTCCAAGGGATCTTCCTGACCCAGAGATTGAATTCCAGTCTCCTGTATTTGGCAGGTGGATTCTTCACTGCTGAGTCACCAGGGAAGCCCCTGTTTAGAAATACTTGGGTATAATCAGAGTGACGCTCTAAGTGTGTTACTTTAGGTCAATCTCAGGTTAAGAAGGCCTAGTTTGGACGGAGGAGCCTGGTAGGCTGCAGTCCATGGGGTTTCGAAGAGTCAGACACGACTGAGCGACTTCACTTTCACTTTTCACTTTCATGCATTGGAGAAGGAAATGGCAACCCACTCCAGTGTTCTTGCCTGGAGAATCCCAGGGACAGCAGAGCCTGGTGGGCTGCCATCTATGGGGTCGCACAGAGTCAGACACAACTAAAGCAACTTAGCAGCAGCAGCAGCAGTTAGGAGGTGGCCGGCCAGGATTATAACAGAAAGGTCATTCACGTCTTTTATAAGGTCTCCTCGTTAAGTTACATTGCTTTGCTAATTCATATAATTATCAGCAATGGATTTTTATTGATGAAACTACAGTCTTGTTAATTACTTCTCATTGTGAATTTAAAGGGATTCAAGATGCATAAACTAGAGCTCAGAGGTGCTCCTTCTCTGTGAATTGAACAGGACCTAAGATTCAACTCAACGATGGACCCATTTCACATCTTAGCTTGGTCCCTATTTGGTCCTACATCCCGTCATTGGTTTAAGGGATGAAATGTTGTCAATTACAATGTTTTGACTCTTATCTAGGAATTTTGTTGTATCTGCGGTGAGCAAATGTGTTACAGGACATGTTTGGCACACCTAAAGAACAGGCAGCTGGGGCTTGGTCAAGTTTAGAAACCCAGTTGATGAATTGTTCTAAGCCTGTTTTGTTAATGAATGTTTATCAGATAGGTGTCTGTGTGTGAAAATTTGGCCTGAGACTTGCTCTCATTATGGCTTGCTAATGAGGTTGCAGAGGAAAGTTAAGTATTTTCCATTTGAATGTTTTTGAAAGCTACTAAGATTTACCAAACCAAACCAAAACCAAACCAAACTGCAAAAGTTGTCCATGACCAAGGTGAATTAAATTACTTTCAATGATTCTGTCAGGCTTCCCTTGTGGCTCAGCTGGTAAGGAATCCTCCTTCAATGCGGAAGACCTGGGTTTGATCCCTGGGTTGGGAAGATCCCCTGGAGAAGGGAAAGGCTACCCACTCCAGTATTGTGGCCTGGAGAATTCCATGGACTGGATTTATTCCAGGAATAGATTCTATTTATTGGAAGGTTGCAAAATGTAGATAAAATGTAGAATTTACTTACATGGATTTAGAACATTTTTATTACTCCAAAATAGTGTGAGGGAAAAAGGCTACTGTTGAAGAGGATTCGGTGAGATGAGGAAAAAGGGGTAAAAAGGTAAGCACAGGAAGATAGTATAGCGGAGGTCTTCAGAGTCTAGGCCAAGATCTGCTCTAGAGCACACTGGGGAAGGGAGACCTCACTTCTGGATGGAATGAATGGAAACAAGAGCAGAAGCTCCACCTCTCTCCCTGCCCCAGGCACAATAGCTAGAAGACAATGAAGACTTTGGTGTTTCTAGAAATTCTTAAATGTGCCTGGAGAAAGGTTCTAACTGCATAATGAGTAGAGCAGGACCATAATATCTTTGAAAGCTTTCTACTTCTGTTTTCGGAACTCTGTAAACTGGGAGCACTTTACTTGTCTCACGACATCAGCTTGGGCCACATCTCTGTAGGGATTCCCTGGGTTCTATGTTTAGCAAAACCAATTAAATGTTTTTGTGTGTGCTCAGTCGCTCAGTGTCTGACTCTTTGTGAGCCTATGGACTGTAGCCCACCAGGCTTCCCTGCCTGTGGGATTGTCCAGGCTAGAATACTGGAGTGGGTTGCCGTGCCCTCCTCCAGGGTGTCTTCCTGACGCTGGGATCTCTGGTTCTCACTCCTAGCACCACCTGGGAGGCCCCTGCTTAGCCCTGGGCAACTACTAGTCTACTGTCTGTCTCTGTTTTGTCAATTCTGTTGTCTCTGTCAGCTCTGGGCATCTCATAAAGTGAAATCATAATGTATGTGGTGTTTGCACCTGGCTTCTTTTGTTTAGTATGTTTTCAAGATTCACCTATGTTGTAGCATACACCAGTGCTTCGTTTCTTTTACTGCTGGATACTATTCTGTTGTACAGCTATATCTCATTTTATTTATCCATCCAACAGTTGTTGGACATTGGGTTGTTTTCCACTTTTGGGCTATTATGAATAATGATGCTATGGGAAGATCCTTGGAGGAGGAAATGGCAACCCTCTCCAGTATTCTTGCTGGAGAATCCCATGGACAGAGGAGCCTGGCGGGCTACAGGCCATGGGGTCACAAAGAGTCAGACATGACTGAGCACAGCACAGAACAGCACAGCACACATGAATATACAAGTTTTTGTGTGGCTATTTTTTCATTCCTCTTGGAAGGATACCTGCAAGTGAGTGGAACTGCTGAATCATATGGTAACTGCATGTTTAACTGAGTATGGAACTATAAGATTGTCTTCCAAAGTCTCACCATTTTACATCCCCATTAGCAATGTCTGAAGCTTCCAGGTTCTCCACATTCTCACCAATGACGATTATCTGTCACCTTTATTAGACGTGTCTTAGCAAATGCGCTTCCTGGTGGCTCAGCGGTAAAGAAAATCTGCCTACAATGCAGGAGACTTGAGGGAGAGCAAGTTTGATCCCTGGATTGGGAAAATCCTCTGGAGGAGGAAATGGCAACTAGCTTCAGTTTTATTGGGCTTCCCTAGTAGCTCAGATGGTGAAAAATCTGTCTGCAATGCAAGAGACCCAGGTTTGATCTCTGAGTTGGGAAGATCCCCTAGAGAAGGGAATTCCAGTACTCTTGTGTAGAATATTCCATGGACAGGGGAGCCTGGCGGACTACAGTCCATGGGAACATGAAAAGTCAGACATGACTGAGCAACAAACACACACTTCTGAGCAGATATGCAGTGGTTTTGATTTGTGTTTCTCTGATAACTAGCAATATTAAGCATCTTTTATGTGTGCAGTGGCCATTTGTGTATCTTCTTTGGAGAAATGTCTATTCAAATTCTTTCCCACTTTTAACTATGTGATTTGTCTCTAGTCATAACAGTTCTTTAAATATTCTAGATCCAAATTCCTTATCAGATATATGATGTACAAAATTTTTCTCCCATTCTGTGGGTTGTCTTTTCACTCTCTTGATGGTGTCTTTAAGGAACATTAAGTTTTAAAATGTTATAACTTCATAGGCTTTTAAATGTGAATTACATTTTCTATATCTTTGGGTCATTTTGACATATAGACCTTATTAAATGTGTGTGTGTGTTTGTTTGTTCAAGTCTGTCAGTTGTATCCAACTCTTTGCAGCCCCATAGACTGTGGCCAGGCTCCTCTGTCCCTGGGATTTCCCTGGCAAGAATATTGGAGTGGGTTGCCATTTCCACCTCCAGGAGGATCCTCTAGACCCAGGGATTGAACCCTTGGCTCTTGCATTGGCAAGTGGTTTCTTTCCCACTGAGCCACCTGCAAAGCCCAAGACCTTATTATACATGTGATAATTAAATATTTGCCAAAGAACATATAGTGTATTGATCTATATAAGGCAGGTTCAACTAGATATAAAGGACAATAATTTTTTTTTTTTTAATTTGGCTGCATTGAGCAGCTTGTAAAATCTTAGTTCTCTGACCAGGGATCAACCAGAGCCTTGGCAGTGGAAGCAAGGAGTCCAAACCACTGGACCACCAGGGAATCCCCTAAAAGACAATAAAATTGATAAATGCTTTCATATTATAGAAAAAAAAAAAAAGTAGAGTGCAGTGCCTGAACGCATGTCGTGGAGAAGGGCCCTTGCAATCTTGTACAACTAGGAATCATTCCACTTACCTGGTATCAAAGGTCCCCTAATTACCATCATCGTGAGAAGAAATAATATCCTTAGGGAACAGAACTCACGTAGAAAAGGACACTCACAAGAGACTGTAGTTTATAATTTTCTGCATTCTCCTGCTTAGAATGCTCAGAGCCTGGTGAGCAATAACTGTTTATTAATGAAGCCAGGTACGCTTGCTCATGCTCAGTCCAGTTACTTTACTGTATAAAATGGGCTTTTTGATAGACCCATGTGTATTTATGCATGGGTGAGAACTTTTATTACACCAGTGGATGAAGCCAGAGTTCCAAGTTGTTATCACTATAGCATGAATAGAATGAAGTATTTTTCTTCCCCTTGTTATCTTTCTTGTCTTTCTCCCTCCACTTCCCCAATCCTTCCACTTCCCGTCTAAACACAGGAATATACTAATCAGGGAAACATGCACTGCTGTGTAGTGAAGGGGTAAAATCCATTTGGATGGAATTCCAGGCTCAACTCGCTAACAATGGCAGGAAACCGGGTCCTTGAGCTGGCTTCGGGAGGAGCTGCTGAGCGACAGATTGTTGAAAGCGCTGGCCCTGGGGTATGCTACTTTGGCTTGCTTAGTGTTTGGAATGCTGTGATTGTTCCAGACACAATGAGGGATCTGTCTGTCCACACAGGAGAAGTTGTAATTACAGGAACAGAAGCTATGCTACTGCCCCTAATTGCAGATGGTCTGTACACAAGGCGGCTAATTTGTTCTCTGGACTGTGTAGGGACAGGAGGGATTTTTAATTTAATGACTTGGGTGATTAGGGGAGAAGACCTTGTATCTTATGTCCACTTCATCTTCTTGTGGGTGTTGCCAAGATCCCTTCTGACTACCTGTCTTGTTGACTTTGATGACTCAGGCCAGTATGTGACCTTGTCTCTGCTGGGAAGACAGGGTGTTGAAAGTCTCTCTGTCTTTGGTGTCCTAAAACCTTGATTGGGTGTGACCATAACATCCTGTAGAGAGGTCTCCTTGTGTGTATCATTTAGGAACCATCTCCTAATTAGCGAAGAAGGCTGAAATCTAGCCTGACACCATATTCTGGAAAACAACAGATGAGAGTTCGGAGCCAGACATAATCATCAAGTGAATTTTATTTTTATTGTGAACTAGAATCTTTGTCTCTTTATCTATTATTATACAATATAATAGGAACGAATTGAAAAGTAGCATAAGGAAAGTTCTGCTCCATAAACTTACAGTCTTGCGGGGATCAAACATCCATGAATAAGGCAGGGGGGTTGTACCATGATAGTTATGAATATTTCGTGGCCTAAAGATAAGAGCAATGAAGAATGCTTTGAGAAAAAGCCAAAAACCTTCTCTCACAATTCAATGCTCAGAATTGGGATGCAGATCAGTACTAAACCAGTCACTGTTAAGGCAGATAGTCTGACTCTTAGACCAATCAGTCACACTTCAGGAGATGGAAGGAAGGACATCTTTCCACCACACAAGGCAGTAAGGGGAGTTGCAGACCCCCGAATAAAATCCAGGCTTTGTTTGCAAGGACTGATGTGTCAGGAAGCCCACTCTGGCAGCAGAGGGGAGAGTGGGGTGGGGGCAGCTGAAGGCAGGGAGACGAAGAGGAGGTTCTCAGGTAATTGGGGAGAAGTGATGACGGCTAACCCAAGGAGAAGAGGGAAAAGTGCTGGGAGCTGTGAGGAAGAAATTAGAGCAGTGATTCTTAAATGTTTGGGGGGAAATGAAGCCTTTTGAGAATCTGATGTAAGCACTTTTGTATTAAACGTCAAACTTGCTCATTTGCTCCTTTTAACATCAATGTGACCTCAGTGACAGGGAAGCTGGGCTGGCAACCCCTTTGTATGGGCCTTAGTCTTTGGTTCGGATAGAAACCAGTGAATTCTCACCAGGTCATCAAGGGGGTTGGAAAGATAGAGTGAGAAACAGCATTTATCAAAGACTGACTAGTTTTAGCACGCTCTGAGGACTGCCCCCACCCCGCTCCTCCCGCACAAGCAGATGGGGAAACTGAGATGTTATATATGATCTTCAACCATATATAACCTACACTGAAAAATGGCAGCTCTCGAGTTTGAGCCTGAGGTTGCCTAGTTCAGAACGCCCATCAGCTGCCTACTGGAGCTGCCATATTTGGTCCAAGTGTGAACTACGATGATTCCCAGCTTTTTTCTTTCCTGAAATTCTTTGGAGGCCCCAGTTTGTACAGCTGAAGTAGACACTCACTACCTCATTCCTGACAGTTTTGGGAGCTGACAGCAGAACATTCAAAGAATGGCATCGAGTGGCTTTCCTCAAGGTCATTTCCTGTCTATGAACTCTACAAGGATCGCATTCCTTAAGGATGTGTAGGGGTCGAAAACAGCCCCTACTCTGTTAGGCGAGAGATGCCTGGGCCAGCTGTACTAGGCAGATGAGTGTGTGTGTGCGTGCGTGTGTGTGTCTACATCCTCTGTGACATGCTTTGCTGGTGAGCACACCCCCTGCCCGACACTTGGCTAAAAACAAACCAGGTCTGCTAGGCTGCCTGACTCATGCTTGAACTGGAGTCTACACCCCGAGTCAATAATTCTCTTTTTAAAGGCAAATGTTGAGCTCAACAGCTACTGGGATTACGCTGCCTGGGGCAACTCTCTGTATTAATTTGACTTATTAGAAACAGCATCTCCTTAGGTTCTCTAAGCAGGACTTTTTGCAATGTAGTCACGCTATACTGAAGAGTGTTTATGAGACTTGACAACAAAGTGTGAAAGGTGCCTAGACCGCAGTTGATGCCTGATGACATGGACGTCAGTACCCTCTGCCTAACTGGGACCGGGTTTTCTTCCTTCCTCCTTTATTTTACATTAAGAGCTTTGTTTATTTATTTGAAGGAGAAAGATATTCAGTCTAAGTGATGTATATTATATATACTCCAGAGGGGCTTTTGCCACCTCTCCCACCACCTCTGCATTTTGCATCACCAAAAAGAGGATACTGGTTAGAGCCAGGGTGATGGAGAGGGAGAAACAGCAAGCACAGAAGGTCAGGCACCCACCTTTGGCTCTTCCCTGTCTTGATAAAGGCCTGTAAAAAGGTCACCTAAACTCTTGGGACCTCTGTTTGTCTATAAAAAGAGAAAGTGTCAGTCGCTCAGTCGTGTCCAACTCTTTGGGACTCCATGGACCGTAGCCCGCCGGGTTCCTCCATCCATGGAATTCTCTAGGCATGGATACTGGAGTGGTTGCTGTTTCCTTTACCAGGCGATCTTCCTGACTGACCCGGGGATCAAACCCCGGTCTCCTGAATTGCAGGCAGATTCTTTACCACCTGAGCCACGAGGGAAGCCAGAGACTTGAACTAAAAGATCAGTGAATTCAGGCTCCTGCTGGGCTGTTTCTGGGGGCTGTTCTCTCTCAAGGATTGACTTCAGTTCCTATAGACATTTTTCTCTCCTGGCTGACACTTAGGATTGTGTTTCCTATGGCTGGCACACTAACTCTTTTGCCATGAATGTTCCTCTGGAGTATCAGGCAGACAGGGCATGTTTCTGCTTATCAACCTACACATTTCCAGGAAAATTATGTTTCCCCCCTGTAATTCACACACATGGCTTGTGCATGTGGAGATTTTAAAACACGGTCGATTTATAAAGGGGTGAATTTCCCTGAAACATAATTTGCGTTATGAAACATAATTTGCATTAATTATGTCAGCTAGTTAAAACCGGTAACCTGGCATGAGTTTGTTAAGACATTAAATATCACTCTTCTTGTTTTTCTTATATTCAGGCATGAAAGGTTAAGAAGTACATTTCCAGTTCATGAAACATCACAGGGATTCATTGGGTCTATTTATGTTTTATCCGAGGGTGAGGAACATAAACCTTTGCTCCAAGTGAGGACTGACCGATAGGCTGAGAATGCTTGGGCCAGGTGTTCTTATCAGAAACCTTAGCAAACCTTCTCGGAATCCTAGGATGCTAGAGTTTGGAAGGGACCTGAAGAATTTCTGGGCAATTCCTTTTCTTTCTCTCGTTTGTCCTTCTTTTAGGTCAAACATGAGATGCATAACATTTATTATTTTAAAGAAAGTTTTCACTTAAAGGAAGACACTTCTGCAGGAACACAAATTGCCCCAAGTGGTGGGGGTATGTCAGGTGGGAATTTTTTCAGTAAGAAATGTAAATTCCTTGTATTCTTAGAAATGTACCAAATAAGCCGTATCAAGGTTTTTCATATCTAGTTCATTTAAGAGACATATTTATTAATACATTCTGTGAACGCTCAGAAGTCAGTGCGGATTTTGCCAGCAGGTGGCACCAAATGTTTTCACAAGGAAAATAACATTGTGAAGGAAAACCTCCTTTGCATCCTCCCTGCTAGTAAAAAAAAAAAAAAGGCTTTTAAGTGAGTGCTGCGGTTCATTCACCCAAATTCAGGAAACACGTGCCTTTCTTATTTGATAGCTCCTTGGCAGCACACTGTTGTAGTTCAGGGTGAGTTATTTCCTTAAAGTTTGTTAAAAGGGAAGTATGGCAAAATAAAAGACTTGAAACAAAGGTTTATTAGAGTTCTGCCGACCAGTTGAAGTCCAGTCTCTCTCAGCCTAAAAACCCTTCCATCGGCCCCTTTTAGGCCTGTGAGTACACAGGATGCCAAAACAAAGAGCAGTGAGATGCTTTAATTTTCCCTTTTCATCACAACCTTTTTTTTTCCAGACTCCTAAGGCAGCTTTTATAGTCTGGCTAAAAGTTTGTTCTTGTGGTGCTGATCGTCTGGTGGAAGAACCGGGTAGTAACCAGGTCACCTTCGTGAATGTATAGAGGCCAGCTGGGGAGAGTGCTCTGAAGGAAAGGAACATGATTGCATGATACCGTTGAAGCAAGGAGGCTGACCCAGATTCAGGGGCAGTCACAGTTTCTTAGGGAAGGGACCCTGCCTGGAGCTGAGTTCTGAAAAATGAGGTGGGATTAGTTAGATGAAGGGGTGGGAGGAGCTGAGAGGAATGTTCAGACCCGAGAGTAGTGACTTCAAAGACTCTGGGATGGGAGGGAGAAGGGAGACTGAGACGCAGAGCTGCAGGTGAGGGAGGGACTCAGCGATGGGAAGGGAGAGTGGATGCTGTTACATGAGTGAAAACTCATTATGATCTTTGCACTCTTTTCCATTTCTATTATATTTTCCCTCCATCAAAAAAACCAAAAAGGTCAAAACACACTCTCCAAAATTCAGTTACCACCTGATCCCCACTAGTCCCCCTGCTTTCGTAGTATTATTGAAGTCAGTGTCCAGGTATTTCTGAAAAGTTTGGGCATTTTCCTTTCCCTGGTGTGCTGTGCTGTGCTTAGTCACTCAGTTGTGTCCGACTCTTTGCAACCCTATGGACTGTAGCCCGCCAGGCTCCTCTACCCATGGGGATTCTCCAGGCAAGAATAGTAGAGTGGGTTGCCATGCCCTCCTCCAGGGGATCTTCCCAACCCAGGTCTCCCATGTTGCAGGCAGATTCTTTACCATCTGAGCCACCAGGGAAACCCCTCCCCAGTACAGTGACATATAAACAGACACAAGAACCTTTGGGGAAGGCAAGGAGGAAAATTTACAGAACACACTTGCAGCATTGGTAGAACTTGACTCCTTAGGCACTTTCCTTTTCCTGTCAACAGAGGATACGATTCAATGAATTGATTAGGGTTTAGAGCTACCATACGACCCAGCAACCCCACTCCTGGGCATATATCAAGAGAGAACCATAATTCATAAAGATACATGCACCCCAATGTTGATTGCAACACTATTTACAATACCAGGACATGGAAGCAACCCAAATGTCCATTGGTGGGGGAATGGATAAAGAAGATGTGATACATATAGACAATGGAATATTACTCAGCCATTAAAAAAAATGAAATAATGTCGTTATGGACCTAGAACCCAGGACCTACTGTAGAGCCCAGGGAACTCTGCTCAATAATCTGTAATGACCTTTATGGGAAAAAGTTGAAAAAAGAATGGATATATGTATGTGCATAAGAGATTCACTTTGATGTACACCTGAAACTAACACAACATTGAAAATCAACTATACGCCAATAAAAATTTTAAAAAAGAAATGAGTCAAACTTTTAGATGTGGTAGTCTTGATTCAAAGACTTGAAATTGTTTTCAGTTGTATACATCAAGCTGGCCCGGAATCTCCACAACCAATCTAGCACACCCTAAAATCTCGCCAGGTCCATCTATTCTCATGAGCCCTAATGTCTGTTAAAGTAACCACATTCATTTGTCTCTGACTGTTCTAGTGTAACTACTTGCCCTTTGGCACCTTGGGACTTTTCATTGTAATCAGGGGGTCCTGTTTCTACCACTATCCCAACTACTTGCCCTTTGGCACCTTGGGACTTTTCATTGTAATCAGGGGGTCCTATTTCTACCACTATCCCAAACCCTCACAAAATAGCCACTGCACTGCTTCTCAAAGATGCTGGCATTTCCCTTACCAGCGTCTGTCACAGGCCTTGATGATGAGATCATCCATAGGCCTAAATCTACAGCCACATTCCTCTCTCTTGACATCTTTGAATTCTTTTCTGTAATTGAACCTCACCATTTCCGGCATCTCAGCTTTCCCTAGGCTACAGTCCTAATTGATCTCAAGTCTTCTTTAGCCAGCAAAGCGAGCTAATGGAACCACTCTCAGTTGCTCAAGCTAGCATCACTGCATCCCGAGTCACTGCTTGGTGCATCCAAATTTACCTTGATCAAAATGATGCTCCTTCCTCCATGACCAGTAAGCCCTTATGATCCCTTTCTTCACACATATTCAGGCCTTTGCAATATAACTGAGTACAGTCCTGCTAATCTTCTGGTGGGGAAATCTCTTACTGGATTTGACCTTGTAAATATCTCTCCTCTCCTGGAATGTGCTGCACTCCGACTTCAGGTATAGGGCTCAGGATATCAAGAAGCAGTATGGGGTGGGGACAGAGCATGCTGAGAGTCTGGTCCCCTCTCCCAAGATTACTAATGGCCTCTGGGAGAAGACAGCAGTGTTCTCAGACCGGACACGAAGCACGTAATCAGACAAGGAAGAAGAGGCTGGCAAAGGAGGCAAGAAGGGCCAAGAGTGAACTGGGGGCTGGGAAAACTGGAGGCCTCTGAATCCTCCCCCATGCATCCCCATTCCAGTTGTCTCCCAATCAGAGTCCTTTGTTGTTCAGTAGCTCAGTCGTATCCAACTCTTTGCAGCCCCAGGGACTGCAGTACGTCGGGCTTCCTTGTCCTTCACCATCTCCCAGAGTTTTCTCCATTTCATGTCCATGGAGTCAATGATGCTGTCCAACCATCTCATCCTCTGTTGCCCCCTTCTCCTCCTCATGCACATATGCATTTTGGAAACTGGGACTTAGAATTTCTAAGTCCATTACATGCTCCCCCACCCCACCCTCCAACCCCTCTTGTGGAAACATCACACTATATTCAGGGGCTCACAGCACTGCCAATGGCCAGCGGTGGGATCACAGGCAGTCTTTTGCTTCTCTCACCTGTAAAAGCAGGGTGTTGTCAGAGAGGATTTTAGGGTGTTTTTGATCTCTACTTTTCATATATCGAGGGAGTTAGGAAGAGGGGATGGAGGAAAAAAGAAGAAAGGGAAGAACAAAACAGGCATTGTGGCTTTTTCGTGTGGCTTTTTCATGGCCCTTTAGGTCTTCTAACAACACGAGGAAGACTTTATTTTCATGGCAGAGTGAGGAAATGCAAGTTCAGAGAGGTTAAGTCACCTGCTCAAGTCTACTCAGAAACTCAGAGCACTGGAACAAGAGTTGTCTGGTTTTGAAAGTCCTGTACTTTCCGCCAAACCGCCCTGTCTCCTGCTCTAAGGGAAACATGAGAGTCAGCAGCTGCTTGCTTGAGGCGTTCTTCCTTCCCCCAGTTTTGGGTGCTCTCTCTTAGATGCCTCGGGTCCCCACGCTCCTCAGACCCTGTGCTACCCCGTCCTGGCGTGTGAGTCCTTGCCCGTGCCCTACGTTAACCCTCTTGCCTTCTCTCTTGTCAGCTTCCCTCTCTCTCACTGAAATGCACAGTCAGGAGACTGTGAAATGCCCCGAATGAACTATACCAGGCTGCCAGGACTGAGTGCCGCTGATAGCTTGCTAATCTGGTTAATATATATGTTAATGGGAGAAGGATAAAGCAGAGGCAGGGCTTTCTGCCTTGAAGCTGTGGAATGAATTAGACGTCCATTTCAGTCCAGTATCTCTAAAGCATACATCCATATAAACTGTGAGTTTAGGGCTGCTGCTGCTGCTGCTGCTAAGTCGCTTCAGTCGTGTCCGACTCTGTGTGACCCCTGGGAAGCCCAGCAGGCTCCCCCGTCCCTGGGATTCTCCAGGCAAGAACACTGGAGTGGGTTGCCATTTCCTTCTCCAATGCATGGAAGTGAAAAGTGAAAGTGAAGTTGCTCAGTCGTGTCCGACTCTTAGCGACCCCATGGACTGCAGCCCACCAGGCTCCTCCATCCATGGGATTTTCCAGGCAAGAGTACTGGAGTGGGGTGCCATTGCCTTCTCCAGTTTAGGTCTGAACACCACTAATTCACAGCTGATGTTGGTTCTAGTGTAGCAGCAAGAGCTCAGGACCATGAATTGGGAGAGCAGAGTCCTAGCTCCGACTCGGGGGGGACATGGAGGAGTGGGGTGCAGAGCGATGAGAGACGAAGGAGAGGTTCCGAGTACCTGCCCTCCCACGGGCAGCCATCAGGTCTACCCCAGCCTAGGCGCTTTCCCCGGGTTTATGTGTGTGTTGCCCTGAGCAGAGATCAGAATGCAGATTGAATTAAAGTTTGGGAAATTAGGTTAGAAACAGATGACCAGTGGCAATTTCTGAACAGATGTGACTGCTTTTTCTCATCTCAAAGAGTGTAAGGACTACATTTCCCCCATGGTAACACCAAGGCACGGGGGTCTGGTGCGGAAAGCAGTCTACTGGGAATCAGAGCATCTTGCTTTGGGCCTGGTGTTCAGTAAATTAAGTAAATCCTCTACGCTTCCGTCCCTCCCTTCCCCTCTTTTAAATCAACTTGACTGAATTATAATTTACAATACAGTAAAGGTCCCCATTTTCAGTGTACAGTCCACGTTGCTTGCTGTTTAGTTGCTAAGTCGTGTCCGACTCACCTGGTGTGCTGTGCTATGCTCGCTCAGTCATGTCTTTTATGACCCCATGGACTGTAGCCCACCAGCCTCCCCGATCCATAGGGTTTCCCAGGCAAGAATACTGGAGTGGGTTGCCATTTCCTCCTCCAGGGGATCTTCCCAACCCAGGGATCGAACCCACATCTCCTGCATTGGCAGGCAGAGTCTTTACCACTGCGCCACCTGGGAAGCCCATGAGGCATAATGAATGGATATGTTTGCAGTAATCAAGATATATGACTTCTCCATCAGCCTCAACTTCTTTATTAGATATAAAGCTATAAAGATGATTTAATTCTTGAGTTTTGATAATTTTTGTTTTTCAAGAAATTTGTCTATGTCACCTCTGCCATTAAATTTATTGGCATAAAATCATTCATAATATTTTCCTATTATGCTGCTGCTGCTAAGTCGCTTCAGTCATGCCCGACTCTATGCAACCCCATAGATGGCAGCCCACCAGGCTTCTTTGTCCCTGGGATTCTCTAGGCAAGAATACTGGAGTGGATTGCCAGTTCCTTCTCCAATGCATGCATGCTAAGTCACTTCAGTCCTGTCCGACCCTGTGTGACCCCATGGACAGCAGCCCATCAGGCCCCTCTGTCCACAGGATTCTCCAGGCAAGAACACTGGAGTGGGTTGCCAGTTCCTTCCCTACCTATTATGCTAGCAATGTCCATATTATTATGGACACTTAATATTCAGCAAAAATTCAAGGGTAGCCCTGTTCAAATCTCTGAAACATTTTCTCTGTGCAGCTCTGTCTTCTCCTGTACTTTGTCCGATATATTTTTTATATCACTTTAGCCTCCCTGGGTTCAGATGTCTGTATTCTCAGTTCATTGAGACTGCCATGCTCTGCCTAGGTTCCCTTGTCCTGTGTCAAGCTCCAGAAATTGCCTACAGGAAGAAAGCTGGTCAAGTGGTCATGCTCATGTTACGTGCTCTTGTTTTTTCGGTGATTACAGTTTTGTATGCCTATTTTCCAGTAACTAAAAACTCTTGTTTCATACATTTTGTCTAGGTTTATACACGTTTACAGTGGAAGAACAAGTGTAGTACTAGATAATTCAATCTGAATGCAAGTGAGAGTCCTCTGAAATATTTTTTATCCAGTAAATTATAGGTTCTAACAATATCTGCCTGGCCTATTTCACTAGATGATTATAAAGATAAATTGGGATAATGTTCATCAAAGTGTGCTTTATACACTGTAAAATATTATAAAAGCCTGTTAAAATAACAATAACAGCAACAATAACTCTCATGATTAAATCAATCAGCAAGAACATCTATCAGTAAGGCACAACTCTTGATGATAAAAGGATGACAAAGAAATACCTCCAATCTAGGGAGTTATGACATATATATTGAAAGTCCACATCAAAATAAGGTGACAAATATTATGTGCCATACAGTAACGGTGTAGCCACTCTTCATTAAGTACTTAAGACATGCTAGCTAAGTTCTTTATAAACATTATTTCATGTAACCTTTGAGAATCTTTTGAGGTAGATATTAGAATCTCTTCTCCACAGATTAGGAAACAAAGTTCAGGAAACGTAAGTAACTGAAAGGTTTGCAGAGAATGTTCTAGAGCTTGAACTTAGACATACAACTATATCTTGATTCTCCATTAGGAGGTTAGACCACTGGTTTTATGAATTGAGAAGATAAAGAGGGATATGTTGGCCTGAAGGCTAAGGGAATGCTTTGTATAGAAAATGGGAGTGTAGATGGATCACTTTGAAGAAAATTTAAGTAAGAGTAAATAGGAATACAATTTTAGAAGAAAAGGATTACAAAGAAGCAAATAAACAAAGATCGTGTGTCCCAGAGACAGGGACTAGAGTAAATTTATTAGTTTGTAGGAGTAGCAGCTAAGTTTGCAGCCAGACTGAGTAAGACAGTGATAAATTAAGTTTAAGATATCGATCCATTATTTCAGTTTTAACATATCTTCAAGTGTGATGCAAGTGTCGGCTGTTGCTTTTGTTACTTAAAAAAGTAATAGTTACCTGTGCCAACTTGTTTGACTATTAGTGCTTTCCACCGGTGTTATTCCACAATCTTGCAATTTTACAAAACATCTATTCATTTTCTTAACATCTGTGAGTGTCTGCTCTGTAGTAGGCCTTGTACTAACTATGGAGGATATAAAATGGAATCTGATATTGCTCTTGCTTTCAAGGAATTCAGTTAATTTTCAAGCAGGAAGCTCTGTCAAGCAGACAGAACTTGGGGGGTAGAATTCTGGAGAGAAGTCAAGGCTCGAAATGTAAATCTGGAGTTGCTGACATGCGCACAGGGAACCCACACATCTAGAAAGACAAACAATGGAGAGATTTAAGAGAGCAAATGAGAGCAGCTGGAACCTTTTTAAAAAAACTTCTGAATCTTACACTACACACACACCTATTTTAGCTAATCTTGCAACAAGGAGAAATGAGAAATGTTATGTTACTTTGCGGTCACAGGCTAGTTATTATTCCTATGTGCACATTCCCTGGAATCAGTGGAGTACTCAGTAACTGGGGAGAAATGGATGTCCATGTTCCCCGGGTAATCAATACCTTTTAAATGCTTATGATGAACCTGTGGTTAAATGCTTCTGAGCTTGAACTGAGATTTATTTTCTTAGGGAAATGTAAATCATTTTCTCAGGACTCTCGCTCTTGGAGTAGAAGAAAATAGCCCCTTCCCAGAGGTAGAGCTGAATGGTGCTCAGTGTACTGGGACTCATCTTTTCTTCAGGAAAAGATTTTATGGGGAATTAATAGCAATGAAATCTGACCATCTACATATGACATACCCAGGGATTTCTCTATCCATCCTCTATTACAACGGAGCGGAGTGCAGAGGGTTCTGAATAAAAGGACTTGGGAGATCCTGGGGGCCTGAAGGCAGCTGCAGAACTTGGCCCCTGGCCAGGGATCCCGGAGGTCAGGATCATTGAGAGTCACCAGAGAGGGAGTTACCCCCCTGGGGATGCTGGATGAAGAGATGGTCAGCCTGGGACAGGAAGAGTGTGGAGGGGCAAAGGTCGGGGGGCGGGACCCTGGAGAAGGCCTGTGAGTAGGGTGTGGGAAAGACAAAAGGATGGAGTGGAACAGAAGACGAGAGCAGTTTCAGGAAAGTGTCGACTCATAGAAGATGAGGAAGAGAGATTTCATTAGAATCAAACACAGCTACACGAGATAACACAATAGATTTAAAAAGATCTGAGATTCGGCTTTGCAAAGTCATCAGCAAAATTTTGGAATATAATTTCTGATCTTAACTTTCTGAGATCACCAAGATGTTTTGTTAGCTGCCTTTAAAAAAATAATAATTTTATTTATTTATTATTTGGCTGAGCTGGGTCTTCAATCCTGCGTGGCTTTTCCCCAGCTGTGGGGAGCAAGGGCATCTCCCTAATTGTGTGCACGGGCTCCTCCTTGCCATGGCTGCTCTTGTTGTGGAGCACGGCTCTCGAGTTCTCTGGCTTCAGTAGTTGCAGCATGTGGTTGCGGTTCCTGGGCTCTAGAGCACAGGCTCAGTAGTTGTGGTGCAGGGGCTTAGTTGCTCCATGGCATGTGGGATTTCCCTGGACCAGGGATTGAACCCGTGTCTCCTGCACTGGCAGGTGGATTCTTTACCACTGAGCCACCAAGGAAGCCCCATTAGCTGCCTTTTTTGTTTCTGAAAGCTGACCCTGAAGATCAAATCAATTTGTATACATACATATAAGTGAGTAATAAGCATATTTACTACTTAAAGATCATCTTACAGAGAAAAACACGGGAGAAAAGACGTTAAATATTAATGCATATGTAAGTTTATAACAATTGATAAAAGGAAGTTCAGGAGCCTTCTCCGTAAAGAACCCAGTGGCTCCCTTTGTCTACAAGCCAGAGCATTCCTTATTCGGTCTGAAAATCAAAACTCTGCCCTTTGCCGCCCAGTACAATGACCCCTGAACCCACCTGTGTACCTTTGCTTACCCCTCCACTTAGACTTTCTTTGCTGCATTTTTTCCCACAAGTATTTAGACTCCTTCTGTTTACCAGGTAAGGGGATGACTGTGGAAACAATGGTGGCCATGGTCCCTGGTCACGTGAAGCCTGACATCTTGTGGGAGAGGAAGACATTAAATATCACATGTAAGTTGTGTGCAGAGGAAATTAATATACAACTATAATGGCTAAATAAAAAGAGCTGGACTCAATTTGGTGTAGAGTGGAAACTTATGCCAAGATCTGAAGAGTATGTAGTAATTAATTGGGTAAAAGGTGGGGAAAGTGTTGGAGGTAGAGAGAACAAGGTGAAGAAGATGAGCAGAAAACAGCCTAGGATGGAGTTGGGAGGAAGGCAGGGGCCAGGGTATGCCATGACCTGGGTCAGAATGAGGCTTGGATCTTTTCCCAACAGGTGACTGGAAGTAACTGAAAGATAGAAGCAGAGTAATCACACGGTCATTTTTATGCTTTAAAAGATCATTCTGGGGCAATATGCATGAAAAAGATTATTTTTGTATAATGACAACAGTAAGTGAAATTTAAAAGAGGCCATCACCATCACCCTGATATCAAAACCAGACAAAGATACCTTGAAAAAAAAAAAAAAAAAAAGAAAGAAAATTACAGGCCAGGATCACTGATGAGCATAGATGCAAAAATCCTCAACAAAATAATAGCAACCTGTATCCAACAATACATTAAAAAGATCATACACCATGATTAGGTGGGATTCATTCCAGGGATGCAAGAATTTTCCAGCGTCTGCAAACCAATCAATGTGATACACCACATCAACAAATTGAGGAATAAAAACCATATGATCATCTCAATAGATGTAGAAAAAGCTTTTGACAAAATTCCGCACCCGTTTATGATAAAAACTCTCCAGAAAGTGTGCCAAAGGGTACGTACCTCAGCAAAATAAAGCCCAGATACGGCACACCTATAGTGAGCATCGTACGCAATGGTGAAAAGCCGAAGGCATTCCCTTTAAGATCAGCAACAAGACAAAGATGTTCACTCTTGTCACTTTAATTCAACATAGTTTTGGAAGTCCTAGCTATAGCAATCCTTTTACAGCAAGTAAAAGGAATTGAACTTGGAAAAGAAGTTTAACTATTGCTGTTTGCAGATGACATGATACTATACATAGACAATCCTAAAGAGAGTACCGGAAAACTACTAAAGCTCATCAGTCAATTTGGTGAAGTTTTAGGTAACAAAATTAGTACACAGAAATCTGTTGCATTTCTATACACTAACAACGAAAAATCAGAAAGAGACATTTTAGAAGCAATTCCATTTACTATTGCATCAAAAAGAATAAAATATCTAGGAATAAACTTGTACTCTGAAACAAAAGACTTGTACTCTGAAAACTATAAGATGCCAATGAAAGAAATCAAAGAAGACATAAGTAGATGGAAAGATATACCATGGTTGTGGACTGGAAGAATCAATATTTTCAAAATGACTATACTACCCAAGGCAAGCTACAGATTCAATGCAATTGCTATCAAACTACCAATGGCATTTTTCACAGAATTAGAACAAAAGAAAGGCAATGCCAAAGAATGCTCAAACTACCCCACAATTGCACTCATCTCACACGCTAGCAAAGTAATGCTCAAAATTCTCCAAGCCAGGCCTCAGCAATACGTGAACTGTGAACTTTCAGATGTTCAAGCTGGTTTTAGAAAAGGCAGAGGAACCAGAGATCAAATTGCCAACATCCACTGGATCATCGAAAAAGCAAGAGAATTCCAGAAAAACATCTACTTCTGCTTTATTGACTATGCCAAAGCCTTTGACTGTGTGGAGCACAATAAACTGTGGAAAATTCTTCAAGAGATGGGAATACCAGACCACCTGACCTGCCTCTTGAGAAACCTGTATAAAAGTCAGGAAGCAACAGTTAGAACTGGACATGGAACAACAGACTGGTTCCAAATAGGAAAAGGAATATGTCAAGGCTGTATATTGTCACCCTGCTTATTTAACTTCTATGCAGAGTACATCATGAGAAACCCTGGGCTAGAGGAAGCACAAGCTGGAATCAAGATTTCTGGGAAAAATATCAATAACCTCAGATATGCAGATGACACCACCCTTATGGCAGAAAGTGAAGAAGAACTAAAGAGCTTCTTGATGAAAGTGAAAGAGGAGAGTGAAAAAGTTGGCTTAAAGCTCAATATTCAGAAAACGAAGATCATGGCATGTGGTCCTGTCACTTCATGGGAAATAGATGGGAAAACAGTGGGAACAGTGTCAGACTTTATTTTGGGGGGCTCCAGAATTACTGCAGATGGTGATTGCAGCCATGAAATTAAAAGACACTTACTCCTTGGAAGGAAAGTTATGACCAACCTAGATAGCATATTAAAAAGCAGAGACATTACGTTGTCAACAAGGGTCCATCTGGTCAAGGCTGTGGTTTTTCCAGTGGTCATGTATGAATGTGAGAGTTGGACTGTGAAGAAAGCTGAGTGCCGAAGAATTGATGCTTTTGAACTGTGGTGTTGGAGAAGACTCTTGAGAGTCCCTTGGACTTCAAGAAGATCCAATCAGTCCATTCTAGAGGAGATCAGTCCTGGGTGTTCATTGGAAGGACTGATGTTGAAGTTAAAACTCCAATACTTTGGCCACCTGATGCAAAGAGCTGACTCATTTGAAAAGACCCCAATGCTGAGAAAGATTGAGGGCAGGAGGAGAAGGGGACGACAGAGGATGAGATCGTTGGATGGCATCACCGACTCAATAGACATGGGTTTGGGTGGACTCCAGGAGTTGGTGTTGGACAGGGAGGCCTGGTGTGCTGTGGTTCATGGGGTCGCAAAGAGTGGGACACGACTGAGTGACTGAACTGAGAAGAAAAGAATTATGTATCATGACCAACACGGGTTTATTCTGTGATGAAAACCTGGTTCAAGGTGAAATTTTGTCAGCATAATCTACCATGTTAATAGGTTAAAGGAGAAAAGTCACATGATCATATCCATCAATTGAGGATGAATACTTGACAAAATCCAAAAGCCATTCATCATAAAACAATCAGAAAAATAAGGGTAGAGGGAAAACTACAATCTAGTAAAAGAATGTTCATAAAAAAGTCCTATAGCTGCACCAGTCGTAATGATGAAAAGTGGATACTTTCCTTTTAGGATGGGGAACAAGCCAGGATACCCACTCTCACAACTATTCAACACAGAACTGGAAGTTCTAGCCAGTGCAGTAAGGAAGAAAAGGAACTAAATGGTGTCTACATTGGAAAGGAAGAAATAAAAATGTGCCTGTTTTCAGATTACATGTTGTTTCACAAAAGAATCACAAGGAATGTATTGGGTTGGTCCAATAATTCATTCAGATTTTTCCATTTAAGATCATCTGAATTTGCAGAAAAATCTGAATGAACTTTTTGGTCAACCCAATATTGCAAAATAACTCCTACAACTGTTTAGTGACTTCAGTATGGATACAAGGTCAACATAAAAAAATCTGTTGTATTTCTATACACTAGCAATTAACATGTGGAGCTTGAAATTTAAAATACAATACTGTTTACAATTGTTAAAAAAATTAAAATATTTTGATGTAAATCTAGCAAGACATATGCAGGATTCATATGCTCAAAACCACCAGACAGCGATGAAAGAAATCAAAGGAAATCTAAACAAATGGAGAGATATTCCAAGTTAATGAACTGAAAGATTCAATGCAGTTAAGAAGTCAGTTCTCCCAAAGTTGATATACAGACTTAATTTAGTTCTTATCAAAATGACAGCAAGATTATTTTGTGGTTAGAGACAATATTATTCTAAAATGTTCATGGAAAGGCAAAGGAGCTAGAACGTGTAAGACAACTCTAAAGAGAAAAAAGGAAGCTTGTACCCAACAGGCTCTGTGAGAATTAGGGCTTCATGCATTGGAGAAGGAAATGGCACCCCACTCCAGTGTTCTTGCTTGGAGAATCCCAGGGACGGTGGAGCCTGGTGGGCTGCCGTCTATGGGGTCGCAGAGTCGGACACGACTGAAGCGACTTAGCAGCAGCAGCAGCAGGCCGCTGTCTGCAGGGCTGCCCGGGGCAACAGGTCGGGTGTCTGCTCGGTGCTACTTCTATTGCATCTGCTGAGACAGTGGCGGCGGTTCTGTTTTTCTTCTATCACATGAATAAAACTGAGTTTTCTTGAGGAGCTGTAGGCTCAAGAGGATAGGTTCTGATTTTCCCTTCATCTTGTTTTTTGTGCTTTGAAACCTGCCTGAAATTTTAAATATTTACAACATTCTTTGCATAGACATTGGGTCTCTCTCTTTGGATGTATTCATCTTATTGGCTTATTCATTCATTTTAGGGATGTTTTAAACACCGAACCATGAAATAATTTTAGTCTTGTAACCAAGGTGTAAAAACGGTCCCAAAAGTTTTCATATGCTCTTCTTCTAGCTTCCACAAATGTAACCATAGTACAGTGGCCAAAACCAGTTAAAACAGTACACACAATGCCTTTAATTAGTTGACAGACCTTCTGCAGACTTTACCAGTTGTCACGCTAAAGTTCTTTCTAGGATCTAGAATCTAAGACAGCATCAACAATTGCATTTAGTTGTCATCTGGCTTCAGTGTAGGACAGTTCATCGGTGTCTTTTTCTCTTTCATGACCTTGATACTTTTGAGACCTGTCTCTTGATTTGAGTTGATCTGAATTTTACTTGTGGTTGAATTCAGTTTTGCATGCTTCTCCCTTTTAGGCCCTGGATCTTGGAAGCTTGGGAGCTGGAATGCGTATTTGGCTATTCAGTCATTATGAGCCTGTATTCTTAGTGAAGGGCACGTTCATTTAGAGGAAAAAGAACTGCTTCTGGCTCTACCTCTGAGCTATAAAATCAGTTCTTAGTGCAACTAATCCAACACTTATAGCTCACCTCCTGGGTTTTCATAAAATATTTTTAAGGCACATGAACTTTAAGTGTTACATTACTTAATGTACTATTTAAAACAGCTAACTACCTGGGAGTGTCAGTTAGAAATCCCTATCATTAGTCATCATTAATTCACTAGGCACAAGGCTAAATCATCAAAAACGAATTCTTAGGCCAATTACTGGATCAACTGAAGTTCCTGAAGACTGGAGTCACCCATAAATAACCTCAGAGCATCACAGTTCTTTAGGCCAAATGCACCAACAACTGATCACGGGGCATGGAGGGACTGACCCATTAAGAGATTTACAGGCTGGGTATCATTATCAACATCTCCAGAACAGATATGGGAGTCTGACAGCAGTTCAGAAGTTCTTTCAAATTTTTAATTTAGTTGCCACATGAAGCTGATAACTGAGCCAGGAATCAGAAACCCAGTTCCTGCTTCCCAACGTATCACTGCGTCGCATTAGTCGAGGAACCTAACCTACTTCATTCATTCATCCATTTTTGGAAAAGAGGGAATTGTGTGTGCTCAGTGCTGTACCAGGTGCTGGGTGTTGTATGTTGAGTCAAAACAGATAAAGAATCGACCAGGGACTTCCTTGGTGGCCCAGTGGTTAAGCATCTGCCTCGCAGTGCCGGGGGCACAGGTTCAATCCCTAGTCAGGAAACTAAGGTCTCACATGCTGCAGAGAAACTATGCCCAAGCAGTGCCACTGATGAGCCTGCGGGGCACAACTACAGAGCCCATGCCCCACAACAAAGACTCTCGTGCTGCAACCGAGACTGGACGCAGACAGACAAATAGAAAAACAAGCTAACAAGCCAAACAAAACAAAACAAAAACACCTCAGTGCCTATCAGTAGATGAATATATGATTTATGGTCTCTCTATACAGTGGAATGCCTGCCTGCATGCTAATTTGCTTCGGTCATGTTCGACTCTTTGTGACTCTACGGACCGTAGCCCATAGTCTCCTCTGTCCTTGGGATTCTCCAGGCAAGAATACTGGAGTGAGTTGCCATGCCCTCCTCCAAGGTATTTTCCTGACCTAGGGATCAAATCTGAACCTCTTATGTCTCTTGCCTCGGCAGGCAGGTTCTTTAACACTGGTACCACTTAGAAAGCCAGTACAGTGAAATACTACTTAACAATAAAAAGGAGGTAATTATTGATTAACTGAATCTCAAAATAATTATGCTGGGTGAAAAAAAAACAGACAAAAGCATACACTTTGAAACAGAGGCTCAGAACATACATGCTTACCTTATAAGATGGAGGATTCACCACTGGCTGTAAGGATAATTGGATGCTGCATAGATGAGAGGAAGAACAGTCTATGGTGAGAGTCAGGGATGCCCTTCAGCTTTCCCTCGGTGTCCCAGTTTCCTCAGCCAATGCAGGAGTATTTCTTAAGATTTCTGTGACAATCAAACAAGGTCATTTATGTGAAAAGTAAAAGTGAAAGTGTTAGTTCCTAAGTCATGTCTGAGTCTTTTTGACCCCATGGACTGTAGACTGCCAGGCTCCTCTGTTTATGGAATTCTCCAGGCAAGAATACTGGAGCGTGTAGCCATTCCCTTCTCCAGGGAATCTTCCCAACTCAAAAGGTTCAGTTCCAAAGTTTTATGGATTTTTTTTTTAATAACATTTTGCAATTTATAAATAACATTTATAAAACTGTATATGTGGAAATGCTTTGCAGTTTTCAGTATAATGTGAAATGTTAGTTTTTTAAAAACCCATACAAATTTAGAACTGAGCCTTTTGATTCAAGACTTAAAAAAAGAGTAAGCAAGAGTTAAGTGGCTGAGGGAGAAAGCCCAGTGACCAGAGAGCTGGAGACTCCAGGAGGCAGAACAGTGTCTAGATGGCAGGCTCTGAAGCAGCCAGCAGAGGGCCCAAAGGAGGGCGGCGATGGGAAAGCTGACTCCCTGAAGGACATTACTTCTGAAGCTGTTTTTTTCTGTAGATTTAAAATGCAATAAAGATGGGTGTCTTAGAAGCATTACAGAAGCATTTATGCACTTTGAAATCTCGTACATGCTACTATAAATAAGTTAAAGAATACTCTTGGCATTCTCATAAGATACTTTTTCTATTAATGTGTTTGAATTTGTATAACACATATTATCATTTCAAATCTGGGAAAATGCCATCACTTCCATTTTAATTTAATTGTTTGTTTAATATCATCTCCCTATCTCATCATCCTAAAAACAAACACACACACACACACACACACACACAAAGTTGATGATAACAGTTGAACTGACTAGATGCTTTAACTCCACATGTCACTCCTGTGTTGATCTTGCTTTTGCCTTGTACTACAATGGTCAGCATTGGAAATAAAAGCATTTATTCTATAGGGACTCACAAATAAAGATCTTACAATTGCATTTAGAGAGTTATATATCTAACAGCACCTGTAATACAATTGCAAAGCAACATTAAGTACTTTAGGTAATTATTTGTTTTGTTTTTTGAATATAATTTTTTATTTATTTCCTTATTTTTTCCCTGTGCTGGGTCTTTGCTGCTCCTTGGGTTTTTCTCTGGTTGTAGCAGGCTGCTCTCTAGTTGCAGAGTGCAGGCTTCCCATTGCGATGGCTGCTCTCATTGTGGAGCACAGGTGGACTTTGGGGTGTTTGGACTTCATTAGTTGCCACACGTGATCATTACTTGAAGTTCCCAGGCTCTAGAGCACAGGCTCAGTAGCCGTGGCACGCGGGCTTTGTCACTCTGTGACATGTGGGATCTTCCTGGATCAGGGATTGAACCCATGTCTCCTGCACTGGCAGGTGGATTCTTTACCACTGAGCCACCAGGAAAGTCCTTCTTATGTGTTTTTTTCAAGTAAACTTTTAGAACAGTTTTAGAATTACAGAAAGATTGTGAAGATAGAACAGAAGTTTCTGTTTACTCCATACTGAGCCTCTCCTGGGGTTGACATCTCCCATTACTGTGCTGGGTTTGATCAAAGGACTAGCCAGTATTGATACATTATTATTAACTAAGATTCATGCTTCATTCAGGTTTCCATAGGTTTCACCCCATGTCTGCTTCTGTTCCAAGGTCCCATCCACGATGCCAGGTTAGGCTTTGTCCTCAGACCTCCTTAGGCTCCTCTGAGCTGCAACAGTGTCTCAGATTTTCCTTGGTTTTGATGAACTTAAGGTTTTAGGTTTTACGGCTCAGGTATTTTGCAGATGGTCTCTGAATTGAGATTTGTCTGATGTTTTTCTCATGTTTACACTGGGATTCTCTGTGGTAAGAAAATCACAGAGGTAAAGAATCATTTTCATCCCATCACGTCAGGGACACTTCATTAACAGTTGATAAAAACCTCGGTCACCTGAGTTATTAATAAACGTGTACTGTACTTTGTGCTGTTTACTCTGTGCTGTAGCCAGCCTGCCACTTATTTTTTTGTTTTCCAATATTTTGAGAATTTGAAAACACACAGAAAAGTTGAAGGTTTAAGGTTTTATAATAGTTTTTTTTTTTTTTAACACATTCCATGATACCGTTGGTCTTTTATCACACTCATTTTATCACATTTACTACACACACTTTATCATATACTTGCCTGTCTATCCATTTTATCATTTTCCACATCAACCCACCTTTTAAAAAAATTCTGTCATTTATTTTAACATTTGTATTTATGTCTAGCTGCGCTGAGTCTTTGTTGCCATGCCGGGCTTTCTATTATTGCGGGAAGTGAGAACTGCTCTTCCTCGCGGTGCTTGGGCTTTCCATCGTGGCGGCTTTTCTGGTTGCAGAGCACATACTGTAGAGTGCGCAGGCTTCCGTAGGGGCGTCATCGGGCTTAGCTGCCCCTCAGCATGGGGGATCTTCCCAGACAAGGGAGCGAACCCATGTCCCCAGCGTTGGCAGGCGGATTCTTAACCACTGCACCACCAGGGAAGTCCGGTCATTTATTTTAAATACTGCCAGTTTTGCCCTTTAATGTAATAGAAAATAGAGCCAGCCTTGGTGCAAAGAGACCAAGGGAGAGAACCGTGCTGGATTTTAAGATAGAAATTCTATAGATGTGAGGGAAGGGGCACATTTAGAAGAATGTGAAGGATAAAAATTAGCCTGCAAGTTAAGAACTGCAGAAGTCCTTTGGCATGATGAAGTGAGTCAGGATGCTCACTGAAACCCGAAAGATTGCCAGACATTTGCATGGAAAGAAGCTACATGAAACTGGTTCAAAGCCTGCATGCCTTTAGGACATTTGAAAAGAATGGAAGAGCATTTGCCAGTTTTAGATACTCAGGAGCATGATTTCGAAGGGATCAGTTCAGTTCAGTCGCTCAGTCATGTTTGACTCTTTGCCAACCCCATGGACTGCAGCACGCCAGGCTTCCCTGTCCATCCAAAGGGATAATCCGGAGAGACCAGACTTTGCATTCCCATTTCCGGGAACCCATCCCCAGCACTCCGCAGGGCATGCTGGGATACCATTTTAGTTATCCACCCCCCTAATGCAAGGAATGAGTAATGTCTATCTCCCCTTGACTGCACTTGAGTTTCTCCAGGAGAGTGGTCTTTGTACAATTTGCTGGGGCTACTGTCAGAAAGGAGTACAGGCTAGAAGGCTTACACAACAGAAATGTATTTCTCACAGCTTTGGAGGGTAGAAGTCAAAATCAGAATGTTAACAGGGGTGGTTTCTTCTGAGGGTGGTCAGGAAAAACCTGTTCTAGGACTTTCTCCTTGGCTTGTAGATGGCTATCTTATCCCTTGTCTCTTCACATTATCTTTTCTGTCTATTTGTGTTCAAATTTCCCTTTTTATAAGGACACCAATCATACTGAATTAGGGCCCATGCTTGATGACTTCATTTTAACTTGATTGCCTCTATGAAGGCCTTGGGCTTCCCCGGTGGCTCAGCAGTAAAGAATCTGCCAGTAATGCAGGAGACACAGGTTCAATCCCTGGGTTGGAAAGATCCCCTGGAGGAGGGAATGGCAACTCATTCCAGTATTTTTGCCTGGAGAGTCCTATGGACAGAGAAATCTGACAGGCTTCAGTCCATAGGATCCCAAAGAGTCAGGCATAACTGAAATGACTGAGCATGCAGACGTGAAGGCCTTATCTTCAGATAAGGTCACATTCTGAAGTACTGGGGTTGGGACTCAAATGCGTGAATTTGGTGGAGGGACACAATTCAACCTGTAAGTCTTCAAGTTTATTTTTTGCATAACCCTTAAAGAATTTGGAAAAACTCTGTGTCCCTCACACAGTTTAACATTGGCATTTAAGGATTTAGATCATAGGTTTAAATTGTTCCAGAGAATAGAATTTCTGACATTTTGTAAATATTAACACTTGAAAATAAAATGGTTACCCTTTTAAGTGTATCCAAAGGAGTCTAAATACCATAACAATTTGACTCAATAACCATAATCCATTATGAAAAATGCATGCATAATTTCCTGTGGAAAGTTTATTTCTTTCCATTTTCTCTTTCCATTCCGATTCTCCCACAGAATTTTATCTTCATGTAATATATTTTCATGCCAGAAAGTCTCTTTTTGAACCACCCTATCATACTTCTCCTAACAAAATAGTGAATGGAAATTGAAGTTTTAAAATATGTTTTATTTCCTGGGATCATAAGGCTGTATTCAAACTTTCTTGTAGATTGAGTTGTTGCAATTATTATTGTTAATACAATTGATGAAGATTTTTTTTTATAAAATACTTTTTCTATTGTAATTTGTTAAACAGAAAAAATGACGTATCATGGAAAATGTTTCTCTGAAATAATGCTTGTCTCTCTAGTTAATTCTTAAATCCATTGATGAGTGGCATAATGCTAGAACAATACAGATTTCTGCATTGATTTTATTTTTGCCCCAACCTCATTTTTATAGCAGTAAGAATGAGAAGCAGAAAGACTTGGGCGCTTGCACTAGAAGGTGAAGTGAGCTCAGAGCGGGGCCTTAGGATGGTGGTGGCGGCTTAGCTGATAAGTCATGTCTGACTCTCGAGACCCCATGGACTCTAGCCTGTCAGGCTCCTCTCTCCATGGGATTCTCCAGGCAAGAATACTGGAGTGGGTTGCCACTGCTTTCTGTGGGTTATCTTCCCAATCCAGGGATGAAACCAGGCTCTCCTGCATTGCAGGTGGATTCTTTACCAATTAAAGACACCAGGCCAAGAAACTATTAAAAATAAAATACCAATTTGGAAAGCAACCAAATAGAAATTCTAAAAATGGAAAATACAAAATCTGAAATTAAAAACTATAGATTATACACAACTAAATCAGATTTATTGAGCAAAATTATTGAAGAATATAGAGAGAAAATATGGAAATGCAGAATAAGAAATGAGACACAAAAGACACTATGAAATGTTGTATTATATAGCTATTACTATGTTCTGTAATATATTTTTACAGAAGACAGTAAAACGAGAACTTTGCTTTTAAGAAATGTACATAATCAAGAATACTATGCTCAATAAATTATTTAAATTGTTTAAAAAAAAAAAAAAAAAAAAAAAAAAAAAAAAAAAGACACCAGGCCAGTAGGATACTCTGTGTGATTAATTTCTGTAATAGCTGAAAAATAAAAACATTAATTTTGTTACTAATCAAAATATTTATCTTATCGTGTGTTAAAATATATTTTCATCAAACTTAAGTGGCAGATTTATCTCATTTAATTTATTAAAAAAAAAGTCCTCCCAGTATAAATAAAACCAGTACCCTTTGTTAAACCTATCAGGAAGATAAGACTTATTTTCTGACAGAAATGTTTTAACTTCATTTCTAATTCAAATGTTAATACTGGATTTAAAAAAATCTCATTATGTATTCCTTGAATTTAATATTGAGTAAATATTAAATACTACTACAACTAAGAAATAAATTTCAGAATGCATAGTAAGAAGAGATTTTAAGAAATGCAGATGTAATATAATTTATTTACTTTATAAGAAGTTATACAAACAAGATAATGAATTGAGATTTGTTTCTCATTATTTAATTTATAATAATGTAACAAACTATATTTAGCAAAAATCATAAATTATTTTGAAGTAGGTATGTGAAAAAAAGCATGCTGTTTCTTTGGCAAACGTGTTTGTGTGTACATATTGATTGTTGGTATTCTGCCATGAGGAATAGTTAAATTAGAAGCAAGTATATATATCACACATAAATAGCACTATTAATTTTTAGACCTTAAGATACGTTCCTAGTATTTAAAGGAAGGAAAAAGAACTTACGCTGAAACTCATTGATCTAGAAGCAAACATATAATTTTATTATTTTTTTGTTAGAGGAGTGGAAAGGATTAAGTGCTTTATAAATAAAATTATATGAGAATTTTCTTTAGCTGTAATACATATTTAATGATAAGCTTTTATCACGTGCATTTTAGCTGCTTTATTGAAGCGCACACACCAAGTCAGAAAGGAATTATAGTTCATTGGTGAATTTTATCCAGTTTACTCTGCACAGTTTGGTAGTTCCAGGAAAACATTTCAAGTGCATTTAAAACAAATCCAAGTCACTAACATGTATTCCTCTGGTTATTCAAAGCTACTTTTCTTTCTGGCTGATGATATCTATTGTACATAAATATTGAGGACAGCCTAAAAGAAAGGCCTACACCTGAAATTGCCTACATGTGAAAAAGTTATAGAGTATTAAAAATATTTTACCTGTGATTTGTTCTCATAAACTTCCCCTACCCCACCACTGCCAATAGAGTTGCAATTTTTGACATTAGTCTAGGAATAGTAGAGGCAAAATAATAGGGGTAAAAATGCAGAGGTTATCTCTTCTACCCCTCTCTACGGTATAACTGAATATTCCATTTTAACCCCAACTTCACTCTTAACAGAAATGTGTGTAATATAGGAAAGACTAGAAGGCCAAGGGCTTTATGGTACTCTAAGTAATCACAAAAGGAACCTTCTGTTTTATTTATTTACCTAAAGGTTTTTAAACTCAGGAACAACACACTGAAGTAAGATTTGGGATGAATGTGGAAAGGGCTTTTGTGAACACAGGCAGGTCCTTAGGCCAGTTCAGTAAAACTCTGTGTGAACTCCTTGAATAACCCTGGTGTGAAGACCACCAAATTCTTGGATATGTTCAAATTTAATATATACTGCCAAATTTCCCTGCAAGGTATTTTTGGCTAATTTCTACTTCCACCCGCTGTGTATAGGCATTCCCATCACCCTATCTGCTTGTCAACATTTGATATCATCAGACTTTGAAATTTTTGCCCACTTAATAGCTGAGAAATGTTATTTCATGGATTTTGCTTCACATTTTACAAATTTTTGATAAGCTTGGGTTTAAATATTTGTTGGCTATTTGTGTTTCTACTTCAACCAATTGTCTTTTATTACCTTTCTTCATTTTTTTCCTTTTGGTCACACTGAGTGGCATATGGGATCTTAGTTCCCCAACCAGGGATCGAACCTGCGCCCCCTGCATTGGAAACACTTAACCACTGGACTTCCAGGGAAATCCCATTTTTCCTCATTCTTTGATATTATATTTTTAAATGTAATTTTGCAGTTCCTTATATGTATATCTATTCTATATGCTACTCCTTTTTCATATGTTTCAAGTATTGTATTCTAGTATGTCACTGTCTTATAACTTCAGTTATAGTCCTTGTCATCATCATTATCATCTTTTTAATACAGTTAATAATAACCATATAGTTAAAGTATATTGAGTGCTTACCTTGGAGGAAGGCATGGCAACCCACTCCAGTATTCTTGCCTGGAGAATCCCATGGACAGAGGAAGCTGGCAGGCTACAGTCCATGGGGTCGCAAAGAGCTGGACACAACTGAGTGGCTAACACACACACACACACACCCCCCTTGTGCCAGGTCTACTTAGGTACTGTAGGGGTGTTGCCTAATTTAATTCTCACAACAGCCCTCTGAAATTGATGGTTGTTATATACCCCACTTTATACACAAAAACTGAGCTATAGAAAGGCCTAAGGAAATTGACCAAGGTTGTTCAGCCAGTAAGTGGCAGAGACAGAATCAGCACCAAGGCCGTCTCTCTCCGAGCACTCATGCTTAATCACTGTACTGTCTCATATGACTTCACCTCAAATACAATATAAATAGTACTGCAATCTTCAAGTAGCTTCATTTTGTTATAGTATAAGTGGTATTGAGTGTTGTAGTTAAAAACTGCTGTCCACTTCATTTTGAAAATTGACACGAAGTTCCCACAATGGGTTACATACTATGCTAGACTTGTGAATTAAGTAAAGAAAGAAAAAAGACAGTGTCCTACTCTCTGAGAGTTTATAGTGGTGTGGAAGATAGACAATTGCAGTACTGCGTGATGAGCATCGTAATAGGATTCAGCCAAAAGCACAGAGAGAACTCATAGCAGGGGTCCCTAACACGCAATCATGTGTGATCATGTAAATAACCACTTGTATGAATGATCCGGGGCTTCCCTGGTAGCTCAACAGTAAAGAATCCACCTGCCAATGCAGGAAATGCAAGAGACATGGGTTCGATCCCTGGATCAGGAGGATTTCCTGGAGAAGGAAATGGCAAGTCACTCCAAGTATTCTTGCCTGGAGAATCCCATGGACAGAGGAGCCTGGCGGGCTATAGTCCATAACATTGCAAAGAGTCGGACACCACTGAAGTGACTTAGTACACACACATGAATGATTCATATGGAATCTTTAGTCAATAAAACTGCCTCATCTCTATCATGTGTGCCAAACTTCCCTTATCTTACATATTAGTTGGGACCTAAATGTTCTAATTAAGCTTGTTTATCTGCTTGTTGAGATCTTTTTGGACTCTCCTTCGCCCATGGAAAGTTTTAGCTCGTGTTTCCATCAGTTGCCATTTACAGTTGCTTACTATGTTATTGCGGAGAAGGTGATGGCACCCCACTCCAGTACTCTTGCCTGGAAAACCCCATGGGCGGAGGAGCCTGGTAGGCTACAGTCCATGTGGTCGCTAAGAGTCGGACAGGACTGAGGGACTTCACTTTCACTTTTCACTTTCATGCGTTGGAGAAGGAAATGGCAACCCACTCCAGTGTTCTTGCCTGGAGAATCCCAGGGACGGGGGAGCCTGGTGGGCTGCCGTCTATGGGGTCGCACAGAGTTGGACATGACTGAAGCGACGCAGCAGCAGCAGCAGCAGTATGTTATTGACATCCTTATTCAAGTCATTTACCCATGAAACATTGACAAGAGCGCTAGGATAGGTTTCTCAGACAACTCGGGGGACAGCAACCAGGCCACTGCTCAGCACTGAGAAGACAGGTCACCAGTGTTCCATGTCCTTCTAGAACACAGAGGGTTGTAGGGGTGGGGTGGGGGGACAGAGCAAGGTGGTGACCCACCTGACAAGCAACTGGGGCAGCAGTCGTGGGGGTGGCATCAGTGGTGGTCACTGCTTCTGCTTTTCTCTTTCCTTTATTTTTTTACATACCCCACCAATTCGGTGTCATCCCTTTAAGAAATATAATGGAGCTTTAAGTTTTTGGCTGAGCTGAAAATGACAAGATTTACACTAAAACTGCCAGCCCCTCAGTTTATCCCTCTTTTAAATAGAAAAAGTAATGCTGGACACTAAATGAAGTCTTTTAAATTCCTTAATGTGTTTTGGAGAGAAGAAAGATTCAGGAATGCATGAGATTATTTTTGTTTTTAAATATTTGTGCTACCATCAGAAAAAAAAAATGCATCAAGCAGTAAAGCCACTTGAGATTTCATAGCAGGGCAAGCGTTGTTTTATCTGGATTCTTCCTATTGTGTCATTCCAGATCGGTTATTTTTAAGCACACAAGCACAAATATTTATTTCTTGGCTGCTCATTTTTGGTCTCACCTCAGTTGCTATTTTAGCAATTGCCCTATAAATGGACAGTGCTGTGATCTCACAGAGGGCTGGAAAAGGGAGAGGAGAAAGGGAAGAGGCGAGCATGATGACATGACCGGGAGGAGCGCGGAGCCGTGAGTGCTGGCAGCCAGTGGAAGCCAACAGGAGAGCAGACGGTGAAGATGCTGCCCCAGGGGTGGGGACGGGCTCTTTACCGTTTATGGGAGAGCTAGGTTCTTTTGAATCACAAGAAGTGAGGCTGGGGGACATTGACCACAATGGTAAACAAACAAGGAGCAAATCCCTCTTTTCTCTATTAAGCCCTCACGGAAGAGGCAAACATGGAAGGAATGGCAAAGCAGAGACGGAGTTTGCAGAGCAGGGCCAGAATCACAGGGCCAAGGAGGGAAGGGTGTATTTCACGGAGAGAGAGTAGCTTAATAACTGACTCAGTGATGGAGCGCGCTAGGATGAAGTCCTAGCCATTTATTATGAATACACTTATAAGCATAGTCAGAATCAGGATTGTAATTAAGGCAAGTAGGGGAGGACATAGACTTTTCCTTGGAAGGAAAATATTATTCGTTTCTCTATGAAAATGTTTATTTCTACAGTTGTGTCCATGGGGTTGGTCATTTATGCCATGAACATTATTCATCGGCTCATGCATTTATGTAGTACACATCAGGATGTACCATCTAGGTTTATGCTGTGCTGCCTGGGGACTGTCTGCAGAAAAGGGGACTCATTTAAAGTTGAGTTTTCCACGTGGTAGCAGCAAATTTGTCTGAAGCCTGGCAGTGTTGTTTTGTTTTCACCGTGGCCCATTCCCTGTTATCAGAAGGGGTATGTGTGTGTGTGTGTGGAGGGGGCTGGGGGGAGATTGATTTAAAAATATTAAAAAACAGAAACTCTACCTCATCCCTGCTACTTAATCCATTTTTGCAATCTCTTGGGAAATTGGAGAGAGGGAAGGAAGTCTGAGTCTCTCTTTAGGCCCTGATTATATAAGGTGAGGTTAGTTTTCCCTTCTGGTGCATGGAATCCACCTCATGGCTTTCCAGTCATACTTTTCTGCCCCGCTTAAGTCTATTTGTGTCTCGCTAAGCACACAGAATAGGGTGTAGCTTAGAATAGAGAAAAGGAGATGGGAAGTTAAAAAGAGGAAAAAATATGTGGAGGACAAAGAGGGAGATAGAGAGTAATTTGTTTCTAAGCTCACTTTTCAGAATGAGTCCAACCTACTAAGGTCCAGTCATGCATTCAGGCATTTACCATTTACTGAACATTTATAGGCCAGGTATTGCAGGATACAAAGTCTCAAGACAACAAGGCATATAAAGACAAAACATGACCCTTACCCTCAAGAAGCTTTCTGCCCAGTAGAGAAGCTGTGCGAGTGAAATAAGCCACAGTGCAATACGTCAAGAGCTCTGTAGAGACGTGCACAGGGCACTGTGGGAGAAGAGAGAAAGGGTTCAAAACCTCACTAGAAGTCTGGAAGGCTTCCTGGAGGAAGTGGTGCCATTAGCTGGTTGAAAACAAAGGAAAGAAGATTTGGGGTAGAGAGACAAGCATCTTTTAAATCATAGGGGGAGAAACTAATTCAGTACCCTGGGGCATAGGAGAAGAGACAGAACAAGGTGGGGCTGTCAAAAAGTGAAGGATATGGAATTTCCCCCTATTTGCAGGCTACTAAGTTGACTAGGTACCATTTCATGGATGCTGGCAGGTGACACAAAACTCCTAGGTCAGAGGCAAAGGACTTCGCTCTCAATGGTTTAGCAAACATCACGGGCTGCTGCGGCTGCTAAGTCGCTTCAGTCGTGTCCGACTCTGTGCGCCCCCATGGACTGCAGCCCACCAGGCTTCTCCGTCCATGGGATTCTCCAGGCAAGAACACTGGAGTGGGTTGCCATTTCCTTCTCCAATGCATGAAAGTGGAAAGTGAAAGTGAAGTCGCTCAGTCATGTCTGACTCTTAGCGACCCCACGGACTGCAGCCCACCAGGCTTCTCCATCCATGGGATTTTCCAGGCAACAGTACTGGAGTGGGGTGCCATTGCCTTCTCCCATCAGCCTATTTACACTGGTTTTCCTTCCCCTCCGTGTCCCACTCGGCTGATATGATAACCTAGATGGATGCTACCCATTCAGTGGGTTTGCATAGCGGCTGAGAAAGTCAAAGCCAAGGACACAGCACTGTTTATGGAAGCAGTCAACCATCAAGGGAGTGAGCAGTGACCCAGTAGTCATGCTGTGGGTACCTTATGTGACCAGCTCCAGGGACTGCTCCGGGTCAGGAGATGGGAGGCTCTTGCAGTCTGGCACCCCCAGCAAGAGGGGAGAGACACTTATTGCCCCTGGTGGAGAGTCTCCCAACAGCGGCTAGAGAGTTAAGCAGGGGCTACACCAGTAAGGGAACCTTAGGCAACACTAAGGAATTTGAACTTTGAAAGCATGAGGAGCCACTGAAGACTTGACCAGAGAACTGTGATGATGATAACTACAATTTGAAAAGATTACTCACATAACTGTGTACTGAAAAGATTAGATAGCTGAGAGAACGCAGAAAAACAAGTTAGGAGGCAATTCCAGCTTACCATGTGTGCAGTTAACTGCCCAAAGTCAAGGTGCTAGAGATAGAGCTGGGGAAAGTTTGCAAGTCCAAGGATATTACAGAAGGTAAGATCTAAAGCATTTTTGTGGGTTTAATAAAAAGAAGAAATTGCAGGAAAAATGTGATAGGTGATATTACCAATAGCTTACTCCTACATTATATTAGCATTTTACATGTATTAACTTACTTAATCTCATAGATACTGTTCGTATCCTTATTTTGCAGATGAGAAAACATGTGGGGAACCTAGAAGGTGGCTTTCTGGTTACCCGGTTAGACAGCTGACTGGGTGGTGCTGTTCTCAATGAGCTGAGGACCTCAGAGGTGCAGCTATGTAAGTGCGAGGGTGAGGCGTTTGGTTTTGGCTGCTGTTACAAACAGAAGGTCTGTGTCCCCTCCAAATTCACATGTTGACGCTATCATCCCCAAAGTGACGGCATTTAGAGATGTGGCCTCTGGGATGTGATTAGGGTTACATGAGGTCAAGAGGCTGTGATGAGATCAGTGCTCTTAAAAGAAAAGGGAGACAAGGAAATCTCTCTCTCTCTTTCTCTACACACACAGACACACACACACGCACACACACACACACAGGCACCAAGTTAAGGCCATGTGAGCTCACAGCAAAAAGTATGGCACCATATATGGATGTGAGAGTTGGACCATAAAGAAAGCTGAGCACCAAAGAATTGATGCTTTTGAACTGTGGTGTTGGAGAAGACTCTTGAGAGTCCCTTGGACTGCAAGGAGATCAAACCAGTCAATCCTAAAGGAAATGAACCCTGAATACTCATTGGAAGGACTGATGCTGAAGCTCCAATAATTTGGCCACCTGATGCAAAGAACTGACTCATTGGACAAGACCCTGATGCTGGGAAAGATTGAAGGTGGGAGGAGAAGTGGATGACAGAGGATGAGATGGTTGGATGGCATCCCCGACTCGATGGACATGAGTTTGAGTAAGCTCCAGCAGTTGGTGATGGATAGGGAGGCCTGGCGTGCTGCAGTCCATGGGGTCGCAAAGAGTCGGATTCGACTGAGCAACTGAACTGAACTGAACTGAATTGAACCAGCCAGGAAGAGGGCCCTTACTAGGAACTCAGGCAGGTGGCACTTGGATCTTAGACTTTCCAGCCTGCAGAACTGTGAGAAACAAATTCCTGTTGCTTATGCCACCCATTCCGTGGTGTTTTGTTATGGCAGCCTGAGCACACCAAGAAAGCCCAGATGAGTATGAGGTATCTGAGGAACATCTTACTCATGCTTTCTAGTAGATATTTCAGGTCTTTGTTGGAGATATAGATATAGAGGCAGTCACTGAGTGGGTGGTGAGTTTGAATGTAATCCTGCAAAGTATAAAGAATGAGAGGAGCAAAGGGCCATGGAATGGAGCTGTGAAGAGTGCCTACATTTTGGGGTCAGGCAGAGGAAGAAAGCCTCCAAAAGACAGAAGAGGAGTAGTTGGAGTGGTAGAAGGGACAGACGAGAAGGAGAGGGCTCAGGAACCAAGGAACAGGGAATTTCACCAAGACGGGAGAGGGCTTAGCTGTGACTTGACCACAGGTTGGGTAGTAAAAGCACCGTGCCCACTGAGCAAAGCAATTCATAGGTAATTTTTGGCTGTAAAGGCTTCCCTGGTGGCTCAGAGGGTAAAGCATCTGCCTGCAATGCAGGAGACCTGGGTTTGACCCCTGGGTCGGGAAGATCCCCTGGAGAAGCAAATGGCAACCCACTCCAGTATTCTTGCCTGGAGAATCCCATGGATAGAGAAGCCTGGTAGGCTACAGTCCATGGGGTCACAAAGAGCCAGACATGACTGAATGACTTCACTTTCCTTTTCCTTTTCCTTTTCTTTTGGCTGTAAAGAGAGTAGGATAAGACAGTAGACAAGTAGGGAATCATTGAAATTTGAATTATAGGTAAAGTTGAAATACCATTTGTTAAGTGAGGAAGTTACCTCAATGAAAAAGACTGTTCAGTCTGTGTTGGTTGATGGAATATGTCAAGCAGAAGTGGCAACAAAATGGAATTTTTTTTTCCTAAAAAATGTTTCCATATCTCTTTTAAAGAGAATACAGTTGACTTTTAAGAAGGTCCTAGCAAGAATATGCGTTCCTCTTGCATAGATTGGAAAAACACAATGGGCACAAGTCCCAGATATTCCACTTATGTTTCAGAGTCTGGACTCTGGTCTAGCATTCCTGTGCTTTGTTCTGCAATTAAAATTGAACACGAGGGGTTAAGAGAAGAGATTTGGCTATCTTGTTGGTTTTGCTGAAACAGACTGCTGTTTGTAAAAGTGCTGCTGCTAAGTTGCTTCAGTCGTGTCCGACTCTGTGCAACCCCATAGACGGCAGCCCACCAGGCTCCCCCGCCCCTGGGATTCTCCAGGCAAGAACACTGGAGTGGGTTGCCATTTCCTTCTCCTGTAAAAGTGCTGGGAGTCTTTAAAGATAGTAGAGAGCAGCGACAGGTCGAAAAGATCATGTGATGGAGACCTTTAATCTTTCGCTGCAGTTAATTAACAGCCTAAGGGAGAAAATAAAGGAGAAAAGAAATGCTAAAAACAGAAAGAAAGAAAACATGGGCGTAGGGTCAAACAGTATACTTGTTGTAAAAGGAGACGATTATTATAATTAATGGTGATCCATATGGATAATGTCAATTTGTGAAAGCTGTGTGCTATTTCTATTTTTTTCCTCCTTCTGCAGATCTCTGCTAACTCAGCTACTCCTTTCTTCTGCTCTGTGAAACCTGGTCACTATGTTGTCTTTATATTTATGGTGTGGGTTTTGGTAGGGGGATTCTAGATGGCTAGATATATAGCTATGATAAGTTGTTCTACAGTAGGCAAATATCCCCAAATGATAAACAGGGGCTGGATAATGTTCTTAGTTGAATGTAATTCAAAATGTAACTAAATTCATGGTCACCTGTGATCAAAGTGAAGTAACATCCTTCCATCTAAAGATGGTCTTCCCCAAATACTGACTATTGCTCACTATCTAGTCAATTGAAGAATTACTGAGACTTTAAGGTGGAAGGGCTTTCAGAAATCACATTTTCTCACTTATTTTTACACAGTAGAAAATTGAGGCCTCTATAAGTTAAATCATATCTCCAATAGGATGGTGATATTCAATATTGGATTGGTGATATCCAAAATTGGATGTATCCAATAAATTAAATCACCAACAGGATGGTGGCAGGCTCTAAATTAGCACAGAGGTTTTCTGGTAACTTTATTGTTACTCATTGCCTGTGGTATACATGTGAATTATTGTTTTGTTGTTGTTTAGCTGCTAAGTCGTGTTGGACTCTTTTGTGACCCTATGGACTGCAGCACACCAGGCCTCCCTGTCCATCACCAACTCCCAGAGTTTACTCAAACTCATGTCCATTGAGTCGGTGATGCCATCCAACCATCTCATCCTTTGTCATCCCCTTCTCCTCCTGCCTTCAGTCTTTCCCAGCATCAGGGTCTTTTCCAATTAGTCAGTTCTTCACATCAGGTGGCCAAAGTACTAGAGCTTCAGCTTCAGCAGCAGTCCTTCCAATGAATATTCAGGGTTCATTTCCTTTAGGGTTGGCTGGTTTGATCTCCTTAAATATGTTATTATGTGTTCAGACACATTTGAATATATTTTTAAAAACTGCTCTCTTCTATACATTTAGGTGTTTTTTTCATTCACAGACATTAATTCAAAGACCTATTAAACTTCTACTTATATATCCTTAGACAACAAAATTTTGTTATTTGTAGAGTATCACACTAAAGTTTTGAGGACCTTAACTCTTTTATCTTTCTAAATCCTGCCTTTCAAAAGCTTCTTTGGTAAACTTTCACTATGGTAATGAAGGGAACAACCTGGTTAGCTTGACATAAGCCCAATTTCTCTTTGAGAATCCTGCCCAAGGAGGGTTGCTTGGAACACAGGGTGGTCTCTGAACTGTCAAGAGGTGAACAGGAAGCAAAAAACACACAGAGGAGGAGAGCTGGCGAAACTGCAGGGCTTTGGCAGTGATCCCTCTAGTGCCTGCGTGGTCTTTTCTGGAGACCTTTGTCTCCTTGAATACTCACCTTTGAAACCTGCTCTCAATTGCTGCTTATAAAAATAGTAGTTAATGTCACAGATGCATGTCATTCTCTCTAACATCAAACGGACAGCTCATGTTCCTTGTTGGCATTGTTTCCCGAGGCTGAAGAACAGCCTCCCTTAGCAGGCGTGGGCTCATTAGTCATAAGTCTCCATCTTTACTTTTCATTTCTTATTTCCATCAGAACTTGTAGCATCAATGGTCAAATCATTTATTTTCATGAATGTTTAGTTTGTTTACATAATGTTTACAGATTTTTCAGTTTGTCTTTGAAAAAAGCACTGTCAAAAGTTTGGATGTCATGTTCCTGTTTAGCTGCTTCTGAACTTGGTGCTTATGCTTAAGTCATTCAGTCGTGTCCGACTCTTTGCCACACTTTGGACCCTAGCCCACCAGGCTACTCGGTCCATGGGATTTTTTGGGCAAAGAATACCAGAGTGGGTTGCCATTTCCTCCTCCAGGGGATCTTCCCAACCCAGGGGTTGAAACTGCACCTCCTGTGTATTAACTCTGTGGCTATAGCCAAGTCCCCTGACTTCTCAGAGTCTTATTTTTCCCTCTATAAAATTAGAAATGTTATTCCTGACCTGCTTCTCCAATAAGGTGAGGTGGGAGGGTTCTTGTAATTTTTTGCTAAGTATGATAAGCAGAATGCAAAGATGGACCCAGAGATTCCCACCCCTGATATACATACCCTGTGTAACCCTCTCTCCTTGAGTGTGGGTGACATCTGTGAATATGATGAGGTTTTACTCCTGTGAGGTTTTTTTTTTTTAGTTCTATTTCAGCTTTATTTTTTCCAATTAGAAAATAATCACTCTTTGTGATGAGTACAGACTTTTTAATAGCTACAGTAAGAATGTAGACTTTAGCTCTCATACTAACCAGTGTGGAAGATCTCTCTTCCTGTCCCCAAGTTGTTTCTTTTTATCTTCCTTTAAAAAATATTTTTATTTTTTAAATTAATTTTTGTTGTAGTGTAGTTGCTTTGGCTTTCCTAGTAGCTCAGCTATAAAGAATTCGCCTGCAATGCAGGAAATAGAGGAGACTGGGGTTCAGTCCCTGGGTGGGGAAGATCCCTTGGAGAAGGGCATGGCAACCCACTCTAGTATTCTTGCCCAGAGAATCCCATGGACAGAGGAGCCTGGAGGGCTACAGACCATGAGCTTGCAAAGAGTCGGACATGACTGCAGTGACTTAGCACACATAGATGCTTCACGATGTTGTGTTAGTTTCAACCATAGAGCGAAATGAATCAGCCATACACATGCATATATTACCTCCCTTTCGAACTTGCTTCCCATTCAGGTCACCACAGTGCTTTAAGTAGAGTTGTTAATGCAAAGGGAGATTTTCCTGGGTGGACTTAACCTAAGCCTTAAAAGAGAGCTGAGGCCTCCCTGAAGGAAAATATGTGAGATACCCTGATGGTCCTGAAGAAGCAAGCAGTCTGACTGTGAACTTCCCATGATGGATGGACCTGTGGACACGACAAGAACTTGAGTGCTGCCTCTAACAGCTGAGAATGGCTCCCAGCAGACAGCTAGCAAGAAATCAGGGGCCCCAGACATACAGCTGCAATTGTGCTAGTGTGTGCCTCAGACACACACACTGAAGTGTGCTATCTGTGGGGGCTTGGAAACAGATTCTTCCCCAGATGACTCTCCAGATAAGAATGCAGCTGGCTGCCACCTTGATTATAGCCTTATGAGACACTGAATGGAAAGTCCAGCTAAGGTGATGCCAGAATCCCCAGACCACAGAAACTGTGAGATAATCGGTTTGTGTCATTTCACTCTGCTAAGTCTGTGATAATTTATAACGCAGCAGTAGGAACTGATACACTCAGTACTGAACACCAAGACGTGAAAGTAAAGGAAGTCACGACTGCCTTACTTATCTCTCTAGCAGCTGGGGCACCGGGTTAGCTGATCAGATGGGCCCACCTGGAACTCTGAGTCTGGAGGGAGGGATACAAAGACTCGGGTGCTTTTAGAGGTCAGCTCCAGAGAATGGCTGTGATGGTGGCAGAATCCCATTGTTGCCATAGTCTGGTGAAGAGTCTGACTAATTTCCACTGTGATTAGTCAGGAATCCTGTCTGTTATTTGCCTCCAAGTTGACTGTAGATTATTATAGATCATATATGTAAAAGTGCTTTGTAAACTTTGGCAAATTGTATAATTCTCTGGTTTCACTTTCCTTCAGGCTCATATGTTTGACCTTGGTCTCTCTCCAAAAGCTATTATAATTCTCGGTGTCTATCTTCATGCTGCCATTCCAATGAACAAAGTTACCTCTATTCTTAAAAAATAGAAGTAATGTGTAAGTCTGTGTGAAGATGAGATTATTAGCAAAAAAACAACTGAGTCAGAACATTTAGGAAGTCATAAAGAGGGTTTCCTGGGAATTTGTAGGGCTTAAACTTAGGTTTAAGGACATGCTTTCAGTCACACTCAAAGATCAAACAGCAATCTCTGCCTGCCTGGAACTGTTTAGAAAACAAGTGTCCGCTACTGTGAGGCTCTCCAGGGAAGATGCTTCCTTGACCATTTTTCTGAATGGATTTGAGTCTAGTGAGCATGTGTTCCAGTTGATTCAAAATCACATCTTCCCTTGCAATGAACCACAAATCTGTACATATCCTCACAGATTCCTGTATCCCTGCCACTGAAAGGTACAGACTAAGGAATAAATGCAATGGAAAATATCATCTTTGAAAAGAAATGATTGAAAAGCATGGTTTAAAAAAAAAAACAACCCACTGCATTTATCAACGCCACCTCAGGGGGTAGGAGTTTGGGCAGCTAATCACAGAGTTCTTACAGCTATGCTCTTAGATTAACATGTTAGGATTTTGAGGCTATAAAAGTTTGAGAGAACTTGATGGCTGATCTATTTCTTTTGACTGTCTAAACCCAGGACCATTGGGTTAGTTTACATATGGCCACTGGGGCTCCGGGAACCTTTTATGCAGAAAGTCCCCTGCATTTAAAGGGAAAAGACTATAACCCTGACTTTCTCCACTCATGACATTAGCATCTAGTTACCAGCAAGGGGAAATGAGGATTTTGCCTCTGACTCATGGCCAGAGATCTCTGGTGAACTATTAGTCCTACTAGGGGCTGGAGGCCGTTAGAGAAAATGAGTTCTCTTTAGAGTATAGAGAATATGGTAGGAAGAAGAGGAGTTGGGCTGTTGCATGGTGCCTTGCTGAATAGCTTCCCCCGCAAAACAACCAGAGGACTTCATTTAAGTTCCTGAATAGGGAAAAAGCCATCAACACGACCTCATAGAGAAAGCGGTAAAAGTGAGTAAACACAGCAACCTTTGGTAGCAGTTTACCTGTAACCCTTGGAACAGAAATGCTGATTGTACCAGAAAGCCAGCAGCCAAGTGATAATCAGTGGTAGGGGGTGGGTAGGGGTGGGGACAGAGTGCACAGGTGGTAAAAGCAGCAGGTGCAGGAAAAGCAGAGCAAAAACAGGAAGCCTGCCCTCTGACCTCCATGTCAGCAGACTCGGACGGAGGTGGGTGACAGGCTTAGAGGATCAGTGTGGCGACTGCCCCAGGCCTGGCCATGTTTGTCCCCGAGGAACCTGTTACCCCGAGGCCCCTTATGTTGATTTGCCTTTAGTGGTGCAGCCCAGCATGGGGGGAGGCAAAGGGCGATCGGGGGCGTGGTAGTGCTTTTCTGTTTTTTAATTTTTAACAAGCATTTTGACTGCCTTGGGTCCTACTTGTGGCATGTGGCTCTCTCCGATTGTGGCATGCAAGCTCCGTGGGGCCTGGGCTCTGTGTAGTTTGCAGCACACGGGCTGTCTAGGTGAGGTGTCCAGGCTCAGTAGCAGCAAATGAATCTACTTGCCCCAAGGGCATGTAGGGTCTTCGTTTCCCGGACCAGGGATCAAACCCGTGTCCCCTGCACTGGAAGGTGGATTCCCAACCATTGGACCATGAGGGAAGTCCTCATCAATTGAGTTTTTCATTTATGTTTTTGTAGTTTTCATTTCTAGATGTCCCACCTGGTTCTTTTTCAAATCTGCTAGGTCATTTTTTCAAGTTTCTATATACTGTAGATTTTATCTTTATTTTTTTTAAACATAGGTATTTCATAACTTGCCTCTGATTATTCCAGGATCTGAAGTCTTTCAGGGTCTGTTTATACAGTTTAGTACTTTTCTTTTGCTGCTGTTTCTTTCTCATTGTAACTTTTCTTGTGACTTGATTGTCATTGACTTCTCAGTGATCCTTGTCCATTAGACATAGTTTTTGGTGATTCCTGTGAGTTGAGTAAAGGAGCCCTTCTCCAGACAGTCTTGTCTTTACCTCCCCAGACATTTACGGCACTGCTACTAAATTCTGGGAAATAGTGAGGACAGAGGAGCTTGGCATGCTGCAGTTCATGGGGTCACAAAGTTGGACATGACTTAGCGACTGAACAACAACAGCACTTATCTGTAACCAGTTCAAACTAATGTAATGCCTTGAAGTTTTCTGAACTACTTCTAGGATTTGAATTCACACTATAAATTCTCAGGGGGGTGGTCTCTGGGTAGAACTATTGGAGGAGAGATTATGTGTGTGTGTGTGTGTGTGTTCTTTCTTTGCTCTATTAAGACATCTCTGTCTTTGGACTCTCAGTTATTGGTGGTTTTTTTTTTGTTTTTTTTTTGAAGTTGGGAGTGAGAAGTAGGTAGTTTTACTTCTGGTTTACCTTTATCCTGTGGTGGGTTCTCCCTTTGGGATTCTAGGTTAACAGAGGTGGTATCTAACATTGGTCTTTCAACCTGGGTGGACCCTGAGCTTTGACTTGTCTCTTTTACTTTGTCAAGTCTTCAAAACAGTAACACAAGTCCCCCATATATGTCCTCAGGGCAAAAGGCTTTGGTTGTTTTTCTTGCCTTTCTGGGTTTTTAGATTCTCTTAGAACTTGATCGGGTAATTCATCATTATCTTATCATTCCTTTGATGCTGTTAAGGAGACTGGAAATTTTTACAAACTTTTAGGAAAATTATTTTATAAATTTTTATCAGGGGGTTGATGCAAGTGGCCCATCCCTTTATTCTTAGAAAAGGAGGGAAATTAAATTTGGAATGTTTTTAATAGTCTCATTTTCACTGTTTTCTGAGTATAGAAGCATTCCCCTAAATTGGTAAATTTCACTATGTTTACATAGTGAATTTTTAAAATTCTGCATGGAAAGAAAGAAAAGAAAGAAAAAACACAAAGAAGGCCAGTAGACACTCAACAAATGGAGAGAAGTACTTGAAACTCATACAAAGAGTTAGACTCAAAGGAAAAGACTGATTTCTTAAAATTGGAATTCTATATTGTTATTGATTGATATGTAATAAATTACTTCAAAACTTAACAGCTTAGAACAAACATTTATTATCTCTCAGTTCCTAAGGATCTAGAATCTAAGAGCAGCTAGGCTGGGTGTCTGGATCAGTGTTTCTCATGATGAGATTGCAGGCAAGCTGTTGGTGGGGACCACAGCCTCATCTAAAAGTTCAGCTGGGCCTAGAGGACCCACCTCTAAGGTCATTCATGTGACTCTTGTCAGGAAACCCCGGTTCCGCATTGGCTGCCTGCTGGAGGCCTGGGTTCCTCAACACTGGCCTTCTCCATCAGCAGTTGGCTGAGAGGGCAGCTGGTTTCTGCCAGAGTAAGGGACTTGAAAGAGTGGACCACCAAGAGAGAATTACAACATGTTTTACAAGCTGATCTTGAAATGACATACCATCACTCCTGCCGTATTGTATTGGTTCCCTGAGACCAACCCTGGTAAGACATGAGAGAAGATTACACAAGGATGTGAATATCAGGAGTTGGGGGTCATCTGGGGTCACGCTTGAAGCTGCCTGCTGTAAGTGCCTACACTCCAGTAAGGCAAAAACTCTCAAAACAGAAAAATGGAGAAAAGATACAAAAGTCTGTTCATAGAAATACATATATATTACACAAACTAAAATACATCTCAAACATAAAAAGACTCTCAACCTCACTCAAAATAGGGATAATGTAAATTAAAACTATATTGAGATGCTGTTTCTACCCATAAGATTGTATAACCCACTATATTGTTGAGAATTTGGGGAAACAGGGTTTTATGTCTTGTCAGTGAGTGTAGACACTGGTAAAATGTCTTTGAAGAGTAATTTGGCAATAACTCAGTAGTTTAAAAAAAAAAAAACATTTCATTCAATTCAACACTTCCACTTCTAGGAATTTTGCCTAAATATATTCTGGCACACATGCAAAATGATGTCTGTATGAAGATCTTTACTGCTGCATCAACTTATAATAGCAAAAGATTGGAAACCATCTGAATTTCCATCAATAGGGAACTGATTACATAAATTATGGTAGTACACATATAGGAGAATTCTATTAATCTCTTAAAAAAGAACGAGGCAGCCCTCTTTACACATAGTTAAGATTTTCTCCAAAATGTGTGGAAGATGTGAAAGCAAAGTGCAGAACACAATGTCACTACTTGTGAAAAAATATGTATATGCAAAAAAATATATATATATGCTCATACATGAATATAGTACCTCTAGAAGCACATGGAAGAGATTGGGATTGTAGCTTGCTTTCATAGAGGGAAACTGGGTAGTTAGGGAACTAAGGGTATGAAAGAGACCTACTTTTTATGTATTCTCATTGTACCTTTTGAACTTTATAATATGTGCATGATTTAATCACTCGAAAGTAATTAAAATATTAAAAAATATATATTAGAATAACCTGAAATCATGGTGCCCTGAGCTAGGCTGGTGTCAACAGAAACAAAGAGAAGTAGAATTGACAGGACATGGTGAGTAATTGGAAAGGCGAGTGGAAGAAGGAAGGGTCCAGGATGGCACTCAGATTCCTGCTGCAGTACCCAAGTGAGCAGAAAAAGAGCACCGAAAAGTATATCTCATAGAGGAAAATATGTGTATTTGATAAGATGATTACGTTTTATGGAAAAATCACAATTTAAAAAACTAAAGGGTATAATTTTCTGTTAGTTCAGTTTAGTTACTCAGTTGTGTTTGACTCTTTGTGACCCCATGGACTGCAGCATGCCAGGCCTCCCTGTCCATCACCAACTCCTGCAGCTTATTCAAACTCATGCCCATTGAGACGGTGATGCCATCCAACCATCTCATCCTCTGTTGTCCCCTTCTCTTCCTGTTTTCAAATCTTTCCCAGCATCAAGGTCTTTTCTAATGAGGCAGTTCTTCACCAAAGGACTGGAGCTTCAGTTTCAGCATCAGTCCTTCCAATGAACACCCAGGACTGATCTCCTTTAGGATGGACTGGTTGTTTCTCCTTGCAGTCCAAGGGACTCTCAAGAGTCTCCTCCAACACCACAACTCAAAAGCATCAATTCTTCGGCACTAGCATTCCTTATAGTCCAACTCTCACATCCATACACGACTACTGGAAAAACCATAGCCTTGACTAGGCAGACCTTTGTTGACAATGTAATATCTCTGCTTTTCAATATGCTGTCTAGGTAGGTCATAACTTTTCTTCCAAGGAGTAAGCGTCTTTTAATTTCATGGCTTCAGTCACCATCTGCAGTGATTTTGGAGCCCCCAAAATAAAGTCTGTCACTGTTTCCATTGTTTCCCCATCTGTTTGCCATGAAGTGATGGGACCAGATGCCATGATCTTTGTTTTCTGAATGTTGAGTTTTAAGCCAACTTTTTCACTCTCCTTTTTCACTTTCATCAAGAGGCTTTTTAGTTCCTCTTCACTTTCTGCCAAAAGGGTGGTGTCATTTACGTATCTGAGGTTATTGATATTTCTCCCAGCAAGCTTGATTCCAGTTTGTGCTTTATCCAGTTGGCATTTCACATGATGTACTCTGCATATAAGTTAAATAAGCAGGGTGACAATATACAGCCTTGACATACTCCTTTCCCTATTTGGAATCAGTCTGTTGTTCCATGTCCAGTTCTAACTAAATCTGCATACAGATTTCTCAGGAGACAGGTCACATGGTCTCATAATTCCATCTCTTGAAGGATTTTCCACAGTTTGTTGTGATCCACACAGTCAAAGGCTTTGGCATACTCAATAAAGCTGAAATAGATGTTTTTCTGGAACTCTCTTGCTTTTTCAATGGGTCAATGGATGTTGGCAATTTGACCTCTAGTTTCTCTGCCTTTTCTAAATCCAGCTTTAACATCTGGAAGTTCACAGTTCACATACTGTTGAAGCCTGACTTGGAGAATTTTGAGCATTACTTAGCTAGCGTGTGAGATGGGTGCAATTGTGCAGTAGTTTGAACATTCTTTGGCATTGCCTTTCTTTGGGATTGGAATGAAAACTGACCTTTTCCAGTCCTGTGGCCACTGCTGAGTTTTCCAAATTTTCTGGCATATTGAGTGCATCACTTTCACAGCATCAGCTTTTAGGATTTGAAATAGCTCAACTGGAATTCCATCACCTCCACTAGCTTTGTTCGTAGTGATGCTTCCTAAGGCCCACTTGACTTCACATTCCAGAATGTCTGGCTCTAGGTGAGTGATCACATCATCATGGTTATCTGGGTCATGAAGATCTTTTTTGTATAGCTCTTCTGTGTATTCTTGCCACCTCTTCTTAATATCTTCTGCTTCTGTTCGGTCCATGCAGTCTCTGTCCTTTATCAAGCCCATCTTTGCATGAAATGTTCCCTTGGTATCTCTAATTTTCTTGAAGAGATCTCTAGTCTTTCCTATTCTATTGTTTTCCTCTATTTCTTTGCACTGTTCACTGAGGAAAGCTTTCTTATCTCTCCTTGCTCTTCTTTGGAACTCTGCATTCAAATGGGTATATCTTTCCTTTTTTCCTTTGCCTTTCACTTCTCTTTTCTCAGCTATTTGTAAGGCCTCCTCAGACAGCCATTTTGCCTTTCTTTTTCTTGGGGATGGTCTTGATCACTGCCTCCTGTACAATATCACAAACCTCCATCCATAGTTCTTCAGGCACTCTGTCTATCAGATCTAATCCCTTGAATCTGCTTGTCACTTCCACTGTATAATTGTAAGGGATTTGATTTAGGTCATACTTGAATGGTCTAGTGGTTTTCCCTACTTTCTTCAATTTAAGTCTGAATTTGGCAATAAGGAGTTCATTATCTGAGCCACTGTCAGCTCCTGGTCTTGTTTTTGCTGACTGTATAGAGTTTCTCCATCTTTGGCTGCAACGAATATAATCAATCTGATTTCAGTGTTGACCATCTGGTGATGTCCATGTGTAGAGTCTTCTCTTGTGTTGGAAGAGGGTGTTTGCTATGACTAGTGCATTCTCTTGGCAAAACTCTGTTAGCCTTTGCCCTGCTTCATTCTTCACTCCAAGGCGAAATTTGCCTGTTATTCCAGGTATCTCTTGACTTCTCACTTTTGCATTCCAGTCCCCTATAATGAAAAGGACATCTTTTTTGGGTGTTAGTTCTAGAAGGTCTTGTAGGTCTTCATAGAATTGTTCAACTTCAGCTTCTTCAGCATTACTGGTCGGGGCATAGACTTGGATTACCGTAATGTTGAATGGTTTGACTTGGAAACAAACAGAGATCATTCTGTCATCTTTGAGATTGCACCCAAGTACTGCATTTCGGACTCTTTTGTTGACCATGATGGCAACTCCATTTCTTCTAAGGGTTTCTTGCCCACAGTAGTAGATATAATGGTAATCTGAGTTAAATTCATCCATTCCGGTCCATATTAGTTCACTGATTGCAAAGATGTTGATCTTCACTCTTGCCATCTCCTGTTTGACCACTTCCAATTTACCTTGATTCATGGACCTAACATTCCATGTTCCTATGCAATATTGTCCATTCTGAAGGAGATCAGCCCTGGGATTTCTTTGGAAGGAATGATGCTAAAGCTGAAACTCCAGTACTTTGGCCACCTCATGTGAAGAGTTGACTCATTGGAAAGGACTCTGATGCTGGGAGGGATTGGGGGCAGGAGGAGAAGGGGACAACAGAGGATGAGATGGCTGGATGGCATCACTGACTCGATGGATGTGAGTCTGGGTGAACTCCGGGAGTTGGTGATGGACAGGGAGGCCTGGCGTGCTGCGATTCATGGGGTCGCAGAGTTGGACACGACTGAGCGACTGAACTGAACTGATGCAATATTATTCTTTACAGCATCTGACTGTACTTCCATCACCAATCACATTCGCAACTGGGTGTTGTTTTTGCTTTGGCTCCATCTCTTCATTCTTTCTGGAATTATTTCTCCACTGATATCCAGTAGCATATTGGGTACCTACCGACCTGGGAAGTTCATCTTTCACTGTCCCATCTTTTTGCCTTTTCACACTGTTCATGGGCTTCTTAAGGCAAGAATACTGAAGTGGTTTGCCATTCCCTTCTCCAGTGGACTACATTTTGTCAGAACTCTTTACCTTGACCGTTGGTCTTGGGTGGCCTTACATGGAATGGCTCATAGTTTCATTGAGTTAGACAAGGTTGTAGTCCACGTGATCAGTTCAATTAGTTTTCTATGATTGTGGTTTTCATTCTCTCTGTCCTCTGATGGATAAGGATAAGAGCTTATGGAAACTTCCTGTTGAGAGAGACCAGGGGTAAACTGGGTCTTATTCTGATGGATGGGGCCATGCTCAGTAAATCTTTAATTGGATTTTCTGTTGATGGGCAGGGCTGTGTTCCCTCCCTGTTTTTTGACCTGAGGCCAAACTTAACTTTGTTGTTGTTCAGTGGCTCAATCAAATCTGATACTTTGTGACCCCATGGACTGCAGCAAGCCAGACTTCCCAGTCCTTCACCATCTCTGGTGCTCACACACATGTCCATTGAGTTGGTGATGCTATCCAACTATCTTATCCTCTGTTGTCCTCTTCTCCATTAGGCCTAAGAAGATAAAAATGTTCAGGAGCTTCCCTGGTGGTCCAGTGGTTAAGAATCCACCTTGTAATGCAGAGGACATGGGTTTGATTTCCTGGTCCAGGAAATAAGATCCCACATGCCATGGACCAACTAAGCCAGAGTCTTGGATGTTATTATTTTCTGTACTGTTCAGTAAGCTTCTTGCAGTTAGAGATTATATTTTAAATTTCCTTTTATCTCTTATAGCATATCATGTAGTGCCTGACTTGCTATAGATGCTCAATAGATATGTTAGACAAATGTCTGAAAATTAATTTTTTAAAATGTGTTTTATGTTTTCAGAAGGATTAAATATCTGCCCAGATATTTGCTGAGTGAGAGCATCAAATAGATTGAAAATAAAATACCTCATCATCTCTTTATCGGAGGGGGAAGGGACACAGGTGGAGAAACAATGATGTTCATGCAGCAAGTTGCTAATGAGAATAACTCATAGGACTTTCACAACATAAGGGAATTTAATCTAAGAAAAACGGAAGAGTGAATTTAGCCACCAGAGGGCTCTCATCATTCCATGTAATTGTAAGCCCAGAACTGTTCATGAGATGGACAAAACAGCGTCTGCAGACCAGCAGAGGATGTACGATGATGTACGTATGATGGTTTCCCACACTGTTAGCTGGACACGACCATTGCAAGGACATCCTGCCGAGTCGTCTTACTACAAGATGAGAGAATTGAAACTAGCCAGTGTGCTTTAAACAGTCTGTCTCTGAATGTCCAGGAGGGCCTCTTTGTCTTTTGTTAATTGAAAAATGAATTTGTCTCTAATGCCCTATGATAATGCAAGGACACTTGGGAGGTATTCCCATGTGTTGCGTGGAAGGAAGAGGAGAGTTACAATGGGGCTTGAAGTGGTGATGCTCGCTAAAATTTCAGTGCTCTGCCAAGACTTAGAAGAGTCTAAAACTAGGATTGCTGGGTTGGCATTTACAAGTTTTCATTGCCTTCTCTGACTTTTATATTGTTGGGTCATTTGTAATGGTCTCTTATTTGTATTTTTCAGTCAGGGAATGATTGGGACCCTTTTGTTGATTTTGTGAAGCTGTGCAAGCGATAGGTTAGTGTCCCTCTCATTAAAATTTTCTGACCCCTGGTGCCCCCATTATTAACCCCTCATTGGATTAATAGAGCCTTTGAGTTAAGAGAACAGAGAAGGAAATGGAAGTTTACTGGGGGCCACACATAACTACAATAATGTGTTGTGGTTTCATTATTAAAGTCCGTCCCTAAAGTAACTCTAACACAAAGTAAGTATCGCTCTCTCAATTTATATAGGAGGAAACCCAGATCCAAAAGGTTGAACGAGTCACCCAAGATGGTAAATGTTGTGGACTCACTGAATTTTGCTTACCTGTGGAGTTCATGGTCTTTCAGACCAGCCTCAATAATATGAGCTTGCATGCGTGTGTGTGTGCACTAAGTTGCTTCAGTTTGTGTCCAACTCTGCAGTCCTATGGACTATAGAGCTCACCAGGCTCCCCCATCTAGAAGGTTCTCCAGGCAAAAATACTGGAGTGGTTGCCATGCCCTTAACTTGTGTTTTATTTATCCCCTGGCTACCCAAGGATTCCTCTCCCCAGACCACGTAGGAGCCTTTGAAAGTGCAGCTCGTTGGTGGAGCAGTGTGTTCAGTAGCCCCTGCAATGAGGCCCTGCAATGCCTGCTGAGAGTGTGGTGTGATGGCAGGTGCGGCAGCACCACAAGGCCCCTCTGCACGTGCAGTAGGAAAGGGAGGGCTGCTGCCCCCCAGCCCTCCATCATCCACTGTGCAGGGGGCCGTGATGACCCTTGCAGAGCTTCGGCAATAACTGCCATGGTTTGGCCATGGCTATTTTTCTCATCTCGGGCTTCCCTTGTGGCTCAGCTGGTAAAGAATCTGCCTGCAATGCGGAAGACCTGGGTTCGATCCCTGGGTTGGGAAGATCCCCTGGAGAAGGGAAAGGCTACCCACTCCAGTGTTCTGGCCTGGAGAATTCCATAGACTGTATAGTCCATGGGGTCGCAAAGAGTCAGACAGGACTGAGCAACTTTCACTTTCCCTTCATTCTTCTCATCCCAGATACTAGTGGCCTCTGACTATGGAATGGTCTGCAGGTAAAGCACAAGTGGGGTTGACAAGGCTCCAGAGTAATTGTAACATAATGATCATTTGTGTTGAACTTTTGTAAAAATGAGCTTTGCCCCCAGAAGGAAGGCAGGAGAACATATGCTTATGGATTTGTCCTGACCCCTTAACTCCTTTACTCCTGACTCCTTTACTCAATGGACATGAGTTTGAATGAACTCCGGGAGTTGGCGACGGACAGGGAGGCCTGGCGTGCTGCAGTCCATGGGGTCGCAAGGAGTCAGACATGAACTAAACTGAACTGTGTAAGAATGGGCTTTGCCCCCAGAAAGAAGGTGGGAGAACATATGCTTACGGATTTGTCCTGACCCCTTTACTCCTTCTGACCCAGTGCGCCTGGTAAGCAGTGTCATATGGACAGAGGTAGTGTGAGGTTGGTTGTAAAATCTGTAGCCATGGAGGGCAGTGGCCTTTAGCACCTCAGTCGGGAAGTCACACCCAAGGCCATGGCCTCGTGAGCATCATTAGCACATGTGAGATTGTGCCAAGGATGAATCTCTGTGGTCCACACCCAGCCCCTTGCACCCGGCCCCTAAAGCAGAGAACTTTGAAACATGGAGGCCTGTTACAGTTGTGTGTGGAACAGTCTCAGAATTCAATTTTCAAAGCAACATTCATGCATTAGATTTTTTTCTGAAATCTGTTCCACTGAATGAACTCATCCGAGGAAGGACAGACTGTTGTTTCCTTGATTGGATGATGTGGGATCTGGGGAGACTCTTGAATGAAAAGAGGAGGGAGAATTTGTCAAACGGAAGCTGAGGGCTTATTATAGGCCTGTGAGTCACAGGGGCTGCAGGCGTCATCAGAGGGGGGTGAGTGAATGGGGGGCAGGCGTGGAGCGGGAAGGGGGGCGCAGACAAGGAGTGAAGAAGTGAGGCTGGGAAGGGGAAGGGAGAGGGGTGTGTTAGCCAGGGTTCTCCAGAGATGCAGAGCCAATGGGTGGGGGTGTGTGTGGGTGTGGGTGTGGGTGTGTCTTGGTGTGTGGGTGTGTGTCTGGGTGGGTGTGTGGGTGTGTCTCTGGGTGTGTGGGTGTGTGTCTGGGTGGGTGGGTAGGTGGAGAGAGAAAGAGAGAGAGGTTTCACGGAGATTGGCTCAGCTGGAGGTTGGCAGGTGCGAAATCTGCAGGGTGGGCCTGCAGGCTGGAGATCCAGGCAGGCCAGTACAGCAGTTCAGATCCAAAGGCTGATTGCCAGCAGAGTTCCCGACAGGAGCCTCCTCTGGGTTCTAGCCGGCGGGCTTTGTCTGTGCTAGGGAGCCGCAATGAGATCTACAGGCAGCTGTGAGAAGACCCCACCAGAAAGCTCTGGAGAGGACTGTGAACCACCCTCAGAGGCTGGTCCCGCACTCTGCCCGAGTCACCTCTGATACTGCATCCGAACAGAGCAGACCGTCAATGAAACCTCCCGATCTGCCGGGTGCTAGGATGGCAGGGCCTCAGAAGGCAGTGAGGACAGAAGGCAGGGGCTCTCCCAGGTCATGTTTAAAGCAATCAAAACTTACTATATTCATCTAGGCCTCAGCTGCTGCCACTTCCAAATAATATTCAAACGGAATTCCCATATATCAGTGCTTCCAACTTTGGCTGCCCATTGATGACCTAGAAGTGCTTTTAAAACTCCTAATGCCTAATCCAAAGCCTAGAACAATTTGGAATTTCTGGAGGAGAGATCTGGGCAAAAGTAGTTTTATAAGCTTCCCAGATGACTCCAAATATGCAGGCAAGACTGAATAGCTCTTCTGTATACAGCTCCAGCAGCCCTTTGCACTATGGTTGACCTTGAGAAACACAAATCTGAACTGCACAGGTCCACTTTTACATGGATTTTTTTTCTGTAGTGAATGCTACAGTATTGCATGATCTGCTGTTGGTTAAATCTATGGGTGTGGAATCATGAGTACAGAGGAACCTCGGATACAGAAGTCTGACTATACAAGATACACAGATTCTCCACTGTGGGCGGGGTCGTCACTCTTAACCCCTGCATAGTTCAAGGGTCAGCTGTATTTCCTTCCCCATCTCCCCACATTGTATGAGTCTCCCTACAATGTCCATGTGAGCCATTTCCATGGCCATTTGAGCTGAACATTGTATGAGGCTCCCCGCAATGTCCATGTAACCCATTTTCATGGCCATTTGAGCTGCTCCGGCTCTGAAAAGAGAGTTTTCCACCATAATGTGATTTTCCTGGGGCCTGTACCTTCCCATGTCATATCAGAGGGTATAAAGTGATCTCAAGGAGTTAGCAGGAAGGACTTATCATGAGGGAAAGACATCACAAAGGAAACAGAAGCAAGATTTGGTAGAAGTTACATGGTGTAAAGAAAAGGAGCCACCTGAACTGACCAGACTGGACTTGGGCTCCATTTTTCAGGGGTAACTTTCTTTTTTGGTCATATTCGTCAACCTCATTGAGCCTGTTTCTTTATCCTTAACATTGGGGTAATAATGTCTGCCCTTCAGACAGGGAAGGACTAGAGAGATCAGTTTAGTTCAGTCACTCAGTCATGTTTGACTCTTTGCGACCCCATGGACTGCAGCGTGCCAGGCCTCCCTATCCATCACCAACTCCCAGAGCTTACTCAAACTCATGTCCATAGAATCGGTGATGCCATCCAACCATCTCATCCTCTGTCATCCCCTTCTCCTCCCACCTTCAATCTTTCCTGGAATCAGGATCTTTTCCAATGAGTAGATTCTTCATATCAGGTAGCCAAAGTATCGGAGTTTCAGCTTCAGCATCAGTCCTTCCAATGAATATTCAGGTTTGATTTCCTTTAGGATGGACTGGTTGAATCTCCTTGCAGTCCAAGGGACTCTTCAAGAGTCTTCTCCAACACCACAGTTCAAAGGCATCAATAGACTAGATGATAATGCATAGTAAATGGCATAACACATGGTCAATGCATACTAAATGGCCATTTTTATAGTAAGCACTCAAAGATGTTTAAACTATTGGTGACTGCTTGGCTTAAGAGAAACAAAAGAGAGAAATTAAAAGCTAAAATCTGATGTCCAATGACTTGTGCCCCTCAGTTCTCTCATTTGTAAAACCGGGATAATGTGTTGGGTTGAATAGCATCTCTCCAGTATTAATGTGCACTTGGAACTTCACAATGTGACCTTATTAGGAAATGGGATCTTTGTAGATGTGATCAGTGAAGTGTCTCAAAATGAAATCATCCTGGACTTAGGGTGGGCCCTAAAACCAATGACTGCTGTCTTTACACAAGAAAGGAGAGGGGAATTTTAACACAGATTCCAGATTTTCTCTAAGGTAAGAGGCACAAAGACACACAAAGTAGAATGCCATTTGAGGCTGGAAGAAGAGATTGGAGTGTTGTGGCCACAAGCCAAGGATCATCAAAAGCCCTCAGAAGGGAGAATTCTTCCCTGGAGCCTTCTAAGGTTGCGTGGCGCTCCTAACACCTTGATTTCAGACTGTCAGCCTCTGGGACTGTGAGCGGATAAACTTCTGCCATTTTTAGTCAGCCTGCTTTGTGGTCCTTTGTTATGGTAGCCCGAGGAAACTAATTCAGTAGGTAATGTAGTACTTCTGGATTATTGCAACTATAAATGAATCTATATTGTAAATATAATTAAAATTAGAAATGATAGTTCAGTTCAGTCGCTCAGTTGTGTCCAACTCTTTGCGACCCCATGGACTGCAGCACTCCAGGCCTCCCTGTCCATCACCAACTCCCGGAGCTTACTCAAACTCATGTCCATCGTGTTGGTGATGCCATCCAACCATCTCATCCTCTGTCATCCCCTTCTTGTTTTAGCTAAATGTTAATTAAGATTATTTAGATACTGGATAAACAACTTATCTGATGACATTCTATGTTAGGGGCTGAGACCACTAGCATGGGGAGGGTGTTCAAGGGTGACTGTGTGAGAGATGCGTGAACTAATGCGTGATGTGTGTAAAGGGGAAAGGGGAGAGGCAGGAAGGCAATAAGGATGTGTCGCATTGCCGCCTGCCCTGGCACCTCCACCCACCAACCAGGGGAAAGGGGCTTGCTGCCCTGGAATCTCAGGTGTACAAGCACAACTCCTGTAATGCACACATAAACACATGCACACACAAACAGCTTAGACTTTGCTGGCTTTCATCCTTGGACATCCGCTTCTAGAGTTGTGGTCTCAATCTCTGTCCTAATGAGCAGCCACAGAACGAGCACATAGCCTTTTCATTAAACCCACCAGAATGACAGCAAAGTCTCCCTTCATCATTGTTGATACAGTCACACAAGTAACCCCTATATTCATTCCATGCCTACGGTCTAATATGGCCCCCAGGTGGGCCCGGGAGAGGTTCATCTGTAATTGGGAAGAATATTTTTCAACCCATTTTTTCTTTCCCTTAATGTGAGGCTTACCCACACTGCCGAGCAAGGCGGCTGTGACTGAATTGGGTGCAGATAGATCTCTTGGCCTCTTCCTTTTGGTTTGGTGGTATAAGGGCACTGGAAGTTCACGATGACAGGAAGTCTACAGGGGAAAATTCAGGCAGTGCCAATGCAACTTATTTCACAGTAAAAAGAATTTTATTTAACTCCATGATTTTAAAAATTGGCCAAGTTGCGTTAATGCATGTACATAAAATGTCCAACATGAGTGCATTTTAGGATTTAGTTAGAAAACTTTTCAAATGGAATAAAACATGCCTAGATCGAGAGTTCTCAGAATCCTGTACCAGATTCCTGGCAAGGTAGAAGTCGTATAGTATGTTTTCCTAACTCTGCGTCATCTAACTTCATCATTTGAATCTTAATAAAATTAAGTGTTGAGTGAAAACAAATCCCCAAAGTGTAACCAAATATATTGGCTCAGGCCAGACTTAAGCCTCAGCGGAAGGTTTTGTAAGCTCTTGCAGTGGAAGTGTTTTTTCTCTTCTTCCTGTCAGCATCTCAGAGGAGCTGAGCCTGGCAGAGCAGCTGTTAACAGACTGAGCTGGAAAAACTAGGCTTGGTTCTGTATTCCCGGGGGTGCAGCAAGATAAAAGGCCGCACACCCCAGGCCCTAATGCAATGACGGCCACCACGTTCCTGTCGTCAGGCCACGGCGTGCACATGGCCAGGGCCATACACAAAGTATCCCTGGTGGCTCAGATGGTAAAGAATCTCCCTGCAATGTGGATGACCTGGGTTCAATCCCTGGGTCGGGAAGATCTCCTGGAGAAGGGAATGGCTCCCCACTCCAGTAATCGTGCCTGGAGAATCCCATGGACGGAGGAGCCCGGAAGGCTACAGTCCATAGAGTTGCAAAGAGTCAAACATGACTGAGTGACTAACACTTTCACTTTCATACACATAGTAGGCACTTTATAATTACTCGTTCAATGAGTGAATGAATCAGTCCCACAATATGGTGGAGTACAGTGTTGTTCAACTCATTGGGTGCAACCCTATTGCTATTGTATTAAGAAATCAATTTAATTATCACAAAATCTTTCAAATAGTAGAAAATAATAGGATAGAAAATAAATTGGTCTATCATACATATTAAAAGTATGTTTTGTGTGTGTGTGTTTCTACTGGATCATGATGTAAAATGCATTTCTGAAGGCATCAGAATTGCTTCAGGAGCCAGTGGGATCCCTTTTTGCCTTTGCTGTCTCCTCTCTTCTTAAGAATGGTGACAGCCCTGTGGTGACTTCTCTCCCCAGTCATAAAGCAAGTTTAAATTCTTGTAGTGCAGCCAGGTGGTCAAGACTGGAATCATCAAGTGTGGTGGGTCACAGCCGTGCTTCCTCAAAGGGATGCAAAGTTTTTCTGACCCATCAGTGGCTAAGATCACTGCCTACTCTATTTGGGGGTACTCCAGCCATAGATTAGCTCTCGGAAGGAGGGGTGAGTATCACAGGACACACAGCCAGTCCTTTCTGGGCAGCCATGTGGTAAAACATTGTGGACTAGTAAGGTTTGTCCTCTGAGTCTGTAGCTGACTCTTTCTGTACTGCTCCTTTTCTTACAATATCCCCATTTTTATTCTTCCAAGCATGTCTCTTGCCATATTAAACCGTACTTTTAAATCATCAAATATCCTTCATTGATAATTGGACATGGATGAGTGTAAGTCAATAGGTTACTTCTCTCATAAGAAGTGAAAGTGTTAGTTGCTCAGTTGCATCTGACTCTTTGTGACCCCATGGCCTGTAGCCTGCCAGGCTCTTCTTTCCATGGAATTTTCCAGGCAAGAATACTAGAGTGGGTTGCCACTTCCTTCTCCAGGGGATCTTCTTGACCCAGGGATCAAACATGGGTCTTCTGCATTGCAGGCAGATTCCTTACCATCTGAGCCACCAGGGAAGGCCTCAGAAGTGTTTATGTTCAATATGTCTCTCCATGTAAAATGAAAGGTTTTAATTTCTAGTGAAGGAGATTTTTTGTACATTGGCAAGATACTTGGGTGGCAGAGTCCCCTTTCCAACGTGCCTGAAGACTCATACCACAGAGTGACTGAAGAAGTCTTAGTTATGATGAAGTAAGAGTTAAACTAGACCAAGCCTCAATGACAGCAGGTATCATCTGTGAGGAAGAGGTGGGCAGGCACCTAAAGGAAAATAAATTCAGAGCTAAACATGATTTATTTTTGATGCCCTCCCCCCGACCTTTTAAAGGTCAATCTCCCTGACTTGAATCCTAGCATCCTGTGGGCTCTCCTTGGGTTAATCAGTGTCATTCAGACAGTCCAATCTGGAGAGTCACCTGTATGCAATGTTTATTCTTCAGGCCTTCCCTCATCTTTCTTTTTATTTCTTTATAAAAATTTACTTGTCCTGAGTCCCATTCTATCCATATGCTTTCCACTGCTGTATCATGTGAAAATTTGATCACCATTGTCAGTAAGATTCTGGGACTTAAGATGGAGAAAGTATCTTAAATGAAACAGTGAATCTCATGCTGGGATTCTCAGTTTCTGGAAAAGAAGGAAGAGATTTGGTGATTCAGTTCAGTTCAGTTCAGTCACTCAGTCGTGTCCGACTCTCTCTGTCCTCCCTGGGAGGACACCAGGCCTCCCTGTCCATCACCAACTCCCAGAGTTCACCCAAACTCATGTGCATCGCGTTGGTGATGCCATCCAGCCATCACATCCTCTGTCGTCCCCTTCTCCTCCTGCCCCCAATCCCTCCCAATCAGCTCTTCGCATGAGGTGGCCAAAGTATTGGAGTTTCAGCCTCAGCATCAGTCCTTCCAAAGAACACCCAGGACTGGTCTCTTTTAGGACGGACTGGTTGGATCTCCTTGCAGTCCAAGGGACTCACAAGAGTCTTCTTCAGCACCACATTTCAAAAGCAGCAATTCTTTGGCGCTCAGCCTTCTTCATAGTCCAACTCTCACATCCATACATGACCACTGGAAAAACCATAGCCTTGACTAGACGGACCTTTGTTGGCAGAGTAATGTCTCTGCTTTTGAATATGCTATCTAGGTTGGTCATAACTTTCCTTCCAAGGAGTAAGCGTCTTTTAATTTCATGGCTGCAGTCACCATCTGCAGTGATTTTGGAGCCCCCCAAAATAAAGTCTGACACTGTTTCCACTGTTTCTCCATCTATTTCCCATGAAGTGATGGGACCAGATGCCATGATCTTCGTTTTCTGAATGTTGAGCTTTAAGCCAACTTTTTCACTCTCCTCTTTCACTTTCATCAAGAGGCTTTTTCGTCCCTCTTTGGTGATTAGGCCTGTAAAATTTGGAAGTTGTAAATAATCCTCAAGTGAGTCTGCATGTATTTTCAGTACTTTCTCATGGCATGGAGTTAGGCATTATGGGGGATATAGACAACTACCTGGGCTCCAGGAGTTTGCAGCTAAGTGAGGTGGAATGGGGAGGGAACCTTGGATGCCAAACACTTGCATGCATCACTTTAAATCATCTTACTTGATCAGGATTATCACATGATTTTAAGGAACCAAGACTCAGAAAAGTAAACTTTCCCCAGGTTCTATATAAATACTGAGTGGTGGAGTCAGGATTCAGGTCTGACGGGGTTCTGATGATTATGTTCTTTTCAGCATTCCGTATTGTTATGGAAACAGAATCCCAGAGGGAGAGGTGAAAAGGAGAGCCGTAGAAGGTGGGATGGGGCCTGCGGTGGGAGTTGAGAGGAAGAGCCTGCTGCCCTGGACTGGCAAGAGAGAACTTTCTAGAACTAAGTGACACTCAGAGTTGGAAGCCACAAAGGACAACTTATTTGATAATAGCTGGAAGAAGAGAGGTCTTTCCAGGTTTGTTGTTATTCCACTCAGTCGTGCCCGATTCTTTGCGACCCCATGGACTGCAGCACACCAGGCTTCCTTGTCCTTCACCATTTCCCAGAATTTGCTCAAACGCATGTCCATTGAGTTGACGATGCCATCTAACTTATCCAAGTTGGATGGTCAAGAAAGGAAAGGCTTGGGAGTGGAAATAAAAGTGTGCTGAAGGCCAAAATCTTGGAGATCTGATTAAGGGAGTGAAAATTATTCCTGTGGTCTGCCTTCGCTTTTACTGCACCTTAATTCAGTTGAGGGTGGAGGAATCATTGCCGGAGACGCTTTCCCTCTAAGGCACAGGAGTTCAGGAAGCTTAGCCTTCCATGCAGTCTTACCTGGAACCACTGCTTCTGAGAAGGAGGCTCATGATCCCCAGGAAAGGGTCTTTTTCCTGGTGACGCAAGTGGGGAGCTTCCGGGGAGCCAAGCTGAGGAAGCCAGGTGCTTCTTCCTTCCTTTTTTGGAATCCAGGCCAGTTTCAATTTACATAACACAGCTTAATCCACAGAAACAGGAGCTGGAGGCAAGTTCTTTCCCTTTTCCTTTTTTTCTCTCCACGACACAGAAACCTTTATTTTCTCCCTACACCACAAACCGGTGCTGTTAAATAATATTGGATAATTGCACCTGTCGTACTCCCCATATTGTGCTGGAGAAAAATAATTGCTGGGTTTCTGCTTTGCAGTTTAGCTGTGACTCCGTCATTTGACTCGGAGCATGTCATTTTCTCCCGTTTTAGACTGTGTACAGTCAAACTGTGTGAAAGGACTCTCAGATAGCGGCCCTGCCTGTGTGAGTGGGCGCGGGCCTCATTCAGCAATGATTTCTAATTTATACAGCATTGAAAATCCACTGCTATAAATAAACAGTTCTGACTGGCTTTGCTGCCTACTCAAATGCTCTTATTTAAAAAAAAAAGAACCATCAGCTACATGAGAATGGAAAATAAAGTCTGGATATGGATTCAGGTTTCTGACACTTGTGCCCTTGGGATGGGGGTACCCAGACTTGGGGTGGGCTCAGCGCTCAGCCAGGCAGCCTTCTGGGAGACTGGCCTCCTCACTCTTTCCTCAACCCCCCTCCCCCACACCCCACACTCTCCACATGCCGGCACCAGGCGTTTGGGGATTACAGTGTATGAAACTGACTTCCTGTAATGACAAGTATTGCAAGCAAGTAGGTGCAGAGGAGCCAAAAATAGCTTGAGAAACAAATGACCCATTCACAGGGAGGATGGAGCTAATGTATTGTTTAGGCAAACAAGGCAAGTCTTCTCCCCAAACTCAAAATTGGTGTCACATGGGAAAGAGCAACTTCAGAATATAAGCACAGGTATGGACCAGTCCATGAGTTTGAGCCAGCTCTGGGAGATAGTGAAGGACAGGGAAGCCTGGCGTGCTGCAGTCCATGGTGACAAAGAGTCGGCCATGACCGAACGACTGAACAACCACCTAGATAAAATGAGGTCTTGGAAGTGAGAGTGGCTCTAAATTCATGGCACTGTACAAATATTATTGCCAGTTTTCTCATCGTTATCATTTGGTTTGTATTGTTCTCTAACCACTAAGGGTCTAACACAGCTTTATGTAGGCGGCTGACACTATCTCCCTTCTAATGAACGCTTCATCAGTGTTCACGACTGGTGTTCTATTGCTCTCCTTTCTTAAGCTACAGCAGCACCAAGGAAGCACTGTGTGATCACATCTGTGCTCACTGGGGAATGCTTCTGAGGTATTTCTAGAGCTGGATTAGCTACTGCACGGTGGCCAGTCATGCAGCTAGCAGAGTTTAATTTGGTCCCGGGGACAGTGAAGTCACAAATAGAAATTTGCAGGCTCATCCCAGGCAGGAGCTTACTATGACTCTGAGAAAGATGCAGCCCCGAGTCATTCGGGGGGTGTGGAAAATTTGGGTGATCCCCTGTGGGCTTCACCTCTGGAGAATCTCCACTGTGACAACTGCTTCTGGGCTCCCGCTGAGACCAGGTGTGTGGAGCAGTCAAGAAGCAGCTGGTGTGGGAAAGGAGGTGGTGTTTCCAGATTCAGAACAAAAGACTCAAGGCTCATATTTGCATAACTGAGGAGGAATGGAGATCCCGCGGGTCCCTTGGTGCCTGTCCTGGTCTTCCCCTGGACTCCCTGCCCTATTGGAATACGCTGCTCTCTTCCCTAAGTCTATCAAACTGCCCTTGGTGTCCATTTTAACCATATTTCTCCTGTATCATGTTAGATTGGAAAGCCCAAGTACAATTCACCCAACCCATATGGGTCTGTTGGCGTATCGATGGACTCAAACATGTTTACCTACCACTAATCATTTGTGTTCTTTATAAAATGTGTCTGAAAATAAAGACCCAGAAAAATTCTCTAGGAAAATTAAAGCAGGTTTATGAACATGTTCGTTAATCAGCTGACAATCAGCTTTTTTAAACCATAACCTAAGCCACGAGATGAGTTGGATGGCATCACTGAATCAATGGAGATAAGTCTAAGCAAATTTCTGGAGATGGTGAAGAACAGGGAAGCCTGGCGTGCTGCAGTCCATGGGGTCACAAAGAGTCGGACACGACTGAGCAGCTGAACAACAACAGCAACTCAGCAAAGTGCTTCGTACCAAAGCAGTCTCAGCAGTCATAATCATGTCACTTCCCATCCAGATTGTCCAGATTGAAGTAAAATGATCATTTATTTAACGAATCAATCAGTATTCCCATGTAAGAGATTCTAACAATGTCCCTGTGTTCCGTGTTTACTTGCCCCAAATGCTTGCTTACAAAGGGATAGATTTCCCGATATTTTTATAACTTATTTTCTCATTGCCCCAGTTAATTTGCTAGCAGCAGCCATCTTCCTACATTTCCACTTACAGGAAAAAAAAAAAATAGATGAGAAATCCATGAAAATAACTAGCTTATTAAAGCGCTTCTTTTGAGGAAAATTGGGATTATTCAGACATGGGCCAGGACTGGGAGTTGGCAGGTCTGGGAGATAAAAGTTGTTGTCTTGGTTCTAACACTAAAGCTTTGGCTGCATGAGTTAACTTCCCGTCTAGGTCCTCAGGCTCCTTCTCTGTGAAGAGTGTGGATGACCCTAAGTTCCTTTCTCTTTAAACATTCTCTGACACCGCATTTACACAAGTGTCTTTGGCCTTCCGGGAGACCTTGACCACAGACCATCCTCCCCAGAGGTCAGACACAGGTAACACATTCTGAGAGAGCAGGAATTGTTTTGGGGGCAAATGTTTCCAAAAGCCCAAAGTCCTCAAATTAATCCCCTACCTTCATAGCCCTCTTTTTAAAATTTATGTATTATTCCCTGTCCTTTCTACTTTCCTATGTTGCTCTACCACCTTCCCCTACCAGGAAAAAAAAAAAAAAAAGATGGGAAAAAATTCTCATGTTTTCTTCCTTCTTAGTTCTTGCAAAACAGTGTCTGATCACTTCCTCTTCTTCCTCGGTTGCATTGTATCACCTGCACAAACAAGAACAGAAAGAGACCTTAGTCTTTGGGCTTCCCTGACGGGCGTTCTCCTGTGGGTAGACGTCCACCCTGACTTGGGACAGTGGAGAGGTGAGGAAACTTTTGCACGGGCGAGATGATGCACTTGAAGAGCTCTGAAATCCACTGGCACTGCTGCAAGGACAGGAGGGGACGTTTCTGCTGTCCTGCTTGGGGCGGGACTCACAGCTGGCCAGCTGGCCCAAGGCGCAGTTGGCATCCTGTGGCTCTGAACATTTCCTGTGAACCCCTGATGGCTGTTGCTTTCGGCATGTGTTTGAAGGCTGCACACAGTCTGTCAACAAATTTTAAGACTGCAGATGAAGAGACCACATCAATCAAATGAGAGAGGAAACAGAAGCGTGGCTATTCACCTAACTAGGTGCCGTTCTGTGACCTTTCACCAAATCAGTTTATTGGCATGGGTAGAAAAGTCCTGGAATATTGATTAGTGTTTAGTAAGCTTATTAGAGGGGTTTATTCTACTGAAATTGTAGCATTAGATTTCTAGAGTGACTTCCATTTAGCCAACAATTGGTACCTCCATCTTTAATGATCACAAATCTTCACATAAACTTTGAAACTTCAGAAACTTCATTAACTCATTGTCCTTCCTGTCTGTTGCCAAACAGTCTTTTTTCAGCTCAGCCTCTTCTCAGCCCTTCTAGAGCTCCATTACTCCTGGCTCATATTACCACAATAGTCTCAGCTTGCAATTCCAGGCTTTATTCTTTAAACCCTGCCCCCTTCATCAGTTATATCCTTAACAGTAAACTTTAAATAGCTTATCATTGCATTTTGCTGGAACTCCCCTTCTTAGAGGTGTTAGAGACTGATGACATGAGGTCCTCCTGTAGCCCCCTCATCACACTGATTTCTAGGGTGGCTAGCTCCTAATCACCCAGCCCCAACAGCCCACCTTTGAATTCATGTCTCTCAACATCTTTAAGCACAGTCTCCTTTCTTCAATTCCTCATCAATCCATACTACACCCAATAATTTAAGTGAAGCCTTGCTGATTTATCTAGCTTTACATGTTTCACGTTCTTTTCATTGATGCTTCCACTTGTTTTACATTTTTGATGTGAATTCTCTTTGCCCCAGTTAGGTCTTCTCTACATTAGGTCTGTAGACATAAGCACAATATCTTCTTTTTTCTGAAGTATACATTTAGGGCCTTTAATGAATCTGTTTTCAGGTAAACAACACGTTGCTGCTAAGTTGCTTCAGTCCGACTCTGTGCGATCCCATAGACGGCAGCCCAGCAGGCTCCCCGGGATTCTCCAGGTGAGAACACTGGAGTGGGTGGCCATTTCACGAATGCATTTCTTCAATGCATGAAACTGAAAAGTGAAAGTGAAGTCGCTCAGTTGTGTTCGACTCTTATCCACCCCATGGACCGCAGCCTACCAGGCTCCTCCGTCCATGGGATTTTCCAGGCAAGAGTACTGCAGTGGGGTGCCATTGCCTTCTCTGAAACAACAAGTTAGTTCTCTTGTATTCAAGAGCTTGCTCATTGTAAACTTCTCAAAGTTGTTCCTTCCAGGAACTCTCTGAAGCAACCTAAAACTTTGTTTATCCACATTGTTACCAACCCTCAGCACTTCAAGTCTAACTGTAATCAAAAGCTCATTGCTTCAACCCTGGGTGCCAAGGATTGGAGATTCCTTCTTGAGTCAAGAGACACAACAGAACACGACGTCTTGGAGAGAAACAGCAGAAGCAGGAGTGGAGGTGATGGTGGGAAGTTCCTCAGGGGAAGGAAGGCAGGTGGCTCCTTCCACTGGATCAGAGTCTCCATGTCCAACCACAAAGCTCTGAGGGGACTCACATCCTGTGAATATCACTGGAATCATATTTTTCTGTTGGGTTCTAGAAGGTAGGGATGGGTTCTTAGTTCTGAATTCTCATGGCGCTCAACAGTCTGTAGATTTCTTTGAGTCTTCAGAATTTATCTCTGCTGCTGCTGCTAAGTCGCTTCAGTCGTGTCCGACTCTGTGCGACCCCATAGATGGCAGCCCACCAGGCTCCCCCATCCCTGGGATTCTCCAGGCAAGAACACTGGAGTGGGTTGCCATTTCTTTCTCCGAATTTATCTCTGAATGATGCTAAAGTTGAAACTCCAGTACTTTGGCCACCTCATGCGAAGAGTTGACTCATTGGAAAAGACTCTGATGCTGGGAGGGATTGGGGGCAGGAGGAGAAGGGGACGACAGAGGATGAGACGGCTGGATGGCATCACCGACTCGATGGACATGGTTTGAGTGAACTCCAGGAGTTGGTGATGGATAGGGAGGCCTGGCGTGCTGCGATTCATGGGGTCGCAAAGAGTGGGACACGACTGAGCGACTGAACTGAACTGATGTTTTCACAATGCATAGCTGGTTTTTGTATATACATTGTAGTTTTTTGACTTGTGGTTACTGTGGACTTCATATATGCTGATCTGTAACTATATCCATTTATTTTAAACTGGTAGTCATTTAAGTTCAAACACGTCCTAAAGTTCAGCTCAGTTCAGTCACTCAGTCGTGTCCGACTCTTTGCGACCTCATGGACTGCAGCGCACCAGGCCTCCCTGTCCATCACCAACTCCTGGAGCCCACTAAAACTCATGTCCATCGAGTCGGTGATGTCATTCAACCATCTCATCCTCGGTCATCCCCTTCTCCTCCTGCCCTCAATCTTTCCCAGCATCAGAGTCTTTTCTAATGAGTCAGTTCTTCGAATCAGGTGGCCAAAGTATTGGAACTTCAGCTTCAGCATCAGTCTTTCCAATGAATATTCACATTCTAAAGGGTCTACATTTTCCCCCCTCATCCCCATGTTTTGTTTTTGATGTCACATTTTATATCTTCATGTCTATCCCTTCCCTGTTTATTGTAGTTATAGCTTATTTTACCTTTTTATCTTTTAAGCTTCATGCTATCTTATGTCAGTGGTTGATCCACAGCCTTTATTATATATTTGCCTGCACTAGTAGGATTTTCCCCTTCCTATAATTTTATCTTTTTTTATAGCCTTTTCATTTTTATTTAAAGACCACCCTGTGACACTTCTTGTAAGATTGGTTTCTCTCTCTCTCTCTCTCCATGCACTCCGTTGTGTCCGACTCTGTGACGCCATGGGCTGCAGCCTGCCAGGCTCCTCTGTCCATGGGATTTTCCAGGCAAGAACACGAGTGGGTTGCCATGATCTCCTCCAGGGGATTTTCCCTACCAAGGGATCAAATCCACGTCTCCTGCATCTTCTACATTGGCAGGTAGATTCTTTACCAGTGAACCACCTGAGAAGTAAGATTGGTTTAGTACTGACGATCTCTTGATTTTTTCTTGTCTGAAAAGCTTTTTATCTTCCCCTTAATTTTGAATGATAACCTTCCAGGGAGGAGTATCCTAGGTTGTAATTTTCTCCTCTAAGCACTTAACCTCTATCATGCCACTCCCTTCTGAACTGCAAACGTTCTGCTACAGATCAGTTGATAGCCTTAGGCGGGTTCCCTTGTATGTGAAGCTCTTTTTCTCTTGCTGTCCTTAGACTTCTCTTTTTGTCTTTAACCTTGTCCATTTTAATCATGATATGTCTTGGTGTAAGTCCCTTTGAGTTCAACTTGTTTGGAATTCTCTGTGCTTCTGTACCTGGGCATCTGTTTCCTTCTTCAGGTTTGGGAAGTTTTCAACCATGATTTTATCAAATACATTTTATACGCTTTTTTTCTCTCTCTTCTTCTGGGAAACCCTAAGACGCAAATGTTAGTACAATTGATAATGTCCCAGAGGTCTCTTATACTATTCTCATTTTTTTTTTTTTTAAGTTTTCCTTTTTGCTCTTCTGCTTGGGCAATTTCCATTATTCTATCTTCTGGACTGCTTATGCATTGCTCTATGTCACGTAATCTCCTGCTCATGCGCTCTAGAGTATTTTTCATTTCAGTCATTGCGTTTTTCAATTCTGACTGATTCTTTCCTGTATTTTCTAGTTCTTTGTTGAAATTCTTCTTGTGTTCATCTATTCTTTTCTCCAGCTTAGCATTCTTATTACTATTTCTTTGAATTCTTTGTCAGGTAAATTATTTATCTGTTTCATTAGCACTTTTTGTTGTTTGTTGTTTCATTTAAAACATAGTCCTCTTGTCTTCTCATTTTGTTTAACGTTCTTTGTCTGTGTGAAGTCAGGTGAAACAGATGCTCATCTCTGTCTTGAAGTCAAGTCCTTGTGTTAGATTCCCTTGGAGTCTGCGTGAGCCCATCAGCTCTGGTGGGAGAGCCGGCTTTGAAGTGAGCATGTCTTCATCCAGGGTGTGCTGGTGGTCATGGCCTTGGTGGGCGGAAGGACTGGGGTTGGAGGGGCGAGAGCCGGAACCAGGTGCAAGCAGAGCTGCTTCTATGCTCAGTGACTGTCACTGCTCTGCTGGAGCGGGGCAGTGGCTGGGGGCAGAGGGGCTGGAGCAAGGACCCCTGAGGGAGCTGGTTTCTCTCGGGTGTGACGGCAGTCCCATCTTGGTTTGGGACAAAGGCAGGGCCTAAGGCCTTGGGGCCCCACTTCGGTGCTGGTCTTGCTTTCTCCCCCGTGTGTGCCCTCCGTTAGAGGCTGATGCCATGCCACTGAGCTGACCCCAGCCCTGCCCCTCCGCCCCCCAGAGGGGATCTGTCCTGCTGCAATGATACTCACCCCCGGAGTGCGGGCAGGGATTCATGAGCTGGTAACGGTTGCCTCCACCCCGGTCAGAGCAGGGCCAGGGGCCAGGCTGGCTCCATGCCCTCGAGTGTGCATACTCTCGCTGGCAATGGTGGCCTGTGCCTTAGAGGCGACCAGCACCACCAGAGCAAGAGGGGCTGGAGCCGGAGCCTGGTGTGGGCTGGGGGGCACCCCGAGGCAGTCCCCAAGCATTTTGCAACCAGTTGCCTCTGTGCTGTCATTGGGAGGAAGCAGACCTATGCATGACCTCCTTAAGAGTGGAGTCTCAGTCCCTTACAGCCCTCAGTAAACCCCACTGGTTTTCAAGCCAGCCAAGCGGGCTCATCTTCCCCATGTCAGGCCCAAGGGCTGAGGTGCCTGATACACGGTTCAAAGTCCTTGTTCCGCAGGGAGGATCCCTTCGCCCGTGATATCTCCCCCTCCCCTGTGTCCCCCACCGGTGAGTGCAGGTCCTGAGCAGATTGCTTCTCCTCCCTCGTCCTCAGCTCTGCATGGATCTTTCTTTACAGCCTGGGTTGGAGAGTCACTGCTCTGCTGGTCCCCAGGTTGATTTCAGTGGGAGTCACTCTATATGTAGTTGTGGTTCTGATGTGTTCATGAGGGAAGGTGAGCCCGGCATCCTCCTACTACCCCGTTTTGATCTCCTCCCATCCTGAATTATTTCAGTCCTCTCTTTATCCTCTGTTAGTACCAAGGAGTAGAGATATTTTAGGCCAAACATTTAACGTTCATCTCATGCAAGATTCAAACCTTTGCTGCGGGCACGGTAAGGGAAACCACTCCTGTAGCCAACATCACTATGGACATATACGTAATTATACACTCTATTCTTCGTACAGTTGGAACACGGGATAAGTAAAATCAAACTCTTTCAAAAAATTGACACCTATGTATCCACAATCATAAAAGCTACTGACAGACTTAGAGCTGAAAATCTGAAGAACATTTGTTGAGTTTCAGAGGCTTGGCTTGGAAAAGGGTGAGAAGGCAGATTGTTGGGGGGATATGAGGTGTTAGAAGAATGAGATTCAAACATAGATGAGTACAAGTCACAGTGTAGAAAGTAGAGGGGGGAGATGGAATTGAGAGCTGGCTGGAGAAATCCTCGAGGGAAAAGAGGCTGATGAAGAGGGAGAAGTAATAATCCTGAGTGGACTCTCTTAGAGCTTAGAGAGATGAAGTTAGGACAAGAAATGCAAAAAGGAGCTGTATTCTTCTTTTTGACTAAATGGTGCCCAGTGGGGTTATGCTTTATACATACATATGGAGTCAGCTCATGGTAGGATTCTTTTTTATGAAATGATCAGGGACAATATGCAAGATAGACAGACCTTATAACAAATCTCTTTGTGGATAAAACCGAGGGGATATACTAGATGGCCTCTAAGCAGCTTTCAACAATAAAATCTCCTTTAAATAAATCTGATCTATAGGAAATTATATTATAGGAAGACTTTAATATCATTCTGTCCAAGGCACCATCACAAGGTTACTTGGCCAGATAGGAATTTTCAGCTTATAAACTATCCTGGAGGGGAAAGAATCTGTGGTCTTGGGCCTTGACAAAGGATACGCCTGGCACATAGCCCTCATGTGAATGTAAGGACAGGGAACATGGGCCACAGGTAAGCTGACCACCTCTCCAGCCACACCTACATATAAGAGGCTCTCCATTTTGACCTGGAGGCACATGGCCCCTTTCACGCCTGATATATCTTGTGGGTTGTTGGGTTTTTCTTCCTGATGGACTTGTGTCCTGGCGTCAAAATTTTTATGTCTTATCAAGAAGGGGGAAAAACAAAAAGCAAAGTTAAATATTAAGTGGCAGAGAAGGGGTCCTGTGTTGGGACCCCATGAAAACCCCTCTCTCCAAGCATTCAGAGTGGAAGCAATCTGTCTAGAGCAACTCTAGGTGCTCAGACATGGTGAGCCAAGCTTTCAGTGATCTACCAAAGACTGCTCCCCCCGTTGGCTCTCGTCAGGGATGGAAATCCGTGTTCCACCTCACTCTGCCTGCAACGTAGAAAATGGCTCTTACCCAGTGGTTTTCTGGTCTCAATAACTGGCTCAGTGCTTGTCCACCCCTCTGTTCCATGACACAGAAAAGCTAGTACAGGTCTGGGAATAAGATGGTAACAACTCAAGCAGGTTGGTCCTCTGGAACCTCTTGAGAGCTTTCTGAGCCACAGCGTCTTTTTGAAGGCCAGTGGCACCTCCCTGTGTGTCTGACAGGGTTGTCTCCTTGGTGCCCAGGGCTTGCTCTCTGCATTTATATACCCCTGGAGAATGTCACACACTTCCAAGTTTATATTTGATTCCTGGTGTCACTCATGGTTATTGCCCTTCTAAAACTTCTCATTTTCACCTACTGACATGACACACGAGGAGGCAGAAAGTACATAGACATGACCATCATTACCAACAGCCTTCTCGTCCAAGCAGCTGACCTGGGGAAACACCATATTGCACAAGGAAGCTGGTAGATACAATTATCTCAGCTGGGAGGAGTCCAGTGTCCTGTGGCACACTGGGCCTTGTTCTCAGACCAGCAGTGTCCGTCTCTCTGGGGCACACGCTGGAAGGACAGAATTCCAAGCTTTTCTTAAGATCTACTGAATGAGAGTCTACATCTTAACAAGATCCTAATTTTAATAAGATTTTCAGGTGCATACAAGTTTGAGAGGCACTGTTCTGTGACAGTGGTTCTTGACTCTGAATATAAATTAAAATAACAGAAGTTTTGAAAAATACCCTTGCTAAGTCCCTATCTCCATGAATAGATTTAATTGGTCTGGGGTGGGCTTGGGACTTAGTATTCTTAAAATTCCCCTAGTGATTTTGTAAATCTATAGTCACATTTGAGCACGATTACTAGACAGACACCTGCATATGACCTGGGTCCTAACTGATACTTCTTGATTACCTGGTGGCTGGCTGGTGACCTCCAGCCAGGGTAGCTCAGGATTTCAGTAGCAGAGATTCCAATTAATTTTAGCCTCCATTAGCCTGCCTCCCATTTCACTCTGCAAGTTCTTTAGGAACTACACTACCTCTGTCAATTTGCATTCTTAGGTGGTTGCTCCCACTCCAGCATTCTTGCCTGGAGAATCCCAGGGACAGAGGAGCCTGGTGGGCTGCCATCTATGGGGTGGCACAGAGTCAGACACGACTGAAGGGACTTAGCAGCAGCAGCAGGTGGTTGCTACTTTTAATCACCTTCAGCTGGGGAAAACTGATAACATGTGCATGCCATTGCAGGAGATGATTGGAATATCCACACAGAAAAGAAGGTTACTGATTTTTCCTTGGTGAGAATGAAATTATTACAGCAATAGTAATAATGTAATTATTAGGGCAGTAGTGACTAACCCTGTGTGCCAGACCCTGTTCTTGGCAGTTGACACTCCCCAAGTCACTTCTGATCCTCCAGAATCCCATGAGGAGGGTACTAAAATTGTCTCCATGATGCATAAGCGAAAACCAGAATGCAAGGACATGGAGTGCCTTGCCCAGTGTCACAGGTCTGTAAGTGGTGAGGCTGAGGGAGGAGCCCAGGCAATCAGGCACAGAAGTTTTCTCCTAACCACTGCCTCCCACCGCATCATCAAAGCACTTCTCTGAATTTCTGTTCTCATCCAAAGAAGCTCAGGCTGTGGGAAAGGCCGGAAAGCAGAGTTAGCCCTCAATTCGGACGGAGTAGGTGGCTATTTACATGTTTCCATACATTCAGAACAGAGGGTTTGGAGAGGGACTCAGAGATAGAAGGATGTGTTGTTCAAGCCTGGCCAGGGTAAAACTCTGTTCACATGTGCACAGCAGGCATTAACCAGGACGGTCCTGGGCAAACGGAGATGAGCAATTGCCCTTCATACAGGTCATCTTATCACTGAGGACCTGAATGCATTAATGCAGACAGGTGAGCAAGAGTCAAGGCAGGGCCTGGCTCAGAGACCCTTGTGAGCCTTCTGAAGACTAGGATTTTCATCTGTCAATTGAGGAGGACTTACAGAGCTTTCAGGCTTCCCTGATAGCTCTTTTTGTAAAGAACCTGCCTGTGATGCAGGACACCCCAGTTCCATTCCGGGGTCAGGAAGATCTGCTGCAGAAAGAATAGGCTACCCACTCCAGTATTCTTGGGCTTCCCTGGTGGCTCAGCTGGTAAAGAATCTACCTATGATGTGGGAGACCTGGGTTTGGTCCCTGGGTTGGGAAGATCCCCTGGAGAAGGGAAAGCCTACCCATTCCAGTATCCTGGCCTGGAGAATTCCATGGACTGTGTAGTCCATGGGGTTGCAAAGAGTCAGGCATGACCAGTGACTTTCACTTTTACTTTCTTTACAGGGCTTTCAGCAGAATAGGAAGTGAGAAATATTTTCACATATTTAACTCTGTTTAGTTGTAGATGATTTAAGTGTTCACTGGGGACATGGCTAGCTTCCCAGGTGGCTCGGTGGTAAAGAATCGGCCTACTAATGCAGGAGACTCAGGAGACTCAGTTTTGACCCCTGGGTCGGGAAGATTCCTTAGAGTAGGAAATGGCAACCCACTCCAGTATTCTTGCCTGGAAAATCCCATGGACAGAGGAGTCTGGTGGGCCACAGTCCATAGCGTCCCAAACAATCAGACATGACAGAGTGAACGAACATGCAAGCCAGTGTTCACTGCCACTGGAATTTTATGTGATCTAATTTCTCTTTTAATTTCTTATTTAACCATTTATAATTAAGATCAGTTCAGAATATAACACATCCTATTCCAATGCTACATAGAATTCATATAGAATACCCATTCTGCTCTTAAGGAGTTAAAAATCTAGAGAGAAGAGAGAAACACAGCCCCTGATGGGAGTGTCTGTCGCTAACATGAGTACTCACACATGCATGATGCAAATGAGTGGCCACATGTTGACACTAACTCGTTTGCTCACTGGGGTTTCGTGGAAAACTGGATATAGTACTTAAACAATGAGGCTTATTAAAAGGGCTTTGTGTTGAAAACAGCAATTTCAATAATATGAATACAGTGAAAATTTTGTTTTTTTTTTTAATTCAATACAATGTTTAAAAGTCACTGTAGACTGTCAATTTTAAAATTAATCCTATTGAACTCAATACAATTGATTTAAAAAGTTATTGTTCTCTAAGCTCTGAGTAATCACTTTTTTCTCTGCACATTTTCTGCCAAGTTTTAAATGGATTAGTTTTCTTCCTTCCTTTCTTTTTTTTTTTTTTTTAATATAGATTTTGGGAAGGCATCAAAAATCTACCCAGAACTTCAGGAAGCCAAAACTAGTTAGAATCAGAAGTCAGCACATCTGAAATGTCAACACTCTTTTTTTTTTTTTCTCGATAATTTCCTGTGATTTGAAATCCTGATTTTTTGAGTAATTTTTAGTATGTCACTTTTTTCTTTTAAAGTGTTTGCTTTCAAGGAGAATATTGCCTTTGAGGCTTTCTTAACCACTTAAATTCTCCAAGAGTCAAAAATACGTGAGAAAGCCAAGTTGTATGCTTATTTCTCCAGGGTCTCAGTCTCCTCTCAGAAATATACACTCTTGTACTGAACCTTCTGAAATTGTTGGTTTTTCTTTTTAATTTTTTTGCATACACAGGCTTATGTTTTCACACCAGTTCATAGATTGGGCGGAAGATGCCACTTCTATTTTAATGGAACCGAATGGCTTGTGGGTATGTGGTGGGGGCCTGTGTGTGACTCTTGCCTTCCCTATGTACAAAATCAGAGTGGAGTTCCCGCACTTCTCCTGGGGTAGGTAACAAATCATGGATATTTCGCAACCTGACTTTTCTGTGGTTACTTTTCCAAAAGAAAATATTCTGGGGGTGGGAGCAGTGGGGGAATCAGGGAGGAGAATGAAATCTTCCACTTTAAAACCAACTAAGTTAGGATTAATTTTTTGCTATGAAGAAGCAACATGGTTCTGCCTACCTATAATTAGAAAGCTCAGCTCTCTGACATACTCACATTGCCTAAAACCTCCATTGAGAATTCTGATCTCAAGTACAGGTGGTGATTTTACCTGATGAACACTTTACTGAAGTCTGAGAAGCAACCTAGTGGGAGAGGGGTGGTAACTCTTCGGGAAGGCACAGCTGAGGGTGGGAGGAGCTCAGAAGGTCATCTGGACCCATTTCAGTCGAAGAAGAAATCTTGACTTTGAAGAGCTTGTGAATCTCAAGTCCCCACTCAAGGGAGGGAGGTTCTGAGTCCATTTTTGCACGGAGGGGATGGTGACGCTGTGCTCTTTGGGTCCGAAGCTCTCTAAACAAGGTGGCGTTTAGCTGTGAAGTTAAATGCGGTGGTGTTTGGAGGAGCAGTGGGGGAGATAATTTGATGGGGTCTTTCGACAAAGTGGGAACTTCCCCCAGGCTTTTTCCTACTTTGGACAAAGGCATCAAACATTACTGCCTTCTGCTTTACTAGGGTATCCTTCTGTTTTCAGGAGGAGTAAAGACACATAACAAAGACATGTTTCTGTAGGTAAAAGAGAAATGAACTGACCCCACTTCCAGTGGTTGAGCTTCTCTCCAAATAGGTAGATGCCGATGGTAAAGATGTAGCTGAGAGAGAAGAAGGCTGCTAGACCCCCTGGGCTGAGTTTGGCAAACACAGGATATACCCATGTACCCGTCTCAGAGTAGATCCATAGGACCCTGCAAAAAATGACAAATCACAATGGTTAGGACAGCAGCGGGGAGAAAGCCGTAGTCCCTTCAAGACCAATGAGATCCTGGAATCCAGGCAGAGGGAAAGAAGCCCCAGGGAACATTTTTTTTTTTTAACAGCTGTGGTGTTTGCTGAAGCTACAGAAGTGAGTATTTCCTGGATAACTAGACTGTTTCATTGAGACTTTCTGTTTTATGCGCTGGGCTGGGCTATTTTACCCAATCCATTAAAATTCAACGATTGTAAAAGAATATGGGAAAACATTGTACACATCATTAGCTAAACAAAATGTATAAGAACGTGGATTATTTCTTCCCCTGAGAGATATGACCTGCTGAGACATTGAACTTGCTGAGATGGTGCCCAATATGCTCACTCTCAGCCAGACAAGTGGGGTTTGCTTTTCTGTACCTAAGAGTTAAATGGGGCTTTCCATTAGCTCCCCCAAGCCCGTTGGGGTAGGAGGGGCAGAGAATGAGCACTATTACTTTAATACAATAGGCCTGGGGTGTAATTGTTGGCCTCGATTTCAGCTCGGGGAAATAGCCATGGGTAGAGTATTAAGTAGGAATGGATGGATCTCCAGGAGGCTCAGATTTTGCTTTTGTGAGGATAGAATATAAGTCATTTCTGTTAGCCAAGAGAAGGAAAAGAAATGCTGGGAGAGGAGCCGTGATGTCTAATTGAAGCCTAAAAATGCAGTTTGCTGGAAACAAACTGCACCAGAAGATGCCAGAGTCTGAAATAACTCCTTAAATATGAGGAAGATGGTGTAGCAGCTACAGTTGATAGTTGGTTAAGAGTACAGAATGTGGCACCAGGCTTCTGTGATTCAGATCCTAGCTCTGCTTCCTCCTAGCCATGCTGCCTTCACTAATTTATTAAGCTTTCCTTTCCCCCTAAGCTCTGTGTAAAGTGGGGATGCACAGGGCATACACCTTATAAGCTATTGTAAAGATTAAGGGTGTTAATTTAACACATGCAAATTACACACAACAGCATCTGGCATATCATAATCATCCTATAAGAGTTTAAAAGCTTCTCTTCTCTGAGGGATGGCACAGTGGGCATGCCTCAGCAATTTCTTTATGGCTATTCATCCCTTGTAAAACTTAGCACAGCCTAGCTTATGCTTCAGAAACGATGTTCAGATTTGGATATCCCAGCGTGTCATAGGAGTTCAGATGGAGGAATGAAAATTATGCACTTAATTCAACTTTTAGAACCCAAGCATTCTTGGTTGTTTCAAATACTTCGTCAAATGCTTTGTTGGAAGAGAGAAGGGCTAATATCAGGGCCAGGACTAGGGTGAGGTGAGGGAGGTGAACAGAAGTTCATCTCTATGTATCAAAGGACACAACCAACAGAATATAAAAGGCAACTTACAGAATGGGGAAAATACTTACAAATCATGCATCTGATACAAGATTATTATCCAGAATATGCAAATATATAAAGAACTCTTAGAACTCAACAGGAAATAAAAAATCCAATGAAAAATGGAAAAGGACTTGAATAGATCTTTCTATAAAGAAGATACACACATGGCCAACAAATACAGGAAAAGGTGCTCAGTGTCACTAATCATTAGGGAAATGTGAATTAAAACTGCAGTCAGATACTACCTTCACACTTATTAGACTATCTTCTATTAAAAAAAAAGAAAGAAAAAACATCAAGTGTTGAAGAGAATGTGCAGAAATTGGAACTCCTGGGCACTGTTGTTGACGGGAATGTAAAATGGTGTAACTGCTATCCGTACAGCAGTTCCTGAAAAAAATTAAACCTAGAATTACCATATGATCCAGCAATTCCAACTTCTGGGCACAGACTCAAAAGAATTGAAAGCAAGGACTCAGAGATATTTGTACTCCTATGTTCATACAAGCATTACTCACAATAATTAAAATATGACAGCAACCCAAGTGTCCATTTAAGGATGAACAGATAAAGTGTGGTACAGGTGTACACACACAATGAAATATTATGCAACCCTTGCATGTATGTGTGCTAAGTCATTTCAGTCGTGTCCGACTCTTTGCAACCCTATGGACTGTAGCCTGCCAGGCTCCTCTGTCCATGGGATTGTCCAGGCAAGAATACTGGAGTGGGTCGCCATGCCCTCCTCCAGGGGGTCTTCCCAACCTAGGGATCAAACCCACATCTCTTAAGTCTCCTGCACTGCAGGCAGATTCTTTACTGCTGAGCCACCGGGGAAGCCCTATGCAACCCTCAAAAGGGAGGAAATCCTGACATGTGCTACAACATGAATGGAACTTGAGGATACTAGGTAAGATAAGCCAGTCACAAAGGGACAAATACTGTATGCTTCCACTTACATGAAGTACTTAGGGTCATCAAATGGATAGACCAAGCAGAATGGGGCTGAGGGGAGGAGGGAACGGGGAGTTTCTGTGTAAGGAGTACAAAACTTCAGTTTGGGAAGAAAAGCATTCTGGAAAAGGATAGTGGTGATGGGTGCACAGCAGTGAGAATGTCTTTAGTGCCACTAAACTGTGTCCTTGAAATGGTAAATTTCATGCTGTGTGTGTGTCGTTCTGGCCCTGCTGGTGTTGCTCTGCTGCCCTGGACTTGTCTAGATGCTGCTTTCATGTCCTCAAAACAGGACAATAACAATAACAATGGCAGTTATTAGCGTTATGACTAATGCTGGAATTCTGTGACACGTGTGTCCCGTGGGTGCATTCTAGAAGGACACCCATGACACTTCTTTCCTGCCTGGCTGCATGACAGGACAGAGGAAGGGACAGAAAGGAACATTTTAGGGACAGAAAGCAAATACCCTCAAGTACCTAGGGCCAGGCGTTTGGGGTCGGTGAGGAGCTCCAAACAGACTCCAGACGGGTTGCATTAGTTCGTTTGCTTTATTTCCTAGAGTTGAAGTTAGGGCTTCCTAGTTTCAATGCACATTTATATAAGATAGTCTAAAAATAAGGACGTTTTCCTAGAGGCCTGGAAAGTTTCTGTTTATTTACTTTTTGTTTCCTCCAGAGTAAGGTTTGTAAAGGAAATTTCCTGAGGTAAGTTAATGAAGTCTGTGCTTTCCCAGAGAAGGTGCAGAGAAAGCTATAAGTGTGATAACTGACGGCGGGGAAAGTAATGTAAATACAAATAGAGTGTCAGGGGAGACGGCAGTCAATTTAATGCAGGGCGGTCCGCATAGAGGCTTGAGTGCAGAGATAGTCATGCTTAGGTGCTATTACCTCTTTATGGCTTGCCAGAATATATGTAAAAAGGGAAGAGAGAGAGGGAGGGAGAGACGGAAGGAGAGGGCAGAAGTTGGGAGGCGTGGGGGAGGGAGGGAAAGGCCCTCAGCCTGTGTGCAGCTGAAACGTCCTGGTCCTCCCCCGTCAGTGTTAGGTCCTCCCTGGTGGTGGTGGTGGTGATGGTTTAGTTGCTCAGTCGTGTCCGACTCTTGCGACCCCATGGGCTGTAGCCCATCAGGCTCCTCTGTCCGTGGGATTTTCCAGGCAAAAGAATACTCCAGTGGATTGCCATTTCCTTCTCCAGGGCCGACCCAGGAATCAAACCCAGGTCTCCTGCTTTGCAGGCAGATTCTTTACCGACTGAGCTATGAGGGAAGTCCCAGGTCCTCCCTAGCTGCCAATCTGATCCTACAGAATCCTATTTAGGTATTTCTGCAGGGCACTCATTTCATGATTTCAATCCAGGATCCTCCATTCCATCTACTTTCCACATCACAGCAACTCAATAATGTCTCTAAAAGAAAAATACCTATTCCCAGCGCTCCCCCTCCTCCCAGGGGATCCACATTGATTTAGGAAAAAACCCACACTCCTCCCCGAGCCTACCTGGCCCTGACCTGTCCACCCGTCCACCCAGCCATCCTCAGATCCGCAGCCCGACCATTACGGACCCATTTCTGTTTCTTGAATGGACCAAGCTCTGCAGCTTCCGCACCCGGCTATGGTCTCTGGAACAACTCTGACCTTCACCCTTCCAAGGACACAGTTCTTACTCTGTCCCTAGCTGAATCTTCCTCACATTTGAATTTTAACTTAAAAGTTCATTTCTCCAGAAAAAGTTTCCTGCCCATTCTTCCCATAGTTCCCACAATGCACATCCGATTAGGTTGCCATGCCGTGTGCTTCCCCGACCATGAATTTACCCTGCCCTCATATTTGTCTGTCTTCCTTCAGGGCTTCTGGGAGCTCTATGAGGATGGGGATTTTATCTGATATGTGCTATCTGTTTCCCAAGTTCCTTATTTTTAAATAAATGGCTGTTGAGGGAGCACCACGAGCACCAGTGTTTCCTTTTAACAACTGTTCGCTGTGGCTTCTACAGGCAGGTCTTGGCTGCTGACGCACCAAGAGCACCGCAGAAGTGTAAACAGTAGTCTTCCAAATAGTAGTTAATTGGCCGCTCACTTTATTAATACTTTGAAGAGGCCAGTGCTTCTGACCCTCAGTTTGGCAATGAATATTGTATGTGGAGCTGTCTGCCATGTGAATCTATGTGAGTCAGGCTAGGAGGGCATAAAGTGGTAGCCAAACATTAATCTTTTATAATTTCCTCATCCTAAATCTTGTAGCATCAAATGATGATCATGAAATTTGTATTTTCTGTGTCTTATCAATAGTGGAAGTCTGTTGGGTTAGAGGTTAGTAGATAACTAGGGGTTTGGTTGGCTGCAGGCACATAATTCTCAACGTTTTAATTCTCACGTCATATCTTTCGAGATCAGCAGAATAAACAGAATGGTAGGATCCTCTGGTTCCATGTTTTCATAGACTTCATAAGTAACCCTGTGAGAGGGTCACAGTTACATCTGATGCCAGAAAGCAAGCACAGTCTGCATTTACATTTTGTGAATAAATTCGACAAGTTAGCAGAGGACTTCCTGCACTGAAAATGCCCCTGAGAACGTGTTCCCTGGTGACTCCTTAGCATGGGGGTGGAGCTGGTACTGACTTCGAAACTCCTGCGTCAGTTCACCTATCTGTCCAGGGTTTCTGTTCCTGACGAAATATGAAGGATGATCGCTTCCCGGGTGGTTCAGTCAGTAAAGAATCCGTCTGCTATGCAGGAGACCCGGGTTTGATCCCTGCATCAGGAATATCCTCTGGAGAAGAAAATGGCAACCCACTCTAGTATTCTTGCCTAGAGAATTCCATGGACAGAGGAGCCTGGCGGGCTACAGTCCATGGGGTCACAAAGAGTCAGACATGACTGAGCTACTAACATTTTCACTTTCCTAGCTTTAATAACTACAAGAGTTAAATTTTTTTTACTATAAAGTTGTGAAGTTCTACTAGTGCCCTAAAAATAAATTTCCTGCATGATTTACTTTCAAATAAATCTTAGGTGGGAAGCAAAAAACATAAATAAATAAATACATTTTTTTTAAAGGAGTGAAAAGAAACTGTGAAGCTAGAGTGTTAGATAAAGAGTTTACCTGGGTGGGTGTTTAAAATACCAGCATTAATGTGAGTTGTTGGGGGTGGCAGCCTCTTCATAGCATTTAAAACTGTTGTCCACCCTCGCTGTAAGGCTCCCTTCTGCCTCAAAGATTCTTCTTCCCTCAGGGCCATGGGGTTCTTTCATGTTCCTGGTTTTCTACCATCTGGTCATTCTTGGTACTTTGTGGCCCCTTCTGCCCCTTAGAGGAGGGTGTTTCCTTAGCCTTTGCTGCCCACTTCCTCCTCTTCCCTCTGTCGTCTCTTGAGAAACCTCATCCCACCACGGGGCTCCACTTCCTGCATCTCCACAGTCCCACCTCCTTGGAGACTGCCAGGTCTGCATTTCCAATTGCAAGTTCCTCTAGACAAGTGGCTCATCTTTGATCGAAGATTTAGAGTTGTCTTTAGGGCATTAGTCACTCGGCCATGTCTGACTCTTTGTGACCCCACAGACTAAATGTAGTCCACCAGTCTCCTCTGTCCATGGAATTCTCCAGGCAAGAATACTAGAGTGGGTAGCCATTCCTTTCTCCAGGGGCTCTTCCCGACACAGTGATTGAACCTAGGTCTTCTGCATTGCAGGTAGATTCTTTACCGTCTGAGCCACCAGGCTGAGTCCAGAGTTGCCTTGGGCATTCTAAAAATTCTGATGCCCAGGACATATCCTGAACCAATTAAACCAGAATCTTCTGGAATGGGACCCAGATATGGGCTTTTAAATTGGCTTTTTAACATTATGCTGCTAAGTCACTTCAGTCGTGTCTGACTCTGTGCGACCCCATAGACGGCAGCCCACCAGGCTCCCCCATCCCTGGGATTCTCCAGGCAAGAACACTGGAGTGGGTTGCCATTTCCTTCTCCAATGCATGAAAGTGAAAAGTGAAAGTGAAATCGCTCAGTTGTGTCCGACCCTCAGTGACCCCATGGACTGCAGCCTTCCAGGCTCCTCCATCCAAGGGATTTTCCAGGCAAGAGTACTGGAGTGGTACCCCAAAACTATTTGATTTCTAACGTCTCCATATCTTTTAATGGAATCACCATCTTCCCAGTTCACCAGCTGAAAATCCTGAGTATTCTCCTTGATTTTTCCTTTTCATTAGCCTACTACACACCAATCAATCCATAAAACCCCATTCTGTTCTACCAACAATATGTCTCAGGTATGTCCCTCATTCCTAATTGTACAGCTATATCCCTTTTCAACCTCTTCTTATCTGTCGCTTTTGTAACAGGCATTTTGGGTAAGCAGGAACTGAGATTTGCACAGGAAGCATGAAAAGTGTAGACACTCATTTCCACGCCTAGCCCTCCATTTCCATTCCTCTTCAATTTGCATGCAGGCTGACCTGGACCCCAGATGTTGGTAACAGGGGAAGCTGTGTGGCATCTTTATATTTATTTTCCTATATTAATTTACATGAGGGCTAAGGAGTTCTTCTCTGGAAAATGAGGCTAGGATTCCGACCCCAACTTTGTAGGCTGTAAAACAATGGTGCCATCTAGATGGTCCTGGACTAAGGTCACATCTCAGGAAAGGGTCACAGCGGCTCTGGGAGGGAATTTGCACCGTGCACTAGAGGGGGTAGGAGAGGATTGTTGGTGCCTGTATAACATGGAGGCTGGTCCTGGAACTCAGCTCAGTTCGCCCTTCTGGCAGTTTCTAACGTCTTCTCTGGGAAGATGTCTATGTGTGTAACTGTGCATGTGTAAATGGGTGCAGAAACTTAGAGGGTTATTACCCTAGGAGTGACCAGACAGCTTTGCTCTGGGCCCTCACCCAAGTGAGCACAGAACAGAAGATAGGAATCATTTCTTTCCCCGTAAGAAGTGCAGCTGAGCAGCGACTTTACAGACCTCTCTCCCCAGGCTGGGTTATGGCTGCACGTCTGTGTGACAGTTGCGCCCGGCGTGGCATACCCTGGCACAGACACCTACCGCATCAGCAGATGTCTGGTCTATCAAGAGCAAGGTGCTGCAGTGCAGGCCAGCTGGGGCTGCAGTAGCAGCAGCAGCATCCTGCTTCTGCCAAGAGCGGAGACTGATGGGCAGCGGCAGTGTGGGCCGGGACAGTGGTGGGGCAGTAAGCTGACCTTAAGGCAGGTCCCAGTGGGGGTGTTGAATCCCGGAGGTTGGGTACTGTGACTTTACAGTCTGTGAGGGAGAGGAATGCTCAGGACAGTGTACACAGGGCCATGTGTGAACACTCACTGAGTTATTAAGATCCCTCGGAGATGGAGGTCTTGGAGGACTAGACCCCTTGCAGAAGGATGTTCCAAGCGTCCAGACGCTGCAATTGTGAAATATCCATGGATGTAGAATAAACCATTGCGACTGAACTAGATGACTTCAGAGCATTCTGGATGACTTTTTATTTGAATATTGCTTGATTCTTGCTTTCCACGTCTTGCCGCTTCTATCCATTATAGGTACTGTTGTCAGCATAGTTTTTTTAAAGCCTGACTCTCTGGCCAAGTTGTAATTCTCACTCCTAACGCCATGGCAAACAAACAGCAGCAACGGGCACATCTCACATAGTCTATACCGTGTCCAACCCCCTCCAGCCTGCCATCTGCAAGACTGTGAGCGGGCAGTTTCAGGGTCATTTCCTGTTAGTTTCTTTCACTTGTAGGTCCGGCTAAAGTGAAACCATTGCTTTAATGGGATCTGTGTCCTCTTGGCTTCGAGATTGTGCTGTGTTGTTCAGTTTCTCCTATTGTTTTTTTTTTTTTTTTTTTTGCTGCTCCAACCCAGCCAGTCCTTGAGGGCCCAGATCCAGCGACACCTTTGATGAAGTCCTTCCCACACGGCCCAGCCAGACGTAACCGCTTCCTCCGTGTGTTCCTGTTGCCTCCTTGTACTTGTTATGACAGTTTATCACTTCCCATCTTGTATTCTTATAATTTGCATGCATGGCTCATCTCCACTTATTAAAAACAAACCCCCTCCCGGCTGGGGCTTGGCCTTATATAACTTTGCTTTTCCCAGCAGGATCAGTCCTGTGTTAGGGGAAATATTTGTTCAATAAAAGAGTGAATAAAAGCCAGCAGTAGGAACATTTCTGTTTTCCTGCTCTTCAGCACGGCCTCAGAGAGAGCTAGGTGATGTGTTCCGGGGTGAGAGAGAAGGGTGGAGTGAGTGAGCTACCATATTTATAGATGACTAATGCTTTCCAAAGGAAATGAAAGATTTACAGTTATTACTACATTGCGAAGCTTTATTTTCCCTCTTTGGGGCCAACCCTCCAATTTTGCAATCTGAAAAATAACAAAAAAGCAAGTGCCACATAGGAGGCCGTCCCCATGGTCTTGGGGACTATTTTTAAGTCATTGTAACGTGGTTTCAGCAGAGAAATGCTTCCCCGGGTCAGGGTTGTTTCCATTTTTTTGACTCATGTTGGTTTCCCACGCTCTCTCTGGCTCGGGACCATATTCTTTACCTCATTCCTGCTATGCGGTTTCCCTATTTGAGCATCCAAATGGACACGCCTGACAAATGACCCTAAAATATCTCCATGGATATCCACAGTCTGTGGGACTTGTTGATGGTCATCTGTGGCCAAGAAGGCCCATGTAGCTCCCAGAGTGTTATGTAAGGGTGGAGGCAGCTGGCAGCAATGAGTCTGAGCTCCTCTGGTGAGGGAACAGCCAGAGTGGGGAGCTGTCAAGAAGGAGGGCAGTGTAGAAAGCCGGTGTACAGGTGCCTTTGGTCCACTCCAGCAAAAATGAGGCCTACTGGCCAGAGTGCTGATTTTGTACTTCCTTAACGATTTGTTGTTGTTGTTTCATCACTAAATCCTGTCCACTCTTTCATGACCTCATGGACTGTAACCCACCAGGCTCCTCTGTCCGTGGGATTTCCCCAGCAAGAATACTGGAGCAGATTGCTATTTCCTTCTCCAGGGGATCTTCCCGACCCAGGGGTCGAACTCTCATCTCTTGCATTGGCAGGCAGCTTGCTTACCAGTGAGCCACCTGGGAAGCCCCTCATTAATGATAAGAAAACCCAAATCCCAAAACACTTCAACTCCCTGTCAGGGTCCACCCACCTACATTCCTGCTGGTGATAAGGCTCCGCCCCTTCCCTTCATTTGCTCCATTATTTCGCTGTAACGTACAGTTTGAGCACAGACCTGAGAATGACTTCATACAAGCTTTTAGACTCTAGAGATGATGGTAAGATTGTTTGCATTCTCACCCCTCCAGCATTTAGTAGCGTATGCTTTATACAGTGTTAGTCCAGGCTTCTCTGTCCATGGGATTCTCCAGGCAAGAATACTGGAGTGGGTTGCCATTCTCCAGGGGATCTTCCAGACTCAGGGGTCGAACCTGGGTGTCCCACATTGCAGGCAAATTCTTTACCATCTGAACCGCCAGGGAAGCCCCAAACAGGGAGTGAACAAAATACTTGGCCATCTGAATACACTGAAAAGAGAACTGGATTTGAAAGTCCTTGATTTAAGTCTCAGCTTTGATTTTCCCTCACCATGTGACCTTGGCCATGTCATTTAACCCGCTGAGCCTTCCACCACCCACCCTCTCTGATTCTGTTTGCAGATTGATTGATATCGTCATCTGTAAGTCAACATCAACTCTCGGGAGTTACTGCAAATGCCACAAACTGGCTTCCCTGTCTTGTTCCTCTTTAATGTACACACTTTTCAGCCAGAATCATCTTTCTAGTCATCTTTCTTCTACAAGCCACATTATTTTACCTGTCTGTGAAAACTTTCACAGAGAAAACCCCCTGCGTTTAGAAGTCTGAACCCACTGATGTGAATTCTTGATCTAATTCCTCCCTGTCTTCCAGTTCAGCCATGCCCTCAGCTCCTCCAGCCTTTCGGGTATGCCCTTCCCTCTGCCTGACGCTCTTTTCCACATCACTGTTGACTTAACTTCTACTTATTCTTCGAGTCTCAGCTTAGACACCGCCTCCCTTGAGAAGCCAGTCCTCGACATTCCCCAGCACCCTGTGCTTATCCCTCTGAGAGTCTCATCACCCTGTTTCACCATTGTCTCTTTTCCTTCCTCTGTCTCGGGCAGTTCTTGAAGGCAACCTGGTATCTTGTACATCTCTGCGTCCTCATACCTTTTGCTCAATGCCTGGCATTGAGAAATAAGTGCCTTCTTGTTATACCTCCTTTCTCCAACACCCACGTTCCCTGCATGTCAGAGTACATGCCCAGGCAGCTATGAGCCAAACCCTCTTGACCATTGCATTTCATCTTTATGGGCATCACAGTTTTCTCCAAATACCAGTGGCCTCAGGTGCTCTTTGACCTCCTTGGTTTCTGAGGAGAAAGAGTGAGGGTAGATATGAGGATTGATGATCAACCCCCAAGTCCTTAGGCAGAAAAAAATTAATAAACCAAAAATGCTATCTTATATACAAAGTCTAAAAGTTACCCTTGGCAAGAAAGAATAAAATCAGCTGAAAGTCCACCAAAAAAAAGAAAAAAAGCCAGTATGGAAATGCATGTGCGTAATCAACCAGCTACCATCCTGCTTCTAATCAACACACACAAGGGGAAAAAATGTATCTTTTATGCATATGCTTACCCCACCCCAGGTCCTAGATATTCTGTAGTTAGGGATTTATTTCTTTGGTTAAGCCAGGCTTGGAAAATACACAGCACATGTCCCACCACTCTCCAGTTCAGTTCAGTTCAGTCGCTCAGTCGTGTCCGACTCTTTGCGACCCCATGAATCGCAGCACGCAAGGCCTCCCTGTCCATCACCAACTCCCGGAGTTCACCCAAACTCATGTCCATCGACTCGGTGATGCCATCCAGCCATCTCATCCTCTGTCATCCCCTTCTCCTCCTGCCCCCAATCCCTCCCAGCATCAGAGTCTTTTCCAATGAGTCAACTCTTTGCATGATATAGCCAAAGTATTGGCATTTCAGCTTTAGCATCAGTCCTTCCAATGAACACTCAGGACTAATCTCCCTTAGAATGGACTGGTTGGATCTCCTTGCAGTCCAAGGGACTCTCAAGAGTATTCTCCAACACCACTCTCCAATCACATGCTATTGGCAGATATTGCTAGATGATAGCACAACTCTTTTAGGGTCCCAGAATCCTCCTCGACACCATGCTCCAGACCTCAGCTACCAGCAGGTCCCCAATTTATGCTTTATTCTCTCAAACCGTCCTTTGTTAAAAGGCAGAGGCCCAGGCTAGTGAACAGTGTAGGTCAATGGAGAGCTGGGGTGGATTTACTGAGCGAGTGATTTCTTAGGGAAAGGAGAAACCTGAACGGACTTTGCCCTCAGGGAAAGAAGGCTGCAGAAGTGCAGGAGGAGCATATCTTGCAAAAGGGAAGGGAAGGCTAGTGAGAAACCAGCACCTGAGTTCTGGGCATAAAGGTTACGGCTCTAAGACAAAGGCTGGGGAAGCAGGAGCTGCTGGAGACCAAATCCTGTGGACTGTGTTCTCTCCCAGGCTTTTGTCTCTACCAGAGCACTGCCCTGGGTGAAACTTTCCCCCAGTGGGGGTTGGGGAGTTAGCCAGATTGGCAGATGTGAGAAGCTCAGGTGAGTCGAGGCTAGAGTAGGAACACCATGATTTACACGCAATCTGCAGGTATTTTCCTTGGTAAGCCCCTCCCAGTAGAGCCAGAGCTTGGCCGTGGATGAGAAGGCTGTGGAATGGAAAGGGGGGTTTCCAGTTACCGGTGCGTGGCCAAGCACTTTCCCTTGATTACAGACATTGGGCAAAATTTCTGAGAATTAGTGTCGCCAGGTGGCTGAATGATGAAATCTAGGCCAGCTCCTTAAATTATCTCCCAGGCCTCTAGCTAGGCTGTTCTGCAAGCCCCTGGGCAGTTGCCCAAATGCCCTCTCGGTGCTTGAGTGCCAGATGTTGATGCAAATAAGCCCACGGTGATCCAGGCAAAAGGGATGGACCAAACCTCAGCCGCTCAATCTGTCAAATGACTTTTCAGATGGAATATGTTTAGGTGCCCTAGGTCATTCAAGCATTCAAACATTTTAATTACAGATGGAACCAAAGATCAATGTTTTCCTAGGGAAAGTAACATGCATAGCTTTACAAAGATGAGTTCTTCATGAGGGGGTGGGAGAGCTCGTGACCTGCTGTGTGTGCACGCATACCTGCGTATTCTCGGGCAAGTGACGTTTCCACGAGCAGCAAAAGCAAGCAATAAGATTCATTTTTTCTTGCAAATTAGAAGATGGTGAAATCCCTGCTGTCCCAAGATAAAGGCACGCTTATAGAACAGTGTGCTGCTTCTGGAATATTCCTCAGAGTCTGGAATGACCAGTCCAAGTTGATCTTTCTCTCTGCCCGTCTTACCTGCTGACATAGGCGAGGCAAGCAGCGGCCAACAGAGTGAGTCCTTTCTTCCTCAGTGGGTAGTGGTGTGGTCTGAGGATGACCTCGACTAGCGAGAAGGGCAGGATGAACGTGTGCTGCAGGAGGAAGGGTGAGAGCTCGTCAAGTCAGGGCGCCCCAGCTGCCCCCAGTGCCCCCACTTCTCTCTTCCCCTCCAGTCTGCCCTCCTACACAGACACCAGATGAAACTTTCCAGAACTTGGCTTGGCTGTGCTCCCCAGAGGCCAAGGGCTTACAGTGGGTCTCTACTGCCCACCACATTGATCCGGACTCCTCTGGCTACCAAGGCTGTTTGTAACACGTGACCACCCTTCTGGTCTTGCGTATTGCCTGCTGCTCCACTATCTTCACACACACACACACACACACACACACACACACACGCACGCACGCATATGCAACACTCCGTCACCGAACCAGGCTGTTTCCTTCCCTCTTTGCACTCAGCATGCCTGCTCCCCCTTCACACTCCTGTTCATGCCTCGACAGTCTGTGTGAACCCCACCCCCACCCCCGGGTTCATCTCGTCCACGCTGTTCACAGCCAGCGCAGTCTTCCACGCCGCTGTCTCTGAATTTCCCTCTTGCCGGTTTCGCTCCCCCAGTGCCGCTGCATTTATACCCCGTGCCGTGGAGTCCAGCACTCTCGGCGCGTGTTCGTCGGCTCTGTGGGGGAGAGGCCGAGAAGCCATCAGCCCGTCTCTGCCCGCTGCGGGGCACCTGGCTCCGTGGGACGGTCCTGCTGACGGTGCCGGGTGCTGGGCAGGGGGTGGGGAGAGGCTCCTCTGAAAACTCTCCCCGCGCTTTCCCTGCTTCACCTCCTTCTTTATAATTATCTGTTTTCTCACATCTTTCAAACTCTTGAACACTAGGTTTTACTAAACGACATAATCGAGGATGAGTGGTGTTTTCTGGCACAGACTGCCGTGTCCCACTCTGCTCTGGTTTCTGGGAACTCATCTGGGAGAGATGACTGGAGTCTATTGGCAATGTCCTTTCATTTATTAAACGCGTTTATTCAGTTCCTCTGTGGTACTCTGTGCTTATTGGCAAACATCTCGCAGTGTTAGTATTTTACACTTTTTATGTTTAGAGCGAGCATCCCTCTTCCATTGCTGCTCCCCAGTTCCCTCAGCTCTTGGAAGCCTCTTGCATCCATAGATGCATCCGCCAGCTCTATCCAAGCCCCACTGCTGAGCCCCGGGACAGCCATGTCAGCACCTCAATCACAGCAGTGGCCGGGGCTAAGGAATGTCACAGAGCCGCGTCACATGCTCCTGTGCCGGGCTGTGCTCTTGTCCCTGTGATTGCCATCCTCCCTGTCAATGGTGACCCAGTGTGGAGTGGGGTGAGTTCAAGGTTCTGGGATGTCCACAGCGCCAGATGTCCGACGGCAACCTTGCCGGCGACCCTCTGGAGTGTGGTTGCGTCTCCACGGGTCCCTCCCCAACCCATAGCTGCTGCCCACGCTCCCAGCGATGGCCACCTCAGAGCCCTAGCAATACTCTGTGACCGACACTGATGCCCCTTTCATCCTCCAGCAGGCCAGAGATGGGGCTGTCTGCCCAGTGGAGCTGTCTGCCTCTCTGCTCCACCTTCACTCCGTCAGGAAGGTCCGACTTCTATTAGGAACCATTAACAGTCCCATTATACTGGCCACTGATCTGACAGAGTTTATTATCCCTGCCCACAGTCAGCAGCTTCTGTTCTCTACGTTAATGATCGCTTGGAACAGAATTCCTGTGCTACAGTGTGGCGCGTTTGCTTCGGGAGCAAATGAGTTCACAGTGATTAATGCTTTTACGACAAATAACTCAGGAATGCATGACTGGTCGCCTCTTCTAGGAGCCTGCCCTTTGCAAGTGACATTCAATTGGATTTCCAAATGAGTTCTCCCTGATGGCTTCTGGGAAGTTTACTTCAGTGATGTCATTAGTGATGGGCCATATACTGTGGCTTAATACCAGCTAAAAGGTCTTTAAAAGAATCACATTGTTTGGTCAGGGCTGAGGGGCAGGAGTGTGGAAAAGAGGAAGATTGTATTCTGTGAGCTTTCTAAATACTGAGCTACTGTGAAGAGCCAGGTGTGACGCCATAAACCTGGTGTTCCACAGGTACTGGCATTTCACCTCACGTTGACATAAATTACAGAACCTTTGGCAGGCAGCACATATTTTTGAAAAAAAACAGGAGAAAAATTTAGTAAGAGAAAAATCAAATATGCTTTCTGCTTCCAAAAAATCTAATAATTAGGCTGGGATTGACACAAATTAGAATGCTGCCAAAAAATACTGAAAACAGTGACTCATTCTGTATTTCAATTAACAGTTTCTCGGTTTCCCTCATAAACAGTGAAGCTGACAAAAATTAATTATCTCAGAGGGGGTAAAATATTTCCTTCCAAAGTAAACAAAACATCATGGGCTGCAACAATAGTACGCGTAAACAGAGGGGATGGGAGGAAGCTATCTTTCCTCGTCAACTGAGCCATCATTTCGGTCGATTTTTATTTAAATACCTCATTCCAAGAGCATTGGTTAAAAGGCAAGTGTTGTTCTTTTTTTTCATCTTTTCCTACTAAGTTACACCTTTCCTTCTATCCTTCGTGTGATACCTACTTCCATCTGAACATCTTGGAGACAGAAATATAAGCATGAAAGACTGATTTAAGTTTCATATAATAATTGCACTTCAGATTCCGTGGTTGCAAAGTAGCCTTGCAGATAAGTACTAAAATTTACCAGCCTATGGAGAATTCCTGTAAGGTTATAGAAATGGCAGCACGGAAAGTAACGAGCACTTAGTTTTACTAACTTCATAGTAGACAAGTAGCTGCTATAAATAGCTTCCCTGTGTCTGAGGCTCAAATTAAAACAGGATGCATTTGCCTGACTATTTAGAAAGACCCAAGTCTTGAACACTCAGATTACCCACAGAGGCGACAATCTCCCTCCTTTGGAAGGCTAGGATAGCCACACACTTATCTCCAAGATTCTTGGGGGTCCAAGAGCACTTAATTGTTTTCAGCGAAAGAAACTCAGAGAGCCGAGACATTTTAAAAATCAGACAATAACATTTTAAAGTCAGTTCTCTGCCTCTTTCGTCTATTTCATTTCCTTATGACACCAGCCCTTAGGTTGAGTTGACCAACTTAGGTTGAGTTGACCAACTCAGTCAACCAGACTGAGTTGACCAGTCTGAGAAGCCTCCACCTTCTCAGACTGGTCATCGAGAGGCTTCTTCCTCCATGTGCTGTTCCTAGTCCTGAGCTGATGTAACATTGCCCAGTTCACATTTGCTTCAGTCTTCTCCCTCCTTCCTCTCTGTTCGGCAACACTTGGATCTGAGAATTAGTTCCTTCTATTGGCTCTCCCCAAACTGAGGTTCTTTCTCTCGAGTCTCTAAGATCACATCTTTGGTTTGTTTATCATACTAATGGATAGACATTTAAGATGAAGTTTTAGTGCACCAGTAAGATTTTACTTCTGGGTACATACACAACAATATTTTTGCTTACTGTATATTAAATACATTATTTTTAAAATGTGTTTCAAAATGGAAGCCTTCACAAAATCTCCTCAGGGCGAACACATGGTCAAAACATCAATTAAAACGTAAACATAAATAAAACAATAGACATGAAAATGGAGGCAAAATAAATCTTAATAGAACCATTGTACCCGGGCTTGTTATTACAATGGCAGATCATGTTCCTTAAGCTTGAAAACTTCGCACAGTGAAAAACACGCATAAATGGCTGTTTTGTAAATCTTAGTAAGGCAATCTCTGGTTTTGATAATATCCATTTGCCAGCTAAAAAACTTGACCACACTCCTCACCAGCTTCTCTCACTGTAGTTTCTGCCTCTAAATCCCACAGTTTGGGACAGGGGTGATGGTCTTTCTGGGAATATTTTGTATCCAAAAGCAGAAACCATCTGTATTCTCTGTGGCCCTTATGTTACTAAAGGTGCAGTTTTGCTGCATAGATGCCAATCTAGGTATGTAGACATAGGTTATATTACTTATTTATCTTAGGGACTTTTTTTCATTCTTCCACCAGGACTCTTTTCCATATTAAATACAAGAGTTTATGGAAGATGACTGGATTTGTAAAAATTCCTTTTTCTACTTTGTAGGAACTCAAAGGCACAGATTACTGCTACTGCTACTGCTAAGTCACTTCAGTCCTGTCCGACTCTGCGCGACCCATAGATGGCAGACCACCAGGCTCTGCCGTCCCTGGGATTCTCCAGGCAAGAACACTGGAGTGGGTTGCCATTTCCTTCTCCAGTGCATGAAAGTGAAAAGTAAAAGTGAAGTCATTCAGTCATGTCTGACTCTTCGTGACCCCATGGACTGAAGCCTTCCAGGCTCCTCCGTCCATGGGATTTTCCAGGCAAGAGTACTGGAGTGGGTTGCCATTGCCTTCTCCAAGGGCACAGATTAGGCACTACTAAATGGTATGGACCTAACAGAAGCAGAAGATATTAACAAGAGGAGGCAAGAATACACAGAAGAACTGTACAAAAAAGATCTTCACAACCCAGATAATCACGATGGTGTGATCACTCACCTAGAGCCAGACATCATGGAATGTGAAGTCAAGTGGGCCTTAGAAAACATCACTACGAACAAAGCTAGTGGAGGTGATGGAATTCCAGTTGAGCTATTTCAAATCCTGAAAGGTGATGCTATGAAAGTGCTGCACTCAATATGCCAGCAAATTTGGAAAACTCTGCAGTGGCCACAGGACTGGAAAAGGTCAGTTTTCATTCCAATCCCAAAGAAAGGCAATGCCAAAGAAAGCTCAAACTACCACACAATTGCACTCATCTCACATGCTAGTAAAGTAATGCTCAAAATTCTCCAAGCCAGGCTTCAGCAATACATGAACCGTGAACTTCCAGATGTTCAAGCTGGTTTTAGAAAAGGCAGAGGAAGCAGAGATCAAATTGCCAACATCCACAGGATCATGGAAAAAGCAAGACAGTTCCAGAAAAACATCTACTTCTGCTTTATCGACTATGCCAAAGCCTTTGACTGTGTGAATCAGCACAAACTTGAAAATTCTAAAGAGATGGGAATACCAGACCACCTGACCTGCCTCTTGAGAAACCTATATGCAGGTCAGGAAGCAACAGTTAGACCTGGACATGGAACAACAGACTGGTTCCAAATAGGAAAAGGAGTATGTCAAGGCTGTATATTGTCACCCTGCTTATTTAACTTATATGCAGAGTACATCATGAGAAACGCTGGGCTGGAAGAAACACAAGCAGGAATCAAGATTGCCAGGAGAAATATCAATAACCTCAGATATGCAGATGACACCACCCTTATGGCAGAAAGTGAAGAGGAACTAAAAAGCCTCTTGATGAAAGTGAAAGTGGAGGGTGAAAAAGTTGGCTTAAAGCTCAACATTCAGAAAATGAAGATCATGGCATCTGGTCCCATCACTTCAAGGGAAATAGATGGGGAAACAGTGTCAGACTTTATTTTTCTGGGCTCCAAAATCACTGCAGATGGTGACTGCAGCCATGAGATTAAAAGACGCTTACTCCTTGGAAGGAAAGTTATGACCAACCTAGATAGCATATTCAAAAGCAGAGACATTACTTTGCCAACAAAGGTCCGTCTAGTCAAGGCTATGGTTTTTCTGGTGGTCATGCATGGATGTGAGAGTTGGACTGTGAAGAAAGCTGAGCATCGAAGAATTGCTGCTTTTGAACTGTGGTGTTGGAGAAGACTCTTGAGAGTCCTTTGGACTGCAAGGAGATCCAACTGGTCCATTCTGAAGGAGATCAGCCCTGGGATTTCTTTGGAAGGAATGATGCTAAAGCTGAAACTTCAATACTTTGGCCACCTTATACGAAGAGTTGACTCATTGGAAAAGACTCTGATGCTGGGAGGGATTGGGGGCAGGAGGAGAAGGGGACGACAGAGGATGAGATGGTTGGGTGGCATCACTGACTCGATGGACGTGAGTCTGAGTGAACTCCAGGAGTTGGTGATGGACAGGGAGGCCTGGTGTGCTGCGATTCATGGGGTCGCAGAGTCGGACACAACTGAGCGACTGAACTGAACTGAACTGAACTGTAATTAAAGAGTCAGTGCTTGGGTATGAGGGACTGGGAAGATAAGCCACCCACGGAAAGAGCTAAATGCTTCTCTTTGATCTTCAGAGTCTACCTAGGTGGGCTGACACAGCCCAGTTGGGTAAAAATTCAGAGAACAGAAGTTAAAAAACAATAGTTTTATTTATTGCAGAAGAGTAGTAATGTTTGCAGTTTACTCTGGGGACAAAGGAGGATGAGATGGTTGGATGGCATCACTGACACAATGGACATGGGTTTGGGTGGACTCTGGTAGTTGCTGATGGACAGGGAAGCCTGGTGTGCTGCAGTTCATGGGGTTGCAAAGAGCTGGACACGACTGACCGACTGAACTGAACTGAACTGCACCAAAAATAAGATGAGTTGGTGGATAGATAGATACATAGGTTTATGACAAAGCAAATACAGTAAACTATTAATAGTAGGACCTATCAGGCAGGTTACAGGTGTTCTCTATAAAATTCTTTCAGCTGTGCTTTACGTTTAAAAATATTCCTAATAAAATGTTGGGAGCAATGTGAATAGTCTTACTGACCTGGAAAGTGAAATGAATGCTCCATGGGGCTGAGGAAGAAAAGCATGCCATTATTTATGAACTTGTATGTGATTTGAGCAGGTGGTTAAAAGATAACTTTCTGAATCTTCTGAACTTTCTAAGTGATTTTTTACTTACTATGCTATTGTCCTTTGGGTTAATAAGTAGTTTAGCCAACATTTCAAAGCAGCGTTCTTCTATAAATAGGAAGCTAGTTGGCTCTGATGGTGTCCAGCCTGGTGAAGAAGTGCCCATTTAGATTCTATCCAGTTAAGGATGAGACAAAAGAAAGATTCTGGACTCTTAGGACGCTGCAGTCAGGAATATACCTGCCTCTTCCTGTTCTCCTCCTCTCTGTCCCTGCCTCTCCAAAGCACCCAAACCCCTTCTTCTAAGCTGACTCTTTCCAGCAATAATAACACCCCAGACACCAGCTGTAATCAGTGACTCATTTCTTTTCCTTCTCAATCCAAACTCGATTCACTTTCCCCCTCAGATGCTTCCCATGGCCTCCTATTCCCCAGTTTCACCTCGCTCACTTTCTCCTATTTTGGTACATACTCAACATTGCAATTAGACCAAACCTCTTAAGGCAAGTTTCATGTTACTTCTGTGGCTCCCTGTTGCCTCAGTCCACTGTCCACTCCTCTGACCTCGTCTGTCTCTCTAATTTCCCACAGTATCTCCACAGGCTTCCACTCAACCCCAGCTCCTCATTATTGTGTTCCATTCTGTTTCCTTCTCTAGAACTCCTCCCTCTTCTCATCTACCTAACTCTTTTCTCAATTCTTCCCTCTCAATCAGACCCACACACCTTTGAGATGCCTCCCAACCAAAAGCACACACATTAACACGAGAAGATGTGAAAGGTCACGAGGACCCAGAAGAAGACTGAAACAGGAATGCGCCTGCCAGAGGTTTGCTGGACTGCTGTGGTCGAGATTCAAACTTAGCAGTTCCATTCAAGAGCCAGAATGAAAAGAGAGAGAATGGGTACAGCTCCTTTTCTAGGGGAAATTAAGCTTTTCCATTAGTAATTAGGCCTCAAAGAACTTTTTTCTGTTGCATTTTATTGTGAAGAGGAACTAAAGAGCCTCTTGATGAAGGTGAAAGAGGAGAGTGAAAAAGCTGGCTTAAAGCTCAACATTCAGAAAACTAAGATCATGGCATCTTCATGTCATCACTTCATGGCAAATAGGTGGGGAAACAATGGAAACAGTGACAGAACTTCATTTTTTGGGGCTCCAAAATCACTGCAGATGGTGACTGCAGACATGCAATTATAAGACGCTTACTCCTTGGAAGAAAAACTCTGAAAAACCTAGACAACATATTGAAAATCAGAGACATTACTTTGCCAATAAAGGTCTGTCTAGTCAAAGCTATGGTTTTCCAGAAGTCATGTATGGATGTGAGAATTGGACCATAATGAAAGCTGAGCGCCAAAGAATTGATGTCTTTGAATTGTGGTGTTAAAGATTCTTGAGAGTCCCTTGAACAGCAAGGAAATCAAATCAGTCAATCCTAAAGGAAATCAGTCCTGAATATAGATTAGAAGGACTGATGTTGAAGCTGATGTGAAGAACTGACTCATTTGAAAAGACCCTGATGCTGGGAAAGATTGAAGGCAGGAGGAGAAGGGGACGACCAAGGATGAGATGGTTGGATGGCATCAGTGACTCGAAGGACATGAATTTGGGCAAGCTCTGGGAGTTGGTGATGGACAGGGAAGCCTGGTGTGCTGCAGTCCATGGGGTCGCAAAGAGTTGGACACGACTGAGTGACTGAAATGACTGACTGAAGTAATAGTGCACTGGTCTCCCCAGTGTCCCCATAGCAGAACATTTCAGAGACCTCAGCACCCTAAAATGATACAATCTGATACAATCTGGAGGCAAAATAATCAAACATACTTTGAAGGGGATTCTGCCAGTAAGGGGATAACACTGTACGATTACCTAGGCTTCTGAGTGATAGAGGGACTCCAGAAAAAACATCTCTGCCACGAGTGCCTTTGTGGGCTTCCACTCTGTGAGTCAGACAACAGCCAGTGTTTCCTTCTCTGCTTAGACCCTAGAGTGTAGGTATTATACACTGTTGATGACGCAGAGATCTAAAGGCTTGCAGGAATTCAGAGTCAGTGGCGGTGCTGACATTCTTTTATTGCAAGTAAGCAGCCTCACCACAGAAACCATCCTGCCTCTCAGAGCTGAGCGGCCAGCCCTTTCTGCCACCTCTGGGGCCCAAGTCACAGGCGTGTTCCACCCCTGACGCATCCTGCTTCTGCCTGAGATGCGGACTCTCGCTGCCCCTCCTGCAGCTCTTTCGGTTTACATCAGGCTCTTTTGTGCTTAATTATATTCAGTTTTCATTTTTTACACTGTTGATTTCATGTATTTTTCTTCTATTCTCAATTAGATTATAAACAATTTAAGGTCAAAGCTCTCACTTCCTATTTTTTTTTCAGGACTCCCTTTCACCCTCTGATCAATACATACTTTTTGACTGATTTTCTTCATTGGAACCTGTGTGTTACAAAGAATTAAACCCCTAATCTGGCCTGCAATGGAGAAGGCAATAGCACCCCACTCCAGTACTCTTGCCTAGAAAATCCCATGGATGGAGGAGCCCAGTAGGCTTCAGTCCATGGGGTCGCTGAGTTGGACATGACTGAGTGACTTCAATTTCACTTTTCACTTTCATGCATTGGAGAAGGAAATGGCAACCCACTCCAGTGTTCTTGCCTGGAGAATCCTAGGGACGGTGGACCCTGGTAGGCTGCCGTCTATGGGGTCGCACAGAGTCGGACACGACTGACATGACTTAGCAGCAGCATGGCCTGCAAAGCTCGCCGTGATCTGGTTGCCTGCCCCATCTGACTTCCTTGCCCTATGCCGCCCCTGTCCTATGACCTTCACCCGGCCCTTACCCCCCAACTACACTGCTCTCCACCCACGGTCCCCGTTCTCACCCCTGGCACGTTACACACACTTATGTCTCTCCTTCTTCAGCCCCCTCCACCTTCTCCCCTTGTAGGGCTCAGGGTAGGTATCACGGCCTCCAGGGCAGAACGGAACCTCTAGCAGGCGCCCTTCCTTGGCAGGGCTGGATCACCCCTCTGCTCACCTGCACCACAGCATCACACTATCTCATTCACCCAATTCTAGCCAGACCTTCCAGAGATGGAAACAACTCGAGGCTGAGGGCTGTCTCCAGGTGACCTCCGGTGTCTAACATGGGGCTTAACCTCTCTGGCCACTGAATACCTGTGGCATTAATGCTTGAATCAGTGAAACAGCAGAGTGGGACAGAAGAGAAAGAAGGGTTCTTCTGCATAGCCTGGGAAGACAGTCAGTGTTCCGGAGCAAGAGGACAACAGCCACAGGCTAGACTCAGCTGGCCTTGGCAGCAGCAGATTAGGCTATGCCCGTGGTTAGCAGGGCCACAGAGTCAACCCCACTTCAGGTTGGCCACCTTTACCCTCTGTCATGGCTATAGTGCGTGCACGTGTGCTAAGTTGCTTTAGTCACATCCGATTCTTTGCGACCCTATGGACTGTATTCCGCCAGGCTCCTCTGTCCATGGGATTCTCCAGGCAAGAACACTGGAGTGGGTTGCCATGCCTTCATCCAAGGGATCTGCCCCACCCAGGGATTGCACATGCGTCTCCTGTACTCACTGCATTCCAGGCAGATTCTTTACCACTGAGCCACCAGGGAAGCTATAGATGGCACTCCAAATCCTGAAAACGGGTATGTTGTGGGTCACAGGAGCACCTGTAAGAAAATGTGACTCCTGGGAACAACCTCTGGGTGCCCACATGATGGCAAATAAACTATAGACTCAATAAAGACGGGTCACCCTCCCTGCAGCCCTGCAGGAAGTCAGGAGGTGCTGAGCCAGCAGACTCTTTTTTTCTGGGGCCTGCTGGCTGGGGCCCTCCATTCTGAGACTGGGCCAGATGGAAACTCGCCAGGCTTTGTCTGCTGTCCTCCTTGTAACCCCTCCTCTCTGTCCATCTGTAATCCATGCTTCCTCCATGCCGCTGTGCCTGGCTCCACAGAGCACACATGGAGACTTGTTTTTAAGACATAGACAGATGGGCAGCTCTCTAGAAAGCTGCTCCAAGTTGGAGGAAGGAGACTGTTCTTTTCAAGAAAGAGAGAATTTGGGAAGCGCAAGAATCCGCCCTTGCTTTAGAGCCCCCGTCTCTCAGGACGCTGTCCTGTTCTCTCGACGACTCTCTCCTCCCCGGGTAAGCACAGGCACTGGGGGCAAAGTTCCAAAGTTTCCAGGTGATGGATCCCGCGGTGGACCATTTGCACACTGTCTCTAAAGGGACTAACCTGCTGTTTGGCAAGAATGGAGCTTGCTCACTGAGGGTTTTCCCAGATGTATGTAAGTGGTTGATTGAGGGTTAGCCTGTAAGTTAGTCTGTATGAGGGGGGTACATGAGTTCACTATGTCTCCCCCGTAAAGGAAAGAGATGGGTCGGAATGGGGTCTGGAAGCAAGAGAAAAGTTTGCTTGGGAAGTGCCCTCATCTGATATCCATCAACCACCTCATGAGCAGCAGAGATGTTTCAGCATTCCAGGCCATTAAAAGGTCCAGAAGATATGGTCTTGGAACTCACAAAGATACTGATGAATTTCAACTTACACTGACTCTACCACTACAGCTTCCACACAGACCCGGGCAGGTTCTCTGTCGTGGAGGCTTTGACAGCATTAAGTAGCAGCAGGCGGCACTGGGTTGAGCCCTTGTAGTCCACAACCAAAGAGAACAAGTTGTCGTTCACCACAAAGACACACTAGGTAAGAATTCTTCACACCTAAGAGACTCAAGGGTTTCTCCCAAACAGCTTTCGAGGCATCCCAGAAAAGGAGTGTCAAGACAGTCTGTATCTTAACGTCTCATAGACAGTCACTAAGCTGCGTTTTGTTCTCTCAAAATAACACTCAATCTTCATTCTCTTTTATTAAAAGCAGATAACTATAATCACAGACTACTTTTTCTGTTATGAACAATTATTTTTCTTGAGCCTCAAAAAGCCCAACAGTGAAAACAAAAGGGACCTTTATAGGATAGTAAATGGAAGAAGCCTGATAGGATAGTAGATACACAGTTTGGTGCTCAAAAGAGAAAGCTAGCTGGAGATAGAGCTGTGTGAGCCATCAGAGTGAGGATGATTTTTTAGTGGTAGTTGATGAGATAACCCAAAGAATACATGAGAGTGAGAATAATGATAAGGAATCTAGAAATAAACGCTGTGAAAGCCAGGGTTTCTCAATCTCTGAACCGTTGATGTTGAAGAGATAATACCTGGTCATGGAGGGCTGACTCTGCCTTGTAGGAGGTGTGACACGGCCCTTGCTTCAACTCACTAGAAGCCAGGAGCGCCCCGCGCCGCCCCCCGCGCCCAGCCCTGGTTGTGACAACCACAACTGTCTCCGCATATTGCCATGTGTCCCTGGAGAGCAAAAGCAATCCCAGTTGAAAATCCCTGATTTAAGTGATGGACAAAAGAAGTCCATCTTGCAAAGGTAGTTGAAACGGAGTGTCAGACAGTCTGGCGGTAAGGTAAAGGCAGAGAGTATTTTGAGAAAAAGATGTGGTCCAATGCCAAAGAAAGGTATAGCGCCTCTGGTTTTAGGGCTGAGAACATGTGGTGAGCAGAAAGGAGCTTGCCACCATGTCCCGGTTGCCCTTCTTCTTCCTAGGCTGACTCCCATGTTTCTGGTCCAGTTTCCTGCATCTTTGGGTTTCAACCTCCTCTTCATAGTATTGTTAGACTTGGACCTTGGAGCCCCTGGGTCTGGGAGAAGGTTAACATAAAGATGCTTCCATGGCTACCATGGCCTTCTGTTCTACAAACCCCCAGCAGTGGGTGGAAATCTAGACATGTTTGTAAGTGTAAATTTGGGGAGCCTACGTGTGGGACAAGCTGATGACAAGTCTCTTGTTCAGAGCCCTCTCCACTCCCAGGAATGCAAGCCTGGGGGACTGAAATAGTGTCCCATTGCCAAGAAATGTGGCTGACTTCCTTATTGTGGTCTTCTTAGGAAAAACAAAACAAAGTTTCTCAAAAGGTCACAAAACTCCCTCTTACCACGGAATAGTAAAATGCGGCTTTTATGAGTTCCTAGATGTGTTTGGAGAGAGATGCTCAAAACACATGAGTTTTAATTCCCAACCAGTTTGTGCTAGCTGAGCTCTCCAGGATGCCCCTCTGAAATGATTTTGCATTTTCTGGTTTCCAAACTCACGGGGAAAATAGCACAAAGGTTTTTGTTTTGTTTCTGTTTAGTTTTTATAGCTTTCAGATCTGAATTTTCACTGGTAAACTCTATTCTCAGTAAGGGAAGTGAAATGCTAAAATCTCCCTTGCCTTTATGAGGCCTTCCTTTTTTTTTTTTTTCACTTTCTGTTCTGCCCTCAACATAAGGTTCTTCACTATGATGGCATTCTTAAAACATTAGGATCCATGCAGCCACCTAAGTTGCTGTTCTTTTTCTATTGGTGGAATTCCACATTACTGGGCTTACTTTTCACATATACTAATGCACCCCATTCTTACTAGCTTCTGCCCATTAACAAGAACCCTCGGTTGGATCTTATCAAGAATCTGTCTCAGAGCCAGGGCTAGCCCAGCCAGAAACAGGAAGGGGAAACTGACCTTTCACACACTTTCATAGAGTTAAAAAAACAAATAAATAAATAAATAAAGAGGCTATTTTTGCAACTGATTCTTCTCCTCTTCCCTTTGACCGCTTTTCTTTCATCTGGTTACCACCACGGTCATTTCTTCAACCCTCTTCTTAAGTTCAGCCTTTGCCACCCCTCCTTCTTGATTTAATGGGTTTTTTTGAACTCTCTTTGGCTACATGAATACTCAGTTACCTAAATAACAGCTGAGAATGGTGATAGCAGAGGAAAGTGTAAGCCTGGAAATGGTTTCTCCAGAACCGTTTTTGAGCCACAGTTCAGTCCAAATTAGAACAAATATCAACTGTTTTAATAAAAGATATGTCATTACTATGACTCTGTCAACTCTTTGAGCATAAATTAGTCCTATATCTCAGATAAAACAACTAAAACACCAGAGATACTTCAAGGTACCAATAATCTCTCTAGAATTTTCGTCACTTCTAACTTTCTGTCCAAAAGAACACCTCAAAGTTTCAAGCATATAATATCAGCCACAGACTCTGAAGGCAGGGCTGCTAAAGGCTTTTTCTCTGCCTTCAATGCCCTTTGGCCCCACGCACCTCGCTTTGTACCTGAAGAGGAACTCTGGGTCAGTCAAGGGCACAGAGGAGCTGCCAGGGCAACAGGGGAAAACTTGGTTCATTCTTTGGCGCAGCCGAATTCATGGCATGTCTACCCCAGGCCATGCGCTGTACGAGGTGCTGGGATTAAATGTAGACAAATATGAGCCCTGCCTTGTAGACCTTACAGTTTAACCAGCAAGATTTTCCATAAACAACTAAACAACCACACAGATTCCAGTCATGATAAGTGCGCTAAGAAACAAACAGGAATCTACGCATCGGAAGGAAAGTGGAGGGAGGCGCTTACTTTTCCATAACACAATCCAGGAAGGTCATTCTGGAGAGGTTGTTTTTAAGCTGGGATGTATATGATAAGTGCAAGGCATGGAAGAGTGGACAGAGAACATTCCAGGGACGGGGGACAGCATATGCAGAGGTCCTCGTGTGGGAAAGAGCTCTGACAGATGCACGGACAAAGCAGAGCTGAAGCCCCTGTAACACAGGGTCAGGGGAGACAGGCTCCACCAGAGTCTAGAACATTCAGCCGGGCCCAGGAGAAGTTCGAGCTTTATTCCAAGTATAATGGAAAGCCATTGCAGGCACTAGGAGAGAGACTGGATTTCCTGTTTATTGCGTTGCTCTACGGAGAAGGTTGAGGACGGAAGCAGGAAGATTGGTTTGGAGGTCTACATGAGGAATGAAGGTGGACACCAGTGTGTTGGCCTTAAAGAACACCATTGTTTAGGGCAGGCAGAGGGTACATCAGAGACTGAGGTAGGAGGAAAACTAGTCGGTCTGCTATCAGTAGAGCCAAAAAAAGCAGAGTTTCAGGGAAGGAGAAGTGGAGTGGGCCTAATGCTGCTGAGAGGCAAGTGAGAAGAGGTGGATGCAGGAGCCCTGGGTTTGGCAGCGTGGGGACACTTGGCGAGCAGAGTAAGAGGGATGAGCAGAATGTACAGGGAACACGTGTGGGTCTGGGGCAGTGCTCTTGGGTGCTGCTCTGTTCGGAAAGGCACGCCTGCTTCTAGTATGTGTGGCTGGAATAGAAGCATCTGCCCTGCAAGAGACTCCTAATTAGCCAACCACACAGACCCCAGTAAGTCTGCCTGCAATACGGGAGACCCGGGTTCGATTCCCGGGTGGGGAAGATCCCCTGAAGAAGGCAATGGCAACCCACTCCAGTATTCTTGCCTGGAAAATTCCATGGATGGAGGAGCCTGGTAGGCTACAGTCCATGGGGTTGCAAAGAGTCGGACATGACTAAGCGACTTCATTTTCACTTTCTTTCTTTCATAGCCCCCGAGGGCTTCCCAGGTGGTACTAGTGGTAAAGAACCCACCTGCCGATGCAGGACACACAAGGGACGTGAGTTCCATCCCTGGGTTGGGAAGATTCCCCTGGAGGAGGGCACTGCAGCCCACTCCAGTATTCTTGCTTGGAGAATCCCACAGACAGAGGAGCCTGGTGGGCTATAGTCCATAGGCCGTGCAGAGTTGGACATGACTGACGGGACTTAGCACGCACGCATGCCTCTGTTGGTAAAGTCTCCATGTGGGGGCACTGGGCAGCTTCAGGGGAGAGCTGAGAGCTTGGTTTCCAGTTAGCTCTCTCAGTGGGAGAAATCTCAATTAACAAGTAGGACATGCATCTCACCCCTCCACTCACTAGTAGGTCCAGATTATTCTGCAGATGTGTGTGCAGAACTCTTCTGTTGACATTAACAGGAAGGTAAATCAGGCAATCTTGGGACTTTAAAACCCAATCCTGAAACTTTAATTATATACGAACAAATACACAGCATGTACCAGAATAGTAAAAAAAAAATAATAATAATAACAAACTTGTGCTTAATTGTTACATTGCCTAGTATGAAAGGCAAGCAATTTGATCACCTCCAGAGATCACTTTAGGATCAAGAGCCTTTTCTTAATTGCCAGGAAACTCTCAGGACCTCCTCTCCAGGGACAGTCGCCAGAAGTAGAAAGGAGAACATACCACCAAATTCATCTATAATCACAATTTAGTATTATTAAATAGCAGCCTGTGGAATAAGCCTGAGGGAATGGGGCTCTTGTCCCTAATAAATGGATGAACAAAGAGGGTGATTTAATCGTTAATTCTTTCTTTGCTTTTGTCGACCCCTTTAAAATGAGTACTGCAGAAACTTTGTGTTTCCCTTTCAAATATATTCTGACCTTCCCATAATGCCACTGTACCCATCCCCACCCCCCAGCATACTTGACTCCATTATTAACTGAAATAGCTCAGTTATGGGAATTTAATCCTGCAGAACAGGTCTTTCTTTGAATCTACTTAACACTGGGTCCTGTTCCCATACTTGTCTCCACATCTTAGAGTAGCCTCTCACTATGGATTTGAATTTTCATCAGTTTTTTTTTCCTATTCATTTTTTCCCTTTCTACTGATGTAGAATTCATACACTTCATTTCTATGTGGCTAAAAGATGCTTACTCCTTGGAAAGAAAGTTATGACCAACCTAGATAGCATATTCAAAAGCAGAGACATTACTTTGCCAACAAAGGTCTGTCTAGTCAAGGCTATGGTTTTTCCAGTGGTCATGTATAGATGTGAGAGTTGGACTGTGAAGAAAGCTGAGAGCCAAAGAATTGATGCTTTTGAACCGTGGTGTTGGAGAAGACTCTTGAGAGTCCCTTGGACTTCAACGAGATCCAACCAGTCCATCCTAAAGGAGATCAGCCCTGGGATTTCTTTGGAAGGACTGATGCTGAAGCTGAAACTCCAGTACTTTGGCCACCTCATGCGAAGAACCAACTCATTGGAAAAGACCCTGATGCTGGGGGGGATTGGGGGCAGGAGGAGAAGGGGACGACAGAGGATGAGATGGCTGGATGGCACCACTGACTTGATAGATGTGAGTCCGAGTGAACTCCGGGAGTTGGCGGACAGGGAGGCCTGGTGTGCTGCGATTCATGGGTTCGCAAAGAGTCGGACACAACTGAGGGATTGAACTGAACTGAACTGAATCTAGACATTAGTGTAGTGAAAGTGTTAGGCACTCAATTGTGTCCGACTCTTTGCGACCCCATGGACTATAGCCCACCTGGCTCCTCTGTCCCTGGGATTCTCCGGGCAAGAATACTGGAGTGGGTAGACACTCCCTTCTTCAAGGGACCTTCCAGACTCAGGGATCAAACCTGGGTCTCCTGCATTGCAGGCAGATTGTTTTACCTTCTGAACCTCCAGGTAAGCCCATTCTAGACATTAAAACATGCTTATTTAATGTGGTAATGGCTAATATAAATCATTATTTCTAGCCTTCCCCACCAGCAATCGAGGAGGGGCATAACTTAATTCTAATCAGCTCTCTCTCAACTTACCCTATTTTCATCCAGTATTTTAGTTCATTCTTTTTAAAATCACCATAAACTGAAGATGTTACTTGTCATCACTTTTGGTATCTCATACTTCCCTTTGGAGGCCATTTTCCATCTTCCTGCAGCATAACCTTTAGCATTTTCCATTAATGTAGGTCTGCAGGTGATAAGGTCTGTTTTGATGTGTCTAAACACGTCTTTACTTTGTCCCTGTTTCAGAAGATACTTTCAGTGAGGAAATAGGTTGGCCATGTTTTTCTTCGATATTTTGAAGCTATGATTCTGGCTTCTTTGTTGATATTGATAAATCAGCTATCAGTGTAGCAATGTTTTCTTTTGGGAAGATGCATTTTATTAGTCTGGCTAGTTCTAGGATCTTTTTGTCTAAGGTGTCTGTGATGTCATACAAGAGATGGATGCTCTGTGTCCTGTGTATGTCTTATATTTAATTGCACTTTTTGAATCTGAGGATTAGTTTCTCATAAATTCCAAGAAATAATGAGTGATTCTCTCTTCAAATATTGCCTGCGCATCACTCTTCCTTAGCTCCTCTTCTATTTTATTTTAGCTTAGGAGAATTTCCATTATTTTCTTGTAAGTCAAATGTTTACTAATATTTTTAAAATATTTTGTTTGACATTTGAGGTGTCTTGTAAAGTGTGTGTGTGTGTGTGTGTGTGTATTTGCTTCAAGCTACTCTTGCTCTCTGTAGCCAGAAACTGCTGTCACTCAGGACCTGGTTTCCTTTGGATGAATGACTCTCTCCTCTTGTTAAGGGTTGAGGGCATGATTTGGAAAGATGCAGGAATTCACTCTCATTATCAGTCAGGATCCCCCAAGAACAGGGGAGCCCATTGAGGGTTTCCAAGCATGAAGTTTTTAGAGGCATTGGCAGTTATTGGAAAGGGTAAAGCAGTAAAAGTCACAGAGACTTCCACTACTTGAGAACGATCAAGGGAGCTGGCCAAGAAGCTGCAGCAAATCTCAGCAGTCTCTGGGCACTGCCTGCCTTGAACTTGGCCGCTGAGGATAAAAGCCGGTGATTCCTGGGTGCCTGTCCAGGAGCTGATGCTAATCTCACGTCTGCACATTTGTTCTCAACGAACATTAGATAAAAATGGTTTCCTTACTTTACATCTCCACTTTTACATCTCACGGGTGTGCCTCTCATTGGCTGACTCTTACCTGGAACCATATGGAGAAAGAGATTCTAGGAGCTGGCATGTGGTTCCAAGCTTACCCCTTGCTACACAGCGGAGGATGGATAAGGGGTGACGATGATTCCAAGTTCACAACAGTTTGGCGTAGGTTGCTACATATCCCTGATAGCATTTTATGTTGCACACATATTATTTTATTTGCTCCTAATAGCATCACCTTTGTCAACAAAGCTATGGTTTTTCCAATAATCATGTACGGATGTGAGAGTAGGACCATAAAGAAAACTGCGTGCCGAAGAATTGATGCTTTCAAACTGTGATGCTGGAGAAGACTCTTGAGAGTCCCTTGGACAGCAAGGAGATCAAACCAGTCCATCCTAAAGGAAATGAACCCTGAATATTCCTTGGAAGGACTGATGCTGAAGCTGAAACTCCAATATTTTGGCCACTTGATTTGAAGAGCTGACACATTGGAAAAGACCCTGATGCTGGAAAAGATTGAGGGCAAGAGCAGAAGGGGATGACAGAGGTTGAGATGGTTGGATGGCATCACCAACTCAATGAACATGAGTTTGAGCAAACTCTGGGAGATAGTAAAGGACAGGGAAACCTGGTGTGCTGCAGCCCATGGGGTCACAAAGAGCTGGACACAACTTAGCAACTGAACAACAATAGCATCAGGGAGAATTAAGAAGAGTAAACACACCTATTTTAAGGAATTAATACCCAATGTAAGTCTATTAGCTTTCCCAAACACCACACAGCAAGACAATCCCAGAAATGGGGCTAGAACTGAGATTTTCTGGTACCTAAGTAAAATCTTTACATTAAATCAAACTTTAACTTGTAGAAAACTTGTTGATCTGAGATCAACCATTTCTGCAACTGAGACCCAGAGCCAAGACATTTTGCTTCCACTCATCCCCAACTGAGGTTTAGGGATCAAGGGCCAGCACCTTTCTTCCTAATATTTATCCATTCCAACTTTTTAGCTCAAGAAGAACCTTAACAGATGTGAAAGGGCTTTTGTGAAGATAGAGTTTGGTTCACCAGATGGCACATTTCCTGCTCATCTGCACCTGGAGTTGTCTTAGACTATATATACCATGCTCTAAAAGTCACTGTCTCAACAGATATTAAGTGTCATCCCCATTGGATAGGCAGCTTAATATTCCAGTTGTCAAATATCATTCAACAAATATTTCTTAAGCACCTTTTTTGCTAAGCTTACAGTTTCTGTGATCACCGTGATATTTTAATGCCACTAACTCTGACATGATTAGGTTTGCCAAGTATTTTAAAATATGTCAGAAAAAGTATGCATATTAATTAAAAATGTTCCCACATATAAGCCTTAAACTAAACTCCCTAGGTTGATTGGAGACAAAAGACTTTTATTAAATACTGTTTGATAGGTTAAGTATTTTAGTATCTCTGCCAATCACTGCTACTAAAGAATGTCAAGCATGAATTGGGTAAAAAGGGAAATATCACTACATTATTGTCTGTTAGTCACATGTCCTAAAACAATAGCAAAAATGGTATTTTCAAATAATCAATGGCCATGCCCTCTTGCTCCTGATCAGCAGCCTTGTTTCTAATGTCAGGTTTTTATTCTGTTATTAAACATTCATAATTAGATAGCTGATTCGTTGAGTGACTAGGGGGAGTGGGCACGACCGGCCTACAGATTTTTGTAATAATGGAGATGCTCTTTAACAGCATCTGGGCCATTTTGGCTGTCAGACCAGCATTAAAAGACGGTGCATATACATTCAGCACTCAGTGTAGAATCACTGAGCTTAAAAGCAGGATCTTCTCTTTGAGCACGCCTGTCTCACGTGGCTCAACACTCATAAACTCCTTAGGTCCTTAGAGAAAGAGTTCATTCTCGTCTCCATGTTCTCACTCCTCCTCAGCTTTGCTCTAAGTAGAAACTTTTAGAGAAAATAAATGAGTCTAGTGAGTACATGAAGGTGATAGAAAAGGGCTGAAGCTGGTAAGTTATGGTGGGTTGCAAGAGCTGTTGAGATTTAGGAAGCAGCTGGCAAGCAAGTACCTATATATAAATGAATGTGCCCATTGGGTTGGGAGGGACAGAGGGCAGAGCTGGGAATTCAAAACTTTGAATATAAGCATGTGAGAGCTAGGAAACCATGCGATGGGTGTATAATATGTGGGCAAGTGGAATCACCATCAAATAGACTAGATAATTCTCTATAGGAATCTTCTTGTTGTGGTGGTTTAGTTGCTAAGTCCTGTGTGACATTTTGCAACTCCATGGACTGTAGCCCACCAGGCTTCTCTGTTCATGGGATTTCCCAGGCGAGAATACTGCAGTGGGTTGCCATTTCCTCCTCCAGGGGACCTTCCTGACCCAGGGATGGAATCAGCATCTCCTGCACTGGCAGTTTAGTTCTTTACCACCAAGTCACCAAGGAAGCTCATAGAAATCGTCTCCTGGTTGGTAATCCAAAGACCTGGAGGTGAGAGTAAGATTAGAGGACTTGGAGAGGCTCAATTCCCAGTTAGGCATGAGTGATTGCTCTGTAGGCAGAGAAGATAGAGAGACCAGGGAAAGAGAGGTGGGTGCTCGTTGAGAGCCTGTCAGCAGCTCCCTGTTCAAGGGCAGGACTCTGCAGCTTTCAGTGTCTGTTGTCGGGTTACAAAGCAGCTAGAAGCATGAAGGGGCTTTTCTGTGCTGGCTCCCTAATTAGGAAGGGGATGTCCATTCAGATCTATCAGAGAAGGCTTTTCCACTTTCCACCAGGCTGCTTGTGGGCATTTTCACTTCTGTTCTGAGATCATGGGACTTTAACGCTCCCCTACCTACTTAGGTCTGTCTAGTCAAAGCTTTAGTTTTGCTAGTAGTCATGTATGGATGTGAGAGTTGGACTATAAAGAAAGCTGAGTGCTGAAGAATTGATGCTTTTGAACTGTGGTTTTGGAGAAGACTCTTGAGAGTCCCTTAGACTGCAAGGAGATCCAACCAGTCCATCCTAAAGGAAATCACTCCTGAATATCCACTGGAAGGACTGATGCTGAAGCTGAAACTCCAATACTTTGGCCACCTGATGCAAAGAACTGACTCATTTGAAAAGACCCTGATGCTTGGAAAGATTGAAGGCAGGAGGAAAAGGGGATGACAGAGGATGAGATGGTTGAATGGCATCACCAACTTGATGGACATGAGTTTGAGTAAGCTCTGGGAGTTGGTGATGGGCAGGGAAGCCTAGCATGCTGCAGTCCATGGGGTCACAAAGAGTCGAAAATGACTGAGTGACTGAACTGAACTGAACTGAACCTACTTAGATTCTATTTATCTGTCTTGGAATTTCAGGGAGGTTTAGGGTCTTCTGTTGTGAGTTTCTCCATCCTGGTTATTCTCTAGCATCCTCTTGGTGGTATTGCACATGGTTCCCATGGAAGTGGGGATTAATTACATCACACAGGAGGGGAGAACTGCTAGCAAACCCTCAAGGGCACCAAATGATTTCAGTTATTCATATTCCCAGTAACTTCTTAGAAGACATGTATAATTTTTGATCATTAAAAATCTTTGACCTTGATTTTGAAATTGGGATGTATTTTCTACTGATGTTCTTCTGTTTAAAAGGCAGCCCCTTGATAGAGTATCACTGGATAATAGAATTATTAAAGAAAGCTACTCTTTAGCACACATCGGAAATTCTCTGAATTAGGATTAAAAAAAAAAAGATTTACTTTCACCATTCTGGTTCCTGCTCTCTAGTGATGAAGAAAGCAGGCACTGTGATTGCTTGGTTCTAGTTATATAAAACTCTAAGTGGACTGGTAATCCTTTGGAAGTTCATTATCAGAATCTCCTCTGTTTACCTTAAGACTTCCTGAGGGGCAAGATGGCTTTATTGTCCTTACTCAACTCACTCTGCCTTCTAATCTCAGCTTAGCTTCTGATTTCACTGCTGAGCTTTAAGCATTCATTTAACTTCTCAGTGTTTCTCTAGTCCCATTGGAGAGCCTAATCTACTTTAGATTAGGAGGTGAATTGAAAGAATAAGGTATTTTAAAGCAAGAGGACAACTTATAAATAACACTGTAGTGATTAAACCTGAAAAAAATACCGAAGTAAATATCAAGGTGTGATGAATGATTCTAGTTTCATTCTTGCCCAGGAGCTTTAGGGCAGGGCTGTGAAAAAGGGTCTTTCCTGTGGTAACAGCGTTGACATATCCAGTCACTGGCTTAGCTAGAGCTGCTCTTCCCTCTGCAGAGTCACATGACAAGTTATTTCCCAGCACCCTTCTCTGGTCATTGTTGGCAGTCACAGCTTCTTTTTCTAATGTGGACTTGGTCTAGAGTACAAAATGTTCAGAGAAGATTTAAGAATTTAATGGTGCAACAGATGTGAAGGAGGAGGAGACCATGGACCAAGGAATGCAGACAGACTGTAGATGGGCAAGGCATGGAAAGAGACTCTGCTCTAGAGCTGCCAGGAGGAGCGGTGCTGCTGACACCTTGAGTTTGTCCCATTTAAGACCCATTTTGAACATGTGGTTTAGTCGCTAAGTCATATCCAACTCTTGTGACCCCATGGACTGTAGCCTGCCAGGCTCCCCTGTCCATGGGATTCTCCAGGCAAAAGTACTGGAATGGGTTGCCATTTCCTTCTCCAGGGGATCTTTTCCACTCAGAAATCAAACCCAGGTTTCCTGCATTGTAGGCAGATTCTTTACCAACTGAGCTATGAGGGAAACCCCTTGAACTTCTGACCTCTAGAACTGCAAAATAATAATTTGTACTGTTTTAAGTCATTAAGTTTGTGTTAGTTTGTTACAGCAGCAGCAGGAAACGAAGACATACAGCACTACCAAGGCTCTCCTTGGCCCCCTTGATCAAACTTCTCTCCTGCAAGTCACCAGAGGTCACTACTACAAATCCAGTGATCATCTTACAGTGACGTAATATTTGTCAAATTAAGAAATACCACTCTCGCCTTTGACACAGTGTAGTTCTAAAACCTTTATGTTTCAAGTCTTTGGTCTCCTTCCAGTCTAACCCCTCTAGTTCATTCTAGACTTGCCATTGCAGTAAGACCGTTCAAAGCTGATCATCACCTTTAATTGACATTTTTCTATCCTTGCTGTATATTCAAACCAAACAGTAACATCAGTGAAATGCCTACATCCACCACGGTCAGGCTGCCTTATTTCAAGTAGATCAACCTGACTGTTTTATTGCTAAGCATTCTCCAGTCTTCATGAAAGAAGGGAAAGAAACGACAAAGTATTCCACCACGTTTTGCCAGGAAAACATTAACTCCTCAGGCATTATCTAAATGACTACTAAAGACAGAACCAGAAAAGACAGATATAAACAGCAGGAGGAGGACTCAGTAACTGACGAAACAGTTAGATCCTAACCTGGGGTGTCTGGGGAACTTATTTCTCTGGAAATCAACCTACATCATTCAGGTTTCTCCAAATGAAAGGTGATAATATCAGAGAACCACCCCCCCACCCCCTCAGAGGCCCTCTGCATTTGAAAATACCACCCGATTATTGAGCATGTGTATATAAGCACCTTATAAACTATGAAGGACTGCACAAATATCAATAAACCCAGGGCAGCAATGCAAATGGCAACGGGAAGCATATTCCAAAGCTAAGGAATAGCAAACGTAAATGCCGTTGTGAAATGAAAGACCCTTTCAGGAAAGCATAACACTGGTTTTGTACAGAAGAAATTCTTATAGTGTGGAAAGAAAAAAAAGGAACAATACTGGTTCCTTTTAAGGCCAGGCCCAGCCCCACGTGGAGGCAAGTAGACCAATGTCCGGTTTGACTACCCATCATCACTTTGGCCGCCACAGTGGTGGTTTCTGGATATTTTTATTTACTCATTTGAGTTGTCACACAAGGACACTGTTACAATGTAGGAAGTGTTAACAAATTAACCCAGTAACAGTCATTTCTGTATTCTTTTGTACCAGTATTTAGAAAATTAACAGAGAGCATTCCTTGAGGCCACAGACCAGGAGACTTTAATACTGAGGCCAGAAAATGTCCAGAGTAAGGGTGGCAGGTTGGGGGAGAGGGATGAGAGGCAGTCGTGAGCACACTGGATATGGGTCAGACACGAAAAGGAGCCTGGAAGTTTGGGGATGACCCCACTGGGTGCACCCAATGCTGGTTTTGCTGACACCAACATTTTCACAGAAATGGCTCTCTTGAGAGATTCTCCAATTAAATTAACAAAATCACAGAAGAGTCTGTGTCTGACCCAGGGCAGGTTGCCTTTTTTGCTCTCTTTTTCACTCTCATCCCACCTTTTTTGACTTTTCACGTTAAAGGATTCAGGTTACCTGATTGGCCGAAAGTCAAGAAGCAGGGTGAAAAGAAACCCCCAATTGTGAAGGTACGCAACTATTTTGTGCTCTCTGTTGTACAGTATCTGCCTTGCTAATTAACTGATGGATAGGATGTACGTTATCAAGCTGTCTGCTTCCAAAAGTACCAAAAATCCATATGGCTGTTTAGAAGCTCACAAGTGCTGGGCATCACCATCACAACTATTTGGAAGAAACCTAACTTTACTTCCATGTGGGAAAATGGTACCCCAAAGAGGTAGGAAGCTTGACATAGATGTAAGAAAACTACTAGCTGGGCTAACAAAACCTCGAAAAGGTATTTATTTGATATATGTATTTGGCTGCAGATAAAAGACGCTTTCAATACTCTGCCTTTTTATTTCAGTAACGTCTAGCTCAGTCAGTTGTCTCAAATAGCTTCATTTTCTTAAGTAGTGCTTTGGCTTATTAGCAGGCAGATGGGGGTTTTGGATTTTTTTAAGTGAGAATTCTCACTTTGCTATGTTAATCAGCAAAGTGACATATTTTTTGATTGCCTGGTGAATTATGAAACCAGATCAAACCAAAAGTTCTGCACTTACTGTAATATAAGGGGATGAAGAGTGAATCAGCCTTGGATTTAAATACTGTCCCACTTATGAGTTCAGTGGCCCCAGGTAAATCACTTAAATTTTCTGAGTATTTTTTTAAATTTGGGAAAAAAGTCTGGATTATAGTTGTTATTTAAAGAAAGTTGTGTGAATTAAATGGGCTCCTATTTGAGGAAAAGGCTTAACACAGTGTGTGTGTGTGTCTGTGTGTGCAGTCTCGGTCATGTCCTACTCTTTTCGACCCTATGGATTGTAGCCCCCCAGGCTCCTCTGTCCATGGGATTTTTCCAGGTACAGGAGTGGGTTGCCATTTTCTCCTCCAGGAGACCCAGGGGCTGAACCCACATCTCCTGTGTCTCCCAGATTGGCAGGCTGACTCTTCACCACTGAGTCACCCGGGAAGCCCATTTAATATAGTGTGAGTGCCATCAAATATTCAGTATATTCCCTTTGTAAGGGTTGCAGATTAATGCTCATGGGAAGCTGGGAAGGTGAGGAGGTGATCTGACACAGAGAAGGTTGTAGGAGGGGTCTCTGAAAGCTGGGATTTATTTAATACATTTGGTCCTGAACTCTAAATGAGATTGGAATTGTATACCTTAGTTAATAATTAGTATCTCACTGAGAACATATTTAAAGTGAAAGTATGTTTTTTTCCTAAGGGGCGGGCCATGTGGTAGAGCAGAATTAGTGGACTGAGCCGCTTTTCCAAACTGCTAATCGTGTACGTTTTGGACAGTGGAAAAGTTGAGGGTGCAAGAAAGTCCGTGAACCCAAGGAGCCTTGACACACTCTGTTGTTCAGTTGCTCAGTCAAGTCTGGCTCCTTGTGGCCCCGTGGACTCAGCATGCCGGCTGCCTTTGTCCTCCACTGTCTTCCAGAGTTTGCTCAAGTTCGTGGCCATAGAGTCAGTAATGCTATCTAACCATCTCCTCCTCTGCTGACCCCTTCTCCTTTTGCCTGGACATGCAACTCCCTTGTGATTTCCCGGAGGTGTTTAAACGTCATTTGCTTCACAGACTCTCGGACCTCCTTCTGAACACTTGACTAACGTGGAAATACATTTTGTAAATATTGAGAAATGGAGCAAACACTCTGAACGATTGCTTTGTGCCCATGACTCAGACCTCCTCCTTCATCCCAGACCTGGGCAGTCCTGCTCCAGCTCTGCTTGTCCAGGCCACTGTCAGTGGCCTCCAGATACCGTGACCTGAATAACTCAGAACAGGTCCTGTTTACTCTTCAGTTCCTCAAAAAATAAATGCATGAATAAAAAAATCAAATGGGAAACAGAATTATGCAGAACACTTTGTGATAAATGTTCCTGATCAGGTATCGACTAAGAAATGACTTCTGAGCTGTGACATATACTTTGAACACTTGGGTGGTTTGGTGGGGGAGGTGTTTAAGTATAATCGACAGGAATTACATATTACTTTCAGGAGTACAACATAATGATCTGATGTTCGTATGTATGGAAAAATGTTTACCACGGTAAGTCTAGTTAACATTCAGGATGGATTAATTTTAAAGCTTGCTTGATTCAATTCCCAGGTAGGAATGGCATTACACGTTATTAATATTTGCTGAAGGCGCTTCTCTTTCAGGACCGGAACCTCCAAGAAGTTGCCTGTCCATTTGGTTTCATGTCTTTTCGATGACTTCATAAGCAACTTGGCAAGAGTTTTGCCTGGACATCCCATCTGCTCTCAGTGACTCTGACCACAGCACCACTTTTTGTTCATCTCACGTTCTGTGCGCTCTTTAAATAAACAGTGACAGGGTGAAGCGGGAGGAGTGAGCGGGATGCCAGGGCTTGAGGAGAAGCTTGGAAACATAAATAAGGCACTTGGAGTTCTCAGAACAGAGTCTATTGCTTTTCAGGATTCACTAAATTTTCCTTTTACTCACCATTCCATGATTCAACCACACTGGAAAGATGTTATCTAGGGCCTTAGGGTAAACGAGTTCTCTATCGTAGAGAAAGAGAATCCAGAATGACAAAAATACAAACTGCAAAATAGAACAGAAAAATGACACCATTAGGTTTATTTTCAATCAGTGCTTCCTAAGATAGTCGAGAAAACATAGCAAAATAAAAATAGATACCAGTTTTAAAGATACATTCTTATATAGAATTATTAAATGAAGGAAAAAATCATTTATCACAGAATTACAATGCTCAGTCTCTGGGGACTTCAGAGAGTTAGGAATCAGTTGTCATTGTGGCAGGCAAAGAGGATGTAGAGAAACAGAATTTGCAGATCATTAAGTCATTTCATTTTAACCAATGACTTTTCTCTTCCCTAAGCTTCCCCAGGAGGGTTGAAAGCAGCCAAATGGAGTGGCTAAGCCTTACACGTGGCTTGCCCACTCTCTAGGTAGGTGTGGCCAGGGGAAGCAGGAAGACTGGGGTCGGGGTTGGGGGTGGGGTTTGGGGGGAGAATAAGTGACAAGCCCCCAGGATAATCCACCAAGCTAGTTAACTGACAGTTGGATCTCTTTCTTGCTCAGAACTCTGGATTGATCTCCATCCTCTTGTACCCCTTGGCTATCTTTTCAAAGTCTCTGCCTTCCATGCTACAAAATCAATGCAGAGATAAAAAAACAAAAAACACATTAATCTTCTGATTGTCCTATCTTCTTAAATTCCAAAGGCTCAATTTCTAACTCTTAGAAAAAATGAATAAACTCCTTTGTTAAGCAACTTGGGCTTTAGAAGATTTTTTGGGGTGGAGGAGAAGGTGTCCTGCAAAGTAAGATTGGAATGCCAGTACTTGCTCTGCCATCTGAGAACTCATTAGTGCTTAGAGAGTTTCATGCTGGATTTAAGTTTAAAGTCTCAATACTGTAGGAAGCAGGACAATGACAGGTGGAAGGAGATAGTCATTTTTCATTACAGGCCCTGCTGGGCCGCTGGTGTGCCTGGCTTCAGTTTGTTTTCATTCTAACTAATGAATGAAATCATGAGTGATGTTGTAGAAATGTGGACAGTACCAGCTACAACTGCCCCTGGCATATGCCTTGCTTTTTCTCGATGTCCACTCATTCAACAAAATGCATGAGGCACCACCCACTGTGGGCCCCACCCCAGGTATTTCAGACAGACTGTCTCTCTCCTCTCAAAATGTCAACTTTGGAAGGTTTCATACCTTTTTTTAAAAAATGGTTTCCACTTGCAAAAGTAACAAATGCTTATTGTTCAAGTGAAACCAGATGTATGAAAGGCAAATTATTCATCTCCCTCTTTCAGTTCAGTTCAGTCGCTCAGTCGTGTCCGACTCTTTGCGACCCCATGAATCGCAGCACGCCAGGCCTCCCTGTTCATCTTTAGCACCCTCCATTCCCATCATCTTGCTGGAACCAAGGTTATCTTGGATGTATTTTGGTTAAGAAAGGTCCTTTAGACTTCCCTGCCAGACAGTAATAAGGATCTCGTACCAAACATTCACAAAGATACAAAAGCTAATGATAAATCTTGGCAGCGATGTGTCTCATTTCCCCAAGAACTGGGCGGTGCAATGCAGTCCTCGGGCTATTTATGCAAACGCAGTTGCCATGGATTACAGTAATGGGCTCTTGCTGCCTAGGAGAACCGTTGGTCCATATGACACGTGCATTATATCACCTGTATATCTTTGTAACTTACTGTGGATATCGGAAAAGCCAGTGTGGTGAAAAGCAGGTCCCTGAAGGCTGTTACAAACTTAATGTCTTTTTTCCCTTTGGTTCTTTTCAGCACATCTTCCAGGCAGGCCACCCCGAAGAAAATGGCCTGCAAGAGCTAAATTCATTACAACAAATGAGCACATTTTCATTTCCTTTAATTAATACATTCTTCACTGACGTGAAGCGCCATCCCTCTGGGAGCAGGGTTGATTTGAGAAGCAGGGGGCTGCTGGCTGTTCTGGTTGGGAGCCAACTGGAAGGCTGGTCTTTCAGCTCACTGGGCCCTGACCTTGCTCACTAAAACGGATTGTGTAAAGTTGTTTAGGGGATAATGATGTGTACAGTAGTTAGTGTAATGGACTTGAGCGAAAATGGAAACAGAATAGAGTCCGCTTAACAGGAGAATGTAATGAGATAGATGCCCTGGCTGCACAGAGGAGGGGAAAACCAAGTAAACAGCACCAGGGCACAGCACCAGACTCAATGGTGGATGTATTCTGGCTCCTTCCTCGGAAGAAAATAGCTTTAAAAGCCTGGTGCCGCAATCTCATTAGAGAAGCCAGAATCAGGGTCAAGAGCACCATGAAGGACCTCTGTGCTCCCCCAGGGGAGACCCACACAACAGCATCTTGCTTGTCTGAGGAAGAAGCCAGTGCCCCCTTCTCGCCTCATTAAGAGGGGACTGATTCATGCGAATGTATGGCAAAACCACTACAATATTGTAAAGTAATTAGCCTCCAATTAAAACAAATAAACTAAAAAAAAAAAAAAAACTAAAAAAAAAGACAGTCAATCTGAAGGCTTTGCAGAGACTATCTGTCTGAGGGAGCGATTTCAATCCACGGGGATAGAGCACTTGGTGGGCTCGGGTACATCTGAGTACCTTGAGGGTAAAACAGAAGCAGGTTGTTACAGAGCACCAGTTTGAGTGCCCTGCGTCATCCTGAAAATTCCCACTGGCTGTCTGTGTCCCATATGGCGGTGTATGTGCTTCCCTGCTTCTCTCTCTGTCCGTCACACCCTCTCCTTCCTCCCCTCTGCCCGTCTCTGTAAGTCTGTTCTCCTCGCCTGAGAGGGGAAAGGTGGGAGGTGGGAGGGAGGTTCAAGAGGGAGGGGACATATGTACAATGGCTATGTACATACGTACATTGGCTATGGCTAATTCCAGCTGATATCTGCAGTGAAAGTGAAAGTGTTAGTCACTCAGTCGCGTCTGACTCCTTGCGACCCTAGGGACTGTAGCCCACCAGGATCCTCTGCCTGTGGAACCATCCCAGCAAGAATATGTGAGTGGGTTGCCATTCCCTTCTTCAGGGACCTTCCCGACCCAGGGATCAAACCTGAGTCTCCTGCATTGAAAGCAGATTCTTTACCGTTTGAGCCACCAGGGAAGCCCCCCCTGATGTATGACAGAAATGAAACCAATATTGTAAAGCAATTATCCTTCAATTAAAAATAAATACGTTTTTCTTTTTAAAAAAAGAAGCAGGGTCGTTTTCGAGGGCATAGATCACAATCAGAGCAGACTCTGTCCATTCTCACAGTTGCCACAAACCCACAGCTTCTAAAAAGTGTCATGCCAGTACAGACTAGGAGCTGGTTTTGAGTTATTGCCTCAGAATCCATCCTGTTCCTTGAGAGCTCTGATTGGTACGGAAAGAACAGCCTGGACTCTGCTCTGAGTCTGAGTCAGGCAAGTTCTGGTACTTGGGCAGTTGGACTAATTAATGATCAACCACGTTGGAGGCTGGAAAACAACCTCGGTGTCCGGGACCCTAGAAGACCTCTAGCCGAGCTGGCCTCCTGCCGCTCCTGGAGCAGCAGGGGTGAGCAGGAGAGAACGCTGGGGGAAGAGGGCAGGGACGCTCCCACCTGGGTCCTCAGACCTGCAACGCCCCCCAGTCTGTTAGAAATGAGGGTGCTCAGCCCCTCCCCACCCCATCCCCAGCCTGCAGAATCAGAGACTCTGGGGATAGGGCCCAGGAATTTGTTTTCTAATAAACTCTTTTTTTTTTTTTTTTTTAATTTTATTTTATTTTTAAACTTAACATAACTGTATTAGATTTGCCAAATATCAAAATGAATCCGCCACAGGTATACATGTGTTCCCTAATAAACTCTAATTTTCTAATAAACTCTTAAGGTGATCTTTGTAAAGGCTTAGGTTCTAGAACCACTGGATTAGACACAAATTTATCATTTACAAATCTTACTGACTACTCAAAACTATGACAGCTGATTTGGGGGTAACAGTTGACTTTTATTGATTTCCTGTTGTATGCCAGGCACTGATCTAAGCTTTCAGTTTCTTGTAGCAACCCCCTGAGGTAAGTAGTATTATTCCTCTCCACATCCCATTTACAGACGAGAAAACTGAGGCTGAACAAACTTGCCTGAAGTCTCATGGTTGATCAATATCAAGGCCAGGAAACCCAGTTTGTTTTTCAAGCCAGACTTTACAACCCACAAACATACAAACCATGTGTCAGTTGTCTAAGATCAAAGATGAAACCACTGTGGGAGCTCAGACCAGAGACCACTGTCTGCAGGTGGGAGAATTAAAAATGACTCCAAAAAATGCCGAAGTCTGATTCTCAGCCCCCAAAGATTCTAATGTGATGAGTCTTGGGGTGCAACCTAGCTTCAGGATGTTAAAACATTCTCTCGGGTGATTCCATCAGAGCAGCCAAGGTTGAGAATCACTTGTCTAGAGGAACTTGCTTTTGCAAACGCAGACCTGGCAGTTTCCAGGGAGGCGGGGCTGCCCAGATGCAGAAAGTGAAGCTCCACGGTGGAATGAGGTTTCTGAAGAGATGACAGAGGAAAGAGGAGAGAAGCGGGCAGCCAAGGCTGAGGAAACACCCTCCTCTAAGGGGCAGGAGGGGCCGCAAAGTAGCCAAGAATGACCAGATGGTAGAAAAGCAGGAACATGCAAGAACGCCTATCTGACCCTGAGGAGGAAGCTTCAAGCCAGAAGGGGGCCTTCCAGCGAGGGTGGGTGTGCAACAAAGCGTGGGAAGTCACTTCAGTCGTGTCGGACTCTGCAACGCTATGGGATCCTAGCCCACCAGGCTCCTCTGTCCATGGGATTCTCCAGGCAAGAATACTGGAGTGGGTTTCCATGCCCTCCTCCAGGGGATCTTCCCCACCCAGGGATGGAACGCATGCCTCTTTAAGTCTCCTGCATGGGCAAGCGCATTCTTTACCACTAGCACCACTGTGGGCAACAGTTTTAAAGGCCAGGAAGAGGCTGCCACCACCCCTGGCCTTGTCATTCACTCCTGCTCTTCTGCCCCTTCAGAGCTGCAGAACCGGGGGGCAGCCTCTGCCCGTGGAAGCTGGCTGCAGAGGCCTCTCCCTCCTTCCTCCCCAGCGGCCTTCAGCTCGCCCCCCGAGGACAGCGCAGGCAGCTGCTGGAGTCAGAGAGGGCCGGCGGGGGCCTGGGCCCCGGTGAGGAGGCCTGCACCGTTCTGTCAACACGGCCATTCATCATGCGCTGAGCACTGAGCGTCTGCCAGGTTTTCCCTCCTCGGGGAGAGCGGCCTCCGCCCAGCATGTGAAGTCCATGTGACCGCTTTCTGCAGCGGGACCTTCCTCGTGTCATCCCACGTCAAGCGCATCCTGACTTTCTCTTGCCTTTTCCCAGTTGCGGAACATAGAAAGTGGGCTCTCACCGGCCCTTACTCACAGCCTCCGGGGCTTCTCCTTCTCCGACACAACTTGAGTCCACAAACCCATCAACCCCATCTCCCCTCTCCCCTCAGCTCACAGGCGGACGCTGCCTTGGAGAGATGCCCACTGTGGACGTGAGGCAGTGATCTCCACCTGCAGTGCCGCGCCACCGTCGGCATCAACAAGGAGTCTCTGTGGGGCCCTTGTGGAGGAGCCCAGGAGGCAGGGGATGGGGGGTTGCCAAGAGAAATAAATAAGGGAGAACGAGGGCTTGAGGGTTTCCCAGGTAGCCCTAAAGGTAAAGAAAATGAAAGGTGCTCAGTCATGTCTGACTCTTTGAGACCCCGTGGACTATACAGTCCATGGAGTTCTCCAGGCCAGATCCTGGAGTGGGTAGCCTTTCCCTTCTCTTGGGGGTCTTCCCGACCCAGGAATCGGACCCAGGTCTCCCACATTGCAGGCGGATTCTTTACCAACTGAGCTATCAGGGAAGCCCTCAAAGGTAAAGAACCCACCTGCTAATGCAGGAGGCATGAGAGATGCAGGTTTGATCCCTGAGTCGTGAAGATCCCCTGGAGGAGTGCATAGCTACCCACTCCAGTATTCTAGCCAGGGGAACCCCATGGACAGAGGAGCTGGTGGGCTACAGTCCATGGGGCCACAGAGTTGGACCGGACTGAAGCGACTGAGCAGGCACACAGGGCCTAGAGGATGCTCACAGCAGAGCTGGGAGCAAGGAGAGGGAGGCTTCAGGGAGGGCCTTGAGGCCAGGTTTGAATCAGCTCACAAAACGGACACTCGTCTGCTCATTCTCTAAGGATGATACACTAGAATGTTGAGAAGACACTCGCAGAAAGAATAGTCAAGGGGGAACATGGCGGCTGTTATGGACTGAATGGTACCCACTCCCCCACCCAAATTCACATGTTGAAGTTATAACCCTCAGTACCTCAGAAAGGGGCTGTGTTTGGACGCAGGGCCTTTAAAGAGCTGATGAAGTTAAAATGAAGACGGTAGGGTGGACCCTAGCCCACTAGGACCGGCGTCCTTATAAGAAGAGGAGATAAGGACACAGAACCACACGGAGGGTAGACCACGTGAAGACAGGGAGACGCAGCCATCTGCAAGCCAAGGAGAGAGGCTTGTGGAAGCAACCCCGCTACCCCTTGGTCGTGGACCTCTGGCCTCCAGAACTCGGAGGAAATTTCTGCTGTTCAAGTCCCCTAGCCTGTGGTGTGCTGTTATAGCAGAAAATTAATACAGTAGTATTCAAAGAAGATAGGACCACTGGCCACCTTTTATGGCTCTTACAACAAAACTGCTGTTGTTTACATTCCTCAGCTACTTTGGCTGCTCAGAAAAGCAGAGCTGATGGTATCTTCTCAGTCAGGGTTTACTTCAGGGTTGCTGTCCTCTAATTTATCTTTTCTTGCGTAATTCCATTGGCTCTTTGATGCCTTCTCCTGAAATGCTGCTGATCTAAGTTTGTTCACGGTCTTCCATTTTTATTGCTAGCTGACAAACTTACCACCTGGGAGAGCTTAATTTACATTTTTTTATAACTAGTGCAATTTAAGAAACCACAGGTAAAGGATATTCAGTTTTTACATTTGTGCGTCTTCACAAGATTCACAAAAATCTTGAGAACACAGAAGCTTATTAACCTTTCTAAGCCATCAAGTTTATTTTCCTTGCTTTAAGCCAGAACCCTATTAACCTATCCCAGGAAATGAGAATTGCTTCATTTAAAAATAATTCCACAGAGGGAGATTCCACAAATTTCCTGAGCAAGACATTACAGCTCTGATTGAATGAGTCAAGTAATACAACGCCCAGCTCAGCTCTCCGTGCCTGACTCAGACAGGCCAAGACTTTCTCAGGTCTCGCCTTCAGAATGATGCAACACTTGCACTGGGGATTAATCCAGAATAAAGCAGCAAATGGGGATTAGTCCTGAGGAGTTTTATTAATATATAACTGCGGTGGTCAGGGTGGTGGCGCTTGGGGCAAGTAGAGGAAGTCTTTGCCAAATGGATCTGAATTGGGGCTTCCCTGGAGATCTAGTGGTGAATTAAGAACATTGAGGGACAGGTTGGAAGGAAGATATATTTGTCAGAGTACTTGGCCTGTGTTGTGCAGCTGATCACAGCTGGCTTCTGTGTAGGGGAAGGATGGCCATGGGGTAGACTGTCTTATCAGCGGGATGGGCTTCTCTAGAAAGTCACTCTTACCAGTGGGAGTCATGTTTTAATCATTTATTTGTGCAGCCAACATTCACAGAATGTCTGTTAGGTGCCAGAAATTAGACATGATACAGACCAGGGCAGGCTCTATGTTAATATGTCTTTATTAGGAAGAAGAAGAAAGAGGCGGCGGCAGAGGAACCGTTTCTATACATTGACTCACATTTTGTGGGTCAGGTTCCTCGAGAAACAGCATCTGAGATGCTGAGAGCTACCTGCCGAGTGTTCAAAGAGGAGGGCTCAAGAGGAAGGGAGCCAGGAAAACTGGAAGGGCAGCGCAGCTGAGGGCCATCAGCTGCTCTCGCACTCCGGGAAGGAGCTCTGGAGCTTGCTCTGCCTTCAGAGTTGTCCTGGAGGCCAGCCTCTGGAGCCCAGGTCCGCCGGTCACTGGCCTTAAGCCCTGGTCCTGGCTGCTCCCTTCTGCCGAGGACAGCTGCGGGACAGGCGCTCGCGTGTGAGGAATCAGCAGTCAACCCTCCTCCCGGGAGCTGGGGATTGAGTACCTTGAGGCTGGGAAGGGCAGGAGTCCGTGGCTACACCACACAGCCACTATGCACGAGGCACAGAGAAGGTAGGTAACTCACTCAGGAGAACACGGCAAGTGAGGGGCACCCAGGAAGCTAGGCCTTCCTTCAGCCACTAGTCTTTATACTGTGCAGAGTGAACCTCCCAAAAGGTTGTCGTGGTTACTCAATAAATTGCAGTTCTTTTATTTGGGTGCTGGTGGGGACTCTCCCCTCCTGTCAGCCCACATTCTTTCCACTCTCTGAGAGGTAAAAGCAGTGATCTCAAGCGTTTCTGTGGACTAGGCAGTTAAGTGTATTTATTTCTGACTCTGTTGAGCTTGAGAGTGAACATATTAGACTGATGATGGAAATCAGAGGTTGGTCCCAAGTATGGAAGTGGGCTCTATATACTGTAAATGAATCCCTGTCTTCTCACTGTTCATGGGCTACCTTGGACTTTGGACGATGAGCTGTCCCCAGGCGTCTCTCTCCCCCTGGCACTGCTCTGCCATCCCTGAGGACCTATGCATTGAAGAGCGGAGGGAAATGTCAGTGCCTCTGTCGATGAAGTGGGGCGCGGGAAACAGGGAGGAGCTTGCCCAGAATCTCCCCTGGAGATCCCAGTTATGAGGCACCACCTCCAACCACGTTTCAGAAGGAAGTTTATTTTTCAAAAGAGGAAAATCCAGCAAACTCTATGAATTCCGCAAGCCAATTTAAATTGTAGCTGAAAATTCCCTCTATCTCCTCTCCCCAGCTTGCATTCCCTGGGGAATCCAGGACCACCCCTGGATGGAAGTGGAGCGGACAGAGTGGAGGGAACGTAATGTTTGTGGAAGATCAAGGCTCTGGAAGCCTAGCCAACATGAGCACCCGGCGGGTGTCCGGCAGCACTGCCTGATTTCCATGCCCAGCTTCTGGGAGCTTTCACATTCAGCGGGATTCACTGCCCTCTACTTGAGCCTGCAGACTCTCCCCTAGGGTGCCCCCCCGACCCCCTTGAGCATCCACTGGGCCTCTGCTACGTAGATAAAGCAGTGACTCCGCTGTGGGCCTCTGCCAGCTGGGGAGTTGGAGCACAAAGCCCATAGAGGCAGCTACTTGAGCAGTGAGGCAGGTGGGTGATCCTTGCCTGAATCCACGACCCACCACCCATGGTGCTCAGGGAGGGGACTGATGTCCCACAAAATCCCCTCCCCTCTGCCCCACCCCTGCTCTAGCTGAGATGACTAGAAACTCACCAGCATTCTCCCATCTTCTCATTCCACTGTTTACTGCTTAACACCATTCTGGGTGCTTCCCTCATGTCAGGTCCTTTGTCCCTCACAGTCAGTCTGTGGTTAAGCACTATTTTTATTTCTGTCTGACAGATTTGGAAGTAAGAGACAAAGAAATATCCAGCCCGGGGTCAGGAGTGGTAGAACTGAGGAGCCGCCCACAGGTTCGATCCCTGGCTCAGAAAGATCCTCTGGAGGAAGGCATGGCAACCTACTTCAGTATTCTTGCCTGGAGAATCCTATGGACAGAGTATCCTGATGGGCTACAGTCCATGGGGTCGCAAAGGGTCAGTCAGACATGACTAAAGTGACTTAGCATGCCTGCACTTCTTTAGACAGCCTTAATTTCTAGTGGGCTGAATATCCATTATGGACCCTGAGAACAAAGTCTGACTTAATACAAGTCAGCATTCTAAGAGTGTCCCATTTCTTTCTGAGGCCACCTCAGGGGATTCAAAGGATTGACGCCTGGGGCGTGAGGTGATTTGTGGGAATTTCACGGAGAACTGGTCACCATGACCGATTCCTGCCTGGTGCCTAAGGAGAGTAGAGGAAGGAGAGGAGAGATGTGAGTCTCCGAGGGGGTACACTGACCCAGGGAAGAGGCAGCCAATTCTCTGTGGAGAGGGAAGGCAGCATAGCCTAGCGGTTATCATTGGCTCTAGGATAACCTGCATCTCTCATGTCTCCTGAATTGGCAGGCAGTTCTTTACCACTAAGAAGCCACCTAGGAAGCCCCATTTAAAGGGGAGGGGTGTAAATTTCCTGGAAGCAGGATGGGGTACTGACTTCAGTAAATTTACGTAAAATAAATCCAAGAGTGTTATAGTAAGTTATGAGACCTCTGTGACTTTATAAATGCAACCATTAGTTAATTAGTCATTTGCTAACACTAATCGTTAGGAAACACAATCCTTTAAGACCTCAAGAGCTACAAATTTTAAGGCCCAGTATTTCACGTGAAGTCACATATTTGAAGTCTGACCTTAAATTTATCCTCTAAAACATATTCAACCCATCTTTATCAATTGGAAAATGTTTCGTTAAGTCACACTTTCAAGATGATACCTAACAAAAAGGAAACAGCCACAGGTAAGCCCCTCTCTGCCCATTTGAAGGGCCTGAAGCTGTCCGAAGAGACTGTACTGCTCAGGAATGCAGAAAAGTCTGAGGTCAAGTCCAGTCAATATACAAAGGCACCAGGTTTTTATTACGGGGATAATCTGTGCCCATCACTATAATACAATGTAGACTCGTAGAATGTTAGGGCTGGTGAAGAGTGGAGATCAAATTACTGTTCTAGAGCTATTGACAAATTGATTGAAATGTTAAGAATCACATGTGGGTGGAGAGGTGCAAACAATACATAAATAAGCAGAGACTAACAGATGCTGGAAAAACTCAGGGAAAGGGAAAAACAAATCTGGAAAAAACAAAGTGGCTCAGCAGAGATTTTTAAGGAAGATCTGAGATTTCAGGCGGTCTGGGAAAGCAGCAACGTGGTGGAGAAGCAGGGGAGACTTTTGTTCAAGGATGGTGTGACTGTGGATAGAGCAGTGCCTGCAGAAAGCCTGGGGACCAACACCGGAGAAGACACAGGGCTTCCTGGAGAACGGACCAGCCTTACTGGGGAGGGGAGCGCCAGAAAGAGAGCGAAGTAGTCAGGTGAGCTCCTAGAGCAGGACTTTCAATTGATCCTGTGAGGTAGGAGGGAGCCACTCTAGTTTCTTGAATAGCTGACCACACTTCCCAATCAGGCTCATGATGTTTGAAACAAAATAAAACCAAAACCATTTGTCGGGAAGATTAATCTGAAATCTGAGTGATGGATGGTTGGACTGATAGTGAGAGGACAGTGAAGAGATGATCTGGTCATCTAGGTACCAATTAATAAGTGCCTATAATGAGAGGGGCGCTACGACTAGGGGAGAAGGGGAGAGCCCAGCAAGAGGGGAAACAGGACTTGGTGGCTCACTACTCATATGTGGCTCATACATGAAGTCACGTATTTGAAATCTGACCTTAAATTAATCCTCTAAAAATATTTTTAACCCATCTTTATCAATTGGAAAATGCTTCATTAAGTCACACTTTCAAGATGACACCTAACAAAAAGGAAACAGCCACAGGTAAGCCCCTTTCAGCCCATTTCAAAGGGCCCAAAGATGTCCAAAGAGACTATACTGCTCAAGAATGCAGAAAAGTCTTCCTTTTGTTACTCAGGGAATTAGCACTAGGAAATGTGTCTTTGACAGATGAGTGTCTTTCTCCGTTCCTGGAAATGTGGTGGCTCTGGGACATGTAACTGAGCCAGAAGTCACTAAGCTGGTTTGAGGGAATAGGTGATGAATCCACTCTTAGCCACACTTAGAGTGAAAGCTGAGTGCTGAAGAATTGATGCTTTTGAACTGTAGTGTTGGAGAAGATTCTTGAGAGTCCCTTGGACTGCAAGGAGATCCAGCCAGTCCATCCTAAAGGAAACCAGTCCTGAATGTTCATTGGAAGGACTGATGTTGAAGCTGAAACTCCAATACTTTGCCCACCTGATGCAAAGAACTGACTCATTTGAAAAGCCCCTGATGCTGGGAAAGAGTGAAGGTAGGAGGAGAAGGGTACGACAGAGAACGAGATGGTTGGATGGCCTCACCGACTCAATGGACATGAGTTTGAGTAAGCTCCGGGAGTTGGTGATGGAATGGGAGGCCTGGAGTGCTGCAGTCCATGGGGTCGCAAAGAGTTGGTCACGACGGAGTGACTGAACTGACCTGAGAGTGAGATGGGACAGCCATACTAGAATTTAGATTTGATTAGATCATGAGTCCTGGCTGACACTGCTCCCTTTACATTGACCATTCTTAATATAAAGCAAATAGATACAGAAAGCTGAGACTTTTGCTGTATTATTCTAATTCTACAAAACCATTTTTTGTTATTGTTTTCTGTTTACTTGTTTTCATAAAATTCTATGATTGAAACAGGCAGTCACTTTGATATTTTTCAAGCATGGTAGAGCTGTATTCAGGCTTCCCAGCTGGCACTAGTGGTAAAGAACCTGCCTGCAATGCAGTAGATAAGGGTTTGATCCTGGGTCGGGAAGAGCCCCTGGATGGGGGCATGGCAACCCACTCAGTATTCTTGCCTGGAGACTCCCATGGACAGAGGAGCCTGGTGGGCTACAGTCCATAGGTTTGCCGAGTTGGACATGGCTGAATAGACTTAGCACGTACACAGAGCTCAAATCTCAAACTTCAGGCACCAAAGTCAGATTACCAGTGAAGAGGAAGCTGAAATTCCAGGCCTCTGTGAACTGAGCTTTCTGAATTTCCTCTCCTTAGCATTACAGAGAGTCATTTTTTTTTTTCTTACCATGCATTACGTCTGCCTGGATCATGATGCCAAAGAATTGGAATCAGATACTTATGTTGCACCCTACATTTAGGTTAAAAATTTCAAAGCTTAAATTAGCACCTCCAAAGGATACAGCATTCTTAGCTTTTAACTCCAAAAATAATGTTACATATTCCCCAAATGTTTTTTAGAAATCTATTTTTCTCCCGTTCACTTATACTTCATCATTTCATTCATCCCATTGTGGTCAGCTGGGCTAGGAAGAGAAGAAAGGAGCAAGCGATGTGATTGGTTTGTGGATGGTTGAAAATGTGCATTTGCCATTTGGTTGGGTGATTTGTCCTTTAAGATGGAGCCTGAGCCTATAAAAAAATTGAAGTGGGATCCGAATGTGGCAAAATGTATTTGCTTTTCTTAGATAAATCTGTTAGTCTGGGTGTGCTGTAAAATGGCATTATTCCTCCACTGGAAATTGCACTTCCTACGCAACATACGCCACTCTGCCTTCCCTCACAGACTTCCCCAAGCAAAGTTCAAAATCTCTTCTGCATATGTTGTCAATGTCATAAGGAAACCATGAGACCATGACTTTAGTTCCTCGTTTAGGCTCATCTGAGAAGCACTTCAAGGTAAGATTCTTTTTTTTTTTCCCTGAGAAGGAAGGATTTATTACCTGCAGCAGGTAAGGAGAACACTGATAGCAAAATTGGGGAGGTTTCAAGCTAAGAGAACATGCATATTCATGAGGGGGCTTGAGCAGAGGAGAAATAAACATCCAAGGGGAGCAAGGAGTTGTGGACACAGCAGGGGAAGGAGTGGGTGGGACGAATTGAGAGAGTAGCATTGAAACACGTACATTACCAGCTGACAAAAAAATAGCTAGTGAGACACAGGGAGCTCAGCCCAGAGCTCTGTGATGGCCTAGAGGCGTGATACGGGGGAGCAGGAGGCAGGTTCAAGAGGGAGGGGATATATGTATACACATATCTGATTCCAGACACATGGCATCCGGTCCCATCACTTCATGGCAAATAGATGGAGAAACAGTGGAAACAGTGGCAGACTATTTTTGGCGGCTCCAAAATCACTGCCGATGGTGACTGCAGCCATGAAATAAAAAGACGCTTACTCCTTGGAAGAAAAGTTATGACCAACCTAGATAGCATATTAAAAAGCAGAGACATTACTTTGCCAACAAAGGTCTGTGTAGTCAAGGCTATGGTTTTTCCAGGAGTCATGTATGGATGTGAGAGTTGGACTATAAAGAAAGCTGAGCGCTGAAGAATTGATGCTTTTGAACTGCGGTGTTAGAGAAGATTCTTGAGAGTTCCCTTGGACTGTAAGGAGATCCAATCAGTCCATCCTAAAGGAAATCAGTCCTGAATGTTCATTGGAAGGACTGATGTTGAAGCTGAAACTCCAATACTCTGGCCACCTGATGTGATGAGCTGACTCACAGGAAAAGACCCTGATACTGGGAAAGATTGAGGGCAGGAGGAGAAGGGGACGACAGAGGATGAGATGGCTGGATGGCATCACTGACTCAATGGGCATGAATCTGAGTAAACTCCGGGAGTTGGTGATGGACAGGGAGGCCTGGCGTGCTGCAGTCCATGGGGTCACAAAGAGTCGGACATGACTGAGCGACTGAACTGCCTCACTGACTAATATCTGATTCCAGCTGTTGTATGGCAGAACCCAACACAACATTGTAAAGCAATTATCTTCTGGTTAAACTTTTTAAAAAAATAACAATTTTTAATAATTTTTAAAAAAGAGATAAGATTCTTTAAAAGAGAATTTTAAAAAGTGTTTCACAATTAGTCAACACAAGAGGTAGCTATGGATAACTCCCAAAGTGGGTTTCTCAGAGCAAATTGCCAAATAAAAGAGAATGCCCAAACTCACAAACTATGAAGAAGAAAGATCATGGAATTTTGTACTGGATAAAATCAAAGGGTGTTAACGTTTAAGGCACTGATATTAGAGACAAACAGCTTGCTTCCGGATGCGTACTTACCAGATTAAGGAATGTTAGGTACTTCCATTGTCCCCCATTTAGAAAGATTTGGGAGTTCCGCGGATCCTCTCCTTCTCGTGAGATATAAAAGTTGAGGAAGATATACCAGCTCAAGACAAACAAGTGGTATACGCACGTAGACGTCCTTGTCATGGCTAGGTCTAAGCAGAGAGCAGTGAGCAGCTTCCTTCCAGAGTCCTTGTAACAGCTGAAGCCCTAGGGCAGGCCAGAGACGAGCACCGTAAAACACACCCCTCTGGGACTGACAACTCCAACGCAGCTGGGTTTTGCTTCCCTCGTAGGCTCCTGTCCTGATAAACGTGGGGGACAGGATTATTGCTGAGTCTCAGATGCCTTCATTTAGAAAATAGCAGGGAATGTGCAGCTTTGCTTGTGCATTTCAGTATTCAGGCTTTGAAGAGGGCAGGGAGCAATGCAAGAAATGCCCTTTGCACTATTTGGCTAGGGTGGGGCATGATTAAATGACCTGATCGTTAAGTCAAGTCTAGTGAAATACCCTCACGGCCAAATATTCTCTTTTCTACCCTGTCCTTTGGGGAAAGGAAAGTGTGAGGAAGTTGCCATAATATATCATGAGAGAATGAGAATGAGGTTGACAAACCTGGTGGAAGAGATTGGTGGAAGAGATTGTGGGTAACTTTAGCACGCAGACAGGAGTAACTAGAAATGGGAAGGGTGTTGTAATCTTGCTCCGAAGGTCTCTGAGGCCCTCTGAAATCTGAAATAACCTTTGATCCTCTATCGATCAGCCCCAGGGTTTTAGCTGCCTCCCCCCACCCCACCCCCAGATTTTTACCTGTAATCTAGAGAACCAAGAGTTACAGAGAGCTGTCCCACACACTCCATTTGCATAGGCATTTCTATTCCCTAGGAGGGAAGAAGTACAGCAAGAGGTCTGCAGCCACAGAACCAGGAAGAGACGTGTGGCCATGACCCCAACATACCTGAGTTCGGACACCGCTGGAAGGGAATGAGGGTCTCTGCATTGTCTTGGAGTGGACAAGAATATGCTCAGGCTGGGCAAAGTTTTCAGAACTGGGCTCTGCCACAGGCCCTACAGAGGGGGCCTCAGAGAGGTCTGGAAGTGTCTACCTTGTGACATCACCAGCTCGTTTCCCCCGGGCAACTGGCTAGGAGGGTTCTGAGCAGATCCCTAAGGAAAGTGCTCCTGGTGCAGTTAGTAAGTCTGGAGTGGGCGGTCCTCAGTGATTTAATCAGAGCTTGCAGGATCTGGGGGAAAGAACAGCAGGCTGTACCTGGAGCACAAAACACAAGCAAACTACCTCCTAGGAATCACTGGATCCCAGACATCGGGTGCTAAACACGAGGGAAGAGCAAGCCTGAGCCAACAATATAAGGTCTGCATTGGAACCATTCTCAAAGGAAAGGGCAGTCTGGGAAATGAGAAATATAAAATCCCATACACAGGTCCACAGCCTCAGTTAACACCGAATGTAACAATATTGCCTAATATAGTACTTACCATGCGGGAGGTATTGTTCCAAGTGCTTTGTGCAGCACTCTAAACACCACTATGAAGCACGTTCTAGTGTAATCCTCATTTTCAGATGAGGAAATTGAAGCCCAAGCTGAATGCATTCAACAGAAACTAAGAGGCAGGTTGAGTTGCAGTCTGAACCCTAACCAGAGTGAAGTGAAAATCGCTCAGATGTGTCCAAGTCTGTGACCCAATGGACAGTAGCCCACCAGGCTCCTCTGTCCGTGGGGATTCTCCAGGCCAGAATACTGGAATGAGTAGCTGTTCCCTTCTTTCGGGAATCTTCCCAATCCAGGTATCGAACCCAGGCCTCCCACATGGCAGGTGGATTCTTCACCATCTGAGCCATCATGCCTGACCACAAAGGAACCATATGTGCTCTGTACACCCTCAGACTCCCTTTGCAATATTTCTCCACTTCCTCTACTTCTTCCATCAGAAAATTCTCTCAGGAAAGGATCAGATACATCTTAAAACTTGATGCTCATGTGAGTCCCTGTGCTATGTCCCCCAGAATGGATTCCTAGTAAGCATCATCATAGACTGAGGGACTTTTATCTCTTTATACAAAATCTCAAGCACAGGTCTGCAGATGGGTAAGGATTTGAAGAAATATTGGGAAAGGAGACAAAGGCCTCAATCTCCCTGGAGTTTCCCTGGGAGCTGGTCCAGCCCTTTGTCCATCTACACTATGTATTACCGCAGTGATTTTGCCACCATCTTGGTCTCTACCACTGCTTTCTAGCTTATGATCAAAATTTCATACTTCTAGTCCTAACCCTCTCCCCATCCCCATCAAGCTTCAAGCATATCTTCAGCTACTTGTTGGACATTCCCTCAATTAGTTAGATGCGCCCCAAACTCACGATGTATAAGATGAACTCACTACCTTGCCCCACACCTGACTGCTCCCTCCCTTCTCTGAGTACGGACCCAGTCTCTTCCTGGGAGTCCTCCTTGTTTCCTCTCTCTCAAGGTGCCAAGTTTATCTCCCAATCCAGCCCGAGCCAGTCCTCTTCTTTCCATTTCTTCTACAGCTGCCTAGTGCAAGTCTTCATCTCTTTCCAGTACTACAGTAACTCTGTTCTACCTGGTTTTCCTAATTCTCGTCTCATCCCCCAACTGTGTTCTTCACACGGGTCAGGGAGTGATTCAACCTAAAATGCCAACCTTACAACATCTCTGTCTCTCCTCAACTCAGGTCCCTTTACTGTGTCGGTATCATTAATAGAATAATATCCAAGTCCCATAACTTGATGAAGTGGCCCCTCTCACCTAGCTTTGATGCTCTTTCCTGTCGCACTCTTGTCTCATACTTAATGCTCCTCCTACAATCCAAATTGGCAGAGTTTCCAATCACACCGGCTATGTCACATCCTGTACCCTTACCCTTACTGTTTCTTCTCCCTGGAGGCCTCCTCCCAACATGTCTTTGACTTGGTATCCCATAACCATGTACTAATACAGCTCAGCAGTTTCCTTCTCTTAGAACCCTTACCTGAACCTCTCCTCAACCAGGCCATGTTGAATAGCCACTTCTAGTCTCCCTTAATACCCTGCGCATCTCTGCAAATTGCGTGATGATTAGTGTTTTAGTGCTATAACAAAAATACCACAGATGGAGTGGCTTTTCAACAACAGAAACTTGTTTATCTCAGTTTTGGAGGCTGGGAAGTCCAAGGCTAAGATGCCGGTAGATCCTGTCTGGTGAGAGCTTGCTTCCCAGACAGTCACACTGCTGCCTGTGTGGGAAGGGGCCAGCATCTCTCTGGGGTACTGTTTGTAGTGACTCTAGCCCCATCACCAGTGCTCCAGCCTCATGACGTAATCACCTTCATAAGGTGACATCTCCCCATGCCATCACTTTGGGGGTAAGATTTCAACTCATGAATTTTGGAGAAACACAGTCTATAACAATTAGGAATTTATCTTTTTGTGTGTCCCATTATCTCTCAAACACATACAGGTGGTGTGTTTTGATTCCTAGAGCTTAGCATAATGTTAAGCACACAATAAGAACTTAATAAATATCTGTTGAATAAATGAATATGTGCATAGTGGGTGTACTTGTCTAATGAATTCTCCAGGCCAGAACACTGGAGTGGGTAGCCTTTCCCTTCTCCAGGGGATCATCCCAATCCAGGGATCGAACCCAGGTCTCCCACATTGCAGGTGGATTCTTGACCAGCTGAGCCACAAGGAAAGCCCCTTGTCTATTGAACCTTACTATAAAGCTATTTCATTCATTAAATACCTACTATACTCAAAATGTTCAGCTGCTGGCTTCTGGGGAGGAGGTACAATACTACAATGAGCAAGACATAGGCTAATCCCTGTAGGAACTCGCAGTCAAATGGCAGAGACAGATATGTAAACAAAAAATTATAGCTCGATGTGATAAGTACTGCAATAGAGGCAGGCAGAGCGTACTAATGGAGCCTAAATTAGCCTGCAAATTTATTCTGTCATTCTAAATATACAGAAGACAGAGTTAAGTATGAATGCATTGACTAGAGCAGGGGAGACTCTGGAGGTTGTGCAGGAGAAAGTCAGAATTAATGTCATCTCCCTGAACAAAGTTGTTATGGCCACCAACACAGGGAACAGTTTTGTCTGACAGAAACGATAACCCATTCCTAGGCCAGCCACAGAATGATGAAGTGCAAAAGGGCAGGGGCTCAAATGTGGGCTTCCATCTACTGTGTGACCTTGAGCTGGTCAGACGTTGGCTTCCATTGGGGTGTTAGTTAGTTCCCTCAAGTAAGAGATGGTGATTGTCTCGCTTCCTAAAGCCAGGATGCCTACTGGGCTAAAGGAGTAGTTGGAGGGGGATTGCCTCTAAAGAGACTGGAGGGAAGCCCCATGCCCTCACGGACGCACACCCACTCCCAGGCATGCCGTAGCACCAACCACGGTGGAAGGGTCAGTGGAAGACCCTTCACAGTGATGGCTGCAGGAAGCACAATGCTGAGAGGGAATTAAGGGCTTGAGGTTATGGTGAAAAGGCTGAAGGATTATGGTTTCATTCTGGCGCAAGGGAGGGACCCCTCCAGCTGACGATGCTAAGCAAACTAACTGGTAAATCTTAGTCCCTTTAAGCGTCAAGACAAGTTGGTGGAACTTATCTGTATTCCACTTACCCTGTTAACCTATAAAGAGCCATTTCAATTTGGCTCATTCCTTTCAAAGTTGATCTATACCTCCACAGCCCTTGCACACTCTCTTCACTTCGTCCACCCTTTAGTGAACAGTCCCATTATTAAATTCCCAGCTGAGTGGGGGCTACCTCTTTCTGCTGCAATTCAGGGGAGCCAATCAAATTATGAGTGCCTCCCGGGGTATCTGATACACCTCTGGGTCCTCAGCACTTTTTATTTGCTGTTGATGTTTAGTCACTAAGTCGTGTCTGACTTTTTTGTGACCTTGTGGACTGTAGCCCACTAGGCTCTTCTGTCCAGGGGATTTCCCAGGCAAGAATACTGGAGTTGCCATTTCCTTCTCTGGGGGATCTTCCCGACTCAGGGATCAAACTTGCATCTCCTGCATTGGTAGGTGGATTCTTTACCACTGAGCCACCTGGGAAGCCAGCACTGTTTAAGATAGCAGGTAAATTCTAGATGCTAATAAACTTTGTTTGCATGGATCAGTTCTGGTATTGTGGTTTTCTTAATATCTGCCTGGGGCAGGGGAAGTTTCTCTTACCCTTGGATTTCCTGATCATTACTGCTCTCATCACCCAGAGCTGTTTGTATTTATCTAGAAGCCCTGCTGCCTCTGAACCAATATCACCCCCACAGTCTTCCAATGGCTCTTTTCCCCAAGAAAAAGTAGATGTTTCTGGAAATAATTAAATATGTGTCATGCCCAGTTGAAGCCAAGTTCAGGGAGATTAGCATCTTCCTTCCAGTGGACTTTGCATCCCTAGGGCCCCTCATCCATTTGCTCTACAAGCGGCTGAGGACTGAGTTAGAAGGAAGTGTTTCACCCTTTGGGTTATTTATGTCCCATCTAACAGCACTTGTTTCTCTTAGATGTCATTGTTACTGCCCTGCTTTTTCAAACTAGAACATTTATTAAAGGGTCCCATCTGAAGTCCGTTTGGTGAAACCACGTGTGGGTTTCTAGCCACCAAACCAAGCCAACTCTGAAAGGCATCAGAGCCTTTTTTTTTTTTTTTCCCCTTTTCCAATCTATGAGAACTTTCCTAGCCTTCATGTTGGCTGTTGCACTGGGAAACCCGATCCAGATCTACCTTACTCTCTAATCCAGCTCTGCTTTCACAGTAGAATGCAGTGTCTGTATTAACCTTCTTGGACCCACTCAAAGGAGCTGAGTTCTCTTGATAATTTTAATGGTGCATTTTCAGTTGCAAGGCCAAAGAACTCTTCCTGTTCACAAGCATGAAATTGACTCACATTGTCTTGAAGGTTTAGAGCAGGAAAGAACCGTATGAGGTCAGATGAGAAATTAAAGCTCAGAGAGGTTAAGGGACTTGCCCCAAATCACACAGCTATTAATGGGGGGACCAACGACCAGAACACAAGTGTCTTAACAATCAGGCCAGTGAGTTTTCACTATTTCTTGAATTACTTTGTTTTGTACCCAAGTTCTAAAATTTTCAAGTGTATTTCTCTTGCTTGAATTAGTGCATCACTTGATTATGTGAGGTCTGATGAAGTTATTAAAGAGAAGCTGTGTACCTACAAATGACTTTTTTAATGCCATGTCAGATTTCATGTTTTGCAAAACTGTGTTAATCAGAAATGTGTGAGTTTTCTCATGAAAGAACTCAGATTTTTCAGGTAGACTTCTACATGTTGAACTAATCAGCAAAGTTAAGAAATGCATTCAATACTGACCAATCAGCAATTCCAGTTTCAACCTTTTAAAACTCATGTGAATGCCTATTTTCCTGGGAAATTCACCACAAGAAGGTTAGCAGTTAAGCTCTGGCTACCTTATTTTAGCAGCCTGTACAGTATGATGTTTGAGTCATGTATATTTGTATATAGAAACTGCACTCTGATTTGCTGATTTTTTATCTAATAATTATGTCATTTGTTGAAGAGCAGTATTGAAGGCCCTAACAATAATTATAAATTAGGCTATCTCTACTTTCCAGCCTCTCAGTTTTTCCTTTATGTGTATAAGACTCTATTATTTGGTATATACAACTTCAGAATCACTTACCTTCCTGGTGATTAATCCTTTTAACATTTGTAATGTATCACTTTGTCTCTAGTAAGTTTCTTTGCTCAGATAAAGCCTACTTTATCTGATATTAATATTATTCTTTCTTTTTGAAATTAATGCTTACATGGTACATATTTTTAATCTTTTTACCGTCAGCCTATCTATTTTGTTGACATTAAAGCAAGTTTCATGTAAGTATCATAGACGAGTTGTGAGGTTTTTCTTAACCCACTGTGCCAGTCTCTGCCTTTCAATAGATATATTTAGGCAATTACAGTTAAGGTAGTTTTTAGTTTATTAGGACTTAAGTTTTCCACTTAGTTACTTGTTTTCTCCTTGTTTCCTCTGTTTTTTGTTTGTTTTTTTTACCACTGCTTCTCCTTTCATGCCTGCTGTGTGTTCATTAAACACTTCTTAAGATTCTGTCTTGGTTTAATTATAGTATTTTTGAGTGTATCTGTTTGTGTCGTTTTCTAAATGATTGCTCTGGGTATGACAATATACATATGTGACTTATTACAGCCTGCTGGCATTACAGTTTGCCTCTTGGATTCCTTACTTCCATTTTAGTCCCTTCACTTTCCCCACTTTTAAATATCATACTCTTAGAAATCAGATTGTGTTACAGTTTTTGTTCTCCTCATTAAGTAATTTTTAAAACTCACGAGAAGAGTTAGTCTATTGTTTAGGCCACGTATCTGCTCTCGACATTGTTCTTTCATCCTTTCTGATGCTTCAAGCTTCATCCTTTTGTCATCGTCATCCAGTTAGAATTATAGACATCCCTCAAGATCCTTGCGTGATTAATTTTAAGACCTCCTGCAGATCCAAAATCCAAACATGCTCAAGTCCCTTATATAAAATGGTGTAGCATTTGCCTATAACCTACGTACATCCTCCTGTACATGTTAAATCTCTAAATTACTTATAGTCCCTACTGTAGAATAAATGCTATGTACAGGCAGATCTTGGGGATATTACAGGTTCAGGTCCAGGCCACCACAATAAAGCAAATAACATCATAAAGTGAGTCACTTGCAATTTTTTGGTTTCCCAGGGCATATAAAAGTTGTATTTACAGCCTTCTATAGTTGGAGATCAGTCCTGGGATTTCTTTGGATGGAATGATGCTAAAGCTGAAACTCCAGTACTTTGGCCACCTCATGCGAAGAGTTGATTCATTGGAAAAGACCCTGATGCTGGGAAGGATTGGGGGCAGGAGGAGAAGGGGACGACAGAGGCTGAGATGGCTGGATGGCATCACTGACTCGATGGACATGAGTCTCAGTGAACTCCGAGGGTTGGTGATGGACAGGGAGGCCTGGCGTGCTGCGATTCATGGGGTCGCAAAGAGTCGGACATGACTGAGCGACTGATCTGATCTGATAGTTTATTTAGTGTGCAGTAGCATTATTTCTGAAAGAATGTACATATCTTAATTAAAAAAATACTTTATTAGTAAAAAATGCTAACCATCATCTGAGTCAGTGTAGAAACATTGTAGAAACATCAAAACTCACTGATCACAGAACACGAAACAGATATAATAATAATGAAAAGGTTTGAAATATTGTGAGAGTTATCAAAATGCGAAATATTGTGAGAGTTATCAAAATGCGACATAGAGACACGCAGTGACAGATCTGTTGGGAAGTTGGTGCTGATAGACTTACTTGATGCAGGGTTGCCACAGACCTTCAATTTGTAAAAAAAAAAAAAAAAAAGCAATTATCTGTGAAATACAATGAAGCAGAGTGCAATAAAAGAGGTGTGTCTATGAATAGTTACAAATACAATAAAAATTTTATGTTAATAATTTCTGTCTGGCAAATTCAACTTTTGCTTTTTGGAACTTTCTGGAATTTTGGGAGGTGGGGAATATCTTTGACCCACAGTTGGTTGAATCTGTAGATGTGGAACTCATAAATATGGACATGTTCAGTCATGTCTGACTCTTTGCAACCCCATGGACTGTAGCCCGCCAGGCTTCTCTGTCCATGGAATTTTCTAGGCAAGAATACTGAAATGGGTGGCTATTTCCTTCTCTAGGGGATCTTCCCGACCCAGGGATCGAATCCAGGTCTCCGGCATGCAGGCAGGTTCTTTGCCAGCTGAGCCACCAGGGTCTTTATAGATAGGGAGGGCTGACTGTAATTCCTTTAGCCATGGTTTAAGGGCAAGTCTGCTAGTAACAAAATTCTTTTAAGTTTTCCTTCATCTGAGAATGTTTTCATTTCCCTTTCATTCCTAAAAAATAGTTTTCTAAGATACAGAATTCACTGCTAACAGTTCTTTTCTTTCAGCACTTGAAAATACTGTGCAACTTCCTTCTGGCCTCCACTGTTTTAGGTAAGAAATATGCTTTTATTTGAAGCTATGTTCCGCTACGGTTAATGCTTCATTTGTCTCTGGTTGTTTTGAAAACTATCTTTAGTTTTCTGAAGTGTATTTACAATGTGTTGTGGCTTGAATTTCATTGGACTTCCCATATTTGGAGATTGTGTAGTTTAAGTCTGTAGATTTATATCTTTTACCAAATTTGAGAAATTTTCAGCCATTTAAAAAAAAAATGCTCTTTCAATCTAACTCTTTTTCTATTTTCCTTCTGGATCTCCAATGGTATGAATTTTGGATCTTTAGTTGTTGTCCCACAGTTCCCAAAGGCTCTTCTAATTAGATTTTGTTTTTTCTGGTCTATTTTCTCTCTGGTTTTTGACTTGAGTAAATTGGTCCAGAAATGATGTTTGGCAGAAACTAGCACAATTCTGTAAAAAAATTATCCTTCAATAAATAAATAAATAAATGGAGCTTCCTTTAAAAAAAAAAAGGTTAATTGGTTGTATCCTCTGTTATCTCTACTTTGGTACCGAGCCCATTCAGTGAGGTTTTTTGTTTTTCTTCTATTACTGTATCTTTCAATTCTATAATTTTAATTGGGTTCTTTTTTATAGCTTCTACTTCTTTGTGGATATTTTCTATTTTTTATCTGTTTCAAGAGAATTTTCAATTGCCCATTAAAGCATTTTTTAATGCTTCATATTAAATTAATGTAAAGCTGCTTTACACTCTTTGTCAGATAATTCCAACATCCTATTCATTTCTGTGTTGGTAGAAGTTGATTGTTTCTTTGAATTCAATCTGTGCTTTTTCTGGTTCTTGGTATGGCCAGGGTTTTCAGTTGTATCCTAGAAATTTTGATTATTATCTTAAGACTCTCTGAATCCTATTTAAATCTTTTATTTGAGCGATCAGTCACCCTGTTAAGGTTAGCACACAGGTCCTGGCCTCACTTTCGTAGACCATCGTTCCAATGACAACCTAATTTCCTGAGCCTTTGTGATGCTACCTTGATTTACTTTGTGTATTTGGTGCCACCAGGGGACCCAATATTACAACCAAAAGTATCTCCGGACATTACCAAAAGTCCATGGGGAGAAAATCACCCCTAAAGTGAAGACCATTACTCTATAGAAACCAAAAGAATTCAATGTCCTTCATACGGAACAGGCCATGATCCTGTGGGGAGATGGGAGCATGCTCTCCCCTGAAGCTTTGGAGAAGCACCTCAGGATCTCAGTTTGTGTTTACATGCACTGGCTTGGGATGAAAAAAGGCTTTATTTGCCTCTTGTTCCATCTCAAATTTATCCTCAGGGAGGATATTGATAATGACTCCTATAATGGACCAGAATTTGATTTCCTGTAGAACCCAGCTCAGAGATTAATCTAGCCCTTGACAAACAAGTGGTCTTTATTAAGGAATTACAGCTATCGAGTTTCAAGGTGAAATCCTCTTAGTATTACGTCTATGGCAGGCATATTTATATATTCTGCTTTAAGACATCTGCCAAAGATTGTTATCTGATACATCTTTTTTTTTTTCATGTTAGTTGGTTTTCTTCTTATTTCTACATTGCTGAAATGAGATCAGGCGACCTTTTGAAAGTTTTTTTGCTTTTCTGCCTGGAAACATAGGGCAGTGTTTCATAAAAGCAAGGAAAAGGTTGCTGTGTTGTTGTTTTTTTTTTTTTAAAATCCCCTTAACAAAAAAGTAAACAAAAAGATCCAAAAACACACACAAACTGCCAAATTGTTTATTGCAGAGTTGACTCATTTGGTCAAAATGAGTTGTTTTGGTTAATAATTTACTCGACTGACCCCTGAATAGAAATGCCACACTTGACCTGTATGAAAATGAAGTGAAACCTCCCGGAACACTTGTTTACAAAATGGCTGAAGTTTAAGGTCAAATCTGTAGGCCGCTTTGGCATTTTCTGTCTGCCAACCCTGTCTGAATCATTATGTATCAATTATTCATCTAGAATGTTTCACATTGTCTGGTTGGTGGAGGTACATTTTCCATCATTCTCCTCCAGAATCATGGCATTTTGGGGCTACTCAAAGGGATTCCAGTTTTTAGTGGTGCCAAAAATAAATCACATGCCAATGCAGAATAAACTCAGCAGCTCTCTCTTACCTTCAAGAACAGTAGATTTCTTTGAAACCTGGCCTGCTCAGGATGAGAATGTTTTATGGCTTGTGAGCTCCTGTTGACAGAAGCACAGCTGCTTCTCAGCTGGTCAGAGGTAAGGTCTCTTCCTGACCCTCTACTCCAGTATCAACCCTTTGTATACTTGTCTTCAAAGATATCAAAACTTTTACCATGATATTCTGCCTTTTCCCCTTCCCTGTCCACCTTCCAGGATTCAGAGGGAGTAATGTTAAAATGATATGGAAAAGGTCTACATAGGGAGTAGATGAAGCCTAGCCACTTGTCTTCAAGGCTGACCTCAAACCACAAGCCCTCTTTGCCAATGAGCTACTTGAAGTGCTGAGGAGGTGACTTTTTTTCTGTTCTCGGAAACAGTGATTGTTTCACGGCAGGTCTATTGACTCCCAACTGTTGTAATAACACAGAACAGCTTTTACAAAGTTTTTGGGTCTTTGATGGTGTTAAAGTGAGCATCCCTGGTCCTATGAGTCTAGTTGTAGCTTTCAAAGTGAGGACCGTCTCAGGAGCTAAAAGAGAAAACACTGGGCCTAGAAGCCACTGGGCAAAGTGCCACACAGAAAAACCCAGGGCTCAGTCCCAGCACAGCCGCTCTTCTCCCATCAGTGACATCGTTACAGGGCTACTGAGAGAGAGGGGATGACTGAGGAAAGGTTTGCAAGATGCTGGATGATTTGGGTGGTCCTCAGATTGCTTTCTGTTTGGTGTGCCTGCTGGTCTGCAGCTAAATGTTGACTTCCAAAGAAGCGTGGACTCTGGAGTGAAGTGAGGCAAAGCCTGGTCACTTAATGGCCAAGAGTGTGGGCTCCAAAGTCAGTGGGTCCTTCTTCAAATCCTAGTTTCACTTCTCCTCACCCGTGTGACAGCAAGCAAGTGAATGAATCTCTGAATCTCAGTTTCTTCGACTGTAAAATGGGATAATAAGAGTGCCCAACTCATCAGAGGTTGAATGAGACAGTACATGTGAAGTGCTAAGTAAGTACTCGGTCAGTGTTAGGTTTCATGATGGGAATTACCCCCAGCCCATCTGTCCTCACAGCTGGCACCTGGTCAGAATGCCCGTCTAACCGACAGGTACCTACCTCACTGCTAGAAAGTACAGGAACGGAAAGTGGCAGGGCCAACTTTCATAGTGTATCTTTGGTGAAGGGCATGTTGAGATGCTAAATCTGTCAATAGGTTCTTCGTTGCAAGAAGGCTGAACTCTTTGCAGAAAACATTTGATGGGAACAATTTCCAAGCATATTTTAGAATTCTCTTAAGGTCAACATTAACTTTTAAACTAAAGAAGAGCTGTTACTCTTGACCTGGGGCTTTCCATTAAGTCTGTAACTCAGAATTTCCCAGTGCACCCTGAGTAGCTTCTTAGGAATTGAAAAGAGCAACTGAAATAGACTTGAAGTCCAAGGTTTGTGGATTATCACACCTCTTTCTTTGTGTGTGTGTGTGTGTGTGTGTGTGTGTGTATAATGGGGGCGAGTTCATGTGGGCAAGGGTAGGTAAGAAGAAAAGTAAATGCTAAGTGTTGACCTGGAGTCTTTGCTTTAATCAAGGGGGATTGTAAGATATAATCAGAAGTCTTCTGCTAACAGAGTGACATATGGAAAAATTCAAGTGTGTTCAACTGTTGACCAAATTCTGAAGCCTCCAAAAACTGATTTTGAATTCATAGCCCAAATATTATCTAGTTAGTATTTTCTTCTGAAGGAATCAGAGAGCAGGAGTGACTCTTCCTCCACTCAGATGGGGACACACGTGTGTGGCTCTGATGGACCACACAGGGGCCCAAGGATCCTGGGAGTTCTCTGAGTTTGAAAAACAGAGAAACAGCTCTCAGGACCACAGAGATCATAGATGGGGAAGAAAAGGGAAGAAGTTGAAAAGGGTCCTCCCATCTCTCTGCCCTGCTGCTTCCAGCCCAAGCCCAGCAGGGGGACAGCGGGACCCTGAGCTATGGAACTTTCCCCAAGCGCACAGAAGAAGGAGCCCCTGGGCCCATGTCTAGAGCTCCCGAGGAGGTGCAGTGTGAGCCCTCTCAGGGAGCCCCCACTGGGCAGACCAGAGGAGGGTATTTCAGCCTCGCATCCTGCATGGATTCCATGGACGGAGTGTGTCCTCTCAGAACTCACGTGTTGAAACTCTAGTTCCCAATTGGCCGGTGTTTGGAGACGCTTTGAGGGGTAATTAGGTCATGAGGCTGGAGCCCTCAAGACGGGATTAGTGCCCTTATGAGAATACACGGGACAGTTTGCTTCCTGTCTCTGCTCTCTGCCTTGTGAAGATACAACGAGAAGACGATGCTCTACAAGCCACAGAGTGGTCTCACACCAGACACTGGGTCTGCAGGCACCTTGGTCTCGGAGGTTTTGCCTCCAGAACCAAGTGGCATAAATTTCTGTGCTTAAGTCACCCAGTCTGCGGTGTTTTGGTTATATCCGCCTGAGCTATCTAAGACAGTGGGTACATACACTCCACCACCCTTCCATCTCTTTGGGTGGGCAGAGACATGTTCACAATGTGAGACAAAGCGATGGTGCATCCATTTGGCCTGGTGCAGACTGAGCCTGGTTGAAGGGTAGACTGAGCGCCTCTTCAACTGCCTGAGAAAAGGAACAAGATGAGGAAATAGAAGATGTCCTCTGAAGTGCGGAAACTACGCAGTTATTGTTGTGCAGTCGCTCAGTCGTGCCCAACCCTTTGCAACTCCAGGGCCTGCAGCACACCAGGCTTCCCTGTCCTTCACTATCTCCCAGAGTTTGCTTAAACTCACATCCACTGAGTTGGTGATGCTATGCAACCATCTCATCCTCTGTTGCCCCCTTCTCCTTCTGCTCTCAATCTTTCCCAGCTGAAACCATAGCTATTAAATATTGGCCATTTAAAATTATTATGACATATTATTTTCATTAATTCATTAAAACAAAGATCTGATCCACATAAATAATAATGCACTGTTTAGTAAGCACATCAGTGGCCCAAGCATGTACAAAGCACTTTACACAAATTCTCTCATTGTTTTCCTTCCCACGGCCCTCCAAAGTAGCTTCTATTGTGCCGTTTTACAATTGAGGAAGCCACATCTGAGGATCTGAGTGGTTAAATAACTTATCCAAGGGCATAACAGTAAATAGCAGAACTGGGACTTGAAGGCATTTCTCTCTGACTCAGAAACCAATTATCATATGGGGACTGTGTGCTTTCTTTGAAACTACTCCGTGAATCTAAAGTCATTCCAAAATAAAGAAGGTTATTTAAAAAATAACATTCATTGTCTAAATCGATTTACTAGGGTATTTTTTCAAGCAACTTGTGAGACTTTTGCTTTGTTTATTTGCTAAATTTCATGGAAATTTTGAAAGTGTGTTACATCGTCACCTGGGGGTCCTTCCGGCGTCTATATTCCTAAGTGTTCTTTTATTTCTTCACGTAAAACACTCAGAGTAGAGCCTGCCACGTGGAAAGCTCTTAATAAATGTTAGTCATCACCGTCATCGTTATCATCATCACTGTCTTCACAAACAACCATTGGTTACTTTATATTTTAAAAGCCAGCAAACATATTAATCCCCCCTCCTAGACAGTGAAAGACTCAAGAGTAGGGCCCATAGTAGGTGCTTAACCTATTATTGAAACAAATAAATCCCTGTGCTCACAATTAGATCTCGCAGCAAAGACTCTTCTGACCAATGGGCGGTTTGTTCCTGCTTCTGTTTCTAATTCTCCTTAGACCTGGAGGAGCAGGGGTGTTGTCAAAGTGCTGTGTCCTCCGTGACTCTTGGCCACTTTGTAAGAGAAGCATCCTTGCTCCAGCCAGCTGATGGCTTGGGGTCGGGATGCAACTGACTTAAAAGCCCCCATTCCTAAGACAGTTTTCCTCTTGCATGTCCTCCTTTGGCTCTAACTCAGTCAAGTCCAGCTCCCTCTTTGCTGTGCTGTGCATCAGGGGAAAACCCATAAACGGGAACGCAATTGGTGTGCTCCCTCATCCCTCATGGACACAATTTAAGAGGAGGCAGATTGTCTTTTCTTGCTGTCATGTTCGCTTCATATGCCATGTCCCCATTTTCACTAAATGCTAACAACTGTTTATGAATCCCCAGGAGCCGGGAAGATTAGGGGCATGGTTCCAGAAGCCTGATGCATCAGGAAATGTGAACTCTGAAAAACAAAAGTTTTCACTGAGGCTTTGCTGAGCTAGCACACTGTGTGTGTGTTCACTGAGACAGCAGGCCCCATCACATGAGTTTTCTCAACCAACTGGTGATGCCTGACCAGGGTACGGCTTTCAGAGATGTTAGTTCTAGGTAATTGCTGGAAAAACCCTCTAGCTCAGCGCTACCCAACAGAACTTGTTGCAACGCTAGAGATTTTTACGTCTACCTTGGCCAATAAGGTAACTACAAGCCACATGTAGTTATTAAACACTTCAACTATAGCTAGTGCAAGTGAGGAGCTGTTTTATCTGTTTTAACTTACTGAGACTTAACTTGCTTTATGTGGCTAGTGGGGAAGTCCAGGAGGCTTAGTGGTAAAGAATCCGCCCACAGTGCAGGAGGTGTGGGTTTGATCCCTGGGTCAGAAATCTCCCCTGGAGAAGGAAATGGCAACCCACTCCAGTATTCTTGCCTGGGAAATCCCATGGACCGAGGAGCCTGGCTGAATACAGTCCATAGGGTCACAAAGAGTCCAACCGGCTGAGCGCCTAAACAGCAACAAAGTAACGATCGTATTGGGTAGTGCAGCTCTGGGTGAGCAAGACTGGGAATGCAGGACACTCAACACTAAAACAAGACAATCCCAGGCAAACTAGGATACTCGATCACTCTAAAGCAGATTCCTTTGCAAAATATGTTTGGCATTTTGGGAAGCATGAATTAGACATGTGCTGGCTATAGGTAGAGTGAAAGGGAGAGAAACACAGAGGCAAGATAAGGAACTGAGTTTTCCTTCCCAAGCAAAACACACAAAAAATATTCTTTCAAATGAAAGGATTAATGTGCTCATGGAGTTGATTCTTCAAACTGAAATAGCCTATGTAAAACTGCAATAAAAATACGAATATAGGAAACACCAATAAGATACTTGTCCTCAGACTACCTGAGGACACCATCAGTAACCTACTTGAGCATATTTTGAAGCCCCCTCAGGTAGGAAAATAGAAGGTAATTGGTGAATTCACTGAAAAACCATGCCTGTCTTGATTTCCTCCTCCCAGCCAAGGGAAGGGTTAAGAACCCTTAGAATTTTCTTCTTGGATATGCTTTTTGTGGGAAAGTCTTCTCTACCCCAAAGTCTCATCTACCTGCCAGCCAGCAAGCCTGAAACTCACCTTGAGTGGCTTCCTCTGGAGTAAGCATTGTCCTCTGTTAAAATACAGATATCTTCTAAGAGGGGTCGCAGAGGACCATATATTTGTATCATTTTGTAATTCAAAAATTTATTAGATTGATCTGAACTACCAAGATTGTGAAGGAATGAAATAAAGCAGTAGTCTCTCAACACCTTTGATTATGTATTCTTATCAAGAAAACTTTTGAACTCTGTCCCCAGTATATGTATATTTATTGGTAACTACTGTCTATCCAAGAATACATAGAAGAACTGTACGAAAAAGATCTTCATGACCCAGATAACCACAATGGTATGATCACTCACCTAGAGCCAGACATCCTGGAATGCAAAGTCAAGTGGGCCTTAGGGAGCATCACTACGAACAAAGCTAGTGGAGGTGATGGAATTCCAGTTGAGCTATTTCAAATTCTAAAAGATGATGCTGTGAAAGTGTTGCACTCAATATGCCAGCAAATTTGGAAAACTCTGCAGTGGCCACAGGACTGGAAAAGGTCAGTTTTCATTCCAATCCCAAAGAAAGGCAATGCCAAAAAATGTTCAAACTACTGCACAATTGCAGTCATCTCACACACTAGCAAAGTAATGCTCAAAATTCTCCAAGCCAGGTTTCAACAGTACGTGAACTGTGAACTTCCAGATATTCAAGCTGGATTTAGAAAAGACAGAGGAACCAGAAATCACATTGCCAACATCTGCTGGATCATCAAAAAAGCAAGAGAGTTCCAGAAAAACATCTACTTCTGCTTTATTGACTATGCCAAAGCCTTTGACTGTGTGGATCACCACAAACTGTGGAAAATTCTTAAAAAGATGGGAATACCAGACCACCTGACCTGCTTCCTGAGAAATCTATATGCAGGTCAGGAAGAAACAGTTAGAAGTGGAAATGGAACAACAGACTGGTTCCAAATGGGGAAAGGACTACATCAAGGCTGTGTACTGTCACCCTGCTTATTTAACTTATATGCAGAGTACATCATGTGAAATGCTGGGCTGGATGAAGCACAAGCGGGAATCAAGATTGCCAGGAGAAATCTCAATAACCTCAGATATGCAGATGACACCACCCTTATGGCAGAAAGCAAAGAAAAACTAAAGAGCCTCTGGATGAAAGTGAAAGAGGAGAGTGAAAAAGCTGGCTTAACACTCAACATTCAAGAAACTAAGATCATGGCATCCAGTCCCATCACTTCATGACAAATAGATGGGGAAACAATGGAAACAGTGAGAGACTTTATTTTTTTTTTGGCTCCAAAGTCACTGCGGATGGTGACTGCAGTTGTGAAATTAAAAGATGCTTTCTTCTTGGAAGAAAAGCTATGACTAACCTAAATAGCATATTAAAAAGCAGAGACATTACTTTGCCAACAAAAGTCTGTCTAGTCAAAGCTATGTTTTTTCCAGTAGTCATGTATGGATGTGAGCAATGGACCATAAAGAAGGCTGAACACTGAAGAATTGATGCTTTTGAACTGTGGTGTTGGAGAAGACTCTTGAGAGTCCCTGGGACTGCAAGGAGATACAACCAGTCCATCCTAAAGGAAATCAGTCCTAAATATTCATTGGAAGGATTGATGTTGAAGCTGAAACTCTAGTCCTTTGGCCACCTGATGCAAAGAACTGACTCATTTGAAAAGACCCTGATGCTGGGAAAGATTGAAGGTAGGAGTAGAAGGGGACGACAGAGGATGAGATGGCTGGATGGCATCACCGACTCAATGGACTTGAGTTTGAGTAAGCTCTGGGAATTGGTGATGGACAGAGAAGCCTGTCGTACCGTGGTTCATGGGGTTGCAAAGAGTCAGACACGACTGAGCAACTGAACTGAACTGAACTATCTATCCAGGGCTTTCCTGGTGGCTCAGAGAGTAAAGAATCTGCTTGGAAAGCAGGAGACCAGGGTTCAGTCCGTGGATCTGGAAGATCTCCTGGAGAAAGGAATGGCTACCCACTCCAGTACTCTTGCCTGGATAATTCCATGAACAGAGGAGTGTGGTGGGCTACAATCCATAAAGTTGCCAAGAGTTAGACACAACTAAGCAACTAACACTTTTACTGTCTATCCATATGTTTTAATAAAGCATTTTTAAAAAATATTTTGAAGAAAAACCCCTCTTTCTGTTTTGTTTTATTTTGCTTTGCTTTGCTGTTCTCACGTCTCTAGTTCATTTGCTCTAAATCGGCATCCGTATTAAAATGTGTTTGTAATTTCAGTCATCTTGGTTACCTGAATCACACTGGCTTTAAAAGTAATTATGTCTTAGGTGTCTTGGTGTCATTAAAAAGAGTTAAAAATTATCCTGTTTCACATTTTAGCATGAATTACTTAGGTTTTATTTCTCTTATTTTGCTCCTTCACATTTAAACCTTTCTTGTACATTTCTTTTTCTTATCATTGGACCATTGGAGGACGGTGGTGAACTGGAGATATAGTTAATGAGATACATATGAGAATGAAATCAAGGCATTGGGTCTGGCTCCTTTATGGACCAATTTACTTGTGGTCTTGCTGTCAGCGGTCACTAAACTTCATTGTGCATAATAATTAGCTAGAGATCTTTTTTAACCGCTGATTCCAACCCAATAGATTCTGTTTCAGTGGGTCTGGGGAAGAATCAGCCTTTGGAATAAGATCCCCTCCCCGCCCCTCCCATGCAGGCAGTCCATAATGGGGCTGTACTTATATCTCCAGAAAACTGGAGGAGACTGAGGGAATGGGTGATCACCAAGGCACCCTTAGTAGCGAGTAAAACCGTCTTGACATTATAAAGTAGTGACAATTGCTCAGAAGCATGACCTCTGTCACAGAATTGCTAGAAACGGGGAAACGGAGGGGCAGATGTGTGGCTGTGGGTGTAGACGTGTGCAGATGCAGCCCCACATTTCTATGACGCAACACTTAGAATTGATTTTCTTTCTTAAGAAGGAAGCTTGTTTTGAATGTATCCATTTTCAATATGCTAAATCCTTTAGACATTATACCTTTTTAGTCTTAAGCTTCCAAAGAGTTATTTGCAAATTCATGTCTCATGAACAGCTGTGCCACACACACCCCTGCCAGTCCCCCAAAAACAATTGTTTAAATCAGATATCTTGATTTGTGGTTCGTAGTGAGACTTAGGTAGATGCTGGGACACTAGGAGAACACACTAAAAGAACTAAAAGACACTAAAAGAACACAAACAGCTTATGACATCCAACTGTACGCTTTACTTTTTGCCACAGATGGGTTATGTAATCAGGAGGACAGAGACAGTTGAATAATTCACTTCCTAGGAACCTCTTAAGCCCAGTAAGCATACAGACCCTAAATAGATGAGCCTAATCCCCAGATCCTGAGCATATCCAGACCTGTCTGTACCAGCATGAACACAGGGCGTGGTTCTGAAGATAGGATTCAACGTATGCCCACTGATTAAGAGAATGGTAGCTATTGTTGAAATATAAATAAAACCCCATTTCAAATTCAGGCTCTTTGTAAAGTCTTCTTGCAATACAATGTTCACTTTCACCACTTTCTTTTCTTTTCTTTGTTTAGAGACATCATTGACCTCGAAAAGTCACTGTGGGTCATTAGAAAATTAACTTCTTTCTTTGCTTATAGGAATTAATTTGGCAAGCTGCGATTAATTGAGCAAGAATGCTTGCAGTAACCATATTTTGTGTATCTAACCCTCTGAGTAAGATTGCGCCCTGTAATTACTTTCAAATGCTGCCTAAGGTTACATCTTGAGGGCTCAGGGTTGCCAGAGGGCTTTAGGGAAACCCTCATGATGTGAGAGAGGAAGGTTTCTTGTTGCTTGATTTCACAGAAGTCAAATCCTCAAGCAGAATTCTATGATTTGCTGCTCATTGAAAGCAAGTCAGTCCTGAGAGAAAGGTATTCTGGGGATCATTCTAGATCAAATCCCTGAGATTTGCTGCTTCAGTTCAACAGGAAGATCTAACAGCAGAGGCACCACGACTCACCCTAACCAGCAAGGTAAACTGTGATACAGAGGGTTTACGTGAATTTAGCACTTTATCCTATTCCCCTCCCTCCAGGGCCACTGTGGTCCCCCAACAGATTTCTTCCCCACTCTCTCATACGCCTTCAGGATGTTTTTCAGCGTTTCTCAAGTACTTATCAGTTTCATCCCTTTTAAGCCAAGAGGCTGAAGAGCTGTGACAGGGTGGAGCGGATTGCATCAGGCTTGATGAGTGGCGCTTAGGGGCCAGTAGTGGGTGTGTGGTGGGTGCCCTTTTCTTCCCCTCTGCTGCTCCCAGCTGGAAACTTTGCCACCAAAAGTTTTCCCTGGCTTGTTTGTGGTAACTCCTCTTGCTGATTGAAAAATAAAAGAACAAAAGACTAGCACCACGGTGCCTGTCAATACCTGGGACATCGGGAAATAAGGCTGCTGCTGCTGCTGCTGCTGCTGCTAAGTCACTTCAGTCATGTCCGACCCTGTGCGACCCCATAGACTTCCGGCAGCCCACCAGGCTCCCCCGTCCCTGGGATTCTCCAGGCAAGAACACTGGAGTGGGTTGCCATTGCCTTCTCCAATGCATGAAAGTGAAAAGTGAAAGTGAAGTCGCTCAGTCGTGTCCGACTCTTAGCGACCCCATGGACTGCAGCCTACCAGGCTCCTCCATCCATGGGATTTTCCAGGCAAGAGTACTGGAGTGGGGTGCCATTGCCTTCTAGACGGTGCTAAATTCCTCTTAGCTTTATTCTTTCTCAGGGTATAGGGGAAACTTTTTCTGATTGTGTTAGTGAAAGTGTCAGTTGCTCAGTTGTGTCTGACTCTTTGCGACTCCGTAGACCATAGCCTGCCAGGCTCCTCTGTCCATGGAATTCTCCAGGCAAGAATACTGGAATGGGTTGCCATTTACTTTTTCAGGGGATCTTCCTGAGCAAGGGATCAAACCCGGATTTCTTGTACTGCAGGCAGATTTTTTACTGACTGAGCTACAAGGGAAGCCCTTTTCTGACTGTAAAGAAGAGAATAAATTACAGCTCGACCCCTAGGCTTTGAAAAGAAGAATGACGAAGGAAAGGGTCCTTTTCTCAACTTGTATGCACTCAGTGTTCCAGAGATGATTCATGGTGTGTTCAAATGCTGGGTGCCTGAGGCCCTCCCAGTACAGCTTGGCTGGGTAGGTGTGTTTGGTGTGGCCTAGCATTGGTGTGAAAACCAAAGCAGCAAGTGGCAGACACACCTTGGCTTGCTCTTATCTGTGCCTCATTGGATTTTTATGGTCTAGATCTTCCAGAGATGGCCACTCAGCAGCACAGAGTCTGCAATGACAGGTGTACTTGCCAGGGGCCTCCCGGCAGCAACAGTGCTGTATTGGTAAGCTAACATAACGGTGACTTGGTGCTTTAAAGTTTAGGGAAGTTTTCACTAGATTAGAGGAGGAGTACTTGAGCACATCATTGGGGAGGATGCGCAGGTGAGGAAGGCCGTTCAGTGTTTTGGAAAGCACATCTCTATGACACCCTGCTGACATTTGCCCTATAGGAGTTTGATACTGGAGACTCACTTTCAGTGGGTATTTTAAGAACACAAGGAAGCAAGATGCCCTGCGTAGTGTTTAAGTTGGAGAAAAGGACACGTGGAGAAGGAAAGGGCATCCTGCTCTTAGATCTCAATGTATCTACTGGGCAGGGAGATTCCTCATCACCCCCTCACCCCTCCGTCATCTTTGACCAAAGCAGTTTAAAAGGCATTAAACCTCTCCATGCGATTTCACATGAGAACTGGAATTGAGCAGACATCTGGCAACACTTCACTGGCACAAAAAACAAATGTTCAGAAACCCCAGCTGGAGTTCTAAGAAGCCACACAAATCCACATCGCTGCCCACCCACTGGAGGGCCCCTCACCCTCTCCACAACTGCTCATCTTCACACACTGATAAAGCTCAAATGCCAACTCCCAGGCATGGAGCTCACCTCCGGCAGCCCGAGTTTCCTAAGAGTGAAAGGCAGGGAGTCAAGACCATGCCAGCTTCCTGCGTGCAGGGGGTCTTCCAACCCAGAGCTCCACCAGCCACCGGCCGCCTCTTGCCCAAAGGTCAGAAACGCTGAGTCGGCCGGGCAGTGCCCTCGCCCCCTTACCTGGTGATGCAGCCACCTCTCTGTCCCAGCCAGTTGTCGGTCTGGTAGGATGTTTACCTGCAAACTGTTTTTCTTAAGACTTAGCCTCACCTTGTTGGTTTCCACAGGGATGGCTCTGTTCCCAACCACGATCATCACACGCTAAGTTGCAAAACAGAAGAACGAGAAGGGCAACTCTGGTCTGGGGAGTCCCTGGGGCTGGCTGTTCGTGAGAATGCTCTCAAAGGTGAGCAGGCAGCATACCTGACTAATGACAGGTATGGGGACAGCTGTGGCTCCCAGGAAGTGGGGGCACAGTCGCTGGCAAAAGCCACTTTTGTTTTTTGGTGAGTGGGTGTTCAGAGGCAACTCCCTGCAAAGCTAGCGTCGTCCACCCGAAGGAAGAATGTACAGAAACAGGGCAACGGAGGGAGAGGGTGTGCGTGCGTGTGTGTGTGTGTGAATGCAGCACAAAAGGTTTCTATCAATGAAGCCAAAAACTGGATTCCCTGTTTTTGAAGTTGCTTTATTGAAGTATCAATGTACAGAAAACCGCACATATCTAGGGCTTCCCAGATTGGTGATAGTGGTAAAGAACTTGCCTGCCAATGCAGGAGACATGGGAGACGCGAGTTTGATCCCTGAACTGGGAAGATCCTTTGGAGGAGGGCATGGCAATCCACTCCAGTATTCTTGCCTGGGAAATCCCATGGACAGAGGAGCCTGGTGGGCTACAGTCCATAGGGTCACACAGAGTCAGACATGACCGAAGCATCTTAGCATGCACACACATATCTAAGGTGTACAAACTGGTGAGTTCAGATGTATGCAAAGACATGATACCATCACTATAATCAAGGTAGCAGACATTTCTGAAACCTCCCAACTTTTCCTGGTATTCCTTAGGCTTTTTAAATTGTTTTTGTTTCTTGTGATCAGAACACTTAACATGAGATCTACACTCCTAACAAAATGTTAAGTGCAGGACCTTGTCTTAACTGTAGGCATATGTTATACAGCAGATCTCTCAAACTTCTTCATTTAGCATAACTGAAACTTTATACCCATTGAACAACAGCTCCACATTTAGAACTGGTTTTCCTTTAACTAAACCTCTATTTTACAAGAAGTTGCAAGCGCTTTGGGTTCTTCTCCCATAAAGCAGCATGATTCAGCAGTGGTTTTCAAACATTTCTTTTTAAAACACTGGAAGCCTCTTTTTTTTTTTTTCCCCAAAGTCCTATACCTGAGCCCCAAACTACAAAAGAGATCAAAGCAGAGGGGCTATGGTTGGAGTGGGTGCTGGCCCCAGAGACCCAAACCCTTCACTGATCCCCCTCTCTGTGTTCAGGAAAGCCCCAGAGGCAGCCACATGGAGGCCCTAAAGCTCCCCAGAAAAAATTTAACGAACACGTGGATGAGTAGGAAGGAGTCTGGCAAACCTGCGTTTAGATTCTGACTCTGCTGTGTGTGAGCATTGACACCTTTGGTCACTCATTAACACCTCTGCACCTCAGTTTCCTCATCCATAAAATGGGAATCATAACACTTATGTAGCTACAAGGATGGCAGAAAATGCAGTTAAGGCACTCGGCACCGGGTCTGGCACATGGGCTCTTTACATGACTTGTTGGTTTAGTTATTTCGGGAAGTGTTGGGCTGTGGCCAGGAGAGTAAAAGAGTGACAGCAGGGAGACTTTCCTCAGCTCAGAACTGTTACGATTGTTACTATCTTATCTGGCAGTCCTTTCTTAAAAGCATCTGAATGCTTTGTTTGGTATTCCCTCTTTGAAAATGGGACAGTGAGGACAGTAAATAGACAACACATTAAATGGGAGAAATCTATTTGCAAATTACATATCTGATAAGGGTCTGATATTCAAAACATATAAAAAACTCCTATAACTCAACAGCAACAAAATAATATCAAAATAGGTAATGACTTGAGTAGTTATTTGTACATCTCCAAAGAAGATATACAAATGGTCATCAAGCTCTTGAAAACATGCTCAACATCCTTAGTCGTTAGGGAAATGCGAATCAAAACTACAGTGAGATACCACTTCACATTCACAGAGTTGGCCATTGTAAATGGCACAGAAAATGACCAGTGTTTGTAAGGATGTGGAGAAATCGAAAACTTCCTACATTGCAGATGCGAATGTAAAATGGTACAGCATATATAAAAGGGTATAGTCCCTTAAAAAGTTAAATATAGACTTGTCGTATGGGCCTAACAATTCCACTTGTAGGTATATACTCAAAGGAATTGAAAACAAATGTTCAAACAAAAGCTTGTAAACAAATGTTCGCAGCAGCATTATTCACAACATGCAAAAGCTGTAAACAACACAAATGTTCATCCACTGATGAGTGGATAAGCCAAATGGGCTATATCCATACCACAGAACATTACTCATCCATAAGGGAATGAAGTCCATGCCAAAACATGGATGAACCTTGAAAACATTATACAGAGTGAAAGAAGCCAGATACAAAAGGCCAGATATTGTGTGGTTCTATTTATGTGAAACATAGGAAGGAGCAAATCTATAGCAATAGCATTCAGATGAGTGACTGCCAAGGACTGGGGGAGGTAGAGACGAGGGAGTTACTGCCAGTGGGTAGCAGTTTCCTTTTGTGGTGATGAAGTTCTGAAACCAGATGGTGCTGATGGTTGAGCAGCATTATGAATGTACTTGATACCACTGAATTGTACACTTCAAAATGATTAAAATATAAGTTTTCTGTTAAGTGTATTTTATCACAATTAAAAAAAAATAGGACAAATGTTTATCTAGCCAAGATACAGCTCGTGCATTTATAAAGTGATTTTGGTTTTTCTTTTTTTCTTTGACCTTCTGGCATACACATAGCAAAACACAGCCCTAAAATGCCAGGACATTGGTGCTAAAGAAGACTCGTTCTTGTTTCAGGGGCTCACCTCCCTCCAGAGGGCCAAGGACAACTGAACTGGAGAATGAAAATGAAAGTGAAAAAGTCACTCAGTCGTGTCTCTCTTTGCGACCCCATGGACTGTAGCCTGCCAAGGTCCTTCGTCCATGGAATTTCCCAGGCAAGAGTTCTGGAGTGGATTTCCATTTCCTTCTCCAGGGTATCTTCCTGACCCAGGGATCGAACCTGGGTGTCCCACCTTGCAGGCAGACGCGTTATCGTCTGAGCCACCAGGGAAGCCCCCATGGAGAATACGAGTGCCCATTCCACCCTCGAGGGACAGCTTGAAAGGGAAATGTTCCAGGAACCAGGCCCAGAGCCTAACTGGGTTGTGACCGAGCACTCCAGCTTGATTCCTTGGACATAGCTACCCTCAGCCTCGTTGGAGGGTGCCACATTCAGGCCTTGGCTTATGAGATGGCCTTGCTAAGCTCATAACACTTACCCTGGGCTCCTGCCCTAGGAAGGGGACATGTCAGGAGTTATAGTTTCAGGCACCTTTCCTGGGATTTCAAATGAGACCCAACTCGGGGGCAGGATTTGGAATCCCGTGGGCTGTTTGGCCCACACACCTCCCCTTGGGCCACCTTTGCCGTTGCCATTATTCTAACTGGTGGGGCAATCACTGTACCCCTTTGCACAGCTCTCATCTGGAGAATCTTAAAGCTCTTTACACCATTCCATTCCATCACAGCCCTTTTTAGCAACAACCTTTTTTTTTTTTTTTTTTGCATTCCAAACTATAAAAACAAAATTCTTGGTGAGGCAAGCAGACTCCCTTCAGCCAACTAAAGGACACTCCTTGGGTAGGGAAACTCCTGCCCATTCACTTGGGATGGCTTTAGCTCACATCTGCCTGTTATACGCAAATTCTGAGCCTGGTCTGAGCCAGCCTCTTGGGTTCCAGGCTCTTAAAGGGAGAGTTGGATTTGATCTGCTTCTTTTGTCTTCAGCTAATTCCCGTTTTATCATTTAACAGCCTAAATTTAGTTCAGCACTCCATCTTCATAGTTCAGCTTTCCAATGTGCCATCAGGAACAGAAGTAACTTTGAGTGGGAGGCATTCGAGAGGGGTGGTGTGGGGCCTGGGCCAGTAGGTAGGAGGAGGGGCTGCTGTATTAGCAGAGCTGGTTTCTGACACTTCTAGGTTGGCCTCAGACACAGAACAGACCCAAGTACCACAGAATCCCTCTGATCCAACTGAACAGAGGTTTAGAGCTGCAGTGAAATAACTAATCAGTTCTTTCCTTCCTACATCCATTCAGCAGTGTGGTGTGTTGGCATAGTGCACGGTACTTGTTAACCACTCCAGGAAAAGAAAGAGCCACTCACTCTGATTAGCTGTCAGAACTAATTTTCAGCCATGTTATTATATGGTAAGGAGGAAAAAGGAAATCCAAGGAAACTGTGCTTACGGCCAGTGCCTAATCAGGTTTTTTCCCCTTCGTCTGTTTCCTACAAAAGCTGCCTAGAATTACTGGTGTGAGCCATTAGGTTCCTCTCTTCAAGTGTTAATTAAATGTGATATTTTAAAACATACACTCCTCTTTCCAGGTAGAACAAACTGAGCCTTTTGTAAGCTGTTCAGTGCCCATTGGTCCCCCTTGCAGCTCTACTTCATTGCCTTGTACCTTTTATTCCCCTGTTGGGCCACAGTTCCAGCAGCAATAAGTACAGAGCAATTATTTCTGCCAGAAGTGTTCCCCCTTTCAGAGCCTGAAAGGGGGTTGCCTTATTTTGGTTGTGTGTATCTGTGTGCTTGAAAGAAAGGCATATTATAATATCAGGCCTCTTTGTTTTCCCTCTTTTAATACCCACTGGTTCTCCAAGATGTCATTGGCAAACACAACACCATTTGCTTTTGTTCCCTTTATAAATATTTTCCACTTGAGCCCTATTTCTTACTTATAACTGCTGAGTGTCTTGCTACAGAAAACAACTGTTCCAAAGTAGTAGACTGAATGAACGCAGTCTGTGTGGTTCAGATTCAGGAATATTTACTATACTTTTGAATTGAAATGCCTCAGAATTTGAAGCAGCTTATAGTCTCTTGGGTCTTTGAAAGCAACTCAAATGGTCGGTTTGTGTGTATAAGATGGGAGCTAGGGGCAGGTGGTGAGACCTGGAAAATCCAATGAAGCTGTCCTGTCTGTTCCAGTCATGAAATTATCCATTCAGTAGCAGGTGCTGAATGCTTGTTATGTGTGTGCTGCTCTCACACAAGTTAGGACACCCAAGGTGACCTTTTAATCCAAGTAGAAAGCTGTACTACACACTCCATATCAACAAGTTCAAGGAATCAGATCTCATTGTTATTATATATCTATGAAAGGTGGAAACCCTATTGATGGCTCAGTGGGAAAGATTCTGCCTGCCAGTGCAGGAAATGCAAGAGAGATGGGTTCAATCCCTGGGTCGGGAAGATCCCCTAGAGAAGGAAAGAGCAACCCATTTCAGTATTCTTGTCTGGAGAATCCCATGGACAGAGGAGCCTGGCGGGCTACAGTCCATGGGGTTGCGAAGAATCAAACACAACGGAGCAACTGAGCATGCACACACAAACCCTATCCACGAATCTGGAGACATGAAGCATTTCCCTATCTTGGAAGAATGCTTACCATAAGATATTACATAATTAAGTACATTTTTATTTTAAAAAATGAATAGATTTTGTATTTTGTCAACAGACAAATCCTATATAGTCTCGTACTCTGATAAATGTTCAGATTACTGTACAGAGTGCCAGCTCTGCTCTTGCCAGAGTTTATTGTAATAAGATGCTTGAAAATATTCTTTTTGTCCAGGTTCAGATCATCCAACAAAGCTTCTGATGCTATGCTAGGTAGTAAGGATTAGAGGTAGGTAATTAGGAGTCACATGCCTGGATAACATCCTCAAGGTTCTGCCTTCTTCCTCTGAGCACCCGTGCAGCCTCTGGTTTTAATTTGATCTTGCTACTATGACTCTTTCCCCCAAAATAATGGTCTGTACCTCACCCTAGATCAGGTTCTACTAACCATTCCTTTTTGAAGCATTGTAGCAAGACGAACGTGATTTCTTAAACGATTTAAGTGTTTGTTAAGCTCTTGATAGATTTAGGCCAACTTCCCAGGACTCAGGAGTATGTGACTGGGTAGACTTTGGGGAGCTCCATTCTAATAGGATTCTCATTTCAAACATACATCTAAGTATACAGGTGCTAGAGGGCAAGCACTGGCAGTAGGGAGCGTGCACCGTGTATTGCCATAGGGTAATACACATACAGTGCTCCGTTAGTCGGCAGTCCCAACTGACTTTTTCTCAAGTAGTGAAAATGAACCCTGACTTTTCTTTTTCCCATGCACTGACTGGGGATGTGTTGAATCTATTGAGTAAGAATGTACTTCTAGCTCTCATTTGAGAGCTCTCCAAATCTCAGGCTTTCCACCCTCTATTTTCTTACAGTGGCATCATGATGTTTTTCCTGCAGTTGATTTGCTTTCAAAATGTATTGTTCTTGTAACGGTCTTTCCTGCTGTGTTAAACAGTTCAAGTCACACAAGAAGACTTTTAAAATGGCCTGTGAGAGGTTATGTGTCCGAGGTGTCTACGCCATGTCTCTCATTTTACAGCCTTCTTGCTTTGTAATCTTGCCACCCTCTCGTAAAGGGGTGAAGCTTATTTCCCTCTCTACCCTCTTTGGATTAGGAAGTGACTCTTTTGATTAGTGTAATATTTCATAATTACACTGTGTACCTCCAAGGCAAGGTCTTAACTTTTATTTGCCTTTACTTTCTGGAAGGCTCCTTCTTAGACTCTAACAACCATGCTGTGAAGAAGCCCAAGCAGACACATAGACAAGCCCACATGAAGAGAACAGAGGCTCCCAGATAGTAGTCCAGTGAAGCCCCACGTAGACACCGGCACAACTAGCATCCATATGACCGGGCCAATTAGAATCTTCTAGCTGTCCCCAAGCCAACATCGAGAAAAGGAGGACTATTCCAATTGTGAGAAATAAAAAATAACCTTGAGCAGAAACGCTAATTAGTAGAATTCCTGGAATTGGAGGCAGGGCCGTGAGGCGCATTTTGGATAACTGGAATTTTCCCAATCTCTGTTTGATTTCCTGACTGCTTCTTTGGAAAAGTGGGAAGGATAGAAGGTGAAAAGAAAACTGAAACTTTTGTAAAATTAAGATTTCTTCTTTTTTTGATGTGGACAACTTTGAGATTTACTGTATTTGTTATGATATTGGTTCTGTTCCTTGCTTTGGCTCTTGGGCCTTGAGGAAAAAAAAAATAAGTATGGGATCCCAACTCCCCAGGGAATTGAACCTGCACCCCCTGGGTTGGAAGGCGAACTCCCAACCACTGGACCACCAGGGAGGTCCCCGGAAATATTTTTGTTTGGATTATAACACCTTAAAGTTGGGCCCTTGGGCTTCCGCAGTGGTTCAGACAGTAAAGAATCTGCCTGCAATGCAGGAGACATGGGTTCGATCCCTGGGTCAGGAAGATCCCCTGGAGAAGGGAATGGCAACCCATTCCAGTATCCTTGCCTGGAGAATTCCATGGACAGAGGAGCTTGGCAGGCTACAGTCCATGGGGTCACAAAGAGTTGTACATGACTGAGCAACAAACACACACACTCATACAAAGGTGGGCCCTAAGGAGGCTACTCAGCTCTGTCTTGTAGGAGATGCTCAGTGGGCAAGGGAGTGAAGTCAGAGGCAGCTTTCCTCCTTGATCCCCGGGACTGTTCCTCTCCCCTCAACCCTTTCCCACTCCCTGAAACTACCAGTTAACTTTCATTCAAACAGAAATCGACATTGTTTATCTATAAATATCTTCAATAGCATTCAAACTAAGCAGGTTTTTAAAAAATTGACATCAGCTAGGATTCCAGCATTAATAGGAGAGCCTCTTTCCATTAGGGGTCTTCGAAAAGATTCACATGAGAATGATGCTTTCCATCCTCCCCCAGCTCCCACCCCTACCCCAGAGCAGAGGCATTGAGCAGAGATGTGCCTGCCCCACAGAAAGGGAGATTCTGTTTCACTAGACTTAGGAAAGGTGGAGAGCTTTAAATCTTGCAATTAGCTACAAATGAGTAATACAGCATTAGTGTGAGCTGGCCATAATGTTCCTCCTAAGGACACACCCCTCTTGTTTGGTTATTCTGCTTTTGGAGCTTCAGCTGAACTTCGCCTGAACTTCAGCTGAACTCTCTCCTGGTTAGAGATAGTCATGTTGTGGAGCGGTGCTTCTTACATTTTAATGTGCATGCAGACTACCTGAGATCTAGATAGAATGCAGATTCAGCAGTTCTAGAGGCCTAAGACTCTGCATTGCTAACAAACTCCCAGGTAATGCAACTGCTGCTGGTGCCCAGAACGTGCTCTGAAGAGGAAGGACATGGTGGATTTACCCCAAAAGTCAAAGAGCCATGAGACATGGATTCAGTCCAAGTTCTATATGATTCTGTGCATGTTACTTTTAATCTCATTAAAATTCTGACTTTTTGTCTGTAAAGTGACAAGTAATAGTATCTGTCCCAAAGCATTGTTTTAAGAGTTCAATGAGGTAACCAGTTAAGCACTTTATAAGTCTTCATCAGCTTATTGGTTGGTGATCTTGAGCCTTACTTGGATGCTCCGCCAAGTGTGTGTTGGATAATGGTGGGCTTCTTACAGCAGAATGAAGAAGAGGGTGACGGGGATTGCCCAGCTTCTCAGTGACTGACCGTCCTTGAGTCTGAGTGGAGGGGAAGCAGAAGTTAAAGCTGATTCCGTTGATACCACTAAGGGCTGGTTGAGACCCCAGTGCTTAGGAGATGCAGCAGCTAGCTGCATCCCCATGCATTTCTGAATAAAAAACAAGAATACATATTTCCCTTTTGATTCTTTTTCTTATCAAAGAGAAAGGATGGGAAACAGAAAATATTTATTTAACTGAGGTGTTAGAATCGATGAATTTGTTGTACAGTTGGAGTAATTCTCTCCTAGGATTAAAAGTGATAACTCATGTCAAAGGCCTTTGAAATCTCAAGTGCTTATACAGTTCTAAGGCTTTATTATTGTAGAATGTCATTGTTGAAAAAGACTTCCTTGACCACATGCTGATCATGTTGAACTAGTAAAAGTCTTATAATTCATCTAAATAAATGTGGTTTGCCTTAGTCCTGGCTGGTAAAGCTGAATTACAGCTACGCGTAAGTGCCACGATTGGAGAGAAACAGCTTAGATAAAGGTCAAACAAGAATCACGTTCCCTTGAGCAGTCATTAAATTTCTAGAGCAAATTCCTATCAAGTTCCTTTTGATATTTATAAGTTTTTCTCCAAATCTTTTTTTTACTTTGGTTTTCTGCCAGAAATGGGTGTAGATGCATCAGCTACCTCGCAAGAAAAACCTGTTCTCACAAGTTTCATTGCACCGCTTGGCAGAGAAAAAGGCTTGGGTACAGGCTGAGAACTTTCACATAGATGCAGAAAGCTTGGGAATTGAGCCACTTGACTTCCCGCCCATCACCAAGAAGAAATAAACTCTGAAGCCAGGATCTAAGATTCCCCTCATCAGAAAAGGAGGAAACTCTCCAGCTTTCTTTTTGAGGCAAATTCCATAGATTGTTACAAAGATAGGCCATTTCAGAATTTTCCAGGATAATGAGGGAGCTCATGGTTGCCATGGTTCCCTGGCTTCCTCTCCCCCCACCTCTATCTCCCAACCTCCATTGGTTCAGGAGACTCTAACCTCACGAAGATGTGCTAGAGGGGAGGAGGGTGGGGCAGAAAGGGGAGTAGGAAGAGTGATTATTTTTGTCGAGCCATTGTGTGTCTTTGGGAGTTCATGAGAGATAAAGGATGGACTCACTTTAATTAAAGAGAAAACGGTGAAGGCAATGGGGTATACAACTAGGAAGCTATTGAGAATGTCTTCACGTTACTCACAAGTTAGTAATTTCCCCAAGAGTGGGAGTTTCTTTCAGATATTTGAAGTTTATTTTTAAGCCTTTTGGAGTGTTAGAATAACATACACAGTTTCTCTTTTAGTATTTTCATGGTATTAAAAGGTTTCAGACCCAGGCATTTTAGAACATTTTAGATGGACTAGAATTTGTTGTTGTCTTCAGTCATGTCCGACTCTTTGAACCCCTTGGACTGCACCATACCAGGCTTCCCTGTCCTTCATTATCTCCTGGAATTTGTTACAAAGATATAGTCAAATTAGTTAGAAACATCCAGGGACCTCTCAAACTCATCACAGGGCTTACTTGAAACATGTAAGCCAAAAAGTTCATTCGGGGTTTTTGTAAGATGTTATGGGAAAACCCAAATGAATGTTATGGCCAACCCAATATCAGTTCAGTTCAGTTCAGTTCAGTTCAGTTCAGTTTAGTCGCTCAGTCATGTCCAACTCTTTGTGACCCCATGAATCGCAGCACGCCAGGCCTCCCTGTTCATCACCAACCCGATATATGTATACATATATCCCTCACGATCTTCTTGGCGCTTATAGGTTTGAAGGGGTAGCATGTTCACTGTCTACAGTCCTTAGCAGCGTCCTCAGGAGACCATTATTGCTTACGCCAAGTCACTTTTCGTAATTGTTGCTGTGGAATATGTGAGTTAAGGGCATTTTCTGAGAACCTGTTAGGTAACTCCTGTGACACTAGGGACTTGGAGGAAAACGTACCTTCAGAAGACCTGGCCCTTAGGCCATGATCGGAGAGGCTTCTGAAAATTTTAAAGGAGAAAAGCCGGTCGTGTATTTGGATCTCAAACAAATCTGCCCATGTTCCCAGGATACTCGAAGGGAAAATAAACAATTTAACTTACTTATCATTTGTTGATTTCACAGATAATTTTATTTTAGTACTGTTAGGCCTAATGGACATGCAAAGCTGAGTGCATGGTGATTAAATGAATCTGAAACCCACTAAAGCATGGCACAGAGTAACAGTATAATAAATGCTATCTTATGTTATATCATCATCATCCTTATCATCATTAGTTCTGTCACTAAGGACCTCTGTAGAGCAAATGACATGCATATATTTATAGAAGGCACAGCGTATACGGATTACTTACTATATTGTTGGTACAGATAAAATTCTGTAGGAATCCAGGGAAAGAAAATTCAAATTGGAGATAAAGAATAAAACATATAATAATAGGGAAACACAATACCCTCCATCCCCTCAATATTATATGTCTGAGAAGGCCAGGGAGTAAGACTTTTGTGGGAAAACATGGTAATTTGGCCTTCAGCACAAGAACCTCAAGTATTCCTGATTTCCTTAAATAATATGTTGTGGTTCTGTGCAACATTAATTGACTCCAATCCTTCTAAGGTTTATTTATGTTTTTAATCATATGATCACTAACTGAGGGATTCTCCAAGCCTGCTGTTTGTCAAGCGTCTTTGTTGTTGCTCAGTTGCTATGTCATGTCAGACTCCTCAAAACCCCGTGGACTGCAGCATGCCAGGCTCCTCTGACTTCCACTCTCTCCCAGAATATGCTCAAGTTCATGCCCATTGAGTTGATGATGCCATCCAACCATCTCATCCTCTGCCATCCCCTTCTCCTTTTGCCTTCAATCTTTCCCAGCATCAGGGTCTTTTCCAATGAGTCAGTTCTTCACATCAGGTGGCCAAAGTATTGGAGTTTCAAGTTCAGCATCAGTCCTTCCAATGGTATTAATAAAATTATAGCTTTTGATAGGTAATCCTGTGATCACTCCATTTTTATCTTTGTGATTTTGTAAACTTTGTATGTGGAAGTTAACTAGCCACACTAGCAAAGTAATGCTCAAAATTCTCCAAGCCAGGATTCAACAGTACATGAACCAAGAACTTCCAGATGTTCAAGCTGGTTTTAGAAAAGGCAGAGGAACTAGAGATCAAATTGCCAACATCCAAGATCATTGAAAAATCAAGAGAGTTCCAGAAAAACATCTACTTCTGCTTTATTGACTATGCCAAAGCCTTTGACTATGTGGATCACAATAAACTGTGTAAAATTCTGAAAGAGATGGGAATACCAGACCACCTGACCTGCCTCTTGAGAAACCTGTATGCAGGTCAGGAAGCAACAGTTAGAACTGGACATGGAACAACAGACTGGTTCCAAATAGGAAAAGGAGTACGTCAAGGCTGTATATTGTCACCCTGCTTATTTAACATCTATTTAACATCATGAGAAACGCTGGGCTGGAAGAAGCACAAGCTGGAATCAAGGTTGCTGGGAGAAATCAACAACCTCAGATATGCAGATGATACCACCCTTATGGCAGAAAGTGAAGAGGAACTAAAAAACCTCTTGATGAAAGTGAAAGAGGAGAGTGAAAAAGTTGGCTTAAAACTCAACACTCAAAAAACAAAGATCATGGCATCCAGTCCCATCACTTCATGGCAAATAGATGGAGAAACAATGGAAACAGTGACAGACTTTATTTTGGGGAGCTCCAAATTACTGCAGATAGTGACTGCAGCCATGAAATTAAAAGATGTTTTTTCCTTGGAAGGAAAGTTATGACCAACCTAGACAGCATATTAAAAAGCAGAGACATTACTTTGCTGACAAATGTCCATCTTGTCAAAGCTATGGTTTTTCCAGTAGTCACGTATGGATGTAAGAGTTGGACTATAAAGAAAGCTGAGCGCTGAAGAATTGATGCTTTTGAACTATGATGTTGGAAAAGACTCTTGAGAGTCCCTTGGACTGCAAGAAGATCAAACCAGTCAATTCTGAAGGAAATCAGTCCTGAATATTCATTGGAAGGACTGATGCTGAAGCTGAAACTCCAATCCTTTGGCCACCTGATGCAAAGAACTGACTCATTTGAAAAAACCCTGATGTTGGACAAAATTGAAGGCAGGAGGAGAAGGGGACGACAGAAGATGAGATGGTTGGATGACATCTCTGACTCAATGGACAAGAGTTTGAGCAAGCTCTGGGAGCTGGTGATGGACAGGGAAGCCTGGCATGCTGCAGTCCATGCAAAGAATCAGACGTGACTGAGTGACTGAACTGAACTGAAAGTTTGTATATGCAATGTCCTTTTGGTAGTCTGAATAAAGAATTGTAGTTTGTCAACTGATTTTCTTAAAACAATGCATCCAATTACATTACTGTTTGAAAATGCCTTCTTATGGATCTCCATGACTGTTGACTATTGTTCTAAGTTATAACAACAGAGTGACACATAGAATTCCTCAGGTAGATGTGTCCGGGTTAGATTCAAGAATGTGATGCTGCTTTAATCCTCTTGTTAAAAACAGTGCCATGTTAGCACAAGCTAGGGTACCAGCTTCAGGCTGACAGAAAATTGTATGAGTCATTGATCATGGAACATTGTTTGTTATCTGCTGCTGCTGCTAAGTTGCTCCAGTTGTGTCTGACTCTGTGCGACCCCATAGACGGCAGCCCACCAGGCTCCCTCATCCTTGGGATTCTCCAGGCAAGAACACTGGAGTGGGTTGCCATTGCCTTCTCCAATGCATGAAAGTGAAAAGTGAAAGTGAAGTTGCTCAGTCGTGTCTGACTCTTAGCGATCCCATGGACTGCAGCCCACCAGGCTCCTCCATCCATGGGATTTTCCAGGCAAGAGTACTGGAGTGGGTTGCCATTGCCTTCTCCGTGTTTGTTATCTAGGTCTCCTAAAGAGACACTGTGAAGTTATAGATTGGTGATAGATTCTTATGAAGTTGCCTAAAAAGAAGATGACATAATATGATTAATCTTCTCCCACACAACTTTACATATCTGGTGCTTGGAATTGTTTTGATCAGATTATTTATTGAGCATGAGGTATGTATTCAGCATTGTGCTAGGCACTCTAGGGGTTACCAAAGAAGCATAAGGTGGGTCCTCTGTCCTTCAGAAGTTTTAAATCTACCTGAAACAATATGAATCATAAAAGGAGGGCACATGACTCAGTAGAATCCATGATGTTCTGCAGTACGCTTCAGGCAAGAAGAGCTTTTAAGAGTTCAGAGAGGAGAGACATGAATGTCGACCGGAGTAGGTGGGATAGGGTCACGTCTGGGGGCCCGAGAAGAGCTCTTTTGGTCTGCATTATAGAGCAGAAATGGCCTCTTGTAGGAGCTCCCAGGACTCAAGAGCCTTTTAGGAATAAAAATCATAAGTGCGCTCCTTGTCTAATGAAGAATATCCTGTGCTTCTCGCATGTGTTCAAAGGCGGCAGCTGTAAGGAGCGGGGCCCAGGAGTGCTTTTATTACACTCCACGTTCTCGTTGAGTGGAGCCAAGTGATCAGCTGCCTTTCCCCGAGGAAAATGTCTGAGTTATCTTGTCAGGGAAGATGAAAGTTTGCTGTCATCCTTCCACTTGCCACAAAGGACAGAGGAATATTTCTCAGCTGAAAGGGAGAAATGTGTCTAGTCATATCCTCAATGTTGCTGGACGTTAAAAACAGCAACATCTTTTCTGCCCCCTTTTTAGACGGCACCTTGATGGAATGGCATGCGGTCACCAGTTTCAGAGTCTGTGTGTTTTCTGTTTTCATAAATTAGCCTGCACAACATCAAAATAGCAAAGCCAGGGTGACAGTGGGTCAGGCTGATGCAAAGGCTAGCATCTCAGATTTAACCCAGAGGATAATTTCCTGGTCACCAGCATAACCAGCCCAGGTTACTAGCACCAACAAAGTATAGTTTTGTGGCTGAAAAGATATAGCATATACACTGAACATCCAGGAACAGTTTCTCCTTTGCTTGCAGAGGCAGATATAGGGCCCTGGAACCATCTGTAACCAGCATGAACACCCAGGCAAAGAAGCTTGGACCAAAGCCTGGTGGCTAAGCAGAAAGCTCCAGCCATTCACTCCATCAGCTCATTCATCCAACCACCAGTTGCTGAACACCTGTGACGTACTGGCCGCCTCTCTAGGAGCCAGCTATGCGAACATAAAGTCTCACTTCTGAGCTCTCTCTGCACCTAGGGAGCCATAGACATGGAAATACCTAATCAAAATGCAGTATGGGAAGACAGTTATAAACAAGGTGCCCTTTATTTCAGTAGAAGGCATGACTCGCTCTAAATGAGGTGATGGTCAGGACAATTTCTGAGCTGCTGTGACTTGAAGGGTAAGTGGGAGTTCTGGTGGAAAAAGGGAGGAAGGCCTGCAGTATAAGAAATTGCAAATTGTCCCATATGGATGGAGGGTCTGGAGGTTCGGGTTGCTGAGCTGGTGGTAAGTGATGGAAGGATGGGCTGAAGACAGACTCCCAAAGAGGCCTTTGATGGGTCTTCTGTCCCATGGGTCCCCTGCCAAACTGTTTTTTTAATACCGAAAACATTTTGTATTGAAAACTGTAGTCACTCAGTTGGGTCCAACTGTGACCCCATGGACTGTAGCCCACCAGGCTCCTCTGCCTATGGAATTCTCCAGGCAAGAATACTGGAGCGGGTAGCCATTCCCTTCTCCAGGGGATCTTCCTAACCTAGGGATCAGACCTGGGTCTCCCTCATTGCAGTCAGATTCTTTACTGTTTGCATATATATACAAACGTTTATATACCCCAATTCAAAATGGGCTTCCCTGGTGACTCAGACGGGAAAGAATCTGATTGCAACGAGGGAAACCCAGGTGATAGTTGTAGGTGAACAGTGAAGAGACTTGGCCATACATACACATAGTTCCATTCTCCTCCAAGCCCCCCTCCCATCCAGGCTGCCACGTAACCTTGAGCAGAGTTCCGCTGTGCTACACAGTAGATCCTTGTTGGCTATCCATTTTCAATCTAACAGTATGTACATGGTGGTGGTTTAGTTGCTAAATCGCATCTGACTCTTGCGACCCTGTGGACTGTAGACTGCTGGGCTCCTCTGTCCATGGGATTTTCCAGGCAAGAATACTGGAGTGGGTTGCCATTTCCTTCTCCAGGGGATCTTCCCGACCCAGGAATCAAATCCAGGTCTCCTGCATTGAAGGCAGATTCTTTGCCAACTGAGCTATAAATCTAGCAGTGTGTACACGATCTTCCCAAAGTCCTTAACTATTATGCCAAACTTTGGAGTCAAGCAGAAGATCTCTAGCAGTTGATCATTGGGAGAATAACATGGTAACTAGGTGTCTGTTTTGGATATTTCACTTTGCTTGTGGCTGGGAATTAGCTGGAAGTGACACTGAGGCTGCAAGAGAGTTATTAGGCTTTTGATCGCGTGTGAGGGAGAGTTCCTGCTCTGGGTTTGCAGAAGGAGTCTCAGTGGCAGGAGGTCGACCGCCGGCCAGTTCTTACCACCACAGAAGTGAGTTCTCTGTGGTTCTCCTCCTTTATTCAGCCAGTCCCTCGGGTGCTCCCACATTTACTCCTTAGATCTTTATTGAGAAATTGCTATGTGCTAGACACTTGGAGGGCCTCCCTGGTTGGTGGCTTGTGTGGTAAAGAATCTGCCTGCAATGCAGGAGACCCAGGTTCAATCCCTGGGTTGGAAGATCCCATGGAGAAGGGAATGGCAACCTGATCCAGTATTGTTGCCTGGAGAATTCTAAGGACAGAGGAGGCTGGCAGGATCACAAGGAGTCAGACACGATTGAGGGACTAACATACACAGACACTTGGGGAAATGGTAGACATGTTCTACCCTGCCCTCTTAGAGTTTAAATATTAGAGCAAATGACAATCAGATCAGTAGTTTTTGTAACTGAGTTTGATTCACCTGGACCCAAGTTAAATATAGCATCTGAAGACTGACAGTTGAAGGCATGCTAAAATAGTACCCTTCAAATCTTCTCTGAATTGCCTAACAGGTAACCTCTAATGACGTGTTGAATGAAGGAATAAATAAATGAATGAATGCAAAGGGATGTCAGTCCCTCAGAGCTGCCTATCCCCTGGGCTTTTCCTGGCTGTGGGCTCCCATCTCCACACGTCAGTCCACAGGTAGAGACAGCCTTACAGAGTGTTCAGACACTGAAATCAGGAAAACCTACTTAGGTACCCGGTTCTACATCTGCTAGGCTGGGGGAAGAGGAGCAAGTCCCTTCACCTGTCTGTGTCTCAGTTTTCTGATCTTGAGAATAGGGATGAGAAAGTCTACCTTGCCAGGATAATATATAAACTATTAAAAGAACTTAAGTCTGAAGATTAAATAAAATGATATATTTTAGGGCCAGGCACAGAAGAGCACAGTTAAGGAGGAAGTGTCAGGGTTCTCGGGTCCCCCTGTGACCTTTCTATATACAGAGAACTTGAAAGAGCTTCAGAGTAACCCCAGCTCATGCCACTCTTCGTCCTAAATCCTTAGAAGACTCTGTTGCTTTCTTTTTTTTTTTTTTTTTATCTCAGTACAGCACTTAAGGCCGTCTCTAATTGCATCACGACCTATCTCTCCAATGTCATTTCCCTTTCCCGATCTGGCATTACCACCATCCCTGCTAGGGCCTCTGCATCGCAGAGAACCCTGGGATCATAGGAAACTAACCAATCTAATCACATGGACCACAGCCTTGTCTAACTCAATGAAACTATGAGCCATGCCGTGTAGGGCCACCCAAGATGGATGGGTCATGGTGGAGAGTTCTGACAGAATGTGGTCCACTGGAGAAGGGAATGGCAAACCATTTCAGTATTCTTGCCTTGAGAACCCCATAAACAGTATGAAAAGCAAAAAGATAGGGCACGGAAAGATGAACTCCCCAGGTTGGTAGGTGCCCAATATGCCACTGGAGATCAGTGGAGAAATAACTCTAGAAAGAATGAAGAGATGGAGCCAAAGCAAAAACAACGCCCAGTTGTGGATGTGACTGGTGATAGAAGCAAGGTCCGATGCTATAAAGAGCAATATTGCATAGGAACCTGGAATGTTAGGTTCATGAATCAAGGCAAATTGGAAGTGGCCAAACAGGAGATGGCAAGAGTGAATGTCAACATTTTAGGAATCAGTGAACTAAAATGGACTGGAATGGGTGAAGTTAACTCAGATGACCATTATATCTACTACTGTGGGCAAGAATCCCTTAGAAGATATGGAATAGCCATCATAGTCAACAAAAGAGTCTGAAATGCAGTACTTGGACACAATCTCAAAAATGACAGAATAATCTCTGTTTATTTCCAAGGCAAATCATTCAATATCACGGTAATCTAAGTCTATGCCCCAACCAGTAATGCTGAAGAAGCTGAAGTTGAACGGTTCTATGAAGACCTACAAGACCTTCTAGAACTAACACCCGCAAAAGACGTCCTTTTCATTACAGGGGACTGGAATGCAAAAGTAGGAAATCAAGAGATACCTGGAGAAACAGGCAAATTTGGCCTTGGAGTACGGAATGAAGCAGGGCAAAGGCTAAAAGAGTTTTGCCAAGAGAACACACAGGTCATAGCAAACACCCTCTTCCAGCAACACAAAAGAAGACTCTACACATGGACATCACCAGATGGTCAATGCCGATATCAGATTGATTATATTCATTGCAGCCAAAGAAGGAGAAGCTCTATACAGTCAGCAAAAACAAGACCAGGAGCTGACTGTGGCTCAGATCATGAACTCCTTATTGCCAAATTCAGATTTAAATTGAAGAAAGTAGGAAAAACCACTAGACCATTCAGGTATGACCTAAATCAAATCCCTCATGATAATACAGTGGAAGTGAGAAATAGATTTAAGGGACTAGATCTGATAGATAGAGTGCCTGATGAACTATGGAATGAGGTTTGTGACATTGTACAGGAGACAGGGATCAAGACCATCCCCAAGAAAAAGAAATGCAAAAAAGCAAAATGGCTGTCTGAGGAGGCGTTACAAATAGCTGTGAAAAGAAGAGAAGCCAAAAGCAAAGGAGAAAAAGAAAGATATACCCATTTGAATGCACAGTTCCAAAGAATATCAAGGAGAGATAAGAAAGTCTTCCTCAGTGATCAGTGCAAAGAAATAGAGGAAACAATAGAATGGGAAAGACTAGAGATCTCTTCAAGAAAATTAGAGATACCAAGGGAACATTTCATGCAAAGATGGGCTCAATAAAGGACAGAAATGGTAGGGACCAACAGAAGCAGAAGATATCAAGAAGAGGTGGCAAGAATACACAGAAGAATTATACAAAAAAGATCTTCATGACCCAGATAATCACAATAATATGATCACCCACCTAGAGCCAGACATCCTGGAATGTGAAGTCAAGCGGGCCTTAGGAAGCATCACTACGAACAAAGCTAGTGGAGGTGATGGAAATTCTAGTTGAGCTATTTCAAATTCTAAAAGCTGATGCTGTGAAAGCGCTGCACTCAATATGCCAGCAAATTTGGAAAACTCAGCAGTGGCCACAGGACTGGAAAAGGTTAGTTTTCATTCCAATCTCAAAGAAAGGTAATGCCAAAGAAAGCTCAAACTACTGCACAATTTCACTCATCTCACATGCTAGTAAAGTAATGCTCAAAATTCTCCAAGCCAAGCTTCAACAGTATGTGAACCATGAACTTCCTGATGTTCAAGCTGGTTTTAGAAAAGGCAGAGGAACCAGAGATCAATTGCCAACATCCACTGGATCATGGAAAAAGGAAGAGAGTTCCAGAAAAACATCTATTTCTGCTTTACTGACTATGCCAAAGCCTTTGACTGTGTGTATCACCACAAACAGTAAAATTCTGAAAGAGATGGGAATACCAGACCACCTGACCTGCCTCTTGAGAAATCTGTATGCAGCTCAAGAAGCAACAGTTAGAACTGGACATGGAACAGACTGGTTCCAAATAGGAAAAGGAGTGCATCAAGGCTGTATATTGTCACCCTGCTTATTTAACGTATATGCAGAGTACATCATGAGAAATGCTGGACTAGATGAAGCACAAACTGGAATCAAGATTGCTGGGAGAAATATCAATAACCTCAGATATGCAGAGGACACCATCCTTATGGCAAAAAGCAAAGAAGAACTGAGGAGCCTCTTGATGAAAGTGAAAGAGGAGAGTGAAAAAGTTGGCTTAAAACTCAACATTCAGAAAACTAAAATCATGGCATCCAGTCCCATCACTTCATGGCAAATAGATGGGGAAACAATGGAAACAGTGGCAGACTTTATTTTTGGGGCTCCAAAATCACTGTAGATGGTAAATGCAGCCATGAAATTAAAAGATGCTTACTCCTTGGAAGAAATGTTATGACCAACCTAGACAGCATATTAAAAAGCAGGTATATTACTTTGCCAAAGCTATGGTTTTTCCAGTGGCCATGTATGGATGTGAGAGTTGGACTATAAAGAAAGCTGAGCACTGAAGAATTGATGCTTTTGCACTGTGGTGTTGGAGAAGACTCTTGAGAATCCCTTGGACTGCAAGAAGATCCAACCAGTCCATCCTAAAGGAGATCAGTCCTGGGTGTTCATTGGAAGGACTGATGTTGAAGCTGAAACTCCAATCCTTTGGCCACCTGATGTGAAGAACAGACTCTGTGGAAAAGACCCTGATGCTGGGCAAGATTGAAGGTGGGAGGAGAAGGGGATGATAGAGGACGAGATGGTTGGATGGCATCACCGACTCAATGGACATGAGTTTGAGTAAACTCCGGGAGTTGGTGATGGACAGGGAGGCCTGGCGGGCTGCAGTCCATGGACACAGCCAAGAGTCAGACACGACTGAGCGACTGAACTAAACTGAACTGAAGAGACCTTTATTTTGTATTGCTCCAGGTTAGAATTTGCCAACGTGAGTTATTTGTATGAGATTTGGAAGGGAGCAGGAGAGGCTATTATTTTATGGAGGTGATTACATTCTGACTGGTGGTGAATTGGTTTTCATGATCAAATATTCATTCTTTACCAGGAGCAAGCCAGGAGCTGTTTTCCACAAGAAGAATAGTATGGATAGGCCAAAACATTCCATTCACTATGGAAAAACTGAAATGAACTTTTTGGCCAACTCAGGAGTTAGTTTGCAGAAGAAGACATAGCTATTCATCTTAGCTATTCATCTAATAGATCTGCAGAGTGAGTCTCCTATCCAGGCTTTTAGATTTCCAATCCAGCATCTCAGACTTCTTTCACCACCTGATCTGCTAGATCAAAATACCCAAGTTCTAGAGCAGCTTATGCGTTAATAGTTGTCTGGATGTGTAACAGACCCTTCTCTTGTTTTCAACCCCTGGCAAAACTGTCTGACTTAATAAAACTCACTAAATCGATTAGAACCGCACACTTAACTGTGACATGTGCGACCTGCTGTCTTTAGCTATTTCTACCGGACCTTGTGCCCCTCAGTGGTAGGAGGTGTGTGTGTGTGTGTGTGTGCATGTGTGTGTGTTAGTTGCTCAGTTGTGTTTGACTCTTTGGTAGAAGGCATAAGACAATGCAACTTCGGTTGCATCTCCACGGAGCACCTCAACATCCCCTAGGCTGCCAGGCCGCTAGAAACTTCCCCATAGATTTGGGTTTCTGCTCTCAGCCAAAAGAAGAGCATATCCCAGGTAGGGGATGGTCCTTTAGCCTAGTTCCCAGAAGAAGATACCTGAAGCAGCACCAAACAGAGCTACAGACAAGCAGAAGATCTGTGAGCAAGACAAAACTTGTGGTTACACACTTCTGAGACGTGGGGCTTATTTGTTATCATAGTAAAATCTAACTGATGTACCTCTCTTATCCCAGCCACATGTATTTTGTAACCTCTTGCAGGCCCCTTTCTTTCCCACTGCTCTTTTCTTGACTGGCAAGTCAAAATGATGTCTTTCATTCTCTTGTTCCTGATTTCAATCTTCAATTCAGAAGTCTTTTCTTTTTTTTTTTTTTTTTAAATTTTATTTTATTTTTAAACTTTACATAACTGTATTAGATTTGCCAAATATCAAAATGAATCCACCACAGGTATACATGTGTTCCCCATCCTGAACCCTCCTCCCTCCTCCCTCCCCATTCCATCCCTCTGGGTCGTCCCAGTGCACCAGCCCCAAGCATGCAGTATCGTGCATCGAACCTGGACTGGCAACTCATTTCATACATGATATTTTACATGTTTCAATGCCATTCTCCCAAATCTTCCCACCCTCTCCCTCTCCCACAGAGTCCATAAGACTGTTCTATACATCAGTGTCTCTTTTGCTGTCTCGTACACAGGGTTATTGTTACCATCTTTCTAAATTCCATATATATGCGTTAGTATACTGTATTGGTGTTTTTCTTTCTGGCTTACTTCACTCTGTATAATAGGCTCCAGTTTCTTGACTGGCAAGTCAAAATGATGTCTTTCATTCTCTTGTTCCTGATTTCAATCTTCAATTCAGAAGTCTTTTCTTTCTTAATCCCCAGATGGGAAATAAGTTCTCCAGGTTTAACACCAAAACACTTTAGTTACATCACTTTAATGGTTCAGCACTTTCTATCTTGCACTTTACGATTTGTTTACATGCCTGTTGTAGCTCTTCTGGTTGGGTTCTCAATATCTGCTCCTCGTGAAATGGTTAGTCTAAGCCAAACATTTTGGTCCCATTCTTTCATCAGTGCTACTTTTAGCAGTGGTCCTAGAATCGCACCTTGGCTAGTGGAAAAATAGGGGAAAGCTCTGCTGGATTTCTAGGAAAAGTTTCCTTGTTCCCCCAATTTTTTTTAAGAGGTACTGAAGAAAGAGGCAGCCCTTCCTACCTACCCCACCCCCCCCAGCACCCCCACCACGACCTTTCTTTCTCTGCTCACAATGTGAAGATCAAGCAAACAGGAGAGATGAACTCCAAGCTGAAAGCGCTGAGCAGGGGTGTCCTGCCTGCATAGCTCCAGGTCATGCGCCACTACCCCAGAGACCATCCCCAGAGATTTCTCCAGGGCACCAGGGTGGGCCTCGCCCGAGCTAGACACTTGAATAATTTACTGCATGAGTTAATAAAAAGAAAGCCTTTCAGGTTCTATATGTTTGGATATAAGATCTTTGAGTAAATCATAATTCAATAATGATGATGTGATGGCAGCCTGGGAAGTTGGTGGAGAAGCTGCTTAATCAAGATACTCATGTATCTAGAAAGCAAAAACAAAAACAAAAACTTTAAAGGAAATAAGAATCACTGAAAAGAAGAAAAAAAATAGGGAAATAACTTTCTGGAACAAAACTTGTATAATCTCCCTTTCTGAGGTCTTTGTAAGCCAGATGAAAGATTGTACAGATATTCATCTGTGCAGGAAGTTCAGGTTTAATTCTACCCATAGGATTCCAGTAAGTGTGGCCAAACTAAATAAGGGTGTGAACCAATTTGCTGGTGTCACTGACGAAAGACTACACTTTAAATCTGGTCATTTATCAATATTATGTGAATAAAACTGACAGATTGCTTTTCAGTTTTCATATATCTCTGTGTAGTAGTTTTCTTTTTTTTTTTTAATTTTTTATTTTTTTAAATTTTATTTTAAAACTTTACATAATTGTATTAGTTTTGCCAAATAGTTTAACATCTAATCACCACAATTCAGAGTGGCCATTTTCAAACTTGCTGCAGAAGGTTGTGCGTAGTGATCTGATTTCTATCAGTAAGTGGTATTTTGACGATTTCTGTATTGAACAAACTCGTAGGTGATATATCTTAGGGACCTTCCTAGCACGGAGGACCCTGAGGCTCCAAAATAGGGATGGTCTTTTGAAGACCTGAGAAAATTGTTTTAACTCCTCTGAATTGTTCAACTTCTAAACATGGAATAATTAAAACTAAAGAAACACTTTCAGTAAGGTAAGTGAGGCTTTTCTTTGTTTCATCTGGAGAAATAGATGTTGGTGTCAGAACTACATGGATAGGGGCCGTTGAGCTTTCAATTCTTAGATAAAAAATGATAAGTACAAACTCCATTATATAATTATTAATTCCTAAATTCCTTCACCCTTGAAAACCAGAAAAACCCAGTTTTTCTCGATCTGTAATCCTTTTCCCTCCCACCTTAAATCCTAAATGCATAGATAGTCCTAGGGAGAATGACAAAAGCAGGGTCTAACACGGTTACTAGGAAATTAAAAATGGAAGTTCTCATTCAAGTCATTGCTTGCTTGCTTGCTCAGTCGTGTTTGACTCTTTGCAACCCTATGGACTGAGAAATACTCGAGTGGGTTGTCATTTCCTCCTCCAGGGGATCTTTCTGATGCAGGGATCAAACCTGCGTCTCCTACATCTCCTACAATTCTCAGCATTGCACTCAGCCTGGAGACGCAGTGCCATCTCAGGGCACTGATGGAGGTCGGGCAGGAGCAGAGAACCTAACGTATGATTTCTGACTTGGATATCGACTGACAAGAAAATGTGAAAGTAAAATCATTCTTTGTCTCATGACTCAGTTTGCTTCTTTGGAAAATGACTACATTATATTACAAAATCTTAGCACACAGTGCTGAGGAAAGCAGGTCAGATATTCTCTTTCAGACTTCTCTTTATTTGAAAAAAATCATTAACTTTTGATTCATCAATTCCAATCTTACAAGGAATAAGTTCTTAGCATACAGTTGTTGAATTACCTTATAATAGCACAAAGGTGCATTTGTGGATGGAAGGTTTCGTTCAAAACATGGATTTAGAACAGTGGCTTTGTTTGACTTTCTGGGACAGATGTTGAGCAGCCATCCAAGGGGTAACCTTGACAGGGACTTCTTAGTGGGGAGAGGGCTTGAAAGCAAGAGGAGGCAAGCTGGGGTCTGCGCTAATTCAAGGCTGGTAACGAGCAGGATAAGTGGGAAGCAGAAGAGAGGGCATGTTCTTTCTTCGTTTTTTCATTTACCTTGTTGATTAGTGCTAGCAGCTCAGTCGTGTCCGACTATTTGGGACCCCATGGACTGCAACTCACCAGGCTTCTCTGTCCATAGAATTCTCCAGGCAAGAATGCTGGAGTAGGAAGTCATTTCCTTCTCCAAGTGATCTTTCCAACTCGGAGACTGAACCTGGATCTCTCATGTTGTGGGCAGATTCTTTACCATCTGAGCCACTAGTAATCCCATTGGCTTCTATTTACCTTGTCTTCTATTAAAGATATAAAATCAGTACTTAATGAGATAGTGATAATATTTTAGACGTTTATGACCAAAGATTAATTGTATACCAATTCTGAGTTGCCTAAATAGTGGTTTGTTGTCATTGCTTGACATCTTTAACACAGTAATATTGTAGTAGTTGACTAGAGACTCTGAAAAAGACAATTTTTTTTTTTCAATTTCCTTTGGAGTTTTATTGGTATTCACTCATTTTTATAAAATATTAAGTAGGAGGCTAAAAATAAACATTACATATATGAAGTGGCTGTGAAAACTGCCTCTCAGGTCTTAGCTGCTGCTGCTGCTGCTAAGTCGCTTCAGTCGTGTCCAACTCTGTGCAACCCCATAGACGGCAGCCCACCAGGCTTCCCCATCCCTGGGATTCTCCAGGCAAGAACACTGGAGTGGGTTGCCATTTCCTTCTCCAATTAGGTCTTAGCTACAGGGGGCATAATTGACCAACAGCCCCAGCTACTGCACTCAGAAATGCATCACCACCACTTTGGCACCAAGACCTTGCTTCCCATGGGCTGCTCCCAGGGCAGTGAGTGTGTGAGGCAGGGTTATTATTACTCGAACCCTTTCCTGGAAGACAGGGACCCTTCAGATGGACACTTGTGGCTCGTGCATGCGTGCATGCTAAGTCATTTCAGTCATGTCTTCCTGACCCAGGGATTGAAGCCCGAGTCTCTTGTGTCTGGCAGCAGGTTCTCTGTGGCTTGAGGGAGCCCTTGTGGCTCAAGGCCTCCCCAGTAAGTTTGCCAATGCTTCCTTAAAACTGCACTGCAGTCTGAGATCCTTCTTCTCCATCATCCTCCCTTCTTCCTCTTCTCCAAGGTCTTGGCTCTTCCAACCTCTTCTGCTTCATCCCCTATCCTTCTGCCAGAGACATGTCCCTTTGGGAGATCTCATCTTGAGTCTCTCATTGGGGTTCAGATTAGAACAAGGTAAAGGAAGGAAACTAGTCATTTGTTGACTGATACCTATGTAACCAACAGCATTCATTTTTTAAACAATTCATTTGGTATTTATTGGCTGTCTAACATGTGCCAAGCACTGTGGTAGCATTTAATGACAACAGAAACAAAAATCTGAGGTCTGAAGAGATTTCAGAGACCTCAAAAGACCAAGTGTTGACTCAGTATCCAATCTCATCATCGAGACGTAGAAAAATTGTGGTTCGATTTTGGAAAGAGGCAGCAGATTACTAAAGAAGCAGCTGGACACGCAGGCAGGCCATGAGGGTTACATTTTCCTTGGCACTATCCTCTCTACAGTTTGATCCACAAACTCAACTTTCCAGCGCTCCAGATTTAATTAAGCTCTTATGCACTGACTCGCACCAAGCAGACAAATATTCAGTCACCGTTGACCTCCATACCGCTGAATCTAGTGCTCAGATCTCAGTCCTCATCTTACTGGACTATCCATAGCATTTGGCAGACACTGTCTCTGCTCTGGAAACTATGACATCACCTGGCTTCCAGGCACTGTAGGCTTCTGGGTTTCCTCTTACCTCCCTGGTCATTCAGTCTTTGTCTCTTTTGCTTGTTCTTCCTCATGCATTTGGCCTCTTATCATTGTTGTGCTCTGGAGCTCAACCCTTGGACTTTTTTTTATCCTTTCCCTCAGCAGTTTCATACAGCCTCTTTAAAAAAAAAATACTATCTTATAATAAGATATGTTTATGTAATAGTGACTCCAGAATTTATGTCTCTAGTCCACACCTCTGCTGCAAATTCCATACTCATGTTCAAATGCCTACTTGACATCTCTATTTAGATGTCTAACTAACATCTCACACTTAATACGCCCTAAAAAGAATTCCTATCCTCTCTCCCTAATTTGCTTTTTCCATAATCTGCCCATCTCTGGTAATGGCAACTCCTTCCTTTCAGCTCCTCAGGCCAAAAGCCCCGGAGTTATTCTTGAACTTCTTTCTTATGTAGCCTGTACTCAATTCAAGAGCAGCTTCTTTCAGCTCAGCTTTAAAAATATTTCCCAACTGCAAACTCATATTACCACCTCAACGATCCTGTCACCTTGGACTGAGCCACCTCCATAGCTCTCCCCTCTTATACTCTTGGGCTTCCCAGGTGGCACAGTGGTAAAGAATCTGCTTGCAAAGTAGGAGGCACAAAATACTCAGGTTCAATCCCTGGGTCCAGAAGATCTCCTGGAGTAGGAAATAGCAACCCACTCCAGTACTTTTGCCTGGAAAACCCCGTGGACAGAGGAGCCTGGTGGGCTACAGTCCATGGGACTGCAAAGAGTCAGACACAACTGAGCAGCTGAGCACGCACTCTTGCACTCTTGCATCCATGCAGCATTATAATCTATTCTCAGCACAGCACCCAGCGATCATGCTAAAAATTCCATTTTAATAATTCCATGATGTTAAAAATTCATGTTAAAAATTCCAAATGAAGTGTTACGAACTAAAGTGTGTCCCCTCGAAATTCATATGTTGAAGCCCTAATCCTCAGTACATCAGAAAATTCATGTGTTTGGATACAAGGTCCTTATAGAGGTAATTTAGTTAAAATGCAGTCACGAGAGTTGGGCGTAATCCAATATGATTGGTGTCCTTCTAAGAAGACACGATTAGGACACAGATGATACCCAGACTGAGGGATGACCATGTGAAGAAACAGCAGGAAGGCCGCATCCAGGGAGAGAGGTCTCAGGAATAGACAACCCCATTGGCAGCTTGACTTTGAATGTCCAGCCTCCAAAACTATGAGAAAATAAATTTCTGTTGTTTATGTCATCCAGCCTTGGGATATTTTGCTGTGGCAGCCTTAGAAAGCTTTTATGAGATGATGAGATTCCTCTTCTTAAAATCCTCCAGTTGTTTCCCATCCTCCTGAGAATTCTTACAGATGTCTGTCTACAAGCCCCACAGTCCACAGTCTGGTTCCCAGATCCCAGGTAGGGGGTGCATGGTGGAATGACCTTAATCACCAGCAGCCTGAAGCCTCCCACACCTTTCCCCAAGATCTGGTAGCTCTCTCCAAGCCAGTAGCACCACTGACCTGTATCCTATCCTCTGGACAGCAGGATAAAAGTGAGCTCAGTTTTTACCTTTCTCACCTCTCATTTTGTGTTTTCATTTAGGGCCTCTTCCTTTGGCTGTGTCTACATTATTGATTAGACTTTAGGGCCACATAAACCTTGAATAAGTTATTGAAACTATGTGAGTCTTAATTTCCTCATATATAAATGGGGGATAACTTGGGAATAATAATATCTATTTTGTAGAGTCTTTTTTATTGAGTCAGAAAAAGTGTATTGAATGTGGTAGGTGGCGGGCACTGTGCTATGAAGATAAGACTATGTAAAATCTATAAAGCATGACCCTCATAACTTGGCTTATGTGAGTTGCTTGATAAGTGATACTATTATTGGCTTATCATTATTTTTTATTATTTATTGTTGCTGTTTAGTGTTGCATTATTTATTGTTGCTGTTATGACTGTTTTCTAATCCTGCTCTTTACTCTGAGAGATGGTTTGTCTTTTTAATGTGGCTTTTGCATAGATGATCTCATTCATTATTTGCTACTTTTCAGGTTTAATCCTAATAATCCTGAAACCCCACATTTCTGCAGTTAATCATCCTGTCTCTTGTTTTATCCTTCATATTCAAATGTCTTAAGAGAGTTAACTTTGCTCCCTGTCTCTCTTTACTCATCCCCCACTTATTTCTCAACATGCTCCAATCTACTTTTTCACCTCCATCTCTTCCCATAACAACTTTATCATCAGTAATCTAAGACCCTTGTTGCTTTTATTAGTTGGCTAGGACTGCCATAATGAAACAGCTAAGCAGTTTAAACAGCAGAAACTTGTTTTCTTACAGTTTTGAAGGATGGAAGTCCAAGATCTAGCTGCCAGCAGTTTTGTTTTCTCACAAGGTCTCTCTCCTTGACTTGCAGGTGGTCACCTTCTCCCCATGTCCCCACACAGATTTTCCTCTGTGTACATGCCTCTCTGGACTCTCCTTTTCTTCTTATAAGGACACCAGGTGTACTGAATGAGGTCCCAACCTCAATACCTCATTTAACACTAATTAACTCTTTAAAGGCCCTGTCCCCAAAAACAGTTAATGGGGCAGTAGGGCTTCAACATTTGAATTTGGAAAGGTAGAACTCAGTCCAGTTCAATTCAGTTCAGTTCAGTCACTCAGTTGTATCTGAGTCTTTGTGACCCCCAAGAACTGCAGCACGCCACGCCTCCCTGTCCATCACCAACTCCCGGAGTTCACCCAAACCCACGTCCATTGAGTCAGTGATGCCATCCAGCCATCTCATCCTCTGTCATCCCCTTCTCCTGCCCTCAATCTTTCCCAGCATCAAGGTCTTTTCAAATGAGTCAGCTCTTTGCATCAGGTGGCCAAAATATTGGAGTTTCAGCTTCAACATCAGTCCTTCCAATGAACACCCAGGACTGATCTCCTTTAGGATGGACTGGTTGGATCTCCTTGCAGTCCAAGGGACTCTCAAGAGTCTTCTCCAACACCACAGTTCAAAAGCAGCAATTCTTTGGTGCTCAGTATTCTTTATAGTCCAACTCTCACATCCATACTTGACCACAGGAAAAACCATAGCCTTGACTAGATGGACCTTTGTTGGCAAAGTAATGTCTCTGCTTTTTAATATGCTATCTAATTAGTCATAACTTTCCTTCCAAGGAGTAAGCATCTTTTAATTTCATGGCTGCAGTCACCATCTGCAGTGATTTTGGAGCCCCAAAAAATAAAGTCTGCCAATGTTTCCAGTGTTTCCCCATCTATTTCCCATGAAGTGATGGGACCGGATGCCATGATCTTCGTTTTCTGAATGTTGAGCTTTAAGCCAACTTTTTCACTCTCCTCTTTCACTTTCATCAAAAGGCTCTTTAGTTCCTCTTCACTTTCTGCCATAAGGGTGGTGTCATCTGCATATCTGAGGTTGTTGATATTTCTCCTGGCAATCTTGATTCCAGCTTGTGCTTCTTCCAGCCCAGCGTTTCTCATGATGTACTCTGCATATAAGTTAAATAAGCAGGGTGACAATATACAGCCTTGACATAGTCCTTTCTTTGGAACCAGTCTGTTGTTCCATGTCCAGTTCTAACTGTTGCTTCCTGACCTGCATACAGATTTCTCAAGAGGCAGGTCACATGGTCTGGTATTCCCATCTCTTTCAGAACTTTACACAGTTTATTGTGATCCACACAGTCAAAGGCTTTGGCATAGTCAATAAAGCAGAAATAGATGTTTTCCTGGAACTCCCTTGCTTTTTCGATGAGCCAGCAGATGTTGGCAATTTGATCTCTAGTTCCTCTGTCTTTTCTAAAACCAGCTTGAACAACTGGAAATTCATGGTTCATGTATTGCTGAAGCCTGACTTGGAGAATTTTGAGCATTACTTTACTAGCATGTGAGATGAGTGCAATTGTGCAGTAGTTTGAGCATTCTTTGGCATTGCCTTTCTCTGGGATTGGAACTCAGTCCATAATATACTAAATAATTTTTTTCTTTTGCTTATTTTATTTGACCTTACATAGAATTTCAGGAGTATTGTCCACTCTAACTTTCTTGAAACCCTTTATTCTCTAGGCTTCTAGACCCCCCATGTGCTCCTAAATTTTCTCCTACTCCTCTGACCGCTTCTGGGAGACCATTTTCAACTTTATCTTTCATGCTCCAACAATTAAATGTTGGAGTTCCTGGACCTTAATTTCTTCCTTTCTCACTCTGTCCTCTCTTTCTTCACGAGCTCAACTACCCACATGGGATCCCATTAATACACAGGAAACTCTTCATTTTTTTAATCAGTAAATGAGAAGCATTGACCTGCTTGAAATATAAGAAGCCTTAAGAAAAACACAGTGTTAATGCTATTTTTGCTTTTTATTTTTTTAGTGTTATTTTTTGGTCTTGTTTAGAATGTTTGTTATATTGAAAGACGTTTACCCCCTAAAATCACCTGTCATTCCACTGTACCACCACACCCATGGGAGGGAATTTCCAGGGTAATCTCAGATTTACTTGTGTGGCTCTTTAGAGCTGGCCCACAAGTGTAGCTCCTCTTGACAGCAAGGTGGTGGGAACATGGGGAATTCCAAGTTGCAGAGTGCATGAAAAAACCTTTTACATGTTGACTGATAACCATCTCCGTTGCAAGCGTTCTGTGACTGTCATTTTATGGTTAAGGACTCTGATGTTATTACCACACACCCCCAGTGTGAAAGAGGGGAATTTTTTTAGTCTGAGCTGAGTTGTTACTTTGCTGGGTATGGTGACCAGTTTCAAGATACTACAGCTCTCCAGATTTTAGATGTAGTTACACAGTTCTTGAGATAATATGTTACTAATTATTATTAACTATAAATGAAAGAGGTAAAATCAAGTCATTGGCAAAGAATGCATACATTCAGCATCTGTATTAGGTATCGAGTGTTGTGCTTCCAAGGGAGGGAGAAAGCAAGAGATGACAAGATGGGAAGGTCCCAAGACAAGCTCATGGGCCTCACTAGTGATGTGTATCTGTTCATTCTACTCAGAAGCATCTACATTGGATCATCTGTTCAATCTACTAACACACACACATCTTAGCTGGCCACCCTCTGCACAGACCCTCTGTATGTTTGCCCAAAGGCAGCCTAACTCTACTTTCAACTAAAATATGCATTTCCAACCATCCAAGCTTCTTTCACGAGGAGCTATTTAATTACACACAGTCCGTGTTTGTTCTGAGCTGAATTAGCCTAAGTGATAATTTGATCAAAACCTCCAACTAAATTTTGCTCAAAGGCATATAACTTGTCAAATGTCATATAATTACCATTCCTATATTTAAATATTTATATTCTTTCAAAGACTCTAACACAAGATAGTTCCAGCAAACTTTGAGTGACTGTTTCTTGGATTTGGGGGTTTCTCTCTTTGCCTAACAAGTTTGATTGTATTTAAGAAAACCTACACACTTAAAAATCTTCCTCTGTCTGGAAAATGTAGAGTTCCATGTGTCAATTCTGTGCACTGTGAGTGACGTAACCTCATTCAACCTTATCTAAAACTTGAGGATGAATGGGATTTCCACACGAGTGCCCAAACCAGTGGGGGCAGGGGCGGGGGCACATTAGAAATAATGGAGAAACAGATATCTTAGGTTAGGGATCCTCAACCTCTGGGATCTAATGCCTGATAATCTAAAGTGAAGATGATGAAATCAAAATATAAATAAAGTGTACAATGTGTGTAATACGCTTGAATCATCCTGAAACCATCCCCCCATCTGCTTGGTCCATGGAAAAAATTATCTTCCACAAAACTGGTCCATGGTGCCAAAAAAGTTGGGGACCGCTGCTTAGGTAACTTAACTTTGAAGAAAAAAATAAAAGGAATGACTTCACCCCATTTCAAGTGGAGTTAAGTGGGTTTCAGTAAAATGGAGATTAAGTGTGCTGGAATGATTTGTTCTTCCCAGGCCCGCTCCCTTTCCCATCAACGCCTCTGAGTTTTTCCTATATATGGGGCTCTCGCCGAATTCTAAAGGAACTCAGGGAAGTGAAGAGGAAATGAGAGCAGGATGAAAAAAGACCTCTTGATTTCAGCTGAGTTTACCTAGATGGTAAAAAGGGGGGGAAAAGTGACAGTTTCAACCTTAGAAAGCAGTATGGTAGTAAGAAAAGTCAACTTGAGCTCAACTTCAATTTCCTCTTTGATGGCTAAATAAATGTTAAATTACTTTGTAAATATTTTTAAACGAGTGGTTTTGGAGTGGGAGCGGTGAAGAAAGAAAGGGGGAGAAAAGGTTAACTACCACACATAAAACAACCAGCTCACAGAGCAGCTGGCCAACTTTTACAGCTGGATTCTTATAAACTCCTTGAAGAGCTGGGTGAGGGACGGGTTTATGAGGTTACCATGGTAGTTCCACAGGTTTCTTTTGACAAAATCTTGTGACCCTGAAGCAGATGTATGATGGGGAGGTAGGCATGGGTCTGGGACAAGTATGAAGGAGTTTAAGACTCTCACTAAATATTTCAGCAGAGAGTGTCTCACCGAAATGTCACTGGATTTAATTAGCCAAAGAGTGAAAGGTGAAGGGTTAATCCAAGGTCAGCGTGGGGAAAAATGAAGCCCGCGACACATGCAGGTCTGATGTTTGCTGAGCGCACACTCTCGGCCCCTAGAATAGTAAATCAGCCCCGTGTGCGGAAGAGCAGGCTCTAAGTCCGTTTGATGTGACGGTGTTCACTTGCTTCATTTCCATATGCGTTTCTCCCAGGTTCTGCCAATGCACTCAGTTCTTCTGAAGCGTTGAAAGTGTCTGCCAAGTGAGAAAGAAGTGTTCTCCAATTTTTAAAGTGAGAAACAACTTGATTGAACTCAATTAGAAACAATTGAATTTTGTTTAGTTGTTTTTGATGTCTGTATTTGCCTGTTTACCCTATAAAAAAAATTGTTTCCCCTTATTCTGAAGGAAAAAAACTTTTTGGAGCTGACATTATTCTCCTTCCTGCAGTATCCATAACAAACTTAGTTGAGTAGAACACACTCTGTGTAGAATAAGGCAAGATTTGTCAGGCATCTTGAGCACCTCCAGTGTTCATTAACTGATTCCGCAGATATTTCTTGAACATCGAGCCGTGTTCCCACTAATCAAGTCAGAAGTGTTCTGACTTCATAGAGCCCCAGTGGACTGGGACGCAGAGCAGCGGCTTCTCTTCAGGGCAGAGCTCTCAGGCGGCTACAGGATAGTTTTAGTACACTAACCAAAAGAGTGCTTAAATGGTTAGTCAGCTTAGCAGTCACCAAATGGTGTTGGTAAAGAACCTGCCTGCTGATGCAGGAGACGTGAGAGACACGGGTTCAGTTCCTGGGTCAGGAAGATCCCCTGGAGGAGAGCATGGCAACCCACTCCAATAATCTTGCCTGGAGAATCCCATGGATAGAGGAGCTTGGCGGGCTACAGTCCGTGGGGTCGCACAGAGTCGGACACGACTGAACGACTGAAGCACACACACGTGCACTTTTGCAAGGAACAGTTACTGAGATGCAAACTGATGGGCCAAAGCTCACCAACTATTCTAGTGTATCTAGACATGCTGAATAGTTCTTTGACCTAAGCAGATGCTTAACCAGATGCTCTTAACTAGATGCTTCATAGTATTTTTTTTTTGTTTTGATTATGCAAGTTTGACTTAATGTTTAAAATTCAATCAATATAACTAACTATATTTATAGAATAAGCAAGAAAAATTATGCAATCATCTCAAGAGATATAGAAAGATCATTTGGTAACATTCAAGTGTTTCTTATATAAATTCCTCGTATATACTTTTATGTAATATTAAAGACATTTTAACTTAAAAATTTTTTTTCTGGATCTGCACAAATATAAGTTTAATATGCAACTCAAAAGGAGTATTTACAGGGAAGCCTGATGTGCTGCCTGAGTCCATGGGGTCTCAAAGAGTCGGACACGACTGAGTGACTGAACAACAACAGCTCTGGGTGGAGTGATGTGAATGAGAAAGCTTCCCCTATTCACCACTAGTAAAAGAGGAAAGTCAGCTGGCTTTTACAAAGTCGTAAAATGGTGAACTCCCAAGAAGCTACTGAAAAATGTTAAGATGAAAAGAAATCATGAGCCAACATTGACCCATGTTATCACATTAGGCATAGACATCAATCCAATCCAATCACGGCAGTGTTAGCCAAGGAACGCTAGCTTCAGCAGAAAGCAGTGGGCAGTTCTAAGCACCCTGGATTCTGTGGAAGATTTTAGAAGGCGCTCCAATCAGGGATGGGCTTAGGGGGAATGGCCAAAGATTAAGTATAAGCTAGGGTGAAGACTGCGGGCCCCTACCAGCTGCCCTTCCAGGGCTGACCTTGGAGCTTAAGGGCCTGACAGCTGTGAACTTTAGCAGTTGTGGAAATAAGATACCGCAGTTTCTTTACTCCTACCCCAACAGCTCGTGCAAGTCATCCAGTTGAAATCTGTTTACTGAAAGCCTCTCTGGGCAGACGCTGTACTGGGTGCTGAAGCACAGTCCTGGACAAGAATACACTGTCCTTGTGCAGATCAGTTGAGTTGGTGGTGTAGGAGTGGGAGCTGGTGATTTGGATATTTCTGTAAACTGACGTTTTCATTGCACTGTGTTGAGTCCCCCTTGCTCTGGTCCTGCTGGTGATCTCTGCTGTCCAGGTACACAGAAACACAAGGACCTTTACTCTGGGGGGGCTCATGGGTAGCTGCCACAAAGGGGAAAACCCCTTGGAGGTCTCTGCACGTGGCAGGAGACCACAGAGGGCTGTGGTGAGGGTCACGAGTGCCGCCTCAGTACTCGGAGCGTCTGGACTGTACCACTCTCATTGCGGCTATTCAGAACTGCTCAGTTCAGTTCAGTCACTCAGTCATGTCCGACTCTTTGCGACCCCATGAATCTCAGCAAGCCAGGCCTCCCTGTCCATCACCAGCTCCCGGAGTTCACTCAGACTCATGCCCATCGAGTCAGTGATGCCATCCAGCCATCTCATCCTCTGTCGTCCCCTTCTCCTCCTGCCCCCAATCCCTCCCAGCATCAGAGTCTTTTCCAGTGAGTCAGCTCTTCGCATGAGGTGGCCAGAGTACTGGAGTTTCAGCTTTAGCATCATTCCTTCCAAAGAAATCCCAGGACTGATCTCCTTTAGAATGGACTGGTTGGATCTCCTTGCAGTCCAAGGAACTCTCAAGAGTCTTCTCCAACACCACAGTTCAAAAGCATCAATTCTTTGGCGCTCAGCTTTCTTCACAGCCCAACTCTCACATCCATACATGACCACTGGAAAAACCATAGCCTTGACTAGATGGACCTTTGTTGGCAAAGTAATGTCTCTGCTTTTCAATATGCTATCTAGGTTTGTCATAATTTTTCTTCCAAGGAGTAAGCGTCTTTTAATTTCATGGCTGCAGTCACCATCTGCAGTGATTTTGGAGCCCCCCAAAATAAAGTCTGACACTGTTTCCATTGTTTCCCCATCTATTTCCCATGAAGTGATGGGACCAGATGCCATGATCTTGATTGGTGCAAACTGGCAGTTCGCATTCTACCTCCTTTCATTGCTGAAAACTCAACACTCCATGGGAACCAGCCTATTCTACCAGTGGCGTGTATTAATAAGAAGCCCATTAACATAAGTGTCTGTGTCTGGAAGAGATATTGGGAAAACAAAAAAACAGGGGATATGGTACTCCTAGTCTAATGACATAAATTTTCATGGGATTTTTAGCTGATTGCCTCATAAATGCTCAAATTGAATTGACACTAATCACTCTTACTCATCCACAGGTTTTCATCTTCCACTCAAGAAGTGTGTGCATGCGTGCTGAGTCATTTTAGTCATGTCTGACTATGCGATCCTATGGACTATAGCTCACCAGGCTCCTCTGCCCATAGGACTCTCCAGGCAAGAACACTGGAGTGGGTTGCCATGCCCCCCTCCAGGGGATCCTCCCTATCCAGGAATCAAACCCATGTCTCTTATGTCTCCCGCATTGGCAGGTGGCTTCTTTACCACTAGCGCTACCTGAGAAGCCCCTACTCAAGGAATTTGTTGTTGTTATTCAGTCACCCAGTCATGTCCAGCTCTTTGCAACATCATGGACTGCAGCACGCCAGGCCTCCCTGCCCCTCATCACCTCCCGGAGTTTGCCCAAGTTCATGTTCATTTCATTGGTGGTGCTGCCCAGTCATCTCATCCTCCAAAGCCCTCTTCTCCTTCTGCCCTCAATCATTCGACTTTTCTGAGTCATCTGTTCACATCAGATGACCAAAATACTGGAGCTTTAGCTTCGGCATCAGTCCTTCCAGTAAATATTCAGGGTTTATCTCCCTTAAGATTGACCGGTTTTTTCTCCTTGCCATCCAAGGGACTTTCAGGAGCCTTCTCCAGCACCACAGTCCAAAGGCATCAATTCTTTGGCATTCTACCTTCCTTACGGTCTAGCTCTTACAGCCGTGTGCGACCACTGGGAAGGCCACAGCCTTGACCGTATGCAAGACTAATGTCGCTGGGAAGACCATAGCACACTAGGCTTGCCATTGCTTCCTGCCAAGAAGCAATAGTCTTCTGATTTCGTGGCTGCAATCAGCATCCACAGTGATTGTGGAGCCCAAGGAGAGGAAATCTGTCACGACTTCCACCATTTCTCCTTCTATTTGAAGGGAGAACAGATACACTTAATTTGAACTAAATGAAAGCCAAACAACATCAAAAATTCTGCCTAAAAGTAATGGCTGTCACTGTTAAATACTACTTAAAGCCAGCTTTGGAAAGTGGCTGTTACTCCTAGAAAGAAAGGATGTAGGATCTCAGTTCAGAAGTGCGCACGTTTCTACCATGTCAGGGGCCAATGGCACAGTTACTCTGTTTCCCTGATCCTCAGTCAACCAGATGGTTATCAGAAAATTCTCCCTTGCACTTTGTTAATAGGAAAAACCCTTCCATGATTATGACTCTCTTCTTATAAATTCGAGTAGAATGGTTGTATGAATATGCTTAGTATCTCTTAAAGCTATAAATGCGTGCTTAGTGTAAAAGAAGAACAATTTCAAAAAAGACTGACCCTGAAACTCCAAACCCATGAAGATTTTCTTGAAATCTATGGAAGAAGAAAGCCAAGGTGAGGTTGAGTTTGTTTTTCCTATTGGGAAATCAAATAACAAGTAAGGGTTCCCAGTCAGGTCTGCTCTGCTTGTTGATAACCACTTAGATTTCCTGTGAGCTAAATCCTCCATGACCACTTCAATAAACATTTATGAAGTACCTTCTTAAGGACAAGACTCTGTACCAGAGTTACAGGTAATTTAAAGATGATATGAATCTTACTGAAGATTTGGTATGTGGTGATTAAATCTTATTCACAGAAGTGGGGTATAAGTGGTGCCTAAGCTTATATATAAAGGCATTCTCTTGGTGGTTTGGTATTCTTATCTGCAGATGTCCATGTTGGGAAAAGCAATGCCAGTCAAAGCCTCCAAATTGTTGTACACTGACACACTTTTTTTTCTTTCTGAAAATGGTTCTAGCAACAAAATTTTCCAGCTCTGAGAGTGAACAACATGGAGGGCATTACACTAAGTGAAATAAATCAGCCTGAGAGAGACAAATACTGTATGATCTCACGTATATGTGGAATCAAAAAAAAAAAAAAATCACACAAACAAAAAAATGAACTCAGATACAGAGAATAGACGGGTGCTTGACAGAGGCAGAGGGGTGTGCATTGGGATGGACAAAATGGTTGACTGTGATCAAAGGTGCAATCTTCTGGTTATAACATAAGTCAGTGGCAGGGATGCAGTGTACAGCATGGTGAGTCGGTTATTAACACTCTATTGTATATTTGAAAGTTGCTAAGATAGCGGATCTTCAAAGTTCTCATCACAAGAAAAAGATTCGAAACTGTGTGTAGTGGTGGATGCTAATTAGACTCGTGGTGATAGTTCTAGAATACATTTCCCTCCTCAGTTTTAAATACATACAAATATCAAATCATTACGTTAGATACCTGAAACTAACGTAATATGTTGATTATATCTCAAAAAAAGAGATTAAAAAAAAGATACCTGAGCCTTCTTCTGAAAAAACCTCACTTTGCTGACTTTTGAAAGAACCCTTAGGGCAGCAACTGAAGCTCTCACTTGGATACGGGTGTTTCTTTGTGTTGCTGTTTGAATGACAGGGCCCATTCATTCATATCGTGGTTTTGAAGGATGAATTTTCTTTAGCTCTGGGCAGGTGAGCCTACCTACAAATGGCCGTGGCATAGAAAACACACACATACATACACACACCTAACATATGGGTGTGTAAAGCCCCTCCAGGTTAAGTATGCAAGAGAGGGAGGCCTTTGGGGAAGGAAGGTGTTGCTGAGCTCGCCTCTGTAGCAGGAAAGCCATTGGTCGGTGGACCAAGAGTCAGATACTGATACCATCAGGAGGAGCGAACGCAGCAGCAGGAGGCGGAGAGCATGGCCCAGGGGGAGGCTGGGAAATTTGGTGGAGCTTCAGATATCGAGATTAGGATTTTTGAGGTTAAAATGAATGATCATGAGGAGCTGTCGGAAGATTTTTGAAATGTGGATGTGTTTAATCGTTTAATGGAGGTGCTATAAAACTTGATGGTCTTTCTTTCTGGCTTACTTCACTCTGTATAATAGGCTCCAGTTTCATCCACCTCATTAGAATTGATTCAAATGTATTCTTTTTAATGGCTGAATAATACTCCATTGTGTATATGTACCACAGCTTTCTTATCCATTCATCTGCTGATGAACATCTAGGTTGCTTCCATGTCCTGGCTATTATAAACAGTGCTGCGATGAACATTAGGGTACACGTGTCTCTTTCCCTTCTGGTTTCCTCAGTCTGTATGCCCAGCAGTGGGATTGCTGGATCATAAGGCAGTTCTATTTCCAGTTTTTTAAGGAATCGCCACACTGTTCTCCATAGTGGCTGTACGAGACAGCAAAAGAGACACTGATGTATAGAACAGTCTTATGGACTCTGTGGGAGAGGGAGAGGGTGGGAAGATTTGGGAGAATGGCATTGAAACATGTAAAATATCATGTATGAAACGAGTTGCCAGTCCAGGTTCGATGCACGATACTGGATGCTTGGGGCTAGTGCACTGGGACGACCCAGAGGGAGGGTATGGGGAGGGAGGAGGGAGAAGGGTTCAGGATGGGGAACACGTGTATACCTGTGGCGGATTCATTTTGATATTTGGCAAAACTAATACAATTATGTAAAGTTTAAAAATAAAATAAAATTAAAAAAAAAAAACAAAAAACTTGATGGTCACCAATAGCCTCAACGGTCACAGTGATTATTCTCAGGCAGCTGCTGTTCTGCCGGCCTTCAAACAGCAGAAAGTCCTTGGAAGCCAAGAGCCAGCTTGCAAGGGGCAAGGGCTGATGGGAAGAAAGTGATGGTGACCACTTGGCAGCCTCTGTCATTTTCTGGGGCTCCAGAGGGAGTGGTCACCTGAGGCATCTCCAAAATCCAGGTCTCTTAGAAAGATGTGACGAGCAGGGCTCAGTGCTAGAACATCGGGGTGCAAGTTATTTACGGCAGAGCCCCAGCTGCCTCCAGAATCCCCCTTCCTAAAATAGCCAACAGGTGGGTGACCTGGCCTTCGGAAACACTGTGTCAGAGCATGCATGGAATACATGACTGCTGGCTTTCTCTTCCTGCTTAGACGGCACCACATTTTTTTTTTCCTACTCATAAATCCACCTCGATTAGGGAATTCAGTTAGCACAAAAACCACTAGAACAGTGCCATTCAATAGGTATTTAAGAAACGTCTGCATACTGATTCGTTAGAAACCCCTGAAACTGCGTTTTGGGGGCGGACGTTGAAACAGTCTTTGTTCTTTTTGGATCGATATTGGTCATCCATTTATCTTCTTTGTGTTGTGGTCTATTGACTTCTTTTTCTCTAATGTATGTACCAAGTGTCTGCTGCTTCATCTTTCTAAGAGAAAGAAAAAACAGGGCCACATTTCCTCTCTCTCAGAAAATGAGGGTGACTTTCCAGAACTCATTATAATTAAAATCTCTGCCCTTGTCCATGGAAAAGGAAGGTGGAGCAGACTTCACTTTCCTCTTGTGGGTAAACTGTCAGGCGAGGAGGCTGGTGCTGCAGCTCAGGCTGCAGACTGGTCTCCTTCCGTGCCCGCCTCTCGGCACGCCCTCTCCAGAGCAGGGAGACATTTACGGGGTGGGGCCAGGCCCCAGCTTGACCAAAGGCTTTACTGCCTTGGCCCAGGGGACTGTCTCTGGCCTTCAGGTCTCCGCTGATGGGTCTGACATTTGTTCCTCTGGGATGGCATCCGAATCATGAGATGCCTGAGAACACAGAAAATAATGTATGGTGAGGAAACAGCTCCCTAACTGGCTCTTCAGCTCTCGTGTTTTATGTTGAACGTGGATGCATTGGGTTGAAAGCAGGGATGCTGTTAAGCCACAGGGTGGGGTTTAAAAAAAAAAAAAAGACAGTGAAAGAAATGGGATTTCCAGAGAGCAGGAACAGAGGTCCTCCGGTGAGGGAGGCACCCACAGGGTGAGGGCTGACTGCCCTGAAGATGTGGTAGTGAACGTGAAGATGAAGAAGGAAATCCTTCTTCCTCTCCGGAAGTGAGGAACCAGGACAAACAGCGAGAGGAACTAAGGTCACTTGGGAATATGTACAGCTTACAGGCAAATGGTGCGATCTGGGGTGAGTAACACGGAGATGGGGACAGAGAACCCCAGAGCCTGGGAATCAGAGAATCTGAAATTGGCTCTTGGCGTGCTTCCAACCAGCTGCAGGCTCTTGGCCACAACATTTTATCCTATCTGAGCCTCCATTTCCTTGTCTCCAAAGTATAAGCATTGCATTGAGTAACATCTAAAGTGCCTTTCATTTTTTACAGTGCTGGCCTGAGAGAAGCTGTCATTTTGATTTGGTTCTACTAGGATTGTGTTTTGTTTTTTTTTTTTTAAGCTGGATAACAAGGATAGTTTGCATGACTAAGGTATGCTTATCTGTTTTCAGATTATTATTTCCTTTAATGTTTCACCTTACCCTCCTTGGCAAGGAGGGTAATGTGAACATTAGATTTGCCACGTGTGATGGACCCAGGCATTCTGATCCTCACATGCTAAGATGCCTGGCAGGAAGAGCTTGGCTTGATTAAGCTTCCCAGGTTGGTTATCAGCCTCTTCTTCAGTGCCTGTGGGATTGCAGCAGAGAACACGGGGTTATCATTCACTGCCCTTACACCAGATCTGCAGGAAAGTTAAAAGTACAGCAATGATCAGTGATGGAGAAATAAATCCACTGAAAAACCAGGCAGCCAGTGAACTTTTCCCTTTAGAAATACTCAAGGAAAACTACATTTTGGACTTTAGACTTGAAAGGGTTCACATGGGCATTGGAAAAATATTGGCTTGGCCAAAAAGTTTGTTTGGGTTTTTGGTGGTATAGTGGTAAAGAACTTGGCTGCCAATGTAGGAAACATAAGAGATGCAGGTTTGATCCCTGGGTTGGGAAGATCCCCTGGAGGAGGTCACAGCAACAAAATCCAGTATTCTTGCCTGGAGAATCCCATGGACAGAGGAGCCTGGTGGGCAACAGTTCACAGAGTTACAAAGAGTCGGACACAACTGAAGTGACTTAGCACGCATGCACCCACCTACTATATGTTAGGGTGTTATGCAGAAAAACCCAAACAAAGTGTTGGGCCAACCCAATTGTTGTTTTTGTTCAGTCACTAAGTCGTAGCTCTTTGCGACCTCCATGGACTGCAGCATGCCAGGCTCCCCTGTCTTTCACCATCTCCCGGAGTTTGCTCAAATTTGTGTCCATTGAGGTGGTGATGCCACCTAATCATCTCATCCACTGCCATCTGGAGGAGGGAATGGCAAGCCACCCTGGTATTCTTGCCATGAGAACCCCGTGAGCAGTATGAAAAGGCCAACCCAATACTTGGCTGTAAAAATATGAAACTGATAAAGACCACAAAAGTCACCTAACCTATCCTTGTTTTTTTTTGTGGAGGAAGAAGCTGGTGTTCATAAAAGTTGAGTGAATTCTCCAGAGACACATAATTGGTCAAGTAAAACGGGGCTCCACTTAGGGCCTTTGACTCTCAACCCAATGCTCTTTTCTCAATTAGTTTCTTCTGAACAGAGCTGAACCTACTTAGAGATGAAGACATCACTCTCCTAGGTAGCAGGCATCAAACCTACACATCAAGAGTCTCCCAAACAGCCTGTCCCAAGACATAGAAGCTTTTGGGGAAATGGATTCAAGCTTTATTAATGAGGACATTGACTATAAGGTCCTTGCAAACCCAGTTTGCAGCCTAAACTGTCGCTCCACTATATGTAACTGTCAATCTGGCTGCCAGGTCCCTCCTGAAATTTCCCAGAGAGGCTGAAAAGAGGAGGAAAGCAGGGAGATCCACACAGTAATTCTTGAAAGAATTCAATTATGACAACAGTATTCCTGATGCCTACACAATTTATATTTTCTACCTGCAATGAAACATTATATCATTACAAGAAAGATAAAAAGCAAAAGAGTAATATTAGAATAATAATGATAAATTTGTTTCAGCTGTTTTGTTATACTTCTGCAAATTATATTTCTTGCTCTTTTCACTGACCTAGATATTTATGACAGGTTTGTGGAACTGCCATTATTTTATATAAACAAGCTTGTTATTTTTAAATATTAAGTCTAATGATTGCTTCATTACCATCAACTCCCTCTTCCCTCCAAATCACTTAATAGATGAAAGACATTATAGAAAATTATGAGATGGATCGTGTTGGAGACAGCTTTTCCTCAAAAACTTTTTTTTTCTCAAGATCAAAATCAGATCCCATCCTTTTAAGGAATAGACCTGAGTTTAACTCCCTTTCCTTTGTTCTTTGTTTTAATTTCTCCCCAAACTACAGTTGGTCTTCTGATGTTCTTCTTTCCCATTTAATGCCAATAATTTGCACTTCTGTCGTCTCTTTCATCTGGTGTATCACAAGGCCGTTTGAAACGGTCTCTGCTGGACTTCAGAGGGGCTCTCTAACCGGTAGATACTTTGATGACCTTCTTTTCAAAATGTATAGCAAGAGCAAACTTTGCAATCATAGAAACCACTTCTGTAGTCTAGGCTTAGGGGGTGTTAAATAGCGGCTGGACTTGAGTGACGCGGGTGGTCACCGGGACGCAGGGAGCGTGGACGCACAGTGGGAGAACTCGTGAAGCCGGGTATGCCTGCATGACACAACCCTCTTCGAAGAACAAATTGCCCTAGTGACCTCCCTGGCAGTCCAGTGGTTAGGACTTTGCTTTCCAACACAGGAGGCTTGGATTCAATCCTTAGTTGCGGGGCTAACATCCCACAAGCTTTGTGGCCAAAAAACTGAAACATAAAACAGAAGCAATATTGTAACAGATTCAGTAAAGACTTTCAAAATGGTTCACATAAAAAAAAAAAAAAAATGGCCCTAAATCCTTTGTCCTGTCTCAGTGGTTCTGACTTAACACAGAATCCTTGGTCTGGGAAATAAAATCAGTTACATGTGTTCCCTGGATATAGTTGATTAGACTTGGATGAGAACTGGTGTCCTGCCAAAGTCACTAATCTTGAGAGATATCTGCCACTTTATAGGTAGGTGGTTGGCGTCAACTAGCCAATAGAAGTTTCTGTTTGTTTGCTTTTATCTTTTGTCCATGCCACATGGCATGTGGGATCTTACTTCCCTGACCAAGGATCAAACCCACATCCCCTACGTTGGCAGCAGAGTCTTAACCACTGAGCCACCAGGGAAGTCTCTGGAAGTATTTGACACTGAGATCATCTGATCTGATTACTTCTGGGGAAAGCTCAAGTGCAAGGTGGACAAAGAAAGGTCCAGCTACTTGAGCTCAAGTTTATTTCCCTAGCAACCCTGAGATATTATCTTAGAAGAATCTAAAATATACTGCAGACCCCAGGATGAGAAGAATGAAAACCCAAGGTGACAAAGGATGGAAAATTATCCTTCTATTTCTTGTTTCCATGGGTGTGCTAAACCAATTTTCACTTTACAGTTACAATTACTCTTTGCAGGAGGGTGCATTGTCCTTATAGCCTCAAAGAACTTGACTAGCAGGACCAGCTCTATTGAGCAAAAATCAAAGAATACAGTACTTTCACAGCTTCAGATAACATGGACATACCCTGGGGCAGCCTACTGGTAAACCTGAGGTGAGCAATAGCTCCTTAGAGATGAAAACAAACTTGAAGAGATAAATTTACAGTGTGAATGGTATTGTCATATCTTGTCTTTTAAAGGAACTAAAATGCTACGGTGAGGTAGAAGGATGAGTAACATAAACATTTACCTCTACTACTGCTGCTGCTAAGTCACTTCAGTCGTGTCAGACTGTGTGCAACCCCACAGACGGCAGCCCAGCAGGCTCCCCCGTCCCTGGGATTCTCCAGGCAAGAACACTGGAGTGGGTTGCCATTTCCTTCTCCAATGCGTGAAAGTGAAAAGTGAAAGTGAAGTCGCTCAGTCGTGTCTGACTCTTAGCGACCCCATGGACTGCAGCCTACCAGGCTCCTCTTCAACATTAAAAAATGATGTGCTCACCTTAAAAAGGACCCATATTGTATTGCAACCTTTTATCAATGGGGCTTCCTTGGTGGCTCAGGTGGTAAAGAATCTGCCTGCAATGAAAGAGAACTGGGTTCGATCCCTGGGTTGGGAAGATCCCCTGGAGAAGAGAGTGGCAACCCACTCCAGTATTCTTGCCTAGAGAATTCCATGGACAGAGGAGCCTGGCTGTCTACAGTCCAAGGGGTTGCAAAGAATCAAACGTGACCGTCTGCTTCGCAGAGGGCATATGGTAATGCCAGAGTGTTTCCTGGTTTAGCAAGAAGACTCTGATGTCCCTGAGGGAAGGAGTTCCTACAGAGGGCGATCTGTATGACCCTTGGCCTTGCCTTCTGGTGCTGGATCCTTGCCTTATTTCCTGGCCTTCTAGGGACCAAGTTCTCCAGTGGCATGACCAACTCATAGCTCTCCCCTCAGAGTCAGTTACAGGTGGGCTTATAGCTTCTAGATGGGGCTCTTTCTCCTCCAAAACAGTGGTTGGGAGCCACCCTTGAGTCTAGTTGGGTGTGAGAACTCATTTGGGAGTACTCATAGTGGAGAAGGAAATGGCAACCCACTCCAATATTCTTGCCTGGAAAATTCCACAGACAGAGGAGCCTGGTAGGCTACAGTCCGTGGGGTCCCAAAGAGTCAGACACGACTGAGCAAGTGTGCACACATTTACACCCATAGTGCACCAAAGGGAAGGCTACAGCATGGCACATGATCATCTTTTGGGTCACCCCCGCCTGCTGTAGTCTCAGTGGCCTCTATGCTGAGCCTTGCCAGGCACAGGCTCTGCGTGACCCCTCTCTTTGTTGGAGACATTTTTCTTTCTTTCTTTCTTTCTTTTTTTTTTTTTTTCCTTTTTGCTAGATATGGTTGGTACCCTGCCTCCAGGGAGCATTTGAACATTGGGACTTTCCGGAACTTCCTTGAAACAGACCTGACCACAAAGCACTTGTTCAGGTTTAGATATGAACAAGAATAAAAACTGGGGCTCCATTAAGTGTCACTTTCTTTTGGTTTACTACTGAGCCAGATAAAGCAGTGCCAAGGGAAACATACATGATCGATGACGCGGTGAGTGGACCCAGCCCTCGATTCTGCCCTGGGATTTCACAGAGTTCTCTCCAGCGGTCAGTGCAACCCCTGAGGAGTATGAAAGTTGTTGGGTCAAAGAGCTGTGGGCCCCTTCGGCTGGAAAATGTAGCTGACTACATCAGTACCCAAGAATCTACATACTGCTATATAAGGACATCTTCACAGCATCGCACAATCATATACTCCTATGTTATATTCTTAGTGTGTCATTGGGCCCCTGCCGTGCTGGATGTAGAATACCCTAAATTCTTTACTTAAGTCTTAGTGTCTGACTTCGTGCCAAGGGAAAAGCATAATACATATTTTGGCTAAACGTCAGGAGACATATGTTCTAGCCCTGGCTATGCCCCTAGCTAACCAGTTGTGCAGACTTACACAAATCACACAATCTCCCAGGACTTTGATTTACTTAACTATAAAGGGAGCAGTAGGTGGGATCTCCAGTCCTTCCTAGGCCTAAAGTTCTACAAGTCTGATCCCGTCTCTCCTTCAGGTATAAAAGTGATAGAATCGTAACTCATAGGCTTTTGGGCCTGGTGTAGGGGATGGATAATGTGCTTTTGAAATAAATCATAAAACTGACCTAAAAGCAAGAAACACAAGTGAGTGATAATGGACTTTAAGCATCAAGGCGGGTCTAAATCTCATTCAGCCAAAAGGCACTGCTGCTGCTGCTGCTAAGTCGCTTCAGTCGTGTCCGACTCTGTACGACCCAATAGACGGCAGCCCACCAGGCTTCCCCATCCCTGGGATTCTCCAGGCAAGAACACTGGAGTGGGTTGCCATTTCCTTCTCCAATGCATGAAAGTGAAAAGTGAAAGTGAAGTCGCTCAGTCGTGTCCAACTCTAGCGACCCCATAGACTGCAGCCTACCAGGCTCCTCCGTCCATGGGATTTTCTAGGCAAAAGTACTGGAGTGGGGTGTCATTGCCTTCTCCCGCCAAAAGGCACAGCATCTGAGAAATTCCAGATGGGCTGCTGATCACTTCATGTCCTAGGGAGTTAGGAGGAAGATAATCTAGATCTTCTTTAGATTCAGAGAAATTTGCTGGTAAAGTGAATGTGGTGGGAACTTGAAGAGAAAGTGAATTCTTGGTAACCAGGGTGAAGATGGTCAAGTGAAAGAAATACTTTAAAATTTCTAGGAAAAATGTTAAGCTGTATCAACCAAATGAGATACTGAAAAAGAATTCAGGAGTTTTAGGATAGTCTAGAATATTTTCACCTGATTATACAATCATAAGAGATGCTAAGCAATGAGAAAAAAGAGACATAGGAAATTTAGTTCTCAAAATAATTTAAATTTAATAAAATATGTGTAGTCCTGGAATAGTGACATAGAATCAATAACCTCTTCCCTTTCTTAGTAAATGTCCAACTATCCATCCAAATAATTCAGTCAGAAACTAAGGAAAGTTACCCTAGGACCTTGCTTCGCACTCTCATTCATCCAGTTGCCAAAGTCTTTCCATTCTTAAATGAATTCATGTCTCATTTTTGTCTCCACTGCCACTGTTTTAATCCAGCCTTCACTGTATGTCTCAATTTACTACAAGAGTCTCCTAGCTTGCACCCTTTTAGTATCCTCTAAACTTATCTTAGAGAGATCTATTTAACCTACAGATCTGATTATATCGCTTTCCTACTTGAAGCTAGTCATCAGATCTCCACTGTGTATAGAATTCTGAATGCCAACGCACAGCATAAAATGCAATTTGGGGCTATGTTTCTAGGCATGATCATTCACAAATGGCCCTCTGGATAAAGGCTCCATTGCCTCAGAGAGAGTAGGTGTTTAATAATGCAACTTGCATGGAGGAGTGAATTTGTATGTGCATTTTAATATCTGAGCTAAGCAAAGGGCACATATTTCTGCCTAATGAGCAAAAATGGGTGTTAGCCTAGGGAAGTAATGTATTTCCCAGGGGATGGAGAGAGAGCTTACTGAAGAGCCATCTGAACCTGTTGTCAGTGTTATTTGGGAAGTAAACTGTGGAGCACAGAAAAAGTACAAGGAAATCAGATAAGTATCATGGTTTTTAATATAGGCTGGTAAAATTAACATCACTCTCAGAAATAATTATAATTAGGAATATCTTATGAAGATTTGGAGAAAAGTTGTTTTCTCCAGGAATCACGCTAACCTCACCTCTTGTGGGGCCAGTTGACTGGTCTGGTGAATGAGAAGAATGAAATAGATACCATGTAACTAGATTTTAGTGATGAATTTGACAAAGTTCCCACTATACCACGCTGGAGTGAGGTAGACACATAAAAGGGAGACAGTTCCTAGTGGCCTGCCCTGGCAGCATGTCCTCCTTCCTGTTCTGTTCAGTAGCTTATCCCAATTCTTGAACTAAGATGTGGAAATCGCACTGACTGAATTCATGGATTCCATCTGTGTCATCAAATATTTTGCAAAGATCTCAAAAGGACTTGGGGGCAGGAGGAGAAGGGGACAACAGAGGATGAGATGGCTGGATGGCATTACTGACTCGATAGTCATGAGTTTGGGTAAACTCTGGGAGTTGGTGATGGACAGGGAGGCCTGGAGTGCTGCGATTCATGGGGTCACAAAGAGTCAGACACGACTGAGCGACTGAACTGAACTAACAAAAGGACTCTGCAATCAAAAAAGGGCAGGGGGTCCAATACCGTAAAATGAAATTTGACAAGAATATAAGGACCTGTATCTTTTTCCACAACAGTGCCTGTGCACAGGCTGGGGAGACTTGCGGCTGCCCATACAGTCGGAGTTAACAGAGTGATGCAAGGCTTCCTAGAAGTAAAGAATGTGGGTTGAGGAAAAGGATAGTCCCCTTTTCTGTGTGCTTGTGCATCACACCTGGCCTTTGCTTCTGGCTTAGGTTGGCCATTGAGCTGGAGCAAGTAGAATGCTGAAGGTGCTGCAACCCAGGTTAATGGTAAAGAATCCACCTGCCAACGCAGGAGACGCAAGAGACCCAGCTTTCAATCTCTGGGTCAGGAAGGTATCCTGGAGTAGGAAATGACACCCCACTCCAGTATTCGTGCCTGGGAAATCCCATGGACAGAGGAGCCTGGTGGGCTGTAGTCCATGGGGTCACATAGAGTCGGATATGACTGAGCATCTGTACACAACACAACAGCAACCACACCCAAAGGAAAACAGTGGAAGGATCTGAGATGAGCAGCCTGTAAAAGGGAAGGCCCACTGGCCAAGGCAGCCATCTTACACATCAGAAGGGATATCGTATGAACGTAGGACCTTGCTTGGTCTGTGGTCTGGTCTCATAGTAGAGCTGAGACAAATAGATGGACATTACATGGATGCAATCACATTTTAAGTAAGGGATTTATAATAATCACAGCAATGATTGGAAACCCACATAGGATATGCTATTGATTCCATCTTTTGATGGGAGATTGGCCTGAAAGAACTTCTAATGTGCCTTCTAACCTCCATTTAAAAAAATACGCAGTAGCCATATATAATAAATTGCAGAAAATGGCCAAAAAACTTTTCCCATTCCTTTGTGCACATACTTCTGCAATATGACTTGGCATCATCTCCCATGAAGAGTTTGTTTCCTGACCTCTTGAACCTGGACTTGGCTACAGAACTTCCTTTGATCAAAGTAGAGGCTTGAAAAGTACTTGCCTGTCAGGACTTTCTCTGTTGTGGCCCTGGGAATCCTGAAATTGCCACGAGCCCAGGCTATCTTTTGGAGACACTTGACCCAGTGAGCTTCTCACCAATAAGCAACACGAGAGTAGACCATTCTAGACCAAGCTGCCCCTTGACCACCTGCCCACTGACCAAAGGAAAAAGAGCCCAGATAAGACCAGTGGAACTGCTCTTTGCTGAGCCCAGTTCATGTTGCTGTATCAACATCATCAGCTGATAAATTATTGCTGTTTTAAACCCCTACGTTTTGGGAGGATTTATTACACATTAAAGAAACTGAGATGATAGGCTATACATGACTCTTCCTGAAATGTTTGTTTGGTTCACAAAGTCTTTTCGAGAGGGAATCTGAACATTGTTCTTTTTTCAGTCGAAGATGGAATCTACTCATAACCTGTTGTATGGAGAAAGGGATGGGTTGAGTTGGCGTAGAAGCGGTGGGAAATATGGGAAGACCAGCAAGAATTCTGCTGACCTAAAAATTCTTTTTTAAGTTATTTACAGACATGAATAATCAATTATATGGTTGAATATCCTAATGACTGCATGACTAAAAACAATCACCAAAGACATAAACACACAGAAAATGTGTTGTGTCTTTGGGTGTCTTTCAGAAGCATGGCCCATGAACAATAAGAGGCAGATTTAAACTCTCATTTATCAGGTTTTTAGGTGGGTTATTCCTGTTATTAATAACTCCACTTTGCAAAGCATATTCTAGTTTAAAAAGCACTTTGCATTCATTATATATTTCTAGTTAGTGTTTCACAGCTAGAATGTGAGAGGTGTGTAAAACAGATGCATTTTAGCTGGGGTTTCCAGGGACAGTCAAGGTCCTGCTCTTTCACTGCAGCAGTGCGGAGTGGGTGTGAAGGACAAGAGGGAGCAGGGTTAAACGATGAAGGTGAATCCCCCTCCCAGCTCCCCCGCCTCCCTGGGTGGGAAGTAAGGTGCTCTCCCCTTGTGGCTTGAAGAAGACAGCTTGAAGGCTTCTCACATAGCTCGGGCTTGAAAGACCAATATCAAGCACTCTCTTTCCTTTGTCTGCTTTCCTTGGTGTGGTAACATCTCCAGGAAATGTTATTTATTTATTTTTAGGAACATTTCTAGATTTTCTTCACAAAGCTTCATTTGAAGCTACTGTGCTATGAAAGAAGAAATATGACCTTTGCTGCTTCTTCGTTTCATGTTTCCTTTTGAATTTTCTATCTTCTGAGCCAGAAGCCCTTTCCCTTTCTAACAGGTTAGGCAGGGCAGAGGCCTGAAAATGAGCTCTTCAGAGTTTATCAAAGCCATGGGCTTCTTCTGCCAGGCACCCCTGGCCCTTTTCTTTTGCACTGGCTTTTTCCTAACTTTGCTTCTCATCTTCTTTGTCCTGCTTTAGAAAGATGCTTTCGGTGTTTCTCCACTCTCTTGGGGAACACACACATTCTTTGCTTATCCCTCCTCTAACATGAGTCTCTAAATATTCATAAATGCTGACCAAAGAAGAGACTTTGAATCCTGATTCCTGGGTTGGTGGGGTTTTTTTCCAAATAAGCTTTGGACACATATTCCTTCAGAAAGTTCAGGAGGCTTATCCTTCTGCAGACCCACAGGCCCTTTGAGGGTGACTGATGGATGAATTTCTTGATTCACTGCCTTAGCAGATAGCATTGTGGAAGTGTTACTGAAATATTAATTAACAGATAAAGCAGTTTTACTCACAATCCCTTCACCCCACAAACCAAACAATGTCCATCGTCCATGGTGCTCTGTAAGGGTGGTTTCTCAGGCCTAGTTATTGTGAAGGTGATCAGATACATACATACACTGCATGTGCTCAGTCACTTCAGTCATTCCAACTCTGCAACTCGATGGACTGTAGCCCCCCAGGCTCTTCTGTCCCTGGGATTCTCCAGGCAAGAATACTGGAGTGAGTTGCCAAGCCCTCCTCCAGGGGATCTTCCCCAGCCAGGGACTGAACCCGTGTCTCTTATGCCTTCTGCATTGGCAGGTGGGTTTTTACAGCTAGCATGACCTGGGAAGCCCATACATCCACATGTGCATATGTATGTTCAATATGTGTATCTTTTTATGTGCATCCACTTAATTATATGTAAGGACCTCATGCTCTTAGAAAGCTTAATGTAGAATAACACTTTGAACTTACAAATAGACATTTTCACTTAAAGATTCCTTTTCTCTCACTAGAAACTTTTAACGTGTTATTACTTCCTCACCACCCCCACACTCCCTTCTAGAAAGATAGATTGGGTCAATGTTAAAATAACAGAAAATTCTTTTTATAGGCATCGTAGGCAACATTCCATTGTCAATACAGTAAACAGAAGTAAGAAATATCAATATTATTAGGGAACACTCAAAAATTCAAATTCTTCTCTGGAGATTATCTATTTTAGCCTCCTAGTTAGACTGAGTAATTCTTTCATTCACTTTCCAAACATCTGGCACAAGATTATCATACAGGGCATAAGTTATGACCATTAGCAAACTTATCCAAGCAAAAATGTGCAGCAAACGTGGTGTAACACTTTCTAAAGTTCAGTGTCTCTTTTTTAAGGCAATCATTCCGCTCAACAAAAATAGAATTTAGGGAGTGCCAGTCAGAGCATCCTGCTGACTGAATCATCTTTACAAAATAGTTGTTCTATTTTCAAAGTATGAATATGTTTTTTTCAAATCATGTTTAGACATTATGTAGCGTAAAAGCTTCAACAGAAAGATTAACCGCCATGTTTGTGTTATTAATAACACTGGCTGAGATTGATAATCTGCTTAGAAAATTATTTCTCCTGCCACACGCAGAATTCTATTTTGTGTCTTTCAGTATGGCTATCTGATGGTCCCAGTGGTTCATTATATTTATATATAGAGTCTTTGCCTCTTTTCAGAGCCTGAAATGTTTCGGTTGTAACACATACTCTTCAAAGACTTCCATGTGAAAGGTAGAACGTATTTTCGAAAACTTTTTATGTATTTTCCAGAGTTATTTACTAAAATATGTTGCCTTGAATCTCTGTTTACGAGTGGTCCTCAATCAGAGGCAGTTTTCTCCACCTGGGTGATATTTGGCAACATCTGAAAGATAGATGGGGAAACAGTGGAAACGGTGTCAGACTTCATTTTTGGGGGCTCAAAATCACTGCAGATGGTGATTGCAGCCATGAAATTAAAAGACACTTACTCCTTGGAAGGAAAGTTATGACCAACCTAGAAAGCATATTGAAAAGCAGAGACATTACTTTGCCAACAAAGGTCCCTCTAGTCAAGGCTATGGTTTTTCCAGTGGTCATGTATGGATGTGAGAGTTGGACTGTGAAGAAAGCTGAGCGCCGAAGAATTGCTGCTTTTGAACTGTGGTGTTGGAGAAGACTCTTGAGAGTCCCTTGGACTGCAAGGAGATCCAACCAGTCCATTCTAAAGGAAATCAGTCCTGAATATTTATTGGAAGGACTGATGCTGAAGCTGAAACTCCAATACTTTGGCCACCTCATGTGAAGAGTTGACTCATTGGAAAAGACCCTGATGCTGGGAGGGATTGGGGGCAGGAGGAGAAGGGGACGACAGAGGATGAGATAGCTGGATGGCATCACGGACTCGATGGACATGAGTTTGAGTGAACTCCGGGAGCTGGTGATAGACAGGGAGGCCTGACGTGCTGTGATTCATGGGGCCGCAAAGAGTCGGACACGACTGAGCGACTGAACTGAACTGAACTGAACTGAAAAGACATTTGTCATTCTCATAACTGGCATGTAGTGAGTAGACACCAGGGGTGTTGCAAAACATTCTACAATGGCCAGGACAGCCTCCCACAGAACAGAGTCACCTGGTCCCAAATTTCAATGGTACCAAGGCTACGAAACCCTGGTAGACAATATCTTGGCTGTGTGTCATGATATCATGTTTTATTCCGTCCAGTAGAGAATTCCACCCATGATAAACCAGCACAACTACCAATGGTCTTTGGATTTATGATCCTTTCACGCTGAGGACACAACACCCCCCCTTTCTGCGTGTGTCTAGTCAGGGAGCTGACCACCAGTTGGAGCGGGAGACTCTAGCTTCTTTTACAAATGGCTCAAAAAGCTCAGTGTGATGAAAGGGAATTTGGTGCTTCCCCTGTTAGTCATGGCAACTCTCCTGACTGCCTATGGAGAAATGAGGTAAGGAAATGTCTTCAGTTGATATGATGGGAAAGGAATTTGATATTTAAAAAAATACTTATTATTTATTCTACCACTGGTTTGCAACATGACCTTGGGGAACTCCCTGGCTGAAAACCATTGTGACTCATAAATTCTTGGTGTCTGTCACATGCTGAGAGCATATGGTCCTGCCTCCATCACTTTATTCTTCTAACTCATTTTATAAAAATTTGGTATGAATTATTTATATATATATATAATATTATATATATATATATATATAAGTATAGTAGAAAGCAAATTCTACTGTTGCTTTTCGCAGCAAATCTATTTCCACTATTTCTGCTGCTGCTGCTGCTACTAAGTCGCTTCAGTCGTGTCCGAGTCTGTGCGACCCCAAGACGGCAGCCCACCAGGCTCCCCCATCCCTGGGATTCTCCAGGCAAGAACACTGGAGTGGGTTGCCATTTCCTTCTCCAATGCATGAAAATGAAAAATGAAAGTGAAGTCACTCAGTTGTGTGTGACTCTTCGTGACCCCATGGACTGCAGCCTACCAGGCTCCTCTGTCCATGGGATTTTCCAGGCAAGAGTACTGGAGTGGGCTGCCATTGCCTTCTCCTCCACTATTTCTACTTACTTCTTAACCTTAAGTCCCTACAAAAGAAGTGATTTTCTTGATATATAATTAGGGAAGGGCCCCATAGGGATATAACTAATCAAATACTTCTTGTTTTTAAAAATAGTAAATAGAACTTGCAAATATAAACTTATCAATTTATTAATTATTTGTTGTCATGAACACCAAAATTTCAAGGTAATAACTATTCAAGTTTCTAAATCTGAAACCTAAGTGTTTTATCCTTTGCACCAAAAGTAATCTCAAGTATGGCCTTCAGGTATATTTTAAGTCACTACAAGTTTGACACAGTGGAGAAATCAGGCAGTGATCTAGAGCAGATTGGTTTATCTTTCTAAATCTTATTTGTAAATTGAGAATAATAATCATACTTTACAAAATTGTTTTGAGTTGAAAAAGGTTAGAAGTCTTCATATTAAAACAATCTTTGGAGAGTTAAGCAAGTGGATGAACAGCAACGATGGAAAAAAAAAAAAAAAACAAACCCATCCCTGGATCCAAATTGATGTACAATGTCAGAATTCCAAAGAACTCATAGAAAAGTCTAAAAACTTCCCAAGAGAGGACGAAAAACTGACTACAGGCCAAGGATGAAAATCAAATCAGTATCAGACTTTCCATCAGCAGCAGTAGACTCTAAAAGGCAAGGTGGCAGAAGCAAAGTCTGACAGAAATTGCTCTGTACACGGCTAAATAACCAGTAAAGCACAAGAATAAAATAAAAACATTTCCTGTTATGCAATGAAACAAAACATACACTACTCATACATCCCATATGGAAATATTAGCTGAGGGATTACTTCAGAAATTGAGAAATTTTCAAAAGAAAATAACATGATACACAGACTGAATAACAATGAAATGTGACCTAGAAGAGGTTGAGCAAGACTGGAAGCAAATTCAGAAAAAAATCAAATAGTTGTTAACTGGACATGCTCTTTGGAGCAGCAAAAATTAGTGGCACAGGATCATATTACTCTTTTACTGATCCCTTCACGAATAGCATTTATATAAACATAATATTTGCTCTTTTAGAATATCTAATAAAGCATATAAGAGTTAATTAAAAGCTTAAGGCTTAATCACTAATTGAATTGAAATGTTATAAACTTTGGCAATAAAAGACACATTACTAATCAAAAGATAGTCAGGAAACAACATATTTAAGCAAGATAGTGTGCTTAAGCAAAAGTCTTAATTTTTCGTAATAGAAATCAATGGAAACTGTCTAAAATAGGTAATTCAAGAAATACATAATTAAAGAACTTGATATAGATCCCTTTTAACTTTTATTGTTACTATCTTCCCAGAGGTATCAAACAATATAATTTCATAAGACAAATATATGCGAGGTGTGAATTGGAAGGCAGGTGAAAGAACTATCACTATTTGTAGATTTCATGCTTATGTCATTGCAAAACCTTAGAGAATCTTCTAAAAAAAATCACCAAGAACAAAGTAGCTCAGTAAGTTAGTAGAAAATATCAGAAATCAATAGCCTTAATAAAGTATAAAAATGACAGTACTTAAAAAAAATAACAGAAGTCAAATTACCAAGAAACTCAACTAGATATATGTGTAATCTTTACAATGAAATTTTTAAATAATTCCTGATGGATACACAAGTGAAAATAAAGACTGAAGGTATTGAGTTAGGAGACTCAATATCATGAATATGTCAATTCTGCCAAAGTTAATTTACAGATATAAAATGATACAAAAAAAACACTATCTAGCCAGAAAAATTCTGAGAAGAATTGTCATTGTTCATGCTAAGCTTTAAAATACAGTATAAAGCTTCAATAATTAAAATGGTGTGGTGGTCTGGTGTGAATCTGAAATGACAAAATGCAAAGAACAGAGATTCATACATCGTCCAAAACGCATCCTGATATTAGTATGTGATTTCAGATGAGTGAGGAACGGGAAACTTCTTCATGAATGTTTTGGGGACAACCAAGTAGCTATCTGAAATGAAATAGAGAACCTGTATCTTTCACTGTATTCCAGAGAACTCCAAAACGGTCTGGAAATGAAATGTTAAAAAGAAGAATCATCCATTAAAGTACTAAAAGAAAATATAGATAGTATCCTTTATAACCTTGGAACTCAGAAGCCTTCTCTAACTATGACTCAAAATATAGGCACCAATAAAAAAGATAAATCATTTGGACTATAAAAAGTCAGCATTTTTCAGTGTAAAACATTGTAAGCAAAGTCGAAAGACACATGACAAACTGGGACAAATATTTCTTAATCATTTCACAGACAAAGAGCTAATCTCAAGTACATAAGGAGTTCCTAGATGATTGTAAGGAAATAGCCAGTGATTAATAGGAAAATGGCCAAAGGATATCTATCAGTAGAAAGTTTGCAGAAAAATAAAAAAGTCTTTAAATGTGAAACATTGCTTAGCCTCACTAGTAATAAGAGAAATGCGGATTATAACAGTTGTGAGCTATCAGGTTTCACCTAGCAGATTAGCAAAATCTGAAATCCATGATAACTATGTGAAGAAATAGGAACCATTTCTATTGCTGGTGAGAAGTATAAATTAAACATAAAATTACCATATGATCTAGCAATTCAGTTTCTGGGTGCTACCTTAAAAAATTAAAAGCAGGAATTTGAAAAGATATTTGTACACCAATGTTCACAGCAACCTTATTCACAAGAGGCAAAGGGAGGAGACAAGCCAAATGTCCCCTGATAGATACATGGGTAAATAAGATGTATATACTCACAGTAGACTATCATTCAGTCTTTGGGTCAGGAACGAAATTCTGACACAGCTACAGCCTGAATGAACCTTGAGAGTTTTATACTAAGTGAAATAAGCCAGACACAAAGGGAGGTGATACCATGTCCAATTTGATGAGATTCTTAGAATAGTCAGAAATTCATTGAGACAGAAAGCGGAATAGGGACTGATACACAAAGTTGCTGGGAGCTGAGGGCGACTGGAAAGTGAAGACTCGCTGTTTAATGAATAGCTTTCAGTTTGAGGTGATGAAAGAGTTCTAGAGATGGATGGTGGTGATAGATGTAAAGCTATGTGAATGTACTTAATTCCACAGGCCTGCATACTTAAAAATGATAAATTTATGCTATGTGTATTTATCACAATAAAAAAAAAAAGCTATCTATGGAGCCAGGGTAAAAACTGCAGGGGTAAGAGCAATACTACTTTTGAACTATGTAAATATATTATTGAATTACCTAATAAGACCAATAAACAAATTCATATGAAAGACCTGGGAATTTCCCCTTGGGTCACTTTCATAATTTGGTTTCTTTCTATATGCAAATATTACTTCATTCTGTTTCAATATTATAAAAGCACCTTCATTAATAGTAGATTGATTAAAAGTCCACACACCAGAATACTAAGCAGCAATGGTTAAGAATATGGTAGATCTATACAGATCTAGGGTAGATCCTCATTTCAGTATATAGACTCACGGGTTCTGGCCTCCAGAGAAGTGTTCTCAGTTCTGGTCTTTCCGGTCAGTTAAATGCTCTGCACCTGTTCTGCAGTCTCAGTCATCTACCTGGAGAAAGGAAGGGAAAGCTGACGGCTTCATTTTATGTCTGCTTCATGCTCCAAGATCACTTGTCAAAGCAACTTCGCCTGTAGCAGGATGGGGTCCTTGCTCAGCCATTAGCAAATTAACCCCTCCTTTTTTCTGGTTATTTTATCTTATGTGGGTAGCTCCCCTGCAGGGAAGCTGAGGGCCGGAGCCTCACAGTAGGCGTAGGGTTCCAAATTTCACCTCTGCCCCCAACTCTATCTGCAGCTACCCAGCCCCCACCTGAACAATTCTGTGGTAGGCAGGCACCCCATTTTGGGGGTACCCATTCCACTTATCAACAGCTCCGCTGACCAGAAAGGACTTCCTTACGAAGTCTGGAAATTCGCCTCAGTAATTTCCATCCATTGGTCCTGGTTTTATTTCCAGGAATCAGAAAACATTAATTTCTCTTCCTTATGATATCATTAGAGATATTTAAAAACCACTAATACATCCTTTCCAACAACATGTCTCTTCTCTAGGCCTTGGGAAGCTTTCTCCTTGGAACCACTTTTTTCAGTGGCTAGAATTCCAGTTACTCTTGAATCCCACAAGCTCTCCCTTCTCAACATTCGTTGGGTCTATAGCCCATTTCCACGGACATACCTTTGATTCCATTTCTGCTTCTCCGCTTATCTCTGACAAATCTTTTTCCTCCTCTAGTGATCAAATAGAAATGTAAGCCCAAATAAAACACATCTGTGTAAAAAGCTGGTGTGGTAGGTGTTGTTAAAATGGTTCCCAGTTGTCCTCACGCCTTGTATAATCCTCACCTCTGAAGGCACACTGGACCTAATGAGAACGGAGAGGTCTAGGCTTCCACCCTAACAAATAATGACAAAGTAGAAGATGTGGAAAGCGATGGCTTTTAGACGTCTGCTACTGCTAAGTCACTTCAGTCGTGTCCGACTCTGTGCAACCCCATGGATGGCAGCCCACTAGGCTCCTCTGTCCCTGGGATTCTCCAGGCAAGAATACTGGAGTGGGTTGCCATTTCCTTCTCCGTTTAGACGTCTGAACATTATCAACTAAAATATCAAAAGAAATATCAAAGAAAATGAAGTTCATATTGTTGTGGATGTCTTGGTATTATTTAGATAGGTTGGTAATGTTTGGATGAGCAATAAAAGCATATATAGTTAAGGTATTATATATGCATTCTATTCTTTAACTTAATTTCAAGGAAGCCCAATATTGTTGTTACAACAACAATTTTTATATAATTTGTTCTATGGTCAGGAATAAGCCAAAAGGTTAAAAATTGATTTAAATGTATCAAAAATTAAATATGTGCAATATGTGCAAACTATCAATATATTTTATCTAAAAGCAAATTAAAATAATTATTTAAACTGAAAAATTAAATTATTTTCATATATTTTGTTATTTTTCTTCTAAAATAGTTAAAATTAGCTGTCAGAGTTAAAAGAAGTTATGATTTATAAAACCAACATGCAAAATAAAAATTATTTAAATAGAAATCATTAGCAATCGATATACATTTTTTAAATAAAAAGTATTTAAGTAAAACTGACCTTTTAAATGTATTGAGTACTTCCAACTCTTTGCAATCCCACGGGTTACAGCCTCTGTCCATGGACTTCTCCAGGCAAGACTACTGGAGTGGGTTGCCAATTCCTTCTCCAGGGGATTTTCCCAACCCAGGGATTGAACCTGGGTCTCCTGCATTGCAGGCAGACTGTTTACCATTTGAGCCACCGGGGAAACCCATATTTCAAAAAAATAGTTTAAAAACAAATCCATCTAAGTTGCCAACATAATATCCAGAATTTGACAAGTTCATTAATTTGTCTTTTCTCTCCCCCAAATGAGTCCACCACTTAAACTCTCCCTACACTTGAAGCAGTGTCTCTGGCAGCAGGGACACAGCCCCCACATCGCTGTACCACTCAGTTACACTCACGTCCTGTTTCAAGGACGTGGGACAGAGCTTTGGAAAGCACTTCCCTGAGCCACGAGCCATGTCAGTCACGAAAAGGGGAGTTTTAGGGTTCTGCGTCAAGCTGTGGAAGATCCGAAGGGGAGAGCAGCTGTCCTGCAGGGCCAAGTCCCCACCAGTATCCCTACTCCACCTGGAGCATACGTTCAGTCAAGGTCTGAACACAGCTGCATGGACATCTGATGGCGGTGGACCTGGCTCCCTGCCTCTAAGGTGCCTGCCTGATTAGGCTCCAGCCCTGGGCTGAATTAACCCTTTCCTCCTGCTTGAGGCTGAGCTTCCTGCTTTCAGCAAAGCAGAAGACACTTGCTGCCTTCAACACAGAGTTAAGTAGTTCGTATCATGAGGTGCTCCGTATTGTCCATATGATTCTTGGAGGGCATCAAACTGCAGATTGGATCCTGTTCCATTGACTGACCAAGAATCCATTGCCTCTTCTGACCTTTTTCTGGCTTAAAGCAACACTTTTCTTTTTTTTGTAACTGACTTTCTTACTCATTCCATCTTGGACAACCAATTCCTCTCTGTTTTCTAATTTTAGCAGCAAGTGCTCTCTTCTAGGACTAGTCATGTTAGTGGCCACAATGAGGGCTGCATTTATCAAATGCTTACTAAGTGTCAGGCGTGTTTCTGAGCACTTGAAACACGTGAACGCATTTGTCCTCACAGCAAGGCTACAAGATGGATACCGTTTTCTCCAACACATTTACCAAAGAAGAAATGGAGGCCCGCGATGCTGAGCAACCTGCCAAAGTAGGTCACACAGGCAGTCTGACTCTAGTTCAAGTTCTTCTCCAGTTTGCTGTGTGAAACTACAGGAGACGGAGAAATGGTGCTTTTTATATGCCATGGGCATGTTTGGCTTATTTCACAGGAAACATAGGTATTCTTGCCAATTGGTTGAAAATGATATATACAAGATAAAGCACTGTGTGTGTTCACACATTGCTTTTACTTCTGGAGATGATGCTTTCACTGATGCCATTAATACCAGAACTACTAATCTTAGGAGCTTCCCAGGTGGCTCAGAGGTAAAGCATCTGCTTGCCAATGCAGGAGACACAGGAGAGATGCAGGTTGGATCCTTGGGTCAGGAAGATCCCCTGGAGGAAGGCATTGCAACCCACTCCAGTACTCTTGCCTGAGAAATCCCATGGACAGAGGAGCCTGGCGGGCTGCAGTCCATGGGGTCACAAAGAGTTGGACACAACTGAGCAACTGTGCAGGCACATACACACTTCTTATCTAGCACCCATTTTCCCAGAGGACTGCATGTGCTCATACAGACAAGTAGACAGAGCAAAGGAAGAAGAATCCCATGGAACTCCATTCAAGCACCGACCAAAAATCTGCAAGGAACCCACAAACTTCAGGGATATGTTTATAGCACTTCCATGCATCACAGCCCACTGGGCAGGAAACAGTTAAATCATTTCCCTGCAAGGTCACCTTGAATGTCACCAAAGGAGTTGGGCACAGAGCCCTGGTCTCTGGATCCTCTTGCTGAGTTTCAAAAAGCAAACCGTACTCTGACATTTAGCTGGTGAGACATTTTGTTTGTGTTTAGCCTTCCTTGCAATATTTGCAACCCAAACACTATAGCAAGAGTTCGTACTTGAATAACTGGGAAGAAAATTGGATCCCAAGTCAAAGTGCCAGCCCCAAATGCAGAAAGAATAAAGCTAAATCTAGCCAGGTTCAATAAAGGATGCCATAAAAAATCATCTTTAAGGTTTTCTCTGCCTAATCACCAATATTAACACAGTTCAAATAATGTTAAGATAGATGCACTGTGGTCATCATAAGAGGATTCTTGAACTTCAGCCCTCTTATTGCAAGCAATATTTGATGCAACCAAATTTTAGGACTCTGAGAATTTGCTGCAGTGGGATTTGGGCTATACTCTATCAGGGTGCCCCATACATCTTAAAGATCTTAAAGAGTTGAAGGTGTGCAATAGAAGAGAGGACCTGCTATTATTAGGAGGGAAAACTACCTGGCCTATTTTCCACAAGTCTGATTGCTGGACTAAGTGTAAAGCAAGAAAACTGTCATGAAGAATTGGTATTACGGGGCTTCCCTGGTGGCTCAGATGGTAAAGCGTCTGCCCACAATGCAGGAGACCTGGGTTCGATCCCTGAGTTGGGAAGATTCCCCTGGAGAAGGGAATGGCAACCTACTCTAGTATTCTTGCCTGGAGAATTCCATGGACAGGAGCTGGAAGGACTGCAGTCCACAGGGTAGCAAAGAGTCAGCCACGACTGAGGGACTAATACATACGCATCGGTATTATAGGCCTGGAGCTACATCTGGTCCAGCTTCTCTGTGACTATGGAAAGATCTGCATCTGACTAGTTCTGGGTTAAAATCACACTGAAAAAAGTTTGCAAGTTTAGAAGCAGCTTAATTTCCCCCTTGTTTCCATAGCTCCCTCACCTTTACCCTGAAAGGTGATCCCAGCAATACAGTCCTCAGAAGAGCTTCTTCCGGGCACTCTCAGCTCACTGGCCACGTGGGCCTCTTTGCCTTCAGAGCATGGGTCCATCACGCCCTCTCAAGACCATGGGAAGATTCCTGGGGATACCGGGAGCCTTCAGTCCTGGCTCACAGTGGGGTCTTGTTGCTTCCCTCTACCCTCACACAGACCGCCTGCCAGGTTCCTGACTCCGTGTATCTCAGACTTTGAGTTCACCATCTCTGCCATACTGATCTTTGGGCCCCAGGGTATGCTCCCTTGGTCTCTGAAAGCTACCTGTATCAACCCAACACCTCATGAGAGTCCAGAGGACTTACTCATCTCCTTTCGAGTGAACCCACCCTGTGTATGTGAAGGGCCGGACCGAGTCACTCCTGCTTTATCCCATCCAATCATTTGGCGCAAAACAGTAATGTAAACAACTTATTGACCCAGAGACTTATGAATCCGTCATTTGTTACCCAAACATTATTGATGGAGTATCTCAATACTCACTTACATAGCAAATCGCTGGCCATAGGCATTCGCTTCTGCAAAAATCCCCCGGTCAATAATATGTCAAGTAAGAACCAGCCATGCAAAGGTGTAGCTGAAAACCCTGTGGGGGGCTCACAACCCCTTTTCAGCGGGCGACGCCCGTCTTGTACGAGATGTGTTTGTCTGACACCACGGTGCTCACCAGCTTGCTGTCCCATTGAACTGAAGTCATGCTCTGGGCTGTTTCTTCGGAACTCTTATATCATCCTCTTAGACAGTGTTTCCGTGGCTTTCTTTGGTTCATTCTAATTTGATTCTCTGTGCACCCTCTGCTTGATGTACAGGTCAATGAATCTCCAGAAGAGCATAGTGTGGGTTTTCGACAAACAACGCAGCCTGGAAAGTGTGCTGCTCAAAAGAAGCAGAGCAAGGCAATGGCTTTCTGTTTTGTATTAGCCATATGACTCATCTTTTGTTAAACAAGACACCCAAATTGCTCACTCTGGGACTCTCATTTCTTTCTTTTCTCCTTTCTTTCCTTCTCTCTCTCTTCTTCACTCCCTTCCTTTTTTGAACAAATTGAATGATAGCGATGAGTCAGGCCCTGAGAAAGCTGTCAGTCATATTGGGCCATGACTGCTGAGCTAGGAGTCAGCATGTAGCTAGATTTTCAAAGACCCCATCATACCTTTCAAGGTAAAAAGTAAATATGTCAATTTTATAACACAATAAAGTATAACTACCTATTGAAATCACCATAAATAATTTACTGTCTTAAATAATTTACATTCTGTGTTATGTACCTCTATGAATTATGTTCATAGGCTGATTGAATTAAAAGTGTTGTATCACATGCCAAAGTGTTGCTAGGTAACAACTAAAAGTAAGACACTCACGTACACTGATCTCTATATACATGTGTGTCCTAATTTTATATAATCACGTCCACATTATCTATGTACACATGTGTGTATTTACTGTAATACTTCAAAAGGGATCAAACTATCTCAATACATGTATAGACAGATTATTATAAATAGGTAAATATATAACGTATTTCTTTGAGGGCCATTACCATGGCCTCAGAAATCATTTAAATGGTTCATTTGATGGTAAATGGCTCACGATTCTATGAGCACACCCACAGTGCACTTGCGAGTGGTCACACACTCCAGATGACTCTCTCAAAGTCTTTTCATGATATATGGAGAAATATTCTGGATGATGAAATATGAGTCTTAAGTCTTCTGTGTTTGTGATCAATCAGAAAAAATTGTATATACATATATAGTTTATTTATATTTTTATATACGTGTGTTGTTTGAATTGTGAGAGTGTTAGTTGCTCAGTCCTGTCCGACTCTTTTGCCATGGACTGTAGCCCACCAGGCTCCTCCGTCCATGGAATCCTCCAGGCAAGGATTCTGGAGTGGATTGCCATTTCCTCCTCCAGTGGATCTTCCCGACCCAGGGATCGAACCCACATCTCTTATATTGGCAGGCTGATTCTTTGCCATCTGAGTCATCAGGGAAGCCCTGCTTTATTTTATTGCTGCTATTTTTTTATTTTAGATAATGTTCAGTCATGAGGTATAAAGGTATATCCCAAATGAGTCATTGGCCTAAATCACATTGTAACTCCCAGCCCAAAGACAATCTTTATGTTTTCTGAACTTGTTTTTTTGTTTTTATTCAATGTACTTCCCCCCTTTTGGGGATGTTAAGCTGCATCTCTAATAATAGAAAATTGAAACACATTATTTTAAATATTGGAACGTCCAGTCAACATTGAAAATATTTAGCCATTCTATCTGAAATGTACTTAAAACAATTTAAGATTTTAATAATCTAGTAATTTTAGTACTTCATGATTTCTAATTGTATAGTTCATAGAATAAGCATAAATAATTACCTGAAAGTATTCTTCAGAGAGAATGGTTTAAAAAAATGTAGAGAGAGAAATGTAGTACTTTCTGGAAAAGGTGCTTATGTGAAATGCTTCTTTTTTATAATATTTTATTTTTATCTGCAGACGATGACTGCAGCCATGAAATTAAAAGACACTTGCTCCTTGGAATTGACTCTTTGTAAACCCCATGGACTATAGCCTGCCACACTCCTCTGTCCATGGGACTCTCCAGGCAAGAATACTGGAGTGGGTTGCCATGCCCTCCTCCAGGAGATCTTCCCAACCCGGGGATTGAACCCAGGTCTCCTGCATTGTGGGCAGATTCTTTACTAACTAAGCCACCAGGGAAGCCCAAGAATACTGGAAGAAATGCTATGACAAACCTAGACAGCATATTAAAAGGCAGAGATATGACTTTGCTGACAAATGTCCATACAGTCAAAGCTATGGTTTTTCTAGTAGTCATGTATGGATGCGAGAGTTGGACCATATAGAAGGCTGAGCTTGGAAGAATTGACGCTTTCGAACTGTGGTGCTGGAGAAGATTCTTGAGAGTCTCTTGGACAGCAAAGAGATCAAATGAGTCAATCCTAAAGGAAATAAACCCTGAATATTCATTGGAAAGACTGATGCTGAAGCTCCAAAACTTTGGCCACCTGACGCCAAGAGCCTGATGCTGGGAAAGACTGAGGGCAAGAGGAGAAGCGGGCAACAGAGTAAAGATGGTTGATGGTATCACTGACTCAGTGGACATGAGTTTGAGCAAACTCCGGGAGATGGTGATGGACAGGGATGCCAGGTGTGCTACAGTCCATGGGGTCTCAAAGAGTCAGACACAGCTAGCAACTGAAAAACCGCAATATATACACACTCAAATAGTAATATGGTTTATTACTAGAAACATCAGTCTCTAATCTCACTTATCCTTAGATAAGTTAGATATCTCACATCCTCAGAGACCCCACTTTGACTTTTTCCTTTATTTATTTGACCACATCCAGTCTTGGTATGGCATATGGGATCTTCATTGCAGCCCTTAGACTCTAGCTATGGCATGCAGACTCCCGAGTGTGCAGCCTCGGAAGTTGCAGCTCACAGGCCCAGTTTTTGGCAACATGTGGGATCGTAGTTCCCTTGTGCGTGCATGGGTACGTTCTCATTTGCTCAGTTGCTCAATTGTGTCCAACTCTATGTGACCCCATGGACTGTAGCTTGCTAGCCTCCTCTGTCCATGGGATTCACCAGGCCAGAATACTGGAGTGGGTTGTCAGGCCTTCCTACCGATCCAGAGATTGAACTCATGTCTCCTGCATTGGCAGGCGGCTTCTTTACCACTGAACCACTTGGGAAGCACAATTCATTTCTCTCATCTTTCTAGGCAAAGCTGCCCCAGATAGACACAGTTATTTTCCCCTCAGCATGGACCTTGAACTTTACTCTTCTTAATGGAAGCTGTGTCTAAACCATCAGAGTCAAATTATACTCCTTCAGATGCACAGCTGATGAAATCTATTTCAGACTGTCCTCTAGAAGAAAACAAAAGCCGTCTCTCTTGGTGAGGTAAACACTTCTCAATCTAGTTTTACTTTACTCAGTACTAAATATATTAAAATTTGTCTGTACAGGATGTAGGGTCAGTGTTAAACTAATAAAATAGTACTAAGAAAGCAATATGAAGGCATAGCAGAAAAGAATAGCCTCCTAGCTTTTTCAATGCTTCTTTTAATCCAACAAGGAATCTTTGCAGGGTGTTGGCTGAAAAATGTCAAGTCTCCATTCAATCTTACCTTTATACCTGTCACTACAGGTAACCCGTAATCCTGTGAGTGCTCAGGATTGGAGATCACTTACTCCAGCTTTCAGAAGATCAATATAGGTTGGTTTTGCAACAATAAATACATATATGACAAGATGGGGTATGATCTGGTGGCAGCATCTCTGGAATAAGAATCTGCAGACCTGTGCCCCAACCTCCACTCTGCTAAGAAATAGAATCCATCTTCCTCCAAGGAAAGAGAGTATGATTGACCACACCCCCTCCAAGTCCTCAAAAATATGGTCCAGTCATTTGCCCTGGATAGTCTAAGCTTCTGGGCTTCCCTGGTAGCTCAGCTGGTAAAGAATCTGCCTGCAATTCAGGAGACCCTGGTTTGACCCCTGGGTAGGGAAGATCCCCCTGGAGAAAGGATAGGCTACCCACTCCATTATCATTGGGCTTCCCCGGTGGCTCAGATGGTAAAGAATCTGCCTGCAGTGTGGGAGACCTGGGTCTGATGCTTGGGTTGGGAATATCCCCTGGAAGAGAGCCTGGCAACCCACTCCAGTATTCTTGCCTGGAGAATCCCCCCAAGGACAGAGGAGCCTGGTGGGCTGCAGTTCATGGGGTCACAAAGAGTCAGACACAACGGAGTGGCAAAGCACAGCACAGCACAATCTAAGCTTCTAACCATGCACTCCCAGGGCAAGAGTTGGCTCTGAAACATTCCTGAGGGAGAGGTTATTTGTAAGGTGCTTCTTCGTAAGGACATATATGGAAACTAGAGCAGAGTGGTGATTAATAGCCAAGAGACTCTCCAACCCCTCTCTGGGCAGCATAGAGGTTAGCGTAAGGCAGGCTGGTCTTGGCTTGTGTCCAGGAAGCTCATTCCCATGAATCCTGAGAAAGACCTTGTTACAACAAAGTTATGATACAGCAGACCCACTAGGAAGGGTGAATTCAAGGCTTCTTTTACAAGGAAAGGAGTTTTGAGAAATTTGCCAATCCTGAAATGCCTCAAAAAGGAGTGTGCCCAGCAAAATATTTTGCAGTTCTTGCATTTTAGAAATAATGGGATTCTCTAAGGCAGCCCATAATAGAATTCACTGAACAAGAGTTGCCCTGCTCCCTAGGGCTTAGCTGGACTGGACAGAACAATTTAACTCAGGAATTACACTTTGCGATTCAGCAGAAAAACATAGAGACACAAATCCTAAGAAATAAAGGAAGGGCATGAGGAAACGCTCTGGTTCTCTCGTCTGTCTTCAATGGTTTAGATATTTGGGGGGTTTTAGCAATAGCTTAATTTCATAAATAGCAGCCTAGGCAGGTTTGCCCAACCGTTCAAGAAGACTACCTACTGTGTCTCTCTCCAGTTACAACGCTTTTCACATTAAACGTTTGATTGGATTACTAATTTTAAAACTCACCACTTCAGAATCACCTAAAGCTTTCATTTCCTATCTAAAAGCCCTGAAAAAAAAAAAAGTCATAATTACCTCTGAACTGAGGCGGCAGGCTGCGTCAGAGAATTTTGAAAGTGTTGTTGTTTTTTTTTTTTTTCTGAGCACAGGCAGCTCGGAAAGCAGAGCACCTGCAAATAGGTTAATGAAGCTCAGAAATCCTGGAGTTGTCAAGACCAACTGTTGCGAATTCCCATGGAGTTAAGTAGGGTATGAATCCAGCTCTGAGTAAATATCATTACCCATGCGTTCTGACTTCCTGCTCTCGGGTTTTGCACTGTGCGTGGGTTTTTCCCCTTCAGCACAACCGTTGGGTAGCAGTTGGGCTGGGGGTGGCTGGCAGTAATCTTTAAAATGGCTCTCGGGGTGGGCCGAGGCCCTGGTGTTTATTCCCAGAGCTTTCTGAGCCATAGAAAATTCATTGTGTTTTATTCATGTATATGTACCACGTGAGGCTTGTGTTTTCAGAAAAACAAGTGTGGCTGGTCACTTTGAGTGTCTCGTTTTGGTGTTTAACAGTCATGAGACACGGTAAAGAGGAAAAACAGCAAGAACCATCTGTGTTCTAAAGGTAAGTCCTCTTAGATCCAAACGCTCAAGTAGTAACACTTACTGTTCTGATGACCTGTATGAAGAAGATTTTTAGCAGATTTTCAGTGTGGTTTAATGTAAATGTCAGCCTCTGGTTGAAATGTATCATAGAAACAGAAAGTGCACATAATCTAAGTGTACAGCTCAATGCATCTTCAGAGTGACCGCACCCGTGTAACCATAAATTCAGATCAAGAAACAGGACGTTCTCAACACCAAAAGCCCCTCTCATGCCCTCTCCCAGTCTAGACCCTAGGAGTAACCACTACTCTGACTTCTACTACTGGGTTTGTTTGGGGGGGAGGGGGTTGGTAGGTTTTTGTTGTTGTTGTTATTGTTGTTGGGTTTTGTTTTGTTTTTTGCTTGTTTTCAACTCTGTACAACAGGAAACAGAGAGTATATATTCTTTTATATCTGGCTTTTTTCAAATATGCAGAGATTTTACAAATATGTCATTGCAGCCTTTTACACTGCCGTCCCATTGACAAGGAAATCATCAATCTGCCTCAGTGCAACAGTTTGCTCTCCTCAAAATGTGTCAAGTAAAAATACTCACGTCGGAAATAAATGTATACATGGCTGTGTTATATGCTTTAGCCTGCCAGTGAGCACATCCGGTTTCTAACAGATGGGGAAAGGAACTTCCACTGGGCCTTTTTAAAGAAGGAGGATAATACGAGCTTTGCTATGAAGCTACAACAAAAAGTTGGAGGAGGGTGGGAGGTCAAGTTGGGGAATTCTGAGTTCTGAACTGAAGCATAAAGCTGGTGAAATGCACAAGAAAGTGGGACTTCTTGGTTGAATGTTGATGTGCCGGGATAGAAAATGAGAGCTTGATGTCTACTTGCAGACAGTACTGTTTCCTCCTGCTTTGCCTTGGTGTGTTCCCAATAAACAGGCCCCTGCAGGTCATATTTTGCTTCCTGCCATTTGTAGTTCGCTTTACTAGGCAAGTGACTTCCGTAGCCTCCAGTCAAGGAGAGGATAATAATAGTAATAATAACAATAAAATCATTGCTCATGCCTGAGCTGAATTAAAACAGTACAACTTTGTCACTAATGATAATGCGAGGCAAAGGATTTAGAATAGTTAGAGTCATAATTGCAAGTTACAAAATAATTAAATGTTATTGATGTGCAAAAATACTTAGGAGCCGACTTTACAGCTAGTGTTATGGGATTCTCGAGTCACACACATGTGAACCACATATACAGTTGCTGACTTATTTGACCATGCATCAAGCCTTCCAAGAAAATCATGCACTTGTTTAAAAAGTAATCAAATACGGATTATTTCAATAACAGCCAAAGAGTTTCTTCTTGAGATCCCTGCCAGTGAAAGGCAGGGGATTTATGCCACTGGTTTTTGAGCAAGCCACATTTCTCTAATATGGCTGATCCCTCCCAGTCTAAACATTTTCTTTGAAAACGTGAAACCCTGCAATTAGATATTCCTCCCTGAAACAGGAGAGTTCACTGAACTGAGAACCAAGTAAATCCCCCATAGAGAAGACTGTGATTGGAGGGAGGTGATGTTGTTTGGTGGGAAGACCCACTGATGGAATGAAAACAGGAAGATGCTGGAGGGGAGGAGGAGAAAAACAGCAAGATGTTGGAGGGGTGGAGGAGAGGATAAAACCATGTGCTCATCTGAGGACCTTCCCTACTCAGACGTTAAGGCTGGTTGTACATGTACTTGTCCCTGAGACATATAGATACAGCTAATACTCAAAATATTTTTTATGTTTTTTGGCAAAGATCACATTTAAATTAAACAAGCGTTGCTACTGACAATGTTCCTTTGAATCATGTTTTGCCTTGTGAAGAAGGGGGGAATGTTTAATAAGGGAAATAAAAGCTTTATTAGTGAAATGATTACCTGGGCTGAAAAATGGTGTCAAATGTTTTGCAAATGTGATTTTCCCTTCTTGTGAATCTTATCTCCTTAGCATTTATCCATGGTGATGTTTCACAAAGGGTCATTTCTGAGAGAGATGCAGAAATGCATTTCTTCCCCTGACCACTGTGTCGGTAATTCCCTGGGAAGGATGCTTGGAAACGGTCTACGCAACAGCATGTAATAAGTCTCACACAGATTGTGTATTTAGGAGTGGAGGTTGAGGAGTTGGGAGTAGACAATTGTTTAGATTGCCTTCCTAAAATACTCTTTCAGTACCTTGACACATGGCCCTAAATCCTTGGGACTTCCCAGGTGACCCTAGTGGTAAATATAAGAGATGCAGGTTTGATCCCTGGGTGTGGAAGATCCCCTGGAGAAGGGCATGGCAACCCACTCCAGTATTCTTGCCTGGAAAATCCCATGGACAAAGGAGGCTGGTGGACTATAGTCCATGGGGTCGCAAAGAGTCAGACATGACTGAGTGACTTAGCACGCGTGCACACCGGCTACATTATCCCTCCGTCTTCTCCAGAATTTCCCTATCAGTGAAATTGGTAGTTATCAAATTGTTCTGCATAACACAGACAGGCACTCACATACATAGTTTTATCTATTATACAGAATTATGGATTATATATCAATAGAGCATCTAGATCTAGATTATAGATTTAGATCTAGATATATAAAACACTTGATAATTGTGTTAGCATGGGCCCTCCAAAAAGTATATGTTAAGGTGAGACTAGCTGTGCATGAGGAGACTACCTCTGAGGAAGAAAGGACAGAACCAGAGTGGGCAGACAACGCCTTCAGGCCGCAGAGCAGGTTTGGTGCTTCTAAGAGGACGAAGGCAGGAAGGCAGGTGGAGAAGGAAGAGTCTTGGGATGCAGCAAATTTCCAAGAAAGATTCAGTTTGGACTGTTGAAGAGTCTGAATCAATGTCACCAATCAAAGGGTTCCCGAGGATCTCAGGGATGGGCCTGCATTAAATCCACCTTGTGCTCAGTCATTGGCTGGGAGTGACCCACAGGAAGCATGAACTTGGTGTGAATTGTGGTGGTGGATCCGGAGGGCGGCAGCTGGAGCCATCCCACGTTCTGCTCCCCACGGCAAGAGACCTCAGCAGCACCCCCTGCCTGCCACAGTAGTGTGTTTTGTATTGCTGTGTGTGTGTGTGTGTGCGTGGTAAAATATACTCTATAGTATTTTGTGTGTGTGTGTGTGTGTATATATATATATATATATTTTTTTTTTTTTTAAGTCTCTCAGGCGTGTCCAACTCTTTGCAACCCTGTGGACTATAGAGTCCATGGAATTCTCCAGGCTAGAATACTGGAGTGGCTAGCCTTTCTCTTCTCCAAGGGATCTTCCCAATCCAGGGATCAAACTCAGGTCTCTCACATTGCAGGTGGATTCTTTACCAGCTGATCCACCAGGGAAGCCCAAGAATACTGGAGTGGGTAGCCTATCCCTTCTCCAGCAGATCTTCCGAACCCAGGAATCCTTAAACCAGGGTCTCCTGCATTGCCGGCGGATTCTTTACTAACTGAGCTATGAGGGAAGCCCATATTTTGTATATATAATACATAATAATATAAAATATGTTGAAAACATTGGATATATTTTGTAGTACACTATTTTTTAATTACGTGTTCAAGAATTAAAGACTTCTTACATGGGAGTCCAATGTTCATGAAAATCAAGGATTTCTTCTAATTAGGTGGTAGAATCAAAAGGACTTGATATGGACACTTCTACTCACAGGAAGATGGAGTAGACATATATTTCCCTATTCCTCCCTAAGTACAACTAAAATCCCTGTACCTTATATATGAAACAAACTTAAGAGGTCTAAAAGGTGAGAGAAAAGGGCAGTCCAACTAGGAACCTCACACTCAAGGATGATGTTGCATTAAATTCCCTACCTTCCCCTATAGTTCCCAAACTGGGTGCTATAGAAATTAACAACCCAGAGATGTCAACAAACACAGATTTTTTAAAGCCCTTACAAAAGCCTAATCTCTTGAGCCAAAGGACCAGAAAAGGGACAATCTAGCAAGAAAAAAACAAAAAACGAATAGAGACAAACATCACGAGGCAGAGAAAAATCTGTAGCCACATCCCACCCACACCAGCAAGGGCTAAGTTGAAAACCTAGATTTCCCTCCTTTTTACATGTGGTAATGTATATGTTTCCATGTGCCATATGTATACCTGTGGCTGATTCATGTTGATAAATGGCAGAAACCAGCAAATATCTTCCAATAAATTTTTTTAAAGAATGAATTTAAAAAGTTCCAGAAGAGAAATATTTACTGGGGTTTGCCTGCAGTTTGTTCAGTCCTATAAGTAACTTAACCTTTCTCCAGGATTAAGCTGGATCATCAGAAGGTTGAACTCTACTCTTGTTACTTTTCCTATTTAGCATCATAGAACTTCTTTTAATAGATTGTTTTTGGGGGATTATGGCATCAACCCACTCGTATGTGCATTGTGAGAAACAAACCTGTGAAATCTGCTGTTGGATGTGCTTTCTTGATCTTACTGAGGGCTCCAGTCACTGAATCATCACACAAGATCTCAGTGAAGACCCTTGGGAGGAAATCCTTTCAGGACACACTAGCAGGAAAAGTTGTGTCTTGATATTTTAAGTATTTTATGAAGCAGGTATATAATCACACCTTCTCTCCTTCTGATGACTACTGGAAAGTTCAGTTGTATCTATGGTCTTCCAAAAACTTTACCAATCTGGAAAGTGAAAGTCACCCAGTCGTGTCTAACTCTTTGCAACCCCATGGACCATACAGTCCATGGAATTCTCCAGGCCAGAATACTGGAATAGGTAGCCTTTCCCTTCTCCAGGGGATCTTCTCAACCCAGGGATTGAACCCAGGTCTCCCACATTGCAGGTGAATTCTTTACCAGCTGAGCCACAAGGGAAGCCCAAGAATCCTGGAGTGGGAGTGGCCCCCTACTGTAGACCGACCTCTCCTTTATTTGTTTTGCTTTCCTGATGCTTGCTTATTCCTATTTTACTAGATCACTCTCATTTATTTTTTATCTTGTTGTGTCTTAATGTATTAATGAATATAAATAATTACATATTCTGTAAGTCTCTATAAATCATTTTTAGAACCAGTAATAATAGAATTCAACAAATAGTTGCTAACTGTAGAGGTTGTCAGCAAAAGGAAAATTTAAAAACCAACCAGAAGTAACTCAGACAAGATGAAGATAAAGGACCTGAAATGACAGCCAGAGTAGATGAAGAAATCCATAAAAATGTGATTTGAGCTGTAACCGCTATGTAAAGTGATTCATTGAAAATAAATTAGGAAGATGCATTGTTTTGAATTGTCTTCTGGAAATACTTTGGAAGTTGGGAGGTTGAGGGAGCAGGAAATGTATGGGACTTCTGTAAACTGCTCTGAGACAATTATCACTTCTCACTCTTCTGTGCACACGTCATGCCTCAAAATGTCAACACAAATGCCAATTTATATTTTCTGGGTTTTGAGAAACAGGAAACTTTTAGTTATTGTAAGTTCTATCTTTTGTTGAATTTAAATTAGTCCCACATTTGCTCAGTGGTAGACTGTCAGTCCATGGTCCTTTACTTCAGAACTCACCCCTTATTGCACAGGAAAAAGCTTGTGGTGGTTCCTGTTCCTTAAATTCTCAGAGATGGTTCAATGTGTTCTAAAGTACACCAACTGCCCTGTGGGAAATGATCTCCAGTGAACATTACGTCCAATGGATGGTCCAGGCTTTTGGTCACTGAGTAGACCACATACCTTGCCTTCTGTTTGCTAAACAAACTGTCATGTAGACAAATCACTCTCCTTCCCTGTAAATTCATGTACTTCCAAGTGGAGTTGAGTCCTCTGCCAGCTCCAGCAATGGAATCTCACTGGCCTTTAGGGCAGATAAGTAAATCCCATACCTGGTCATACTGATGGGTTCATAATCACAGCCAGTAGTACATTTTGATGAGTCTACTGGGAAAGACAGAAAGCCAAACTCTCTTTTCCACTAGGTTTAATGACATGAAGATTTAATGCTTGTAGCTGTTTCAACCATCTGGAGAAAGCCTGGGTCTGCTGAGAGCTGCACACACTGCCTGAGTTAGGACTAATTCAAAGATGAGAGCACCATGAAAGTGAAAGTGAAAGTCGCTCAGTCGTGTCCAACTCTTCGGGACCCTATGGACTACACAGTCCATGGAATTCTCCAGCCCAGAATACTGGAGTGCGTAGCCATTCCCTTCTCCAGGGGATCTTCCCAACCCAGGGATGGAACCCAGGTCTCCCACATTACAGTTAGATTCTTTATCAGCTGAGCCACCAGGTAAGCCCATGGGAGGGAGCAAAGTAGCATCCTTAAAGCCTGAAGCAGGTAATGCCCGAGGTGACGTTTGCCCATTAACCTTTCAAATTGAGTCAATATACTTAGTTTTGCATAAGCCAGTTTCATCAATTTTGTGCTCCCTGAAGCATCATGAACTATATTTAATATTATCTTCCTGGCTGCCATTGGCAAATAGAACAAAAACATTTGTTTTCTTTTTTCTGTATCCCTTCTAATCAATTTACATGCCCCATATTTATTTGCACTATTTTCTTCGTTCTCATATTTTCTACCCTTTTAAACTTTGTGCTACCTATGATTTTTTTCCCCGTCTTTGTGTGAACTTGAGCAGCTATCTGAAGGCTATTAAAAATAGGTGAGAATGTATATAGGAGCTTGTTTGCTGGAAGCGAAAGGAAGCATACTGAAGTCCGTTCCACGTTTCCACATTCCTTATATTGCTCTCCTGAGTCTACAGGAAGTCTGCAAAATGGGGAACCATGATCCAGTTTGTGACAGATCTTTGTCGTCGTTGTTCAGTTGCCAAGTCGCGTCCGACTCTTCGCAACTCCACGGACTGCAGCATGCCAGGCTTCCCTGTGCCTCACCTCATCATTCTTCATCAACTGAGCCACCTGAAGAGCCCCTATATGTTCATGTGTATATATGTGCATGCAAACTCGCTTCAGTTGTGTCTGACTCTTTGTGACCCTATGGGCTGTAGCTCCTCTGCCTATGGGATTCTCCAGGCAAGAATACTGGAGTAGGTTGCCATGCCCTTCTCCAGGGGATCTTCCCAACCCAGGGATCGAACCCAGGTCTCCTGCATTGCAGGCAGATTCTTTCCCAGGCGAGCCACCTGGGAAGCCCTCATGTGCATATATACATATATTTAAATTCACCACACCCACTCTAGCAGGTCTAAACCCTACATTTTAGTGTTTGCAAAGTGTGGTTCAGGATCCTTTGAATTCAGAATCGCTGGGGGTACAGACTACAAAAACAGATTACCAGTCTCCCTCCCAGCCTCAAATCCTAACTTTTAGGAACTTGATTTGGTAATCTCAGTTTTATTGATAACAAACTCCCCAGGTGATCCATATGCATATGACATTTGAGAACTCATACCCTGGATTTATCCTGTCAGCAGTTGTAACAGGAATTGCTGACATTACCTATGGAATAGCTTCATATCACTGTGAGTTCTGTTCTCTTAATTTATGGGTAATGCAGCTGTTTTTAAACATAAAAAGTATGGAAGTACTTTGAGTAATAGGAGGATTTTTAACTGGTTGGACTGAATGAAATACAGAAAAAAACTGAAGGAATTTCAAAAATACTTTTCATCTAATCATTCATATTGAGCGTCTTTCTTCATCTAAATCAATTTTTCTTAATTTTAATGTTGTCACCTTTTAAAAATGCTGCTGCCTAGGCCTCACTCCAGAACAGGGAATTTAGAGTCTCTGAGGAAGGCACCCAGGTATAAGCACTGGGACTGGGAATGGTCCATAGGCATAAGTTGGCTAGACTAAGATCATAAAGATTAGTTTCAAGGTTGTGTAGGCAAAGCCAATGTAAGAGGACACTGGATCTGACAAAAAAAAGGGAAGAAAAATCCATTGAATTGTGAGACCCTGGACTATGTCTTTTACGGTAATCCCTACCATCATTTCTAAAAACATACCTCTTTACTCATTTTATCTGAGACTTCTATGGCAGATTTCATAGCTTATTAACATACCTAATTTTCTGAGGTCATTATTAATTAACACCAGAAAGAGATTTTTTTTTCATGCATTACTATTACCCTCATTCAATTATCTTTTTATCACAGAAATATATATGTGTGTGTGTCTGTGTACTCAGTCACTTCAGTTGTGTTCAACTCTTTGTGACCACATGGACTGTAGCCCACCAGTCTCCTCTGTCCATGAAACTCTCCAGGCAAGAATACTGGAGTGGGTTGCCATACTCTCTTCCAGGGGATCTTCCTGACCCAGGAATCAAACTCACCTCTCCTGTGTTTCCTTACCCACTGTGGGTAAAGGCAGATTCTTTACCCGCTGGGCCACCTGGGGAGCCCCTATATGTGTATCTGTGTATAGTGACTATAGCCATGAAATTAAAAGATGCTTGCTCTTTGGAAGAAAAGCTATTGCCAACCTAGACAGCACATTAAAAAGCAGAAACATTACTTTGCCAACAAAGATCTGTCTACTCAAAGCTATGGTTTTGCCAGTGGTCACGTATGGATGTGAGAGTTGGACCATAAAGAAAACTGAGCGCTGAAGAACTGATGCTTTTGAACTGTGGTGTTGGCGAAGACTCTTGAGAGTCCCTTGGACTGCAAGGAGATCCAACCAGTCCATCCTAAAGGAAATCACTCCTGAATATTCATTGGAGGGACTGATGCTGAAGCTGAAATTCCAATACTTTGGCCACCAGATGTGAAGAAATGACTCATTTGAAAAGACCCTGATGCTGGGAAAGATTGAAGTCGGGAGAAGGGGATGACAGAGGATGAGACGGTTGAATGGCATCACTGACATGATGGACATAAGTTTGGGTAAACTCCAGGAGTTGGTGATGAACAGAGAAGCCTGGTGTGCGGCAGTCCATGGGGTTGCAAAGAGTCAGACACAACTGAGCGACGGAACTGAACACCCACTCTAGCAGATAAAAATCAAAGGAAAGAGCCAGCTTTTCCCAAATCCACCACAAGAGGCCAAGGGTGTTAGGTGAATAAGATTCCTGTCCAGGCCCTACTGGCCTTAATGAGCTCAGCAGTGTAAGACCACATGGTCCAAGGTGTGGCACAGAATATTCAAATAGATCCCTTTTCCTGGTGATGGAATGTCATGGCATAACAGCTGAGCTGTGACTCGATTAATTGATTCAGAATGACTTCTGTTGAGCAATTGTCTTCTCTAAAGGAATGCCGGTGCAATCTGCTGGCATCTGTCACTTTCTATCAAGTATGAATTATGCTGTATAATGGGTTCAGGTGCTCACATAAATTGACTGTCATAAAATCCTTGTGTGTGACAATTCAGTGAAATCATCTCATTCAGAAGATGAAAACACAGAGCAGAACAGTGACAAGAGAAGTGAAGGTGATCACCTCCACACTGCTGACTAGACTGGCAATGTCTAAAGGCTGCTGCTAATTTCTTGTTCACTAAGCTCAGCAATCAGCAGCTCTCCCAAAATATTCTCAGGCACGGTGATGATATTACGAGAAAAGACAAGGTAGAAAGCAGTCACGTGCTGTGGCTATGAATTGATTAGACCCATTTGTCAATGAGTATCAAAATATGTATCAAGATTACTGGCTTATCAAGATACAGTAATTACTGGATTACTGTGCACACTCTTTCTCCCCAGTAACTTTCATGTCTCGGAATTTACCCCAAGGAGATATAGCACAAGCGCAGAAAGTTACACACACAGCATTCTTCACTATAGCATCATTGAGATTAGAAAAAATTGCAAAATTATGGAAATTTAGAATAGCAAAATTACAGCAAAAGGTTATATAGAGGACATGTGTATAAGGATCTATGACGACATTAGAAATGATGAATATAAATGTATTGACAGGGAAAGATGTTCAATACTGACTGCAAATACAATTTGTAAAGAGTGTGAATTATTATGCTCTGTTGATATAAAATGATATGCATACATTGACAGGTGTATGTAAAATAGAGAAATGTCTAAAAGTATGTTTATCAAAATCTTAATCACAGTTTCCTCTGAATGGTGGAATCCAGGGTGATTTTTACTTTCCTTGTATGTTTCCATGTTGCTTGCATTTTAACAATGCACGTTCAGCAGTTTTACAAAAACAATAAACCTTTCAAAAAGCAAAGAATATGAAAAAATACTGTAAGTGAGCACAAATGAGGCTGAGGAATTTCAAAGGGTTCTTCTGATTACACCTCCATTCAGAGATGATGATAATGATGATGGGTGAGTTGCATAATAATCATTTATGATAGCAAAAACATTAATTTACAATTTATTGACAGTAGCAATATGCATTCAGCGCCATAAGAAACAATAGTAATAAGTGAACTAGAAACTGAAATTAAATATACAAGCACAAAAACACCTGTGAGCAGATCGTAGTGGGGAGATGAAGGCCATTTTGTGGGGAAAATAACACATGACATCTGAGAACTCTTAGAGTAATGAGCATGGTTTAACACAATTCAGGAGAGTTTATCTTGGCCTCAGAAAAGCTTTCTGGAGGAAATGGATCTGAGAGGTGAGTTTAAAAGTGTGACTTAGACAGCTTGCAGGAGAGGAAGTCAAATAGGATATTTCATAGAGCCTAAAGGAAGGGAGAGGAATATTTTTGCCTCGGGATTTCCAAAGAATAAACGTGAAATGTCTCTCTAGCCCATGGATGCTGCCAAAGTCTGCAGCCAAGCTCTGTCAGGCAGGCATGCTTCCTTCAAGATGCCTTGGCAGGTTCATTGTACAGAAACTACTGCGGAGCAAGTTCACCCTCAGAAAAATCACGTCCTCAAATCCTTTGGGAAGCCTGTGTTGTCTCTTTTCAGACCGCAAAGATATTACTGAATGCACAGCAGAAGCACTAAATGTTTTCTGTTACCATGTAAGCCTTACAGGTAGGCTTGAGTCCATGTCAACTCAGGGGATGTTATTTCAAGGGTGTGAGACAGTTCTTTTCTTCCCAAAATAACCTCTGGCTGGTCCTCAGCTAGAGCCCGAAATTCCTTTAAATATTTACTTCTTTTTGTTGATGTCATTGCTTTTCTGGACAAGGGTCCACAAAATAGCTCTTCATCAGCTGGTAGTAACATCATAGTTTCCATCATCATAGTATAGAAGACCCAGGGACTGGGATGTAGTAAAGATATTTTGAGGGAGTTGAATGAGACTATCCAATCTTTTGGGTGCTACCTGGCTAGGCCTGTCTGGGAACTATAATGGCACATAGGGAGGTACAGCCAGGACTTAAAATATATATATATATATAATGCTTTAATAATAAAGCATAGTTTTTAATTTAGGTTGTATATATATATATATATCAGTTCAGTTCAGTCGCTCAGTCGTATCCGACTCTTTGCGACCCCATGAATCACAGCACGCCAGGCCTCCCTGTCCATCACCAACTCCTGGAGTTCACTCAAACTCACGTCCATCAAGTCGTGATGCCATCCAGCCATCTCATTCTTTGTCGTTCCCTTCTCCTCTTGCCCCCAATCCCTCCCAGCATCAGAGTCTTTTCCAATGAGTCAACTCTTCGCATGAGGTGGCCAAAGTACTGGAGTTTCAGCTTTAGCATCATTCCTTCCAATGAACACCCAGGACTGATCTCCTTTAGAATGGACTGGTTGAATCTCCTTGCAGTCCAAGGGACCCTCAAGAGTCTTCTCCAACACCACAGTTCAAAAGCATCAATTCTTCGGCACTCAGCTTTCTTCACAGTCCAACTCTCACATCCATACATAACTACTAGAAAAACCATAACCTTGACTAAACGGACCTTTGTTGGCAAAGTAATGTCTCTGCTTTTCAGTATGCTGTCTAGGTTTGTCATAACTTTCCTTCCAAGGAGTAAGCGCCTTTTAATTTCATGGCTGCAGTCACCATCTGCAGTGATTTTGGAGCCCCCCAAAATAAAGTCTGACACTGTTTCCACTGTTTCCCCATCTATTTCCCATGAAGTGATGGGACCAGGTGCCATGATCTTAGTTTTCTAAATGTTGAGCTTTAAGCCAACATTTTCCACTCTCCTCTTTCACTTTCATCAAGAGGCTTTTTAGTTCCTGTTCACTTTCTGCCATAAGAGTGGTGTCATCTGCATACCTGAGGTTATTGATATTTCTCCCGGCATTCTTGATTCCGGCTTGTGCTTCTTCCAGCTGGGCTGGAAGTATCTCATGATGTACTCTGCATAGAAGTTAAATAAGCAGGGTGACAATATACAGCCTTGACATACTCCTTTGCCTATTCGGAACCAGTCTGTTGTTGCATGTCTAGTTCTAACTGTTGCTTCCTGACCTGCATATAGGTTTCTCAAGAGGCCGGTCAGGTGGTCTGGTATTCCCATCTCTTTCAGAATTTTCCACAGTTTACTGTGATCCACACAGTCAAAGGCTTTGGCATAGTCAATAAAGCAGAAGTAGATGTTTTTCTGGAACTCTCTTGCTTTTTCGATGATCCAGCGGATGTTGGCAAATTGATCTCTGGTTCCTCTGCCTTTTCTAAAACCAGCTTGAACATCAGGAAGTTCACGGTTCACGTATTGCTGAAGCCTGGCTTGGAGAATTTTGAGCATTACTTTACTAGCATGTGAGATGAATGCAATTGTGCGGTAGTTTGAGCATTCTTTGGCATTGTCTTGCTTTGGGATTGGAATGAAAACTGACCTTTTCCAGTCCTGTGGCCACTGCTGAGTTTTCCAAATTTGCTGGTATATATGTATAATACAAGCTTATTCAAATTTTGAAACTAGGCACATGACTTTTGCAACTCCTAACTAGGCACAATATTTATTGCTGTTCATAAGTATTTATTTGCATAGTTGTGATTATTCTTCCCTTCCTGTTTGTAAGTTCCATGATGGTTAGATTGCTTCTATTTGGCTCACCTCATACTCCCAGCAGCCCCTGGCCCACTGCCTGGCACAGCAAGTGTTCAGTAGCATTTAATGAATCAGAATAGAATAAATGAACCCTCGACAAAGGCTAAATACTCAAGGAGTAAGAAGAGTCAACAGAAAGAACTGGGTGAAAAGAGAGGCCTCAAATTGGAATAACCTACTTTGCAAACTGTCTTGGGTTTGAACTGTTTTTCTTTTTTTTTTTAATTTAATTTTATTTTTTAAACTTTACATGAACTGTTTTTCTGTGCTCAGTCACTCAGTCATGTCTGACTCTTTGTGATCTCGTGGCCTGTAGCCCTCTGTCCTTGGGATTTCCCAGGTAAGAATATTGGAGCAGGTTGCCATTTCCTACTTCAGATGCTCTTCCTGACCCAGGGATCGAACTCACGTCTCTTGTATCTCCTGCATTGACAGGCAGATTCTTTATCACTGCGCCACCTGGGAAGCCCAAGCTTCTTGAGAGGAATATATATCATTGTGATTTTTTAAAGATCACTGTCACTTTTGCTTGCTGTATTACTTCTAGTTTTTCCTGTTATGCAACTTCAGCATAATTACCTTTCTCCTACCAAAAAAAAAAAAAAAAAAAGAATGAAGCTTACAGAGTCGAATTCTAAGCTATCAAGGGCAAAGAAAGCATGAATCTGTTCCACAGCGGTGGTTCTTAACTTTCCTTTTAGATTTGTGTTTGTCGTTGTTGTTCAGTCGCTAAGTCATGTCCAACTCTGCGACCCCATAGACTGCAGCACACCAGGCTCCCCTGTCCTTCATCATCTCCAAGAGTTTGCTCAAACTCATGTCCATTGACTTGGGGATGCCATCCAACCATCTCATCCTCTGCCGCCCTCTTCTCCTTTTGCCTTCAATCTTTCCCAGCATCAGAGTCTTTTCCAATGTGTTAACTATGTATAATTTTTGAAAATATCCCTCATCCTGTCTTTTCTAATTTTTACCTTCAAATTTCTGCATTAAATATTTAATAGTTTATTTTCTGTATCTCAATAACATAGATGTCAGTTTTTACTATACTTTAAGTCATCCATCAATGCCAGAAAGCAATTATTCCTATTTAGCATACCTGTATTCCCTGTTATATTATCTGGAAAATGATGAGGGGAGTGATAAGGAACTACAGAAGTGTTATCTGTGCCATGCGTCACTCCTCCCTGAAATAAAGGGATTCTTTCACCTAACAAGTTCTCACTGAGTGCCTCTACATACTGGAACCTGGTTGGTAGCGCAGACAACACAGCTGGGGACTGAACAAAGTCCCCGAGAGCTAACATCCAAATTCACTCAAAGCTAGTTTTCTCAACATTGAGGTTCATGTCTTGTAAAAAAAGTTTGTTCAAGTATGGAAAAATGCACCAACTTCTTAAGCATAGTACAACCGGGTTTTATTTACATTTCCCAATTCAGAGATTAACCACAGTAAAACCAAGCCCCTGTCATAAGCATCACACATCCAAGTTGTTAGTCATCATGCTCTGGACGGAAGACACATTTTTGAACCCCACGATGGAGCAGGGCAGGGCTTGTAGTGAATCTGCACAGCCTCTTAGAGTGACTCACGGAGCTGTTTTCCAAGCTGGTTGTGGACAGGACGCTGCCAGCGTTCCAGGGCCCAGGGCACCGTCACAGGGAGGCAAGGAGACAGTGGTAATGTTTCTTCTCTTAAATTCCTCACCCTTATCCGCTGGGTTTATCCTGAGGGCTGTAAAACTGGGGGAAAGAGGACATTGTTCGAAGTTTCTCTTATCTGCCTCCCCTTCCAGCTCAGTTTCCAACTCGAAATAGGAGTCCTTGGTGTTTATGCTTTTCCATCCCCAGTGCCTAGTTTGAGTTTCCCCAGAAGCAGACCCTGAGACAAGGCATTGCCTTTGAGCGGTTTATTTGGGAGGTGATCCCAGGAAACACGGTCAAGGGAAGCGGTGTAAGTTCCCGCACTCCTGCTCAGCCTGTGGAATCCCCTGCCGACGACCCAACCTGGGGACCTGAGGCTCAGACACTCAGACCCGGGAAGATGGCCTCCCAGGCCTGCAGGCCTCCCCTTCCCTCACAAGGAAAAGTGCTGTCTCTTTTTTCTCCCCCCAGACGGGCTGGCTGATGACTCACTCTTATGAATGAAAGGTGGTGGAAGTGAGGCTGGGCAAGTTCTGCGCCAGTAAGAGACCCAGAAACCTCGGTTCTCCTGGTCTCTGAGGAAGGCAGCTGCCATCCTGTGAAAAATCTACTAAATAACGAGAGGTGTGTGTGGAGAGAAAGAAGCCACTTAAGGAGTCTCTAAGTGCCAGACCCATGAAGGAGGCCTTGGCCTGCAGCCCTCCGGCTGGGCCCTAAGGCCATTGAAACGTGAAGGCTGCCCAGAGGGGCTCCACCCCGGTTTCTCACCCGCAGAGTCATGAGAAATAATAATAAGCACTGTGGGTCTACAAAGTGTCTGGGGACTATTTGTAAGGAAACTTGGCTACCTGATACATGCACCAACTCTGCTCAGCCGCTGGCTGAGAGTGGCTCTCGGAGGTGTTCATTTCTTGGCACTTCTGGCCTGTCTCATGGGTGGGCAAAGCAGGCTTCACCTCCTTAGAGGTCATTTCACAAAAAGAGAGGCAAGTTCCCTTGGGCCTGTGGATGTCGGGCCAGTGAAAGCTGTGGAGGCCAGGGCAGGGGCTGGGGGCGGGGCATGGGCAACCTGCCCCGGGGACTCCCACTCACCGGACATCAGAGACCGTGTGATCAACAGAGGCTTTTCCCTTTCCTCTGAAGGCAGAGCTCTCTACTGCTTTCGTGGTCAAAACTTAGCCCTTCCCTTCAACTGGCCAACTGTGATCTCAGCGTTTCAAGCCACATCCTTGCCTCCCTAGAGATTAAAACCCACACCTGATCTATGGAAGCTTCTAAGTTGTCTGTTTCTTTCCTGAAGCATTTGCAATTTCTATGTCAGTGGGTTCAAGGAAGAAGAAATCCTTATTCAGCACAGTGTATTAGGTAATGTGAAATCTGAGTGTGTGCATGTGTGTGTATGTGTGTTTGTGTGTTGTGTGAGTTCGTGTTAGCAGAGCAAAGAATTCCAGGGAGGAGAATTTCATCTTTTCTCAAGTAGTTCAAAGTCTGAAAAGCGACAGGAGCCATTTAGGAAACAGTCTCCATCCGGCAACAGTATTAAGAAAGCCATTCTCTAAATGTGCTGTCCTCCTGGATAAAAGTAATACTCCATCTAAGATGGAATGCCTGTTATTTTCCTTGTTTTTCCATTGGTGGCGATGAGGTCACCCAGAGGACCCAGTCTCTCCCCTCGTTGCCCTGGTAATCAAAAGCATGTAATTAAAAGCTGGCTGGTGACAGCAGAGAATGTGGTTCTGTGACCCAAGAACCGTTTTTTCCTAAGCAAAGCTCATTAGACTACATTAAACTCACAATAGGTTTCAATTCACACAGTGTACACTGGAGTGATTATAAGCAAAGGGTTTTAACCAGAGAATTCCCCAAACGACAGAGGAGGATTAAAATGTGTTTTTTTTTGTTGTTGTTTTTTTAAATGTGAGCTCCCCCATGTAGAGGTTGGGTTTTTCTATTGCTTACACAAGGCAGGAATCCTTGCAGAGGACCCTGGTAGGGGAGGAGCAAATTACGTGAGGGTGTTGCTTGGGAGGTGAAAGATGAGAACTGGGTTAGCTCGGTGAGGTTGGATTGGAAGGGCCTTACTGCTGGATCACATTCTCATCCACATCATCAAGCCAAGTCACAGTTTATTTACAATTTTCTATCTGCTAAACAGCTGCCTTAGGTCACTGCTTCAAAGGATGGGATATATGTGATTTTTTTTTTAAGTCCTGAAATGTTAGGGCATGTTTGTTCACATCTGTCACTGAGACGGTCACCCACAACTCTCTCTCTCTCTCTCTTTTTTAATTTAAAGCAAGTTATGGAGAAAAAGACACTGTAAATTCCACATAACTTTTAAAAAGTAGCCTCAAACTCTTCTGCTGTGACCAGGCTTTGGGGCGTCTCCCTAAAGCTCCCCCTGGATGCTCTGAGAGCTAAGCTCTAAAGCAGCCTCTGGAGTTTCCCCCTGTCGGATGTTTGCAGAGAGGACGTGAGTGGGCAGAGCGGACATGGCAGCCTGCTGTCCAAAAACGCAGTCAGCTGGAACCAAACCTCCGAGAATGACAGGCAGTGGCTCGTGGAAGTGGGCGCATAGTGAGACGACTTCTATTCCCTCCCAAGAAACAGCCTGCTGGACTTTGAGCAAGTTGTTTAAACTCTCAGCCTCCACTGCCCCACGTGAATAAAGAGGCTGACAGCGGCGCCTGCCTCGCAGAGGTGAGGTCGGAGTACGTTGCGCATGGCCTGTGGAGCGCGCACTGAATGCTTCTTGTCCCCACTAACAAGCACGTGGTGTGCTTTTAGCCATACTGGGAAATTCCTCCACACGCAGAGATTCTTCCCGGTCAGCCCTTCTTGATGCCTGCAATTCCTTATTAGAGAGCTTCTCTGGTTTCTTAAGGATTGCCCTTTATTAAAAATGTAACCGGGCAACTCCAGAAGTGCCTTGTCGTGCTTCCCCACCCCTGAGAATGTGTTGTGTGCCAAGGCGTACCCCACCCTGGGGACACAAATATGTCCCTGAATTGGTAGGGCAGTGACTTCCCTGTAGATACAGGTGCGTCAGCACAGCGTAATGCAAAGGGGCTTAACCTGTGTGTCCAAAACAGGCTTTAGAGGCGCTATGATTCACCCAAGTTAGCTGCACAATTGTCTTGCTGCATTTGTGAGTTTGGGGGCTGGAAGATCCAGAGCTTTCACTGGCTTCTCCAAGGGCTCTATAACTGAAGAACTGCTGGAGTGGAAACAGCAGCCCGGAACCAGCCCTCCACAGCTTCTTTCAAGTCTAGTGGATTTGCAGGGGCCTGGAGAGATCCTGGAGGGAGAGGGTGGATCATCAGACAGGGCCGGGAGTGCTCCATGAGCAGTGTGAGGGCGCACAGGGTGAGAACCCAACCCACCCCTGTTGCCTCGGCTGCTCCTGGAAGCTGCCTTGCAGGGAGTACACAGATACAGGTTCCAGTAACCTTCTCAGCCTTGGAAGGGCTTGGCCCGGGGTGAGAATGAAGCCTCAAGGACTCCCAGCCTTGCTGGAACCCTGGGCCTCAGGGATGCTGAGTTCCAGATGAAGGGATTACACTCAAGATTCCTTTAAGTTTCCTTCTTTTTAAATAAAACCATTCTAATGATTCCTTAGATTTTCCTCATTAAGTATTTCTTCTTCATGGAATACTCTTCCCTGTGTGTGTCTGTGTGTGTGTATATAAATGCTCAGTCATGTCCAATTCTTTGTGACCCCATGGACTCTAGCCCTCCAGGCTCCTCTGTCCCTGGAATTTCCTAGGCAAGAATACTGGAGTGGGTAGCCGTTCCCTTCTCCAGGGGACCTTCCTGACCCAGGGACCTAACTCGCATCTCCGGTATTGGGAAGGCCGATTCTTTACCACTGAGCCACCTACGAATTTCTCTCCCTGCAGAAGCCTATGTAGTTTGGATAGAGTTGCCAAAGTAAAACACAGGACTCCTAACCAAATGTGAATTTCAGAAAAATAATGAATAGTTTTATTTTATATGTCCCAAATACTGCATGGGACATACAAATACTAAAAAAAAAAAAAAAAAAAAAAAAATTCACTATTCACCTGAAATCCACATTTAAATGAGAGTCTTATTTGCTAAATCTAGTGCTATGGGCTGAATTGTGTACCCCTCCATGCAAATTCATATATTGAAGTCTTAACCCCTAGTACCTCAGATGTGACCTCAAAATGAAGGCAGGGTCTTTGAAGAGCTAATTAAGTTCCAATGAGGTCATTGGGATGGGCCCTGATCCAAATGACTGGTCCTTTTAAGAAGAGGACATGTGAACACAGCCAAGTACAGAGGGAAGACCGACCGTGTGAAGACCTGGGAGAAGACGGCCACGTACAAGCCGAGGACAGCTAATGCTGCAATATGTTGGTCTCAGACTTCCGGCCTCCAGAACTATAGAGAAACAAATCTTCGCTGTTTAAGCCACCAGGTCTATGGTGTTTGTTATGGCATCTGTGGACAAAGAATGTTGTCTGCCATTTCAGTAAACAGTGTTGCCCGCCATCAAGCCATCAGCTGCTGCAGCCACCCGCTACGTTTCGGCCTGCGGGGAATTTAGGATGGAGAAAACCAGGATACTGGCCCCAGGTAGTTAAGATTCATATCAAAGGAATAATGTCCGTGAGCCCAGACTCTTGCATCTTCCCATTCATAGGAAAGCACTGAAGTCATTAACTTGAGATGTCTGATTTTTGTGATTAGCAGTAATCTTTTTATGCTCGACTAAGTGTTGTTTTTATTTTTTTCCCCCAGAAAAAACTCCTGTGTATCCTGGCTGCTCCTTTATCTCTTGGGAGCAGTTCCTCAGAGCTGTTTGAGAGGCTGTCTCCCCAGCTGCAGTCCTCAGTATGGTCCCGAAATGAAACTCTCAATTTTCAGGTTCTGTGATGTGTGATTTTATTTTTCAGTCCACAGTTCTCTAGCAGTCTAATACATCTAGCAACTGCATTTGGCAAGCACCACTAAGTAAAAGGACACAGAATTATGGGTACAGAATTAAGAAAAATGTGGAGATTTACTAGAATCACAAATCACAGCAAGTTACCAGAGACTTGGAGACTTGACTCCCCCTTTCAGAGACCCATTTAGGCAATGGAAACACCATGCAACTCTGGAACTCACAGAGATCCCAGCAAGTGGAGGCTCTCAAGCTTAAGCTTTATTAATACTGCAGTCAGTTGAAATCTGCAGAGATGTTTACATCTTTTTAAAATTTTCTCTGTTTATTTTCCTGGTTTCACTTGATTTTCATGGCAGTCTCTCAAATTACACAGTTGGGTATTTTTGGAACTCTGTCTCTTTACCCTTTAGTTTTTAGTTTTCTTTTCCTCTTCTAGGGGTCAGTTTTTTAGCTCCTCTATTTAATGTAAGAACAGATGTTAGAGTTTATAAAACAGTGTAAGTTTTTCAAATTAGAATTATTTTAGAATTATTATCATTATTTTAATGATATGCAAAACTTTGATACCTTTTTATTTTGTATATTGTATGAAGTCTAAAAAAGAAACAAGGAATAATATAATTTTCTTCTACATAAGGAACTCTTATAGGTAACATTTTATTTTGGCCGTAGCCTGATAATTTATAAAAATATGTACATATATAAATTGTATATGTGTATATTTAATATATTTCTGATGCCACACGGAATTATTCTAAAGCACATCTAATTATGCCAATGTGATTGACCAGTGGGATGTTGGTTACATTAGACAAAATTGTCATCAGTTCAGTTCAGTTCAGTCGCTCAGTTGTGTCCGACTCTTTGTGACCCCATGAATCGCAGCACACCAGGCCTCCCTGTCCATCACCAACTCCCGGAGTTCATTCAAACTCACGTCCATCGAGTTGTGATGCCATCCAGCCATCTCATCCTCTGTCGTCCCCTTCTCCTCCTGACCCCAATCCCTCCCAGCATCAGAGTCTTTTCCAATGAGTCAACTCTTCGCATGAGGTGGCCAAAGTACTGGAGTGTCAGCTTTAGCATCATTCCTTCCAAAGAACACCCAGGACTGATCTCCTTCAGAATGGACTGGTTGGATCTCCTTGCAGTCCAAGGGACTCTCAAGAGTCTTCTCCAACACCACAGTTCAGAAGCATCAATTCTTCGGCAGTCAGCCTTCTTCACAGCCCAACTCTCACATCCATACATGACCACAGGGAAAACCATAGCCTTGACTAGACGAACCTTTGTTGGCAAAGTAATGTCTCTGCTTTTGAATATGCTATCTAGGTTGGTCATAACTTTCCTTCCAAGGAGTAAGCGTCTTTTAATCTCATGGCTGCAGTCACCATCTGCAGTGATTTTGGAGCCCCCAAAAATAAAGTCTGACACTGTTTCCACTGTTTCCGCATCTATTTCCCATGAAGGGATGGGACCGGATGCCATGATCTTCGTTTTCTGAATGTTGAGCTTTAAGCCAACTTTTTCACTCTCCACTTTCACCTTCATCAAGAGGCTTTTTAGTTCCTCTTCACTTTTTGCCATAAGGGTGGTGTCATCTGCACATCTGATGTTATTGATATTTCTCCTGGCAATCTTGATTCCAGCTTGTGTTTCTTCCAGTCCACCGTTTCTCATGATGTACTCTGCATATAAGTTAAATAACCATATATAAAAATTCTCTGTGGATAAATATATGTATATTCAAAATATCATATGTAAACAGTCCATGGAAGACATTTCTTTTTCATTTTGAATTTAAACAACTAGTTTCAACGTTTTCAATTGAAGGAAGGTGTTTTTGAGCATTATTGCATAGATTTCATATTAGCATACCAGGCAATATTTTTGACCTTCAAAATACTAAATCTCTTCCTAATAGGGCTAGAAATGACTTAAATGTAGTATGATAGAAAATTGAAAGTATAGTATTATAAAAGTATAATGATTATTTTTTTAAAAATAATTTAAGATGGATGATACAAGCAGGAGAGAGGATGAAGAGTGGAGAGCAAGATAAGCAGATTGAAATGTGGATGAAATATCAAGAAATGAAACTTAATTAGCAATATTTGGAAAATCATCTGAACAAAGTTGTGTAATGTATTCATGAATACGCAATAGAAAGTGAATAAACTACTTGCCATTCTAGCTGCTTCAGTCTTGTAATGTCAGAATTTGTGCAGCTATTTCCTTGCATTTTCCCTCCAAAATATTATAGCACATTGCTGTGTGTGTGTGTGTGTGTGTGTGTGCGCATGCGCACATGCTTGTGTAGCAATGTTGTTGGTTTATTAGATTATGTATTTGCATATGTGTGAATTATGATGGCAGAGGGCTGGTGGTGAATAACGCATAAGTGCTGTGACTACTTCAGTATGTTCCTCTTGCTTTTTATTTTATAAATTATAATTATAGTTAAGAATCACTAAGGCTTTCTTTCACTGAAATATTTAACAAAGACTAGAATTCCCTTACTGTTTAATCTTTAAATTCTGCCTGTCTTTTTGAAAAGGCAATTAATTAAATGCCCAGTAGGTATTTTTACTACTTTAAGGTTTTTACTTTTTCTTTTTGCTTTAAATCAGTTTATTTCCTGACAGATAATTATGCAGGTATCTTCTGCATGTACATTTAATGCTTGAGATTTTTTTCCCCCTGGAATTAAACATGTAACTGCTGATAAATTGTTACTCACATACACAACTTTAGTTTGGGGAAAGCGAACAGCAAATACTGCCTCAGCAAAGGTCCTTTTCCTTATTGTCTGACTTAAAGATTTTTTTACAGCTCAAAATTACCAAAAATAGCCCCCTCTTCTTTCAGGAATATTTACTTCTACGCTGCTGTTTATACTTATATCTGTTTTTACTCTCAATATAGCTGCCTTAGGTTTTTTAAGTTATTGTTCATTAGCCATTTTTTGTGCTTTGAGGTCATTATATTTTCAAATTTTTTCTTAATTACAGTCATTCAACTTACTATAAAACATTCCTGAATATTTCATTGTTTTCCAACTTTGCACAATGTGGTGGTGGTGGTTTAGTTGCTCAGTCATGTTCGACTCTTGTGACCCCATGGACTAACCCACAGGCTCCCCTGTCCATGGGATTTCCCAGGCAAGAATACTGGAGTGGGTTGCCATTTCCTAGGAGATCTTCCCAATCCAGGGATCAAATCCCAGTCTCCTGCACTGCAAATAGATTCTTTACTGCTGAGCCACCAGGGAAGTCCTCGCACAATATATCCTGGCTTTAGTTAGTTGCAGTAAATGATGCCTCAAGAAAGACTCATACACATATTTAGCTGAAGGCAGGAGTTGCAGATTACATTTTCCCATCTTTTGAAAGTATGCAAAGGCCTCATTGGAAGGTAGCTATTTGCACCCACAAAGACATATTATTTTCCATAATTGGTCATAAAAAGAATGGATTGTATAGCAATTTGAACACTAAAATGAACACTGTATTTAGCAGTAAGAGAAAATATCAATCTTAAAAACGTACTAGCCTAGAGTTTTTGTTATGTGCGTTTTTTTTTTCCTTCCAGATGTAAAAATCTTTTTTGGAAAGTATGAAAGCTGCTTACAGGAGCAGGAAAGAATAGGTGAAGAATCTGTATGCTTTCCTGCCCATCAGACTGGTAAAAGGTTCATAGATGACCATCCTAAATGTAAGAGGACTCTCATACATTTCTGGTGGGAGTATAACTAGAGCAACCATGTTAGAGATAATGTGATTATACTGAATCAGCTTGAGGGTGCTCGTATCCTAAGCTCAGCAATAATGCTTCTGGTATAATAATGCCCTAGAGAAACAATAGCCCACGTGTGCAAAGCAATGTAGCACAATGCTCATTAAAGCTATTTACAATTTTGTAACATTTAAAATAGTAAAAACTGGAATGAGTACTGAAATTAGATGTCTAAAGACATTTTAGCATAGCCACATAATGGCATTGTGGAATATTATACAGCAGTAAACATGAATGAGCTACATGGGTTAACACTGACCAATATCAGAAATACGTTTGAGAAGGAAAAGCAACTTGCTGAAGGTGAGCCCAATGCCATAGGAGTTATATAAAGCAAAAAAAAAAAAAAAAAAAAAAATTGTGCACACAAGGACTTGCTGTTAAAGTAAAATATATAAGACAAACAAAAACATGAACTTAAGGCTAGTGGTTATCTCAGGAAGAAAAAGGAGGGAAATGAGATTAGGTACATAGAGGATGTTACCTATTTGTATATAAATATACATATTAATATGCAATACATAATTTGGTTTTTTAAAAGAATACCTAAGCAAGACAATGTTCAGAAAGAAAAAAATTAAGTAGTCACCTTACTGCAAATGAAAGAATAATAAATAAAATTTTAAATAAAATCAGATGAAAATAGATAGCATTGATAGCAACACATAACAGCTAGCTCTCATATACTTAATACAATAGAGGTGAGGATGAAGATTGCCAAACTTGCTAAAAATCTGATTCTTTATTCCCTAGATTTTAACCTTGACTGACTGCATTCTGCTGTGAAAGAGAAAAATAGAATAAGAATGATAGCTTGGAAATATATTATCAAGCACTGCATCTCAAAAGGAAGTAGTATTAAATATTTTTTAGAAATTTAATCCTCTGGGAATAAAGCTACCTTATTAACAGAGGAGCCTCTGGTTTGACTTTATCATATTTGATTTTCAGATCTCGTTTTTGGTAACCCTTATGTAAGGAATAAAAAGATTTATCACAAATTTTAGTAAATACACCAAAAATAATGATCACACTCCCCTGTTTCTCTTCCCTTTTCCCTGCCTCATCCAGTCACATCATCACGATTCACCCGGGTGCACAAGCTAGAGTCCCCAGCCCCCCAGCCCCTGCCACCTGCCCTCCAGCCCCCTGGCACAGTTATCCTGCCCATCTTGCTCCCACCCTCCACTCCGTCCACTGCCTCCTACCTTAGGCACCATCAGCGCTCACTTACCGCAGTAAAAGCCCCAGCACACCCTGGTTGACGGCACCGATGGTCCCTCGGTCTGGCCACCCTTCTTCCAGTTCTCCTCATCGGTCTGCCAGCCTAATCCAAGTTGAACCCGGGGCCTCCTTTACCTTCGGGCCCCCTGAGCCCTTCCCACTGCAGCCCTGTGCTGCCTGGGGCCCCACCTCTCTACTGCACCCGCACATCCCGAGGGCAGGAGGGACGTCTGATGCACCTTCATCCCCCATGTCTAATGAACTGCTGGAGCCAGGTAGCGTGTAGGCGGTAAGCTGAAAGGAAACGAGTCACGACTGCTAACCCACATTTAGTACAAACCGTTAAACTAAAAGTATATTGACCTATGCCATTGGCAAACAAGGACGATTTAAGCCTCCAGCTGGGTCCTCACCTCATCCTCACTTTCTGTTGTCATTTTATCTCCTGGGATTCTCTCCCCACCAACCACTCTCCCTCCTTTGGTCTACCCTCCACACTCCTCTTCACTGAAGCCGTCATTTCCTTGGGCAGTTAGCTCAGTGGACACAGAGACTTTTCACACAGTTAACTCATCGGGCACACTTTGAGCATTGTGCTCGGTTTTCTGGAGCTGCATGTAGTGCAATTTCTAATCGTTGCAGATTAGATTAGAATTTTAGATTGCAGATTAGAAATTTGTATAGTTGCACTATACAAATCTATGGCAAGATGGGATTTACGGAGCTTGGTTATCCTGCAGTGGTTGCTGTATAAAGTGTTTATTGTAATTAAAAAAATAACCTCCCCAGCTTGACAAAGACCACTGGACTCCCTTTATGTTGCTTTAGGATGATATCATCTGATTAATATATTCCCCCACTTTCAGTAAGGGAACCTGGAGCTTAGGTTGTTTAATCCTTTCTGGACATTTATGGGCTACAGTGCGACAGACATAAGTATGAAAGGAAGGCTACACGGAGATGTGACTTGTATGTCCCGCTCGGGAAGGTCTTGTCTGTGAATATCTCATAGTACTGTGTACCACTGCATCACCACCCTTCAACACACACACACACACACACACACGTGTGTTCCCACACAATCTTTGTATTACTCACAAGGTCAATGACAGGCTTCCTTTACCTTTATATACTTCATCTTCAATGCACACTCCATAAGGGACATTCATCAATATCTGACCTTTACTTGACAAACTAAATCCAGCTGCTCTTCCACGACAACACACCAGCCCCAGTGAATGACTGATCAAAACTGCTCATTTCCCAAATCGAATCATGTCCCCAGGTAGTCAACGTGTCACACATTCTGCTACCACCACGCTTACCAATTTCCAGATTCCTTTTCTTATCCCCACAAGGTGCAGGCTTTCTGAAATAAAATGTTGCCTTGAAAGAAAAAACAAGAGACTAAATTCAGTTGATGAAAATTAACGCATGAACTTTTGCAAAAGAAGACTATTCACATGCAGCTTCAACAACACATTTCCTTCAAAACATTCTCAAAAGCTGTATTAAGAACCACTTTGGTACATTTTGTTCACAAAGAATAATATTCCAGCATTGTTGTTGTTCAGTCACTAAGTCACGTCAGACCCTTTGTGAGCCCATGGACTGCAGCATGCCAGGCTCCTCTGTCCTTCACTATCTTTCAGAGTTTGTTCAGATTCAAGTCCATTGAGTCAGTGATGCTATATAACCATCTCATCCTCTGCTGCCCACATTCTTTTGCCTTCCATCTTTCCCAGCATCTGGTTCTTTTCCAATGAGTCAGCGCTTTGCATCAGGTGGCCAAATTCCAGTGTATCGCTACATAAAACCCTGTCCATAGGAGACTCAAGAATCAAGATGGAAAGAGAAGGACTGACTATCCAGTGGTTCTCAAAGTGTGTGCCAAGCATCCTTGCAACCTTTCAAGGGGCCACAAGATGTTATTTACTTTTAAATTTCACCGTTCCATGGTATGTGGTGATATTCCCCAAAGCCTATGTGACCTGCAATATCCCAGTCATCTCATCTGACTGAATGCAGAGCAGATATAAGCATCCAGCTCTCTGCTCTTAGGCCAGACACGAAAGAGATTTGTGAAAACATAAAACATCGCTATTCTTCTCTCATGTTGTTTTGTTTTGGAAAATACAGTTATTTTCCATAAAATATATTACTTATGTTGATGAAATGGTTTATTATTGTCTTAAATGAATTTACAAATATTGAAAAATTTTCTCCATTTTAATTTTTAATACAGGAAATATTGGTAGATACAACCTGCCCTGTATAAAGCTCTTTGAGGTCACTGGTCATTTTCAGGTCACTGAGCATAGATTTTCTGAGACCAAAAAGCTTGAGAAGGGCTGAACTACACAAATAGGTGGGTACCTTACTGTCAGCTTGGAAACACTTTTTCCCCTAAAAAAAAAAAACGTTTTTCAAAACAATGTTTCAAAAAGATGTGTTCAGTGACTCAGAGAGGAGTTTTCCATGTAGAGGCCTCTTGATTGGCTATCAGCAGGCTGCACCTGGGCTAGTTTCCACCAGGCCTTATCTCTACCATCCTCTAGAGCTCCCTTTAGGTAAACAAAGCAGAAGGGGAATGGGGGCCTTCAGGCCCCACAACAAGTTATTCCTGGAAGAGATTTGTTTGCTCCGGGTCCTGGGCCTCCTGAAAGCTTTAGCTATTTAAGCAAATACCACCAGAGGGGTTTCACCTTCTCAGCCTGCCTGGCTAAACCCCATCCTGCTTGAGCTCTCCTGCGAGTACAAGCAGCCATATGAAATACATATTTGATTTCTGATTGCATAAGAATGACTGGGACGCATTTTCATTGTAAAGGTTCCAGCCTCCCATCCAGAACCTAAGAAACCAAAGCTTAGGGCTGAGAGGAACGTGTCATTCTCTTTGATAATCTCTCTCCATGACCCTTAGTCTACAGTCTCCAGGAGGCCACTGTCGAGGTGCAGGTAACCCAGGAAAGAAAGGAGAGTCCCTGATGAGGGCATGTCCCTCCACACAGGAGCGCAAAGCAGGCATCATGGGCCTTGTTGTTACTGCTCAGTTGCTCATTCGTGTCCAACTCTTTACAACCCCTTGAACCGCAGCATGCCAGGCTTCCCTGTCCTTCACCATCTCCCTGGGTTTGCTCAGACTCATGTCCATTGAGTCAGTGATGCCATCCAGCCATCTCATCCTCTGTCGTCCCCTTCTCCTCCTGCCCTCAGTCTTTCCCAGCATCAGGGTCTTTTCTAATGAGTCAGTTCTTCACATCAGATGGCCAAAGTATTGGAGTTTCAGCTTCAGCATGAGTCCTTCCAAAGAATATTCAGGGTGCTGATTTCCTTTAGGATGGACTGAGATACAAAGAAGTCTCTAATGGGAGCAGCTCCTAACTTCTTCCATGAAGTCAGGCCAGGGTAGGGTACCCAGGCACCAGGAGGCCGTCAAGGAGAGGAAAGCTGGGTATCACAGGGCCTTGTGGTGGGTATTTGGGTTCTGAATGGTGACTGATGGAAGAGAGAAAGAAAGGGAAATCAAGAAGGGGAAATATCATGGCAAGAAAAAGGAGGTTCCAGAAATGAGGACCCAAGAGTGCCAAATTATCCTTTTCCACCTAAAATTTTGCTTAGAGCGTTGGTGTAGTTAAGAGCCAATACAGACTTGATAAGTTCCCCAATGTCTGGTTCTGATGAAGACTCAGAAAATATAAACAGAGAGAATTTCAAAAAGCCAGAAAGAATGATCACATAAATAAAACCTAAAAAAATCAGGCCAATATGCACTAAAGTGGGCATGGAAAAACACCCAGATCTAAGAGAGAGCTTTTTCACCTACAGAGGGTGTTTGAGGGCAGAAAGCCTGTGTCTGCATCTTCCTCCAGCCCCGGGGCTTAGGAAGCAGGAGGCAGAGGAGAAAGAGGCTCGGCCTGGCTGTTTACCATCCCCCTTTGCTGGGCACATTGTAAAAAACCCATTCGGAAACAACCCAAGAGAATTTATGGCTTTTATTTATCTTTTCTGGGCTGTTCTTTAGTGCCTCAGATAAGAGTCAGTGAAGCTTCAGTGCACAGTAGTTTGAGGTATAGCTAGGGGCTAAATCCTAACCCTCTGTGATCTTTTCTATTGTCCCCAATTCGAGTTCCTTTCAAAGAAGTGTTCAACGTGCCACCTCTTTCCTTGGTTCAGTCTGTACCTCCGTGCCCTATGAACACATTAGGCCATTCACATATTGATAGTTTTCAAAAGAAACTATTGCATTTCAGCAAAGGCCTACTGGGGCTTCCCTGGTGACTCAGAAGGTAAAGAATCTGCCTGCAGTGCAGCTGGAGAAGACTGTTGAGAGTCCCTTGGACAGCAAGGAGATCAAACCAGTTAGTCCTAAAGGAAATCAACCCTGAATATTCATTAGAAAGACTGATGCTGAAGCTCGAATACTTTAATCACCTAATGTGAAGTGCTAACTCATTGGAAAAGACCCCGATGCTGGGAAAGACGGAAGGCAAAAGGAGAAGGGGGCCACAGAGGATGAGATGGTTAGATAGCATCACCAACTTAATGGATATGAATTTGAGCAAACTCCAGGCAATAGTGAAGGACAGGGAAGCCTGGTGTGCTACTGTCTATGGGGTAGCAAAGAGTTGGACATGACTTAATGATTGAACAGCAACAACAAAAGGCCTAGAGAATTTGGGAGAGATGGTGAATAGGGTAAAGTTGGGTTTATTGGGATGATTTTTGGTTGCCCAGATATTTTCAACCTTCACTTATTTTTATTGTGCAAACAAGATTGGACTGTTCTACCAAGTCCTACCCAAGTTTTGCAACACATTCGCAAGTTGAAATCTGTGTGGCAAAGAGCACTCCTACCACTGGCAGCATTGATAACAAGCAGGGGTAGGAGGAGTTCAGTTTAGCCCACTCTGTAGTGCCTTTGCAAAGCTCTTTGCTTTATTTGCCTCAACTTTCCCCATTCTCAAGATAAGATAGCCAAAGAAAGAAAAAACTTAACCTCATACAGGCCTTTCAGAAGACAGACTGCAGGCTTATAGAATGCCTAATGAAATGCACAATTCCTTCTTCATTGGCTTGCTGCTGAGAAAGAACTCCCTTGCTCATTTCCAGAAGATAGGAAATGCTTTCTATGACATCAGTTCTGTTTAATAAATAACCTCCTCTGTGCTTTCAGCAGTCGATGCTCTGAAAGCGTTCAGAGCATCCATAAACACTCATCTTTTTCTTTCCAAATCAATCCTTAGCTTGGCTTCACGTATCTGGAAGACATCACCACTTTTGTAAACGTATGCAAGACTGCTGATCCAGGTGGTCAGAACCATCAGTACCCACTTGAGGCTGAATTGCTTTTTATCTGTTCTTATCTTTCCCCGCCCCCCCACCTCAAAGGATCTTTCGTAGGGTAGGTCCTCATAGAATAGCAGATAAACGATTGTGTACCAATGCCCTGTGTTGTGCCCTAGTTGAATGTGACCTGAAAATGAGATCTTTGCGGTTATTTAGAGAGTTCTCTCCAGATTTCACATTGCATGCACAAGGTGAGTGAGGTCCACAGGGACCCTGGGCCATGTCTACTGCAGGGAGGTAGGGGGGGATCCTGGGGCACCATGAACTGATCTGCACTCCAAGGGTTCATTCACACAGACACGGTAGGGCAAGGAGCATGTGAGAACTCTATGTTCTGTCTCTTGAGATCACCCTTCCAGTTAGCTACATCTCCCAGATTTCAAACGTCTAAGAGCTCTTCTCTGAAATTTTAATTTATTTGTATTTTATTATTTTTCTAGCCAGGCATTAACTTATTCACTCACTCAGCAAATAAATATCTATTGAGTACATACCCTGTTAAGAGATGGGGAATCTGTTAATTGTTTTTTACAACCAGTATGTATTTGACACACGCAGGATTCTGGACCTTATGTGTGTATCTATGCATGTGCTATTTGTGTGCATATTTACTTACTTGTCTGATTGTGAGATCATAATTTACTTGAGGGTAGAAGCTATGTTTTACTTATCTTTGTACCCACAGATCTCAATAGACAGTAAGTGCTCAATAAACATTAAAATCATGTTAAACAAATCACATCACCTTCCATAATGGACTTGAGGCAAATTGTAATTAAAGCATGTATCTTATCAACATAAAGCTCAAAATATCAGCAAAATCTTGTAGAAGAAATGGAGAAGAGTATTAACCTATAGCTGATGCAAATTAGGCCTTAAATTAGACTCTAAGCTTCCTGATGTGTTTGTTGTTGTTTAGTTGCTAAGTCATGTCTCACTCTGTTGCGACCCCACAGACTGAAGCCCTCCAGGCTTCTCTGTCCATGGGATTTTCCAGGCAAGAATACTGGAGTGGGTTGCCATTTCCTCCTCTAGGGAATCTTCCCAGACCAGGAATTGAACCCATGTCTCCTGCATTGACAGGCAGATTCTTGACTGCTGAGCCACCAGGGAAGCAAGCCTCTTGACAGCCAAGGTTAAGGAAAAATTTCCCAAGATACATCAAAAATAAGGATTATAGATTCAAAGATGTTGAGTTCTAGATTTTTATATATTTTAGATGCTAATAACATTTTATTATTATTTTATTACGTTTCTGAAAATTTCCGATTATAATTACACATTTATCTTGAGTAATATTGATTCCATAGAAAAATTACTTTTTTTGTTTTTACATATACAAGGTACTCAGAGAAGGAAATGGCAACCCACTCCAGTACTCTTACCTGGAAAATCCCACGGATGGAGGAGTCTGGTAGGCTACAGTCCGTGGGGTTGCTAAGAGTTGGACATGACTAAGTGACTTCACTTTCACTTTTCATTTTCATGCATTGGAGAAGGAAATGGCAACCCACTCCAGTGTTCTTGCCTTGAGAATCCCAGGGATGGGGGAGCCTGGTGGGCTGCCGTCTATGGGGTCGCACAGGGTCGGACACGACTGAAGCAACTTAGCAGCAGCAGCATACAAGGTACTTGAAAAAATGGAAAACAAAATGAAACTTCCATAGCCTTTTTCACTAGAAGTGATCAGATGAGTTGCTTCACTATTTTTGAGACGAAGAAGTTTACACATAAAGTGTGCCCAAAGTAAATCAAAAGCCTACCCTATTCTGTTCCAGTGAAACCAACCTAAGTCCAGATCAGGATACTTGGAGCAGTCAGGTGGACAAGTGCCTAGAGTAAAATGGGCATCAGGTAGGCGGCGTCTTCAGCAAGCAGTCATGTAGAGTCATTCCTGAGTAGAGAGAGCCATTTATGAAGGCTCTGATGGGGAAAATAACCTAAACATTTCGATGAACTGAGAGCTCTGATTGCTAAATAAGAACAGACAGTCCCATTGTTCTTCCTATTCTTTGAGTCTCTTGAGCACTTAGAGTCAGAGCCAGGATCACGCACTGTCCTGTGCTTCCAGGGGACCACTAACTCTATGAAGCCTCAGTTTCCTATCCTGCAAAACGGAGATCGTAATACCTCCCTCCTGAGACTATTGTAGGAATCAGTGCAAATAGATGAGATTCTGTATGTGAACAGACTGCAAACCGTGTTGTTGTTGTTTAGTCGCTGCTGTGTCCGACTCTTTTGTGACCCCATGGACGGCAGCCCACCAGGCTCTTCTGTGCATGGGATTTCCCAGGCAAGAATACTGGAGTGGGTTGTCATTTCCTTCTCCAGGGGATCTTCCCAACCCAGGGATCGAACCCACATCTCCTGCATTATCAGGCAGATTCTTTACCACTAAGCCACCAGGGAAGCTACAAATTGTAGAAATGAAATTTTGGTCCTATAGAGTCCAAGACTGACATGAGTTAATTTGTGAGTTGCGAAATGGTTGATTTCTTATAATGGTGCAAATGCGATTAGTCAGATTCCTGTAAGTGTAACTAATTTTATCCGCTGAAAATAGTTATTATTTTTTTTGCTCCATAAATGTATGCAATTTTTTTAAAAAGCTGTTGAGTTCAGTGGTTCAAATCTATATTGCAGTACTGATTACAGGATTTGATTTTATGTTTTAAAAGCCCTCTTTATGTGAAAATCATGAATACACAGTAAGTAGCTATAGACTTAATACTTACTTATATGGTATCATCATACAGGATCATCCTACATGTGATGAAGTTCTGCTTGTTTTTTCTAGAACATTTTTTTCTTGGCTTTATTTACATTTTGCCATGATAAGCATATTTACATCATTTAATAATTCAAGTGGTTCTACCATGTTTTCGAGGCCTTTATGAGAAAAATTGAAGTATCAACTGAAGTTTTTAAGTGAATTGACTTGACTATCTTCAAAACAAGATGAAACAAAAACCCTGACTCTTACTAACGTTTTAAATAGCCCCATTGACTTGTCTAGAAGTAATCAATCAGCAACAATCACATTTCAGATAAACCTCAGGGCTAAGATGTCACCAAGGTGACTGGAAGAAAATAATCGGGCCCCAGTGGATAAACAAAAACAAACCTCTTACTTGAAGGAAGAGATCACAAGGCAGTCCATCCATCCCCCTGGGCTACACAGCAAAGGGATGTTGGTACCACGGTGTCTTTTCCAGATCTGCCATGCAGGCTGGCCCTCGAGGAGAACGAGAGCGTAGTCCCAGCCTGGTAGAGGCACAGTCTGGGACAGGGCATGAAGGGCTGGTTACCAGCCTGGGAGGACCAAAGGAATCACCTAGTCCCCAGAACCCCTGGATAGACCCTGCCACCACAAGGCAACAAGCTCAGCAGTCTCGGTGTCGGAACACCAAGGGCGTCAACTCCGTTCAAGACACTTCCCTTCCAAGCACCTGCTGCCGTCTTCTCTTGATGACTTTCTACAGGGCAAGGGGTAGATGGATTAGCACTCTCCTGACCCCTCACGTCACTCCCTGATGCTGCTCCAGTGAGGGGGGAACGGCTGGGATTAGACAGATTTATCTTTTAGTGATGTTTTATTTTCTTTAATCTACTTGCTGGTGTCCAACGAAAACCCTACACACCCATATGGGGAAAAAAACTACATAACTACATGCATAGTTTCTCTTTCTAGATACACAGCAAAGTGTGAGCAAGTTCCTTTCACATGAATGAAGAAGGCAGAGATGACTAAAAGCACCTAAACACAGGTGGAGCCGGGTGTCCAGGCTGCATATATTCAGATGTCTGTTTCTTCACTGAGTTGTTAATTTTAATGCACTGGAAATTGCACAAGGTATTTCTCTGACAAGAGCAAAAGAAAAACAAAAGACATTATTTATGTTTGATAAACTCTCAGTCCTACCATTTTGAAAGATCACAAGTTTATGAATGGTACCTAGTGATTCCTAAGGAATTACCTTATTATAAGTAGAACTCATCTGTTAAGGAGAGAATATATTTTTGGTTCCAGGAGTCACTGAGTGCTAATATTATGCAATTAATACACTATCAAAGTATTAGCATGATGGAGACAGTAGTGTGTATAAATATTCTATTTGTTCTACATTTCTAGTTAGACAGGGCCATGTAATGAATGTGTCGCTTCCAGCCAGAGGCATGAAAAGATCTTGAGCAATTCTCCAGCTTCCCTAAATCTGCAGGGTTGACGCAAGAGTGTCAGGTGGTGAAAACTTGACACTGAAGTGGCCAACACTGTGAATTGGGGCTTCCCTGGTGGCTCAGTCGGTAAGGAGACCGCCTGCAATGCAGGAGACCTGGGCTTGATCCCTGGAGAAGGGAATAGCAACCCACTCCAGTATTCTTGCCTGGAGAATCCCATGGACAGAGGAGTCTGGTGGGCTTACAGTACAAAGAGTCGGGCAACGACTTAGCAACTAAAGCACACACACTCTGAATTGCTGCACTGAGCCATCTCCAAGACCCAAGTGGAGATTATTTGAGTGAAAGATGAACCTTTACCGTGTTAAAATGATGGGGTTCGGGAGACGCTTGTTGCTGCAGCAGAGCATGCCCTGACTAATACAGAGAATAAGAATGGATTTCAGTCTTGAGGGTTAAATAAAAATCTAGAGCTAGACTCTTACACGTGTGCAATCTTTTAATTGAAGACTTAGTAGGAAAACGCAAGAACTGGCAAATGTTTTCTGTAAAGGACCAAGCAGTAAATATTTTAAGCTTTGGGAGAAAGTCTCTCCACAGCTACTCAGCTCTGCCTTTGGAGCACACAAGCAGCCATGACCAAGTGTGATGTGCATCGCTGTGTGTTTCAATAAATCTTTATTTATAAAAACAGAAAAGGGCCAGGATTTGGTGCATAGTTGACAGAGCATCCCTTGACAATGCATCAAGTGTATCACTTGACAGTGATGCAAGTGAGTTTGAAATAAGTTTATACGTCTTGACTTTGCTCAGAGATACCAATTCATGAACTATTTTGATAAGTTTGAAATTTTAGGTACCTAACAGAACAATTAAAAGAAAAACCATGCTGCTAATTAAAATAATAAATAAAATGTTGCAATGAACATTTATAATTCAGTACTTTTTTATAGGCACCTACCTTCTCCAAAACACTGACTGATGCTTAAGATGAGAAAATTAGATTTGATTTACATACCTTATTTCTTGAGACTGTTATTAAAGCACAGGATTGATGAAATGATTATTCTTTAGAATCTGAATACAGACATCTATAGGGAATGATTAAAGACAAAAACCACTATTTTCTTGGCAAGTTTGGGAACCCTAAAATGCAAAAAAAGCAGCACACAGTTAATAATCAGGTAAGTGCTTTAGATGTCCCTAGAACGGGTTCAAGGGACCCTCAAGGCCTAGTAAGGGGATGCCCTCTGGAGAATGGGGGTTTGCATCGACTGGATGGGGAGCATCTACTATGAGCAAAGGCATAAAATTACATAGCTTATGAGGGAGGTTCAGCCTGACATGAGGCAGCAGGGACATATAGGGGAAATAACAATAGTTGTAAGTGCAAAGAGTCACCAATACTGATATAACAGACCCTGAATGTCAGCCTAAGGAGAGTTCAGATTACATTCATGAGTAACAGGTCTCTGAGAACAACAGCTTTCTGAGCCAATAGTCGAAGCTGTGTGGTGTGGTCCACAAGACAAACAAGGCCATGGGTCGATGAGGAATTAGCTCGGCATTATCTGGGAGCATCTGCTGCTGCTGCTGCTGCTGCTAAGTCGCTTCAGTCGTGCCTGACTCTGTGCGACCCCATAGATGGCAGCCCACCAGGCTTCCCCGTCCCTGGGATTCTCCAGGCAAGAACACTGGAGTGGGTTGCCATTTCCTTCTCCAATGCATGAAAGTGAAAAGTGAAAGTGAAGTCGCTCAGTCGTGTCCAACCCTCAGCGACCTCATGGACTGCAGCCTTCCAGGCTGCTCCATCAATGGGATTTTCCAGGCAAGAGTACTGGAGTGGGTTGCCATTTCCTTCTCCACTGGGAGCGTCTAGGCATTATGAAAAAGATGGTAAGCACTGTGGCAGGGTCACCAAGAGTGGTACGTAAGACCTTGATGACTAGAGTTCTGAGAGAAAAGCACGAAGGAAGCAAAGATGAGTCAATGCAATCCCAAAAGGAAGGAAGGAAGAGAAAAAACCAGCAGGCAGCTAATGTAAACACAAGGAAGGAAAACAGGTCAAATTCTAGCTAAGTACTATCGGAATGAAGACCAATTCACTAGTTCTACTCAAATAAGTCAAGATAGACTAAGATATCCACAGTTATATACAAACCCTTATACTTCAGTAGCTTCCTTAGTGCAGTAGACGCATTTCTTGTTCATATTACACATCCAGGGCTAACTGAAAGGGAACTCTGTCCCCCAGATTCATTCAGATGAAGAATAATGAGATGCTGCTGTCTCACCATGGAGCTGCATGAGTGAGAAAGAACCAAGACAGTTTCCACCACACTTAACTGTCTTCAGTCCATTTGCCGGAACCAGTCACACAGCCCCAGCACAATTGCAAGAGAGAGTGAAACAGCAGAGAAGCCCAGGGAAGCCCAATGTATGATAAGTATTACTATCTCTGTGCTTCTCTGGTAGCTCAGAGGGTAAAGCATCAGCCTACAATGTGGGAGACCCGGATTCGATCCCTGGGTTGGGAAGATCCCCTAGAGAATAAATAGCAACCCACTCCAGTACTTTTGCTGGAAAGTCCGATGAACCAAGGAGCCTGGTAGGCTATAGTCCACGAGGTCGCAAAGAGTTAGACACGACTGAGCAACTTCACTTCACTTCACTATCTCTACTATATTACCATTTTTCCTTCTATTTCAAAAATAGATTGTTGTCTATGAGTTTCTGTTCTGATTTTGCCTTTGGTGATTTGCCTAAATTGAATCTATTTCTTTCCACGTGTTTCTACTAGCTAACCTCCAGGATATCTCATGTGTTCTCAACCAAAACCATAACAAAGAACTTTCCTTTCACAATCATTCTGAACTACAGATTTATGGACAAAAGCAGGATGTTAATATCTGCTAGCTGTCTTCCCCGACTCTTGAAAGAGAAGCACATGAAGAGCTCAGTTACCCTGGAGTTTGGTAGTTTGTGTGTGTGTGTCTTGGTGTATGTGTGTGTTTTGACACACAAAAAAGACACATTTTGCTCAGTTGTGTCTGACTTTGCGACCCCATGGACTATAGCCTGTCAGGTTTCTCTGTCCATGTGATTTCCCAGGCAAGAATACTAGGGTGGGTTGCCATTTCCTTCCCCAGGGGATCTTCCTGACCCAGGAATTGAACCTGGGTCTCCCTCATTGGCAGGTGGATCTTTACAATCTGAGTTACCAGGTAAGCCCAGAGTTTGGTAGAGTCAGAGACTAACATCTGACTCTTCAGAAACTGACTTGGCTCATTCCCTAGAAAAGAGGCTGTGGCTAAAGAGGAGAGCACCGGGCTCTCAGGGTAAAGAGAACGGCCACAGGAGGGGTTGCTGTTGAGAGAAAGCTGTCTGTGTGACTCTCGTAGACAGAAGTGGAGCCTACGGAGGGTCAAGCCATGGGTTATCTTTAAAAGGACTCTGCCTAAGAACATGTCTTGCCACAGAAAAGTCATCATATTTGGGGGCCTGGGCGCAAGTGGTTAGTTAGAAAAGCCATCTCCAGGCTGACAACCTGGTGAAGGATCATGCTGTCTATTTTTAAGAGCGTGATGAGGGATCTTCAGACAGGTGGGGATTGGCAGGGAGGGAAGGAGAGGTCTCCAGCAAACCCCAAAGAACAACATTTACGTGAAAAAGTCACCCTTCAGGATCTGTTAGACCCAGAAGTCACTAACGAAGATGATCAGAGTGCTAAGCCAGTACGACTTTTACACCCCATCCTCTCCTGGTGCTGACCTTGGAGGGGCCCCAAACAGCTGCCAGGAGACAGAGGCCAAAAGAAAATGAGAAGAACCTGACAACACATTTACATGGTATATTGTAGGCAATTCTAGTCAAACAATTAATCTTTGTGAATTGTTTTTGTTGATGATGCATTTGACAGGAGATTATGTTTTTAGAAATGTAAAGCATGTGTGATCAGTAATCCATTAATTCAGATCTGCTTAATTAAGTTTCTATAACAGAGCACCTTCAGAACCTTCAAGCTGCTGTAGACGTTTGGAAGACCCTCATCGTACTTCTTCAAATCTTTTACATACTAGTGAAAAAAGCAGAGAAATAGGTAATCTTCAGACAACATGATTAGTGCTGTAAAAGAAGAGGAAAGACTGTAATATTACAGCCAAGACTAAGGGCATTTGTCTATCTGAAAGAATCCAGAAAGCTTTCCGAGAAGGTGATACTTATTCTGATGTTTAATGTGTTTATTTAACCATTAACGAGAAGATTGAAAGAGTGGAAGTTATTCTTGGAGGCAAAACAGCCTAACACAAAGGCATGAATCAGGAGAACCCAACTTGCTCAGAGAACTGCAGATTTATCAGCAAAATTATAGAACTAAGTACCATTGGACAGTGGTGGGTACCTCACGTGGAGGTTATTCGGAACCTGTGTAATGTGTTAAGGAATTTGGAGATATCATTTAAGCCATTGAAAATTTCTTTAAAGATTTTGGTCTTGCTCTTATGTTTATATTTGTTGTTGTACAGTCACTAAGTTGTGTCCACCCTTTGCGATCCCATGGACTGCAGCACGCCAGGCTTCCCTGTCCTTCACTATCTCCTGGAGTTTGCTCAAAGTCATATCCATTGAGTTGGCAAAGCCATCCAACCATTTCATCCTCTGTCACCCCCTTCTCCTCTTGCTCTAAATCTTTCCCAGCATCGGGGTCTTTTCCAATGATTCAGCTCTTTGAATTAGGTGGCCGAAGTATTGCTTTTAAAAATAGACAGTATTATATAAGACTTTTTAAAAATGATCTATAATTTCATTATCCAGAAAGGACTACTAACTATATTATGGAGTGTTTTCTTCTTTTATTTATTAATACATATTTAAATATTTTAATCCTATTTTAATTTCATAGCCTATAGTTTTTACTTACTATTACACCGTGATTATCTTCCAGGATCACTGAATAATATTACAACATGATCTCTAATGAGTGACCAATATAACAAGAAATGAATCCATTGTTATTTATCTCACCATTCCTTTACTGTTACCAGTTGCGTTGTCTCAAATAATTCGCAATTAACATCCAGGCATATAAATATTTCAGTGCATTTTTTTATGGTTTCCAGTACATTGAACTGCTAGATCAAAAAAGATAAATTCTTTTGAAGCTATGTTTTTACACATTTCTAGTTTAATTTCCACAAAATTTTTGCTAATTTATACTCTCATCCCTTATTCAGTAGTGGTGTAAAATAATTTCTGCTTCTTTATAGGTTTATCCGTGGGACAAGTTATTTGCTTTTATAAACAATATTTGCTAGATTTTTTAATAAAATAAAATTTTAATAGACTGTTTATAAATGATTTTTCATAACTAAACTTTGATTTTTTTAATGAAAGTTCACTGAAGAAATGTTGGAAAGTATAGAAAAATGCAAAGAAGAAATGGTATATAATTTTAATTCGATTTCCTATAATTGAAGACAGTAACATCTTGGTATGTAGCTTTCCAGTTCCTTAAATTTTCTCTCCCTCTAAGTATATTTAATAAAGTTGAGATCTTCATTATTTGGACTTAATATTTTGTCTCTTTCATTTTATACTGTAAAGCAAGTGGTATAGAAGATCATTAATTAGGCTTGACTTGCAAGACCTGCATAATATTCCCTTATATGAATGGGCCCTTATAAATCATCATGCTTGTATTGGATGTTAGGTCGGTTCTAATCTTTCATCCCCCCATAGTATCCTTATATGTACATCTCTGTGCATACCTTGAATTATTTTATTGAGACCAGTCGCTAAAAATGGAAATGTTGAGTAAAATGATTGGAACATTTTTTAATGATTTTTAATTCATTTGGCAGTTTCTTTCAAAAAAAGATATCCCCATCATTAATGAATGAGAGGTCTTGCTTCACAATATTTGAGGGTTATCAACATTTTAATTGTCCCTATCTGACAAGTAAAGACGTTTTTTATTTTAATTTGGCTTTCTTTGATTATTTATAGCATTAAATATCATTTTAGTCTTTATGGGAAATGTTTTTTTCTTATTTTTAGGATTTGATGCCATTCTTATGGATGTTCAAAGTCTTTTCCTGTACTTTTAAGAACATTAATCATTTATCTGCAGTGTCTTTTCATATAGTTCTCTTTTTTTCCCCTGTATTTCATATTGATGAGGCTGGGATTTTATTTGTAACTTTCTTGGCTGGAATGAGTAGATTTGAGTAGATTTATCAGGACACTTACTTTCTGAGCCTTTGCATAACTAAAATGTCCTTTCTGTTTCTATCACATGTGAGTGACATCTTATTAGGATATAGAATTCTTGGGTCACAACTTTTTCCCTCACAAATCTAGTTATTGTATTCTCGTGTGTAGTGTAGTGGAGAAAAAGCACGAAGTTGGCCTTTGTGTATATGATGGTTAATTTTATATGTCAACTGAATTGGTGGTGGAGCACCCAGATATCTTGTCAAACATCATTCCAGGTGTTTTTGTGAGGATACTCTTGGGTTGCTGCTACTGCTAAGTCACTTCAGTCGTGTCCGACTCTGTGCGACCCCATAGACGGCAGCCCACCAGGCTCCCCCGTCCCTGGGATTTTCCAGGCAAGAACACTGGAGTGGGCTGCCATTTCCTTCTCCAATGCATGAAAGTGAAAATGGACTGCAGCCCACCAGGCTCCCCTGTCCATGGGATTTTCCAGGCAAGAGTACTGGAGTGGGGTGCCATTGCCTTCTCCAACTCTTGGGTTAGACTAACATTTAAATCAGTAGACTGGATAAAGCACCCTCATGTATATGGACCCCATTCTCATGCAGTTCTGAATAGAACAAAAAGGCAGACTTTTTCCTGAGTAAGAGAGGATTCTTCTGCCTGACTGCCTTAAAAGTGAAACATCAGCCATCCCAGAGACTCGCCACCACCCTAATCATGTGAGCTTCCTTAGTGAGTTTCTCTCTCTCTCTCTCTCTCTCTCCCCCTCTCTCTCTCTCTATATATATATATATGCATTCTATTGGTTCAGCTTCTCTGAAGACTGCTAATTAACATGATATGTTACCTGGAATTTTTTCTTGTATTTCCATACTGATAGCATCTGTCTGATTTTTTTTTCTGTGAAATTTAAAAAATGTTATCATTATACATCTCAGTATGAGTCTTCTTCAGTCATTGTTTGGAACACAAAGTGACCCTAACGGAAAGAAGGTGAAAGTGAAAGTTGCTAAGTCATGTCCATCAGGTTCCTCTGTCCATGAAATTCTCCAGGCAAGAATACTGGAGTGGCTAGCCGTTCCCTTCTCCAGGGGATCTTCCCAACCCAGGGATTGAAACCAGGTCTCCCACATTGCAGGCAGATTCTTTACTACCAGAGCCACCAAGATGGTGAAGGTACTTCCATATAATAATTGTTCTTTGTGGCACAGAGTACAAGGAAGCTCGTCTGCTCAGAGAAAGGAGGCAGATGGTAAGGATATAAGTCCTGTGATTCGGTGCCGTGCCTGTAAGCTTCACTTCCTGCTCTCAGCGCTGGTCCGGCCATCCATGCCGGCTGTTCTCTATTCTTCTAAGCTTAGTGTGGACCTTCCACTGCTGTGATTCAGATTTGACCTAGGTCCAGCTCTCCAATCTGAACCTCCAGCCCTTCACATATTATTATTTTAATGTATTTAAGTCTCTTTACCCAGATAAGCACAGGAATTATCTGAATATATGCACCTTTCATTTAACAGGCTTTTGATAATATTTGCTTTCTGATTTAAATTGAAAAGACCAACAAATATCACACACACTGCAAAAATATGCAGTTGAGTATTTCTAAAATCTCCACCCTTTTTAGACCACTGTTGGCAATAATCAAAATAAACTTCTGCTGTAGGCTGATCATCAAGCTTTGTCTTTTGAAAATGTATATGTACAAATACTCATATGGATTTATTATCAACAGGAAGAACACAAAAATATAAATCTTACTGCAAAATGTATCTATTCTAATATAAATGTTTCCAAAGTGATTTTGTTAGGGATGTAAAAGAACATGTAATTAGTTCATTGATACTAAAATTCCTCTGTTGAAGATTTCTGCACAATTACCTACAACTTTAACAATAAGCAATTAGAGTTATTAGATGTCAGGCATTGTGATAAGTGAAATTTATCAACAGTTTTATTCATATAGATTTTTAAATTTATGGCACAAAACTATGTTACTTATGTGATCCATAGTAAAAATCACATATCCCTGAATTTAACCTAGTGTTCTATCAATTAAAAGAAAATTGCTAACTTACATTAATGATACTGTGCTTCGAGATTAGTAGATGTGTAAGTGACTGCCATCAGCATAGTCTCTGAAACCTGAGGCTGGGACTAGAAAATAGATGAAACATCAAGTGGCACCTCTATATTCCAGTCGTCCCTGTTAATAGGTTTTCAGTAAATCCAGGTGGACCAGACCCAAGATTACTCTCCTTGGGGTAGCAAAGGCAGAGCTGCTTATGAAAATAAGCACCGTTTCTTCCAACACCCCAGTATCACTGTAAATCCAGCCCATGGATTAATCCTAAGTCCTCCCTGTAAATAAGAGTGATATTTCAAGGATAACAAATAGTAAAGCAACCCAGCTTGTGGAAAAAAAAATCTTTTGCACCCACCATTTTGTTATCCTAATATTATTATATATTGGACAAGCCTTTCATTATAAATTTGGAGTTAAGAGACTTAAAGAAAACTCAGTGTTAGGAAGCTGCTTGTACTCAAGTGGAAATTGTTAGTAGCAGAGCCCTGCTTGTTTTCATGGGACATGGGAATGAGACACAATGGAAGGATCTATGAATTGCACATGGATGTGCAGAAGCTGAGGCTGAAGTATTTTAAATCTAGTACTTAGACGCTTATTGCAAATGTGTTACTCTGCTCAGCCTACAATACCAAAACTCCATAGACTAGCTGACTTAAACAGCAGAGATGTATGTCTCACAGCTCTATAGGCTAGGAGTCCAAGATGAAGCATGGTTTCTGGTGAGAACTCCCTTCCTGGCTTGCAAGTGGCCACCGGCCCCGTGAGTCGTCACACGGCTGAGGGAGAGAGAAGAGAGATGTTCCTCTTCCTTAAGGCCACCAGTGACATCGAATTAGGACCCCACATTATGTTCTAATTTAGCATTAAGCACCTCCTTAAAGCCCTCTCTCCAGATCCTGTCACACTGGGAGTAGATCTTCAACATAAGAATTTTAGGAGAAATTCAGTCCATGGCAGGTTGTATAATTCTTGTCCATAATTTTGTTTCTGTAACTACATTACTCTTAATTTTTTAAAAATAGCTTCTGTTTTGCAGGAGAACGAATGTGTGACTACTTAAATAGTACCTAGCAGTCAAAATAACACCAAGTGGTATAAGCTCCCAGCCACACAGATTTTACTGAGCAGCCACCCACTTACCCTAATTCATTGAAATCCCGAACCTAAAAATATGCCTTGTATTCTCAAGATCACAGGCAGTATATCAATAGATTTTATTGTTTTTTTTTTTAACTTCAAAAATGTTCTTTGATGAAGTTTTCGTTGCCACGATTGATGGATTCGAAAACATCACACTGCGTTTTTCGTTTGCTTCACACTGTTGTATCGTTACGGGGACACAAGAAACCCCCAGGGGGGATGAGAGCGATTTTCCTGCCCTCGTTCCATCAACCTTGCCCTGAATACGTGGGATAAAATGTAGCACACAGACTGCTTGGTTGGTTTCCTGGCCTGGAGCGTCTGTTGAGACTCTAGGAAAACTCATATTTAAGGACGTGTGCATGCTTGTGACCTCTGGTCCAGGGTTGAATAGGTTTTTGAACCAACATAAACTATGGGATGTCCATCCTCATTAGGTGATAAAATTAGATGCTGCTTGTCTCACTCTTGTGTTATCTCTTGGGTACATTTGGTGATTAATGGCCTAACATTGCATAGTATGGACTAAGAAACTTCAAATCTGACCTATTTAATAAGGACTTGTGATGTGACCTGCCGTACAGTTCCGTGCAAGAAGAAAACTGCTATTCTGTTACACAGGTGGGTGCTGAAGTTCAGCTTAACGTGAGACAAAAATGCTAGAAAACTAGATGAGATCAAGTTTAGTGGAGTCAAGTTGTCAGGCTACCTAAACAAAGAGAGGAAAAAAGTAGGCAGTATACAAGCTCCCTTAAAAAAAAACTCACACATTTCAGTATATACTTAAATTCTTTTCTAACATTATTTAAATGTTTACAGTATATATTTACGTATACATATGTGGTGGCTCAGATGGTAAAGAATCTGCCTTCAGTGCAGGAGACGCAGGTTCACTCCCTGGGTTGGGAAGATCCCTTGGAGAAGGAAATGACAACCCACTCCAGTATTCTTGCCTGGAGAATCCCATGGACAGAGGAGCCTGGCGGGCTACAGTCCGTGGGGTTGCAAAGAGTCAGACACAACTGAGCAACTAAACAACCAACCAAAAATGTACATAAAAGTACATATAAGTCCCTAAGATATATTTTGAATCCATCTATAAAATTAGAAAAATGTAGTAATTAAGCACAAATGAAAAATACATAAATGAAATTAAAATTGAAATACTTTTGCTAAGCTTCACATGCTGTTGTTAAATCACTGCTTTAACATGATTACTAATGGCTATAACACAAAATTGTTTTTTTCCCTGATTTTGAAGGTTTTGATGGCTTTATATTTTATAATTGCATATTTATAAATTTTTTATTGAATTTATATAATAAATATATGTATTTCATAGATAATAAAATTATGCATATTTATATATTATAAAAACTAAAGTACAATTTATATCATAAGATCTATATCTTACAACTAGTTTTTTAAAAAACAATAAAATACCACAGGATATAAAGCCAGTTAAAATTATCCAAACATCTAAAACTCAGAGACCAACCCCAACCCTGTTTAGTGTATTTCTTTTTTCTCTTTCAATGCACAATTCTGGAGAGAGGAAGTAGGAAAGCAGGTCAGTCTATATGGGAATTTTACGTAACTCCCTATGCTTTCAGTTAGAGTGACCTGTCCCAGTTTGCCTGGAATTGAGGGGTTTCCTGGGATATAGGACTTTCAGTTCTAGAATCAAGATCAGTCAGTTCAGTTCAGTTCAGTCGCTTAGTTGTGTCCAACGCTTTGTGACCCCGTGAATCGCGGCACACCAGGCCTCCCTGTCCATCACCAACTCCTGGAGTTCACTCAAACTCACATCCATCTAGTCGGTGACGCCATCCAGCCATCTCATCCTCTGTCGTCCCCTTCTCCTCCTGCCCCTAATTCCTCCCAGCATCAGAGTCTTTTCCAATGAGTCAACTCTTCGAATGAGGTGGCCAAAGTACTAGAGTTTCAGCTTTAGCATCATTCCTTCCAAAGAACACCCACGGCTGATTTCTAGAATGGACTGGTTGGATCTCCTTGCAGTCCAAGGAACTCTCAAGAGTCTTCTCCATCACCACATTTCAAAAGCATCAATTCTTCAGCGCTCAGCCTTCTTCACAGTCCAACTCTCACATCCATACATGACCAATGGAAAAACCATAGCCTTGACTAGATGGACCTTTGCTGGCAAAGTAATGATAGTCCCAAGCAAATGGGACAGTTGTTCTCCCTACTTTCAGCCTTATCCCTTCCCTGCCCCTTACCTTCTTCATACCTCAAGCTGCCTGTGTTTTGGGTTGTAGCTTCTTTTGCCTTCCATCATCAGTCAACACTCTTCATACAATTTTTAAAATTTTGTTGAAATAACTTAGCTTCAGTGTTGCCCCTTTATTCTTTCTATTTTTGAAGGTTGAGAACAGTGGTTTATCCAAACTCCAATACTTGCTATTTTAATAGGCTCTCAAGTGTGCTCTAATCACCATCTTGAACCAGAAGGTGCTAGATTCCTTTTGAGTTTTACAGCGTAGGTTTTTGACGACTCTGACTCAACCCACTTCTCAAGAAACCTTTCTGTGTACAACTTGGACTTCCTTTGCCCTGAATGCATCATCTATGACCTCTGTTCAGTTGCTCTTAACAATCAAAGCAGAACTACTTGGCTTTAATGTGGTCCTAAACATAAATAGAAATATGAGGTTAACATAGGATGTTTGGTTATTAAAAAGTCATCCAAATGTTATTGAATAGTCACTTTTTTAGACTATCATTAAAATAAACACATATAAAAATGTAATATTCATAAAGAATCTCTTGAGCCACCAAGAATATTGTCCAGATTTGGGAGTGATTTCTCGTAGATCACTTTAATACTGCGCATTTATTCATAATCGCAGAGAATACCATTTTAAAATATGGAAAAATTATAATAGTGAATTAGATTTTATTTTAAAATCCTAGAATCTTGGCAAACCCATTTTCATATAAATTAAGGTTCACTCACTTAGGTCTATTGAAAAGGAAATTTGTAAGAAACATTCTAAACTAGTTCATATGATTAAAAAAAAGAAATTGGATGGTCACATGATTTCTCATCCTCAGGATTTTAATTCTTAGGTCAAGTTTTTGTTTTTATTTTCTCTCCTTTCAGGTCTTAAAAAATTCTCTTCCTGAATATTTTCAATTAATTTTGGCCTATCAGCTCTGACTCTTCTAAGGATCTATACTCCATCCACAGGTAAACTGTTTTTACAAATGTTTTTATTTAACTTAATTTCTCATTTCAAATGTGAAGTGTATCAAAAATGAGAAGTTTAGTAATGCAGCAAAATTTATAGGGTCATTTCAGCATGTCATTTAGACATACTCTGGGCACTCTTTTCACCATGAGGCCATTTGATGTTAGTTATGGGGACAATTTAAGCAGTCTGAATACTTGTAAGTTTAAAAAGAAACATTCTCATTTTCACAGATATGAAAAGAGAAAATCTATTTGCAGGACCATTTTCAGTTCATTCCATTATTATTGCAGCTCTTCTTCACCCCCTACAATTCTTCTTGGTGAGTTCCTACAAATAAAGTATCTGCATTTTGCCTTAAACTTATTTATTTTGTTATAAGTATTTTGATTTTGTTGGATTGAAAGTAAAGATGTCTTCTGAGAAACATTTTTGCCCTTGATAACTAAGAAAAAGAGTTCAGCAAAATTTCAAACATGAAAAATTCATACATTTTCTTAAAAGATTTTATGGTAATGTCTTCTGCAATGTGAAGATTCTCTTTGAGAAGGCCACTACTTCTTCCGTGTAAGAAATTTTGTCTCATGACTGTTTAAGTAATAACCCTGTCAATGTTTTATGAAATGACAATTTTTATAGATCTCTTTTTCAATCAAGCAATTCAGAAATAATTTCTAGTCCCTTAAATCACTCAAGCACATACTTCCCAAGTCTCTTAATTTAATATCGATAAAATACTTTGAGTCAAGGTAAAAGAACGTGACTAATTCATGTCCCCAGACTGTGTTACTTACAACCATTCTGTACACTAATCTCTATTTAAATATTTGATTATAAATGAAGATAAAATATATAGAAAGTACAAATGGAAGGAGAAAAAAATTTAGAAGGGCAAATATAGAGGTCTGAAATAAGAGTGGTTGCTTTGAAGATAATTTGTGAGATTTACGATAGATGCATGAAGATTTTTTTAACTTCACTTGGGTTCCTATGTTCTTCCCATCCATGAAGAATCCTACTTACCAGCTTCACTTTGGTCATCAAAGCCCAAGGCAGTGGCTCAATGTGCCATTTCCTAGAGCTTGTTCTGTTTCTCAGATGGCTCCGTGGTAAAGAATTTACCTGCAATGCAGGAGTCATGGGTTCGATCCCTGAGTTGGGAAGACCCCCTGGAGAAGGAAATGACAACCCACTCCAATATTCTTGCCTGTAAATCCCATGGACAGAGGAGCCTGGCAGAGTATAGTCCATGGGATCGCAAAGAGTTGGATATGATTTAGTGACTAAACAGCAACAACAATGACAACAAGGGTTTGCTCTTGTCAAGGCAAGGATAAAATGTGTCCAGAGTCTGAATAAAGATTTAGGAACTATCAAATACAATTCTTAGCAATTATATCCTACTAAGGACACAAGAACTCAACAGAGTGTCACCAGCCTGTGAGTTGAGTTCCAAGTTAATTTCTTGGAAATATTTGCCTACAGAAATAACATATGTGGATTTAAGTTTAGTACATATGTTGTACTACTAACAAATCTGAGACCCTGACTGTCACATGTGACATTGTTTTACAGAAAAAGAAGCCCCAAGCTTCCGTTCCCAAGGTGGCACGTCTTTCCCATTGCCCTTGACAACGAGGGCCAGCTCTTCCTCTTCTCCAGTCTAGCACTGAGCTGCTCAAAGAAAAATGAAGATCCTGAGGCATCGTTAACACAGAGATCCTAAGTCTGCATAACAGAGAGGAGACAGAACACTTAAGGGGTTTGATGATCGGGTTCCAACAAATGGCATGTAGCAGTCAATTTTCAGGCTTACAAATAAGTGGTTTTCCAGGAGGCTTAATAGTCTGCTCAACTCAACTTTAGAAATTTCAGCCTCTGTGACTGAAATATAGTCACAAAAGACAAGATGTTGATGATATTTGTGACAGAGAGAAACAAAATTCTTCCTTTACATCAACTTCATGTAATAAGATCTATAAATTTCAATAAGCTCAGAGGACATCAATGCATCCATAATTATAGAAACTAGATATGATGATGGATCACTCCGTTTTTCCATTTTCTAGAGGCTGTCCTAACACCACATGAGTATTGTGTCTTATTCTTCTGGCCTTTGGCCATTCTATATACACAAGCTATGCTGACCAAATGTCTCCCTTTTTTAGCCAGAATGGATTTACTTGTATATCAATAGTGGGAGAAAAAGTGAATTAATTCTTCTTCTTAGCAGTTACCTGACATTACGTTTCCTGTTCTTTCTAAACTCTCCTGTGAAATATACACAATATTAAAATTATAAATCCTAACATTTATAATTCTTTCCTTCTAGTAATTTGCTTCTTTCCTTTGGCAACTTAATCACCAGAGGCCTGGGTTTTCTCATCTGTAAAATGAGGAATTATACCAAATAATATCCAAGAGTTTTTCTAACCGAATAAGTCCATAATACTACTTGTGTTTATACTAAGATTGAAAAAATACATAAATACATTGTGGATAATGAGAGCCAGGTTTTTCACTTTTGGAGAAAAAGTTTCAAATAAGGAAAATAAAGAATAGAATAAACTCGGTTGTGTTGGATTGAACCAAAGGTTTTAGTGTGGATTCCTGGTTAGATAAAGAAATACAGGTATGTTCACATGGACAAGTTGGTGTCCAGACATATTTCCCAGCTCTGTCTGCTGAGAGGGCCTAGAAGCAATGAGAACCCAGCAGCGATTAGCATACCTAGAGCCCAGATATTGGTTCTAAATTCCATTTTCTAAAAGGAACCATGTTGCTTTGGAGAAAGTATTGATTCCAGGCCTGTGGCAGGGAACGTAAAATACACGCCCAGAATATCTTGTGGTGCCAGGATAGTAAAGATGCATTTAAGAAATGATGGGGCCATGTCAAAGGAACTCAGGAGTCAACCTGGAGGAGCCCCCAATGGCCAAAGCTGGAATAATTTGAGCAACAAAATAAATAACGATAGTATCAAATTATAACCTATAGACTAAAATAAATATCCACAGGTGGATGGCTGATATTGACTGCAGGACGGTAGCCATGGGAGTTAGAATCCACTAAAGAGTGTGTAACAACTCACCTGTCAAATCAACGAGTGGTGAAAATGGGTAGCTCTGAAGGGTCAGGCCCATATCTGGCCGCCTTGGGGGGCCCAGTCCTTCTGATCGAGGCCCCCAGCCTGTGGATGGTGTGAGGCTGGTAGTGGCCCCCCGGCGTGCCAGGCCAGGGTCTTCCAGAGTCAGGTTGCTTGGGAACGCAGCCCAAAGCAGGTGGTAAACTCCATCTAAGGCTGAATACCAGCATGATACTGACAGTCAACAAGTACCATAAGAGAAAGTTGCAAAGAAATATCCGCAAGTCCATACTTCTATCAACCAATCAATCAGTAAAGGAGAAGAGTCTACTCTTCTTTATAGTCATGAGGCATGCATATACTCAGTCATGTCTGACTCTTTGCGACCCCATGGACTGTAGCCCACCAAGCTCTTCTGTCCATGGAATTTTGCAGGCAAGAATACTGGAGTAGGTTGCCATTTCCTACTCCAGAGGATCTTCCCAACCCAGGGATGGAACCTACATCTCCTGCAATGGCAGGCAGATTCTTTACCACCGGCACCATCAATTCCAATTAATCAGTATGAAAGAAATGAGGTAGATAGAAAACAACCAACTTAGGCAAGTTTAAGAGCCATGGAAGAATGCTGAAATGAGTAGACAAAAGCACAATGAGACTCTAAGATGAATATTTACACAGCCTTCAAGTGTCTCCCAATGAGATATTTACTTTCACAAAACAGGCAAGTATTTTTGAAGACTATTAATATCCAGTGTTGACGGGTAGATAAATGTGAGGTTGAGAACTCACATAGACTGTTAGTGAAATGAAATGCCCATATCTTTTGACTCAACAATTTAATTTTTATGAATCTTACCAAAAATACATGTGTACACAAGAAACATGTATAGAAAAGAACATATGAATTATTTATAACAGCAGAATATTGGACATGATCTTAATATCCTTTAAAAGGAAGAATGGTTAAAAATTAGAGCACATGCAGACATCGAAATGTTTTCCAATTATTAAAAAGGAATGAGGTAGAGTTGATGTATAAACATGAAAAGATCTTCAAAACATTTTATGGGTAACAAGCAGGTTGCATAGCAGTCGATGAGTATAATAGGGGATGGATAGGTAGATAAATTAAAGAGAATTTACATATTTTACCGGTAACTGTCTCACATAATTCTCGATTTGAATTTCTACATTGGGAATATATTCATTTATGACATATGTAGCTAAAAATATACAGTAAAAAAAATAAGCTCCCATATAATTTAGAGCAGCTCTATGTAAATATAGTTATTTTGTCCAACTTTTAAGGTCACACTTAAAAGATAAAAAATGGGCCAAAAGTAAAATATTCAACCAAAAATGTGTATTCCTGAGATTAACTTAAGCAATAGTTTTTCTTCGTAAATGTTGGAAACATGAATGATTTCCTCCTCCAGACAACTCACTGGGCTATAGCTCAGGTAGATTGTTGGAGGGAATATTTTTGCAATATTATTTCAGAGGATGAGCTGGGGAGGGAGATGTCAGGAATCTCCCCAGCTCTAGTTAATAGCCTGGCTGTTCACACCATGTGTTCTGGCGACCAAAATAGTCTCACTTGTAAACTTCACTAAATTAGAATGGTAACAGCAAAACAAGCTTACTCATTTAAATACATGTCTTGTACTAATGAAAATAAAAGTTAGGATGAATAAAACAAGAAAAAAAGATATAAGGTCTGCAAAGCCACGTATTAAAAAGAAACTGTTGGGTAATATGAAAATTAGAGAGTAAGACTATAAAACCAAAACAAAGTTAGGAGAGATAAGAAGTCATGGACGAATGATGAATTGAGTCACTTCATTTTAAATGCATTGTTTCAGTTCTGATGGTGTAAGTAAACCTCTGGAGGAAATATAGAAACAAAACTTGCCAGCCATCAGCCAGTTGTTCAAAGCAGAACCTAGAGGTCATTTTTGATATTTCCCGTCTCTCACTGCCAAATCTAATTCATTACTACAAGGAAAATAATTCCATCAATTCAACAACCAAAATAGCTTTCAAATCTCCCCACTGTGTCTTACCTCCAGTACCACCACCCTGGTATCACCACTGCTCAGTCTTACCAGGACAACCTCAATGACCTTTTAACCCTTCTCTTAGCCTGCCCTCCTGTCCTCCCAACACATAGCAACTAGGGTAATCCTTTAAAAACTTAAATAGTCCTGTCCCTTCTGCTTAAAACTGCTTACCTACCAGGGCTGCCCTGCTATGACCTTCAAGACTGCAGATACCTGCCAAGCTCCCCTCCCCTACCTGTCCATCTTCATTGCAAGTCTCTCTCCTCATTCTCCAAGCCAGCCTTGCTTCCTTTCTCTCCTTGTGTCCCTCCACAGGACCATCATGCTCTTCTTCCCCCGATTTTTGCCTGATTGACTCTTTCTCATCAGTCAAGTCTCAACCTAGATGATATTTACCAACGGATGTTTCCCTGACTACACAATCTAAAATAACCCTCACCTCCACCATTTGGCCTCTGATCTTTTTCTTCACAGTGCTTATAGAAGTGTGTAATTATATGTTCATTCAAACATATGCCTCTTTAATGTATATCTCCCCCACCGTATAGATCCAAAGAGGGCAGGAACTATGTGTACTTCATTCACTTCTGTATTCCCAGTGCCTCATCTAGTACCTGGCATGCAGTAGGTATTCAATAAATGAATAGGTAAACAAGTTAGCGTAAGATTGGTAGTGTGTGCATGGTCAGTCACTTTAGTCGTGTCTGACTCTTTGCGACCCCACGGACTGCAGCCCTCCAGGCTCCTCTGTCCATGGGATTCTCCAGGCAAGAATAGTGGAGTGGGTTGCCGTGCCCTCCTCCAGGGGGAAGCTTGGTAGAAATAACTATTATTCTTGTGATTTAAAGTTAGAAATGATACAGGAATAGACACAGCACCCTCTAGAGAATTCAAATGGCTGCCCAGACAAGTGTGTTAGGAATTCAGTGCAGCCGCCATGTCTGCTTCTCACTCATTGGGTTGAGAAATAATTTTGTCATTGCATCCACGGTGATTCACAAGTGACTCAGACTGAATAAACTCGTGTCAGATTTATGTGTACATTACAAAGCTAACGCATTCATTTACAATAAAAAGTTTAGCCATCAAGCTAACCTGAGTCTCAATCTTTGTTTAATTCCATCCATCACTCTCCATAGGAGAGAGCCAGGTAGCTAAATTATATCCAAATGATAACCGAAGCTCAGAAAAGATTCCTGGCCACAAATTACTTGTGCTGCAGAGGTACCATCACCATAGTCTTAGGCCTGAATTCCTACAATAGCCTCCTAACCATTCTCTGTACACCCACCTCTCAAATCTATTAAGCATATAGCAGCAAAAATGTTCCATTAAAAACAGCCATCTGGTCACCTCACTGCTCTCTTCAAAACCCTTCAGAGGTTCTCCATCACATTAGAAGGAAATCCAGCCCCTTCTGGGGGTTTACAAGGTTCTGTGTGATCTGGGTCCTGCCACCTCTCCAGTCTCATCCACAGCCCCTCTCTTACATCCTGGATGTCCCAGTGCACTCATGCTTGCAGACAGAGAGACCTAACACACAAATGGTCCACAGCCAGACCGTGTATAAAAATAGAGCTCTGACCCACAGCCTGCAATAACCAGCCCCAGAAGCCAGCCTGCTATCTAAGTCAGACTGGTGGGAAGTCAAACCACTCTCTCTTACAACTGATCCAGGAAAATAAACAATAATCCAGCAGTAGTCAGACCCAGGCAACCAAGGCACGTGGATAACTGATAGCCTTTGTGCCTCTGCCAAAATGTAAGTGACCATGGCTGACTTCCTTGCCAGGGCCAGCTCTGAATAAATGGCCTTTGCTTATTGTCTTTTGGTTGGTCTTTGTTTATTTCCACAAGACCCTTCACTGTGACAAGCTGCTTCCTCCCTCGGACACTTTCCAATACCTGCTTCCTCTGCCTGGAATGCTTCCTCAACCCTTCACGTGGACAGTCAGGCCCTTCCTATTTTCCAGATCTCTGCTTATGTATTGAAGACACCCTCCCAAATCACTCTTCATACACACCCCTGTCCCAGACTCTCTTTTGATCCCCTTACAGCACTTACCACAACTTGCTATCATTTTGCCTGTCCTTTTAGTTTCTTTTCTACCGTCACCTTCACAAGGATGAAGCTCTATGAAGACAGAGGCTCTTTCTCTCCTGTTTTTTCTGCTCCTTGAGGACCTAGAATAAAATCCCTGAAACACCAGATACTAAAGAAGATGTTGCATGGGTGAATAACTGATCACACACCTAAAGTGAATGCAGACCCAGTGTAAGAAACAACTGTGTATGCTGCTGCTGCCGCTGTTTAGTCACTAAGACATGTCTGACGTGATCCCAGGGACTATAGCCCACCAGGCTCCTCTGTCCATGGGATTTCCTAGACAAGAATACTGGAGTGGGTTGTCATTTCCTCCTCCAGAAGGTCTTCCTGACCCAGGGATGGAACTGCATTTCCTGCTTAGCAGGCAGATTCTTTACCACTAAGCTGTGGTCAGATGGGGGAAGCCCCAAACTATGCCTAGCCACCCTCTAAAATAATTAGACATCACATGAGTCTGTGATGCTGCAAGTTTGCCAGTCTGTCTCATGGACCATTTTGGGGGCTGGAAGTTGGTTTTTGTTAGACCTGCCTTGATATGGAATATCCTACTTCAGCACAGTGGCTGAAGGAGGGATATGGCCCAAGGGGGCATGGCTGTCTCACAAAGTCTATGAACCCTGAACATCTGAGTTACTTGCCTCTAGCTGTCAAATATTCAGTCCCCCAGGCCTTCCCAGAATCCAACCCACAGGGTCAACTGCATCTTGTCAAGTTGCTGGGACAAGTGGAATTTGATGACTTAACAAACCACCAGCTTGTCCTCAAAGGTGTCATCAGATTGAATAATCAGCCACAATTTCACTGTAGTCCTACCTATTGAGGATTTATCAGAAAACTGGCTTCCCTGGTAGCTCAGTCAGTAAAGAATCGGCCAGCAGTTCAGGAGACCAAGATTCGATCCCTGGTTGGGAAGATCCCCTGGAGAAGGAAATGGCATACCACTCCAGTATTCTTGCCTGGAGAACTCTATGGACAGAGGAGCCTGGCAGGCTACAGTCCATGAGGTTGCAAGAGTCAGACATGACTTAGCTAAACCACCACCATCAGATAAACAGTAACCAACAGGAGAGATAAGGGTGGGGATAGGGACAAGGATTGGAGTGGGGATGAGGACAGAGGTAGAGATGACACAGACAGAAAGAGTAGAGACAGAGACGTAGAGATACAAAGATGTATATGTAAAGTGATGTAACTTCAGCAGATGTGGGGACTGGCGAGTCATAAATCTGCAGGAAGGCCTGCTGCTGTGCTATGCTCAGTCATGTCTGACCCCGTGGACTGTAGCCCACCAGGCTCCTTGTGCATGTTAATCACATCTACAGAATATCTTCACAGCAACATCCAGACCAGTGACTGGCCTGACCACTGGGCACAACAGCCTGGCCACAGACACAAAATTGATCTGCACACCAAGGTTTCAACTTCAGCTCCTCATTTTTAAAATAAGATAATATATTTCCTCAACTTAAAATTGCCCTAGGCTTGCTCCACCCTCAGCTTAAATTCCCAGTCCTCTACCGTGATGGACAGCCCCAGCTGAGTATGATTCGGGCCTCTCTCTCTGGCCTGGTCTCCTGCAGCCCTATTTGTCAGCATTCTACAGTCACTCTGTCCTTTCAGCACCTCCGTCACACCAGCCTTTCTCCTGTCTCAGAGTCCTAGTCTTCCTTCACCTGCCCCCTCTGTGGCTCATTCACTCTAGAATTCAGGTCTCTTCTGAATGAAACCTTCTTTGACCACCCTACATATCATTTGGGCTTCCCTCATAGCTCACTTGGTAAAGAATCCACCTGCAATGCAGGAAATCCCAATTTGATCCCTGGGTCAGGAAAATAACCTGGAGAAGGGATAGACTACCCACTCCAGTATTCTTGAGCTTCCCTTGTGACTCAGCTGGTAAAGAATCTGCCCATAATGTGGGAGACCTGGGTATGATCCCTGGGTTGGGAAGATCCCCTGCAGAAAGGAAAGGCTACCCACTCCAGTATTCTGGCCTGGAGAATTCAATGGACTATACAGTCCATGGGCTCACAAAGAGTTGGACAGGACTGAGCGACTTTCACTTTCACTTTCAACAATGTATCACTTGCTTATCTCCTTGATCACTGTCTGTAATCACCCTTTTTATTCATTTGTCTGTACCTAAATCAGTGATTCTCCTCTGGGGCAAGTTTGCCCCAGGAGACACTTGAAGGTGGTGAGAGGTATTTAGAATCTGAATATCTTTTGCAAAGAGCCAAAAATATTTGCTGGAACAATCAGATTTGCCAACAATTGGGCTTCCTTTGTGGCTCAGCTGGTGAAGAATCCACCTGCAATGTGGGATTCTATCTGTGGGTTGGGAAGATCCCCTGGAGAAGGGAAAGGCTACCCACTCCAATATTCTGGCCTGGAGAATTCCATGGACTGGATAGTCTATGGGGTCGCAAAGAGTCGGACACGACTGAGTGACTTTCACTTTCACTTTCAAAAACAATCAGCTGTAGGAAATGAAAGAAGAATGGAGTCTATTATCTGATAGGATGGGAAGACTGAGAGGGAACTGGTTTTGTGGTTAAAATCAGGAGTTCATGTTTGCATATGCTGATTTTAAAATCTTTATTAGACATCCAAATAGTGACATCAAATAACCATTGTTGCATCACATCTCTGGAAATATGCTTGTGGGAGCCATCAGCATGTGGAAAGTGAAGCCACAACACTCAATGAGATCAACAAAAGTGTGAATAGGAAACAGAGGCAAAGACTAAGCCCTGGGTCACCCGAACAGGAAGAGGTCTGGAGAAGAGGAGGAACCAGCAAAGGAGAAGACAGACAGACCAATTAGGAGCATGGAAGGAATAAACAGGACAGTGTGAAGTCCTGGAAAGCAAGTGAGGAAAGCCTGTCAGGATGGAATGATCTGCAACATCAAATGCTGCTGATTCATCAAGTCGAAAGACACCTGGGAACTGACCATTGTATTTAGCAACGTGGAGGCCCCTGCTGACCTTGACAGGAGGAGTTCTACTGGGGTTGTGGTGTGAAAGCCTAAGTGGATGGATAAGAAGGGAACTGGAGGAGAGGAATGGAAGACGGCAAGCAGTAGTAACTCAGCGTTTGGCTGCAAAAGGGAGCAGATAGGACTGTAGATAAGAGAGGAGGTGAAGAGGGGACTTTTGTCAAGCAGGAGACATTACAGCAGAGTAACCCAGCAGAAGGTGGGGATGATGATGGCAGCGAGAACAGAGGCTTGCTGGAGTAAAATCAAAGGGGATGGGGCTTAGTGCAGGAGAAGACCAGGAGTCTCTACAGAGGAGTTTGGCCAGATCCCCTATGGTGAAGGGCAGTAACATAATGCAGAAATGTGCTGTCTGTGACACGATGTGATGCTGTAGAAAGCTGGCTGCCTTTACAGGACCAGAGTGGGCAGAAGTCAATGTCTTTGTGGAATTTGTCCTCCTCTGTTGATGTGTTCAGAGGTCTGGTCTATAGGTGACCTTTTCCCTCATGAGAAGGCAAAGGGCACATGTGTTTTCACCTCGAGTCTCCCAGATGGACAGACACCATGGGGTTATTTGAAGCAATCATCTGGGACCCTCTCTGTGTTTGGTTTCTATCCTATTTCTATTCCATTTCATCCATTTCATTATTCCATTCATTTCCATCTACCAAGCTCCTGTCTGTAGTCTTCATCTCAAATTTTGGTCTTTTTTTTGACCCTGCAGAATTGGCACTTGGATCCTGGTTTCCTGGTTGGATGTCAGTACCCCCCACTCACTTTGCATGGTCTCTTCTCCATGGCAACTAGCTGCCGAGAGTTGCATGACCTGCGCTGTTTCTAGCTCTTTCAGGCCCAGCCCCTGACTCTGGCTTTATTGGCTGATGTACTGGCCTGAATCTCCTCCATTGCCCTCAGAAGGAAACAGATACATTCAGTGATAGCTGGAATTTGGTGGTAAAATGCAAATTCAGGATAGCCAAGTACATTACCACCACTGATAAATCCAGAAATATAGCATAATATAGCCCAGCTCATTAATCAATAACAGCTGAAAGCATCTTATTGCTGAAACAAATCACACAGGATGTGGCGGTAGGTGGAATTCCAAGATGCTCTTTCCCTCCTAGTGTAGGTATCCCCTGGTAACCCCTGAAATGGTGACGATGATGGAATTGACTCCCATGATGAGGTCATGCTCTGAGGCACAGTTGACTTCACAAAGGGTGACTATCAAGGTAGTACTGACCCTTTAAAAGCAGATGGTTTTTCCCAGTTGGTCTCAGAAAAGTCAGAGAATCAAAACACAAAGAAGGGTTTTTGGACAAGCTGTTGCTGACTCAAAGGTGGAGGGGTCCATGTCTCAGAACTGCAGGCGGCTACTAGGAGCTGTTTGTGACCCCACAGCTGACAGCCAGCAAGGAAATGGAGACCTTGATGGTACAACCACAAGAAATGAATTCTGTCAACACCAAGAATGAACTTGGAAGCCGATCGCTACCCAGAGCTTCTGGAGTCTAGTGGGCACTCACTATAGAGGAGGGACTAATGGCGAGCAAGGAATTTTGTGGGTTCTGTGAAGATGGTAGCAGTGATAAAGATACATCCAGTGTGCTGAAAGCCCTCTGTGTTTCAGGCACTGTGCTAAATACTAGAAATACTAAAGGCAGCAGAACAGTCCTGTTGGTTTATGACTTTGCTGAAGTTTCAACTGTCTTGCTCTGAGGGCCAGCCTTTACAAACTTGAGCACGGTCTTAAATGGTCTCAAAATCTTTAAGGGAGGCATCCTAAGGACTTGTTCCCCTTTAAATGTGAAAGTAGACCAAGTGGCCTGAATGGGATCAGTGAAAATAAACCAAGTGGTTTCCAGTAAATACAACTAGAGAGTTTGGGCAATAAAAGGTGATGAAAGTGTTAGACATGTCTAACTCTTTGTGACCTCAAGAAATGTAGCATACCAGGCTCCTCTGTCCATGGAATCCTCCAGGCAAGAATACTGGAGTGGGTGGCCATTCCCTTCTCCAGGGGATCATCCTAACCCAGGGATTGAACCTGGGTCTCCTGCATTGCAGGCAGATTCTTTACCATCTGGACCACTAGGGAAGCCCTTGGGTAATATCCAAGTTCAAAAAAAACTCTGTGAGAGTCATATGAAGAAATCAGGGAAAGAAAATGATTGTAACTATGAAAGCTGGAAATGTATCCATATATCCTGTTTGGGCAAAGGCATTAAAAGAGAAGATGGTCTGCCTAGAGCTTAACAACAGGATATTATAATAGAGACCAATTTGTTCATGCTAATCCAATACAGCCAACTGAAGCAGAGATTCAAGTCATTTGAAGAGAGATCAACCACTGAGAGATAAAGATGATTTTTTTCCTGTTCCATATGAAGTCTCTCTTGAAATTATACTACTTTATAAATTTCTAATTCCATACACCTCAGCAGTGTTTGATTAATATTTTGACTTTGGTATCAGAAATTGCGGTCTGGATTCTAGACAATTGATTAAATTGGAAGTCTCCTTTATATCTTTATCATTTGTAAATTTGAGTAACACAAGTCAGTTTCAAGGAAGTTGAATGACCAACTTGGGAAAAATCCTACAAGTTGGTAAAATCTAGGCATAGTCATATCCCAGGGCTTGATCTGAAATGGTAAATTAGATTTTGAAGCTAAGAACCAGAACCTGGGGAAAGGGGACAATGTCCAGTGTTACCATCTTTTGAGAGATTGTCCAGCCCCTCTCTCCAATATCACTGTGACTTTGCCAATTGCAAAAAGCCCTAAGAGAACATTCTTTGAGAGTGGGCATGCTAGTAAATAGGCCATGACTGAAATTTACTTCTCTCTTAGCCACTTTAGTGTTCTAGAGTATCATGAGGACACTGTAGTATCGGCTTGGAAACTACAAAGAACACAACTTGGACTTCATGCAGGTTGATTTTATCTGACATCTTTTTTACAGTGGTCTTTTTTCTTGGAGAATTGGATTTCCCCATTCCTGAATTTGCAATCAGAAAATTGAATCTATCCCCATGGAGCCAAAATCAGTTATCTGTGTTGATTGGCAAAGCCTCTGAATTATGTTTTTCTTCTGTCTTAGTGTGCATATTGGAAGCCTGCTGTTTAGAGGCAGTGTTTATATTAGAAACCATTGCACTTTGGCCTTTGTCAGGGAGTGAAACTCTCTTACTGGCTGGGGTCTCTCCTTGGGTGTCCAAAATGAAGTGGCATTTTGAGGGACATGGTTTCTAGATAAGGGGCTTCCCTGGGAGCTCAGATGGTAAAGAATCTGCCTGCAATGCGGAAGACCAGGGTTCGATCCCTGGTTGGGAAGATCTTCTGTAGAAGGAAATGACAATTCATTCCAGTCTTCTTGCCTGGAGAATTCCATGGGCAGAGGAGCCTGGTGGGCTACAGTCCATGGAGTCCAAAGAGTTGGAAACAATTGAGTGACTAACATTATATACTATATAGATGAAGACACAGACTGGAGAGGCAAGGCAACTGGCTCGGTGTCATACAGGGAGCAAGTGTTCAAGTCAGCATTCACAGCCAAGCAATCAGAGCTCCGAGCTTCATCCCTGGACCACACTTCTTCCTAAAGTCTGTAACTTGCAAGGTTATAGTGGTCTTCTCTGCCAGTCTCTGTCTTTTTCCTTCCAGACAGGGTGGACATTTCTTAGATGAGTACCCTTGTTAAACTAACGTCCAATTTTGCAATGACTTCCAAGCAGTCATCATTAACACCAAGATTTTTACAAGGAAGGTAATCCTCCATGTATCCGAGCTCATGGGCTCCTGACCGCTTCTCTCAGCAGCTCTGCCTGAGACTTTCTCAGTTGCCCAAACCATGCCAGCTTGTCCAGCCAGCATGCAAGGCAGCTGGGAATATTGGGGATGTAACACCCCCAGGCGGAGAAGGCAATGGCACCCCACTCCAGTACTCTTGCCTGGAAAATCCCATGGATGGAGGAGCCTGGTGGGCTGCAGTCCACGGGGTCGCAAAGAGTCAGACACGACTGTGCGACTTTCATTTTCACTTTCATGCATTGGAGAAGGAAATGGCAACCCACTCCAGTGTTCTTGCCCGGAGAAACCCAGGGACGGGGGAGCCTGGTGGGCTGCCGTCTATGGGGTCGCACAGAGCTGGATACGACTGAAGTGACTTAGCAGCAGCAGCAGCAACACCCCCAGGGGAAGCCCAGGCAGTCAGGGGTGGGAGTAAGGGGGTAAATCACTCCTCCCCCTTCCTTACTACCATCCCTCCCTCTCACCTTGCCCTCATTTGTACCTTCTGGGATGACTCAGTAAATAACCCCCAATGTCTTTATCTCATCTGTGCTGGGGAAATCAAACCAAGACACTTAACAAACATGAAAGCGGAATTGCAAGCCAGCTGCTACCTAGTTTATGGTTTCTGCTGTTCTTGTTTTTAACCGAATCATATCCTCGTACCAGATGTTTGTTGGAGTACTGAGGGATGAACAGCCTTGACAATGGGTCATTGGGCAAATGCGACTCCGGGATAATTCACCAGAGTATGGACGTCCGGGAATCGAAAAGGAACTGGCCAGCCTCCTACAATAAGCCCTCCTACAATAAACAGAACAGACACTATGAAATTTAAAACCACAAACAGCATAATTAAATTGGAACCAAAGCGAATGTGTCATTGTTGGCTCTTTACAGAATAAATGAAATGCAAGCTGAGCAAATCTAAAGGGCAACTCATTTCTTCTCTTTCCGAGGAAGCCACTGTAGGTTTCTGTTCACTGATACTAAGAGTACCATAAGCGGTTCCAGTGTCTTTCCCAAGTGTGCTACACTGAGCTAGACCAAGCCCTCGAGGGGAAGTCAAACAGTAAATGCATATTCAAAATGATTTCATTAAAGGAACATTCGGTTCATCAAGCCACAATGAACCCATCAGAAAATCATGAAAACATTATTTTGTCACAGCCCTAAAAAGCTGGTTCTAGTCTAAATGATTAATTAGAAGTTAATCATAAGCAATCAAGCAAATACCCTGTTCCACATTTATCTTTAACAAGCAGTCATATGGAATTCACCCGACAGAAATGTGGTATCCAAAATGTAACACAGGATGAGAGGGACAATGCTTGCTTGTTTCATGAATCCTGTATATAATTCACTCTAAACACATGAAGTTTGGCTCAAGAAACTCACAAGCAACTCAGCTACTCAAACCATATACAATAAAGTGATTCTAGAATGATATTTAGTGCTTTCATTTTCTCAAAGTAAGTTTGTTTCAAGGGGGAAATATGAGCAATGGAACAAAGACAATAAAAATTAAAAGTAGGGGATGGTTCCAAGTGACAATGAAAGTTACAAAGGAAAAAAAAAGAGTCAAAATTAGATGGAAAATTACCACAGCCTCATTTGCACTGAGAAATTTCATTTCATCTCTTCCTGCCATGACAATTATGAAAGAGAATGACAGAGGAAGAATGATATGAATGAAAAAAGAAAAACAAATAATTCTCTTTCCTTCCACGAAAATAAACAATAAAAACAAAACTTTGAGAAAGAAGAGAGTTAGGAGTTTCTTAATTTAGTTTGGAATGTTTCCACTGGAATAAAGTCAGAAATACTCATTTTGTTTGTCTACGCTCTTAACTGTCTCTAGGTGCGTCTGTCTGATCTATTTTTAGAAGATTCTTGAGCACAAGGATTATAATGCACTTATGTTATCAGAGAAATTTGTTGTGTAAATCTAGAAGCAATTCTCTTTGCACTAAAACTAGAGTTATTGATTAACTTTTGCCCTCATACATAGCACTGAGTAGTTATTGGAATAAATGTGTTTGGGAATGCTGATGGTCTGAACAGATCCCAACTTGAGGGGACACCATCTGCAGGCTTGGATAACATTAGAGGGTGTTACCTGCCAGTGAATATGGATATCTGACCTATGGTGTAGCAGAGGAGGGCTCACAGAGCCCCAAAAACTCCTGTAGAACTTTACTCTGCACGGCTGTTAGGGAACGATCTGTACACAGAGACCAGTTTTGTTGATCTTTGAGTGTTTACATTTTAAATCCTTGACCTTTATAAAAAACATAATGTGAAAGTGTTTGCATGCTTAAATATATTATGTAGTACATAATGAACTCTTTTAAAGGTCTGCAAATATTATTTCAGCTCATAAAATATTTTGTTTTGTGATTAAGGCAATGCACGAAGCGTTGGACCTACAAAAATGAGTATTAGACATTTTTTTTTCAGTGATCCTACAAGCCAATGGAGAAGATGTAGTATCTGTTTTTTGTGTTTTTTTTTTAAATGGAAAATAGTAGATAACTGTATATAGAAAACAAGTTAAAAATAGTCTGGATGTTAGCAGTACAAAGGAGAGAAAGATCCAGAATGACTCCTGGGTTTCTAGTCTTTTTGTGTAGATTGTGGAGCCATTTGCTGAGATGGGACTGGAAACACCCCACCAGGAACAAGGACTTAGGGGATGATAATGAGCTTATCTGTGAATTGCGGTTGATGAAAATGAAGATAATGGGGGACATACGGCCCTGAGAGTGGCCCTAAAATTGAAAAAGTCACGGATGTTAGCATGCATTTTTGGCATTTGGCTTTATTGTTATAAGATGAAATCATTCAAACACCGCACACACACACACACACGTGTCCAAAAGACATTATATCTGTAGTTCAGGGCAGGTTGCTCTTTGTCCCCTGAGTATGAAGCAGCCCTTCTAGCTTCTGTGTCTTCATCAGCGGTTGTCATCTCCTCTATGGTCAGAGTCTATCTGCTCCTCCGACCACATTTAAGTTGCTGCCCGCGCTACAGTAACCACTTATCTCTTCAGCTCTCTACTGAGTCATTTTTTTCTTGGCCTGTTTCTTGCCAAACCTTTAATGTTTCTTGGCCTCCAAGCTAATGCATGAGCCAATACAAATGGGTTTTTCTCAACATCACCATCAACCACGGTGCTCCAGGCTACCCCCACAGCAGTGGGGCTCTCCTCTGCGCAGTGAGTTGCAGACTATGAGTAGTCCATCACTGGCTTTTGCCTCCAGGGACAATGGGACAGGGATTCTGTCCTGACAGCTCCCAATTTCAGTCACTTCCAAAGTTTGAAGTTTTCAAGTGCCGCAACTTCTGAAAACCATACTTTTGTTACATGTTATTTCTGAATTTGATGTTTTTTTAACTAAAGGCAAGCATGTTCAGATAGAAAAGTTATTTTTTACCTTTGTTTCTGCCAAGAAGTTCTTTGAAATGAGGATTTTCATGCCATAATAAATCTGGAAAAAATAGCAAATAGATACTACCTTAGTTTCACATTACGAAAGGACTTGCAAGCGATGTTCAGGAGGCTGAATTGTACTCTGAAAGCAAAGGCCTGGGAGGTTTTGGATAGAAAACGACAGAGTCCTCCTCTTTCCCTTGTTCCTCTGGCCCCAAGATACACGTGTGTGTGCGCTCAGTTGCTCAGTCGTGTCTGACTCTTTGCGACCTCATGGACTATAGCCCGCCAGGCTCCCCTGTCCATGGGATCCTCCAGGCAAAAATACTGGAGCGGATTACCATTCCTTTCTCCAGAAGATCAAACCTGTGTCTCCTGTGGCTCTTGCATCAGCAGGTGGACTCTTTACCACTGAACCACCTGGAAAACCCTAATATTCAAGAAGCAGATTTAAACAATTTCACCCTGAAAAGGAAATGCTGTTCTCTGGTCTCCACTGACTCTCTGAAAGTAGCTTCACTGTGCCTTTGGTTTCTGTAGGAGGCAAGAGGACAACCACCCCAGGTAACTGCAAGACTAGCTCATGTCGTTTCTGATTTCATCTACACTGGAACATTCCCTGGGAGCACTGTGATCACCCACTTACACTTTTCCACTTTCTGTGTGCCTTTCTCCCTCCTAGTGGGCTTGTGATACTTTGTTCTTTTGCCACTCAGCTCAACTATGGCCCTTTAGAAAGCATTCTCCCTTCCCTCATCTGAACTGTCCTATCATTAGCAAAACGTCTCGGTTACAGTTCTTACTATACAGAATTGTGGTTATTGTGTTATTTGTGGTAATTGTGGTTATTGTCCATCACACGGACAGGGAGACCTGTTCTGTGTATCCCCCAAAACTAGCTCTGACGCTTCATAGACTCAATATCATTTTGGAAAGGGATGGGACTAATTGAATTAAGTAAGGATAACTTGACTGGCATTTTTCTTTCTTCAAACATATCAACCCTCTGTGGGGAAAAGTGCTATCACCAGCATGGTCAGACCAGTGAATCCGAGAGGCATCCTCCAGCTCCCTACACTTCATTGGTTGCACTCCCTGCAACACACCCAAGAATATACAGTAAAAAGGGAAAATGAAAGACAGGAATCAGTGATTTACCCAAAGCATATATCAGGAAAAGAAATAAGCATAGGTGAAAGGAAAAAGAAATTAATTACTGGCATGCTACTATTACCCTGAGGGGCTTCCCTGATGGCTCAGCAGGTGAAGCATCTGCCTGCAATGCTGAAGACATAGGAGACTAGGGTTCGATCCCTGGGTTAGGAAGATCCTCTGGAGGAGGAAACGGCAACCCGCCCAGTATTCTTGCCTGGAGAATCCCATGGACGGAGACTGGTGGGTTACAGTCCAAAGGGTCGCAAAGAGTCAGACACAACTGAGTGACTAAACGTACACACACACACACACACACACACACACCATTATCCCAACTCCAGTCCTGTCTTTTTCCAAAGTTTGCCCTTTAGTTTTTGTTTGAGGACCTTTCTTATGCACATCACAGGGCAACTCTTGGTCAAGCCAGGCCCTCCCTTCATCAGACCCACCCCACTTGGTCGAGCCTGGACAGCACAGGAACGAGTCTGGTTGGTGTACACCTGTTCTTCCTGCTTCAATTCTCTGTCTCTGATCGTCTTTCTCTGCATGTTCCTGAATTGCACTTTCTGTCATCCACTCTCACTGACTTTGTCCATTTCCTCTTTAATTTTGATGTGTTGTTTTCCATATGTTAATGGGCTTTCTTTATTGCAAATTGACTAATTGGACAACTCAGCGTCTTCTGTATACAATTTTGCCGATCAGCTGGGGAAAAATAATCTAAGTTAATAAATTAACTTCTCAAGTAATTTAAAATTTTAATGAATTCATACCTTAGCACTTCTTTATTTGCTTAAGAAATAATCATAATCTATTATGATACAGCAAATAGATTTAACGCACTATTAAGATCTTTAAAATTTTTTATGTTTGTCATTAGTTACACAGATAGATGAATATAGATATGATCAAATGATCGAACTAGAGGACAAGTATGATACTTTGAAAAATCTCTATGAAATAGTCCATTTTTTTAATTGATGTGTTTTTTCTGAATTAAATGATCTATATAGTCAATATTATGCTATATATCTATATAGTCAATATTATGTTATGAATTATAACTTGTCATATAGGTGGCAAAAATTTTCCCCGTCTGAAACTTACCTTATCACTATGAGAGGCAAGCTGTGCTGTGCTTAGTCACTCAGTCATGTCCAAATCTTTGTAACCCCATGAACTGTATAGCCTGTTAAGCTCCTCTGTCATGGGATTCTCCAGGCAAGAATACTGGAGTTGGTTGCCATGTCCTCCTCCAGGGGATCTTCCCAACCCAGGTATCGAACCCAGGTTTCCTGCATTGCAGGCGGATTCTTTACTGTCTGAGCCACCAGGGAAGCCCAAGAATACTGGAGTGGGTGTGAGAGGCATGCTTACTTATTTATAATGCTTGTGCTATTTAACTGATGAAAGTATTCTTTACTGGCTTGCCTTTATGTCATAGAGAAAACTTTGCTGTGAAGCTTTACGCTTCGGCTCCTCTCTGGTATATGGGTCCCTTTCAGAGTTCTGGAAAGGCGCCTAATAATGTGTTGACATGATCATACATTTTTTCAAAAATCAAATGCTTTAATCATATTCTGTCTCTTTTCATTATCCTTTCCTCTCCATTACATACACTAAACTTCTTGTCAAAGGCAGTTGAGAGAAGAGGTGCATTTAGGAATCCAACCAAGGACCGTTGAGTTCAGGATACAGTGAGTTCAGCTGGATGTGTTTATGCAGTTAGCTCTCATTTCTGAATATAGTTTCATTATTGCTGCTGTACCTCTGTAGGAATGGCTTCCAGGAATAGGTGTAATATGTTTGAAATGTACAGAGCCAGGAACAAGTCTATGGAGAATCCTTCCGTGTAAAATGATAAGCACAGAGTTTGGTCTTCTGCAATGCCTGTCATAACAAAATTTCTCCTGACAAGGTGTATAAATAATTAAGAGGATGAAATAGTTGGATGGCATCATCAGCTCAATGGAGATGAGCTTGAGCAAACTCCTGGAGGTAGTGAAGGGCAGGGAAGCCTGGTATGCTGCCGTCCATGGGGTCACAAAGAGTTGGACACGACTGAGTGACTGATCAACAACAGAGTAAATATAATTTTAAGTGTCCAGAAAATAAAATTATATGGTATTTCTATATGATATCAACAGAAATTATTCTGACATTAAGAAGCAAATTGAAATTTTGAAAGCTCAGTTAATATTATAAACATAATTCACTAAAAGAAATAGAAGTAGTGAATAACCCCTAGGATTATCTGATTTTCCAGCTAAGGAAGAGAAGTGAATAATATTAACAAATTGGAAAAAGGATGGTTTTGGGTGGTGTTTTTTTTTTTTTTTTTTTTTTTTTTTTTTTTTTTGCTGTTAATAAACACTAACATTAAGAAAATAACATAACACAACACCACAATGCCATTAAGTACAACTGCTTAAATGAGCACAACCATTTCAAAATTGTTTTATACCCTACAGAAATAACTTGAGATATGCCAATGTCTTTCAATTTATATATGAAAGAAACATGTGAAAGTTTTTTCGAAACTCAACAATACTTAAAATTTACGTGATATTATCCATTATGAGTTGTGAAGCTGTAAGAAATTTTTCTAATCTATCCATTTAAATTGATCACGATAGAAAAGACTAGATCATCTTTTTCTTCTTTCTTTAGAAAATGATATTTAAAAAGTTACTGGCATATGAAGAGGGAATACAGGCCAAAAAAAAAAAAAATGTAGAAAGACAAGTGTTACATAGTGAGTTAAACAGTTAATTAATAAAATTAGTTATTTTTTCCAGATTTTGTCATGTTTATGATATTTATCAACTTTGTTTTCTTGTTCATAACAGATATTCAGTTTTGTTTCAAAAATGAATTTTGCATTCACATTTTTACATTATTTTGTTTAATGAAAACTCTGAAATTGATTAAACTTGAAGCCTCACGAAACTGGGATACAACCCCTGTACCCTGTATCATGCTTGGAGAATTCCTCTTGACTATAAACATGGTTTCACATATTCAATATCTTTAATCTGTCAGGAATTTACTTTTAATATGGTATGGGATATTTGTCTTTTTTTGAAATGATTAGCCAATTGTTTCTACATCATTTTAAAATAGTGTGTATTTCTTTCCTATTGCTAACAAATGTCACTTTAGCATGCATTAAATTCTTAAGTATGCTTGAGATACTAGGATTCTTATTCTGTTCTTTGTCCTTTCATTCCAATACCACTGTTTTAATTATTATATTTTGATAATTTGTTTTGAAAATATAAGAGAAAACCTCATCTCTTTCTTAGCTTTCAAAACTTTCTTGGTTGTTACAGTTTATTTTTCTAGTTGAGTTTTTAAATCAGTCATGTGTTATAAAAGAAATTCGTTAGGATTCTGATAAATTTGCCATTATTTTGGCAAAAAAAATCTTAATATTGAGTCTTCTTATCTGGGAGCTGTATTTTTTGTAGTTGCCCATGTCCCTTGGAAAATGTTGTAAGTGTTTTCCTATGGGTCGTAGGTATTTCTAATTGAGTTTATGTCTAGATGATTTACTGTCATTTGTTGCTGAAGAGAAGGGCTCTCTGCTTGGTCATTGCTGGTTATAATTGGAAAACTGTTTTGTAATTAATATGTCTGTGTGTGTGTGTTGCAGGTGGCCATTTTACTGAAAATTCTTTTATTTAAAGAACTTTCTAGCTGCAAACATTGGTATCAATGATGCTCTTTTTTATCTGAATATGTTACAATTTACTTAGCTTTTATATTATACTGGCTAATATTCCAGTATCAAAGAGTAGTAATTAACTGTTTTCATCAAGTATTTATGACATCTATAGGAATGCTCTGAAACAAAGAAATATAGAGATTGAGAGAGATAGAGAGATAATCTAAGAATCTGTGTATTTGTGTGTATGTTTAGAATCTGTGTATTTGTGTGTATGTATATACTCATATACAAACATACACACAAATACACAGATTCTTAGATTATCTCTCTATCTGAATCCCAGGGACGGGGGAGCCTGGTGGGCTGCCGTCTATGGGGTCGCACAGAGTCGGACATGACTGAAGTGACGTAGCAGCAGCAGGATACAAATATATGATATGTTCAAGGAACGTTTTTTCTAGTTTCCTTAAATACTTTATCAAACATGGATGTTGAACTAAATTGAACACTTGCTATCTTTTGAAATAATATTGTTTTTATCATTTATACCTATTACATTAATAGATTTCTTGCTAAACCATCTTAATTCCAAAAATAAACCCTACTATGGTAGTAATTTGTTGTTCTTTTAATACATCTGGATTGATGATATTTTATTTAGAATTTTTTCCCCTCTATAATCATAAGTGAAATTTAGCTGTAGTTTTCTTTCATTGTGATAATTTTATCAGGTTTGGGTATAAGGTTAAAATAAACTGGGAAGATTTCCATCTTTCTTTATTCTCTGGGATATTTTAAATTGCAAAAGAACTCTATAATTTCAGAGTCTAAAATAACATCTATAAAATCATCTGGTTTTGGCAAATTTGGGGGATAATTATCATCTTTTTCAATTTTATTCATGGTGGATCTCCTACACATTGAGCCAATTTTGGTTATTTATACATTCCACGCTGACAATCTATTTCATCATGCTATTCTAACGCACTTGCATCGTTTTATGGAGAAGTGTTTTGTCCATGCATGCTATCAATTAGAACAATTTTTACTAATTTTATGTATTTATTTTTTGGCTGTGCTGGATCTTTGCTGCTTTGCTCGGGCTGTCTCCAGTTGCAGCAGGCAGAGGGGGGCTACTCTTGGTTGCAGAGTGCCGACCTCTCGTTGTGAGGCTTCTCTAGCTGCGGAGCACAGGCCTGAGGGTGCATGGGCTTCTGCAGTTGTGGCAAGTCAGCTTAGGCGCTCAGCGGCATGTGGGAGCTCTGTGTGGGATCTTCCTGGATCAGGGGTCAAACCCATGTCCCCTGAGTTGGCAGGTGGATTCCTATCCACTGCGCCACCAAGGAGCTCTAAAAATGTTTGAGTAAGCACCACAATTCACCTGTTTAAGAATCTTATATATTGACTACTTTACTCATGAATTGCATTCATTATAAAACAAACTTGATAACAGAAAATTTAAAGGATAAGATAAAGGTGAAATAAATTATTTTAATTTTCACTTTTTGGTGAAAATTAGCTCTGTAATATAGTTTTAAAAGAAAAAAAATTTTTTGCTCCTCTGAAGTAGTTTTTCCCCCCAGGTTTGCTGAGATATAATTGACAAGTAATATTGTGTAAGTTTAATGTGTACAATGTGTTGATTTGACACACATATATTGCAAAATGATTGCGTGACATCTCCATCCCATCACAGAAACCTATTTCTTGTTTGTGGTGAGAATATTTAAGATTTTCTCACTTAACAACTTTCAAGTATGGGATGCAGTACTATTTGCTGTACCCACAATGCTGTACATTAGATCCCTAGGACTTACTCATCTTATGACTGGAAGTCTGTATTTTTAGACCAGCATCTCCCCATTTCCTTTCCCACCCCCAGCCCCCAGCAAAAAAATAGGCTTAATATTTTAGTACAAGTTATGTCATGAAATTAGCTTTTTAAAAAAATTTTGGTTTAATGCTTTGTTAAAAATTTCTTTATTCAGAATTCAATTTATTTTGATATTTATTTTTTTTAAGTTGCCCTAGCAGAAACCCATGAGATACCTCTCAGAAACACATAGGTCCAAACTGGAAAATATAAGTGCATCATTGCCAAGCTTACTAAGTCATTGAATTCATCTTTTTGAATTCATTATACTCAATTACATAGATAATAGCTAAAATATTAAGAAATGTTTACCTCTCTAATCAGTCGTTCTTTTAAAATAATCAGAAGTTGTTAAATTTTAATATTTTTAACAAATGAACTTACAAACCACTGGAACTATATATTTTGAATATTTTAAAAGCAGGTTAGGTTGTTTTTTGTGTCCAGGTTTTGAGACTATGCAGATGTAAGAAATATTAAAAGTGACAAATTCTCTTTTTAGCAACAGAATTACATAATGTGCTCCACATGGCTAATTACTGGAGAAATGCAAATCACACCAACAATGAAGTATCACCTTACACTGATCAGGACTGCTGCTGCTACTGCTAAGTCGCTTCAGTCGTGTCCGACTCTGTGGGACCCCATAGATGGCAGCCCACCAGGCTCCCCCATCCCTGGGATTCTCCAGGCAAGAACACTGGAGTGGGTTGCCATTTCCTTCTCCAACACATGAAAGTGAAAAGTGAAAGTGAAGTCGCTCAGTTGTGTCTGACTCTTCGCTACCCCATGGACTGCAGCCCACCAGGCTCCTCCATCCATGGGACTCTCCAGGCAAGAGTACTGGAGTGGGGTGCCATTGCCTTCTCCAGATCAGGACAGGTGTCATCAAAAACTCTACAAATAACAAAAGCTGGAGAGAGTGTGGAGAGAAGGGAACCCTCCTACACTGTTGATGGCAATGGAAATTGGTGCAGCCATCATGGAAAACAGTACAGAGGTCCCTAAAAAACTAAAATTAGGGCTACCATATGATCCCCAATCCCATTCAGGACATAGAGTCATAAAAAAAGAATACCTAATTTGAAAAGTTACATGCATCCCAGTGTTCATAGCAGCAGTATTTACAACAGCCAAAACATGGAAACAGCCCAGGTGCACATCGACAGAAGATTGGTTTACAGGAATATTACTTAGCCATTAAAAAGAAAGAAATAGTACCACATGACGGCAACGTGGATGGACCTAGAGATCAACATACTAAGTGAAGGAAGTCAGACAAAGAAAAATGGACATATGATACCACTTATATGTGGAATCTAAAAACAATACAAATGAATCTATACACAAAACAGAAACTGGCTCACAGACATAGAAAACAAAGGTCACCAAAGGGGAAAGGGAAGGGGGAGGGATAAATTAGGAGCACAGGGTTTACAGATATAAACTACTACACAGAAAATAGATGAGCAACAAGGGTTCACTGTTTAGCAGTAGGGAACTATATTCAATATCTTCTAACAATGTATAATTGGAGAAGGCAATGGCACCCCACTCCAGTACTCTTGCCTGGAAGATCCCATGGGCGGAGGAGCCTGGTAGGCTGCAGTCCATGGGGTTGCAAAAAGTCAGACATGACTGAGTGATTTCACTTTCCCTTTTCACTTTCATGAATTGGAGAAGGCAATGGCAACCCACTCCAGTACTCTTGCCTGGAAAATCTCATGGACAGGAGAGCCTGGTAGGCTGTAGTCCATGGGGTCGCGAAGAGTTGGACACGACTGAGCGACTTCACTTTCCCTTTTCACTTTCATGAATTGGAGAAGGCAATGGCAACCCACTCCAGTGTTCTTGCCTGGAGAATCCCAGGGAAGGGGGAACCTGCTGGGCTGCTGCCTCTGGGATCACACAGAGTTGGACACGACTGAAGCGACTTAGCAGCAGCAGCAGCAACAATGTATAATGGAAAATATACATACACACAGACACGTGAATCACTTTGCTGTACACCTAAGAACTAACACAGTATCATAAATCAGCTATACTTCAATTAAAAAAAATATGGATCAGATCTTAACAATGAAAAATTGTTCTTCATATTTTTCTCCCTATATTTGCATCTTCCTTCTACTACCTCCTCCCCCAGAGCATTTGTTTTAATATATGTTTATTTTTGAAACTCTGTTAATCACCATTATTTTCTACAACAAAGAATATACATACAAATTGAATGTTTAATTTTGCAATTACCTGTGAACATAAGGTTCTGAGTGTTAATTGCCTCTTGGATAGAGCTATCATTAGAATTGTTAGTAGTACATAATTGGTCAAAACAACTTACCTATATTACGAATTTCCATAATCATTAGACAATTTTTTTTTAATTACTGGGAAAAAACTCTTAATGACATGAATAAGATTGGGTTATTTTTGTGTATCCATGGATAAATATTGGTCATGGCTTGAATGACAGGGCTCACATCAATTCTATTCATGTATTTCATGTATCTGGATGTGATCCCTGAGAGACTTTGTTCATATAAATGGACAGGAATGGAGGTTTTGTTAGCAGCAGTGCTGCTCAATATATTTAACCACATCTGGATCATATGCCAAAAAATCACCTACCGATGAAATTACTTTTAATAATCTATCTTTTGATGAAACTAATTTATTCTTCAATTTTCTTGAAAGCAAAGAATGGATATGCTACCCAGTCATTAGAATTAATTCACTTAAACGTTACTGAGATCTACCAAATAATGATTATAGTGTGGGCCTTTGCTGTGTAACCAACAAAATCTCAGAGGCATATATAGCGAAAAGCAGTTATTTCTCTCCCTGGCAAGTATGTAGGTGAGTAGGGACAACTCAGGTTTAAGCCGTGGGTCAATTCTGGTCCATTTTCTGTGTCTCCTTCTGGAATCCAGTATGAAGGCATAGTGGGCATGCTCTCCTCAGTTCAGTTCAGTCGCTCAGTCGTGTCCGAGTCTTTGTGACACCATGGACTGCAGCACACCGGGCCTCCCTGTCCATCACCAACTCCCAGAGCTTACTCAAACTCATGTCCATTGAGTCGGTGATGCCATCCAACCATCTCATCCTCTGTCATCCCCTTCTCCTCCCACCTTCAATCTTTCCCAGCATCAGGGTCTTTTCAAATGAGTCAGTTCTTCGCATCAGGTGGCCAAAGGATTGGAGTTTCAGCTTCAACATCAGTCCTTCCAATGAATATTTAGAACTGATTTCCTTTAGGATGGACTGGTTGGATCTCCTAACAGTCCAAGGGACTCTCAAGAGTCTTCTCCAACATCACAGTTCAAAAGCATCAATTCTTCGGCACTCAGCCTTCTTCGCAGTCCAACTCTCACATCCATACATGACCACAGGGAAAACCATAGCCTTGACTAGACGGACCTTTGTTGGCAAAGTAATGTCTCCGCTTTTTAATATGCTGTCTAGGTTGGTCATAAATTTTCTTCCAAGGAGTAAGCGTCTTTTAATTTCATGGCTGCGGTCACCGTCTGCAATGATTTTGGAGCCCCCCCCCAAAATAAAGTCTGACACTGTTTCCACTGTTTCCCCATCTATTTTGCCATGAAGTGATGGGGCCGGATGCCATGATCTTAGTTTTCTGAATGTTGAGTTTTAAGCCAACTTTTTCATTCTCCTCTTTCATTTTCATCAAGAGGCTCTTTACTTCTTCACTTTCTGCCATAAGGGTGGTGTCATCTGCATATCTGAGATTATTGATACTTCTCCCAGCAATCTTGATTCCAGCTTGCCCAGCGTTTCCCATGTCTCTCCTCAGGTCACGGTAAAAAGCGTGTGGAGCATCTTAAACCCTAGGCTCAGATCTGGCGCAGCACTGCTTTTGACCACATTCCATTGGCCAAATAAAGTCAGGTGCCCAAGAATATTATTATCATGGATGCGAGGGGTAGAGGAGTGAATGCTTGCTAACCAATAATCCAATCTACCTTAGATACTCTCTTAGCTATTTCTTTATTGCTGTTTGTTTTTGTTTCGGGTTTAATTTTTGCTTCGTGGTAACTTGTTCGAAGCACTACATTAAAAAGCACTGGTAGATTAATAAGATAGGTGTGAGATGTTGGTAATGCTCTATTTTTTAAATTTAGGTTGTAGATACACAGGTGACTTTGCTTAGTGATAATTCACTGAACTGTACATTCATGATCTGTGGACATTTTTTGTAAGTATGTTGTGCTTCAGATAAAAGCTTATTTTTAAAGAGGGAGTTAAGAAAAACACATTCTTTTTCATTTTGAAATCTTTTTCAGTGCAAGATTTTATAAGGATCTTTTAAAATTTACCACAAGCTTTAAATATGTATTTTATTAATGTCTGTAGAGCTGTGGATTTAGGACATTCAACTTATGGAAAATGTCTGCTATGAAATCTAATTAGCTAAGCCATTTCTCATTTTCGAATCTATCAACTAAACCAGAGTTACCTTGCATCAGGAAAACACTGCGTTTTTCAATTCAAAGCAATATATTAAAATTTATTTCAAGGAATGTTATTTATGTTTTAGAACACATTTTGTAATACAGTTTACTAAAAGTGATCACTATTAAAATTGTGTAGATTCAATATGATGATTTTATCATCAGTTAAAATATATGTATGTATGTAAATGTGTATCTCCTGACTTGCTCAGGTTTTATCAATTCTATTGGACTATTTTGGAAGTGGTCTTTTGTATTGATCAGTTTTCTTTTTTGATTTATTTTTATACTTTTGCATTTATTTAATACTTATGTCTTATCTTTTTCCTAAGTTTATTTTGCTGTGATATTAGCTTCTTGAGTTAAATACTTTTTTAGGTTTTTTTTCCCCCTAGTTTAGTGATAAAAATGTATTTGGGACTTCAGTAATAAGATGAATGAGTTCTGAGACTCTAACTGTTCTCTACACTTGAAATTTCCTGAGAGAGAAGCCCTTACATGTTCTCACCACCCACATGAAGAAACATGGACACTATGCTGGGTGGTGGCAGCGTTAACGAGCCTGAGTGGGTAATCATTTCACAATGTATGCGCATATCACATCACCACATTGGAACCCTTAAATAAATAAAAATTTTATTGGTCAATTATACCCCCAATAAATCCAAGGAGGAAATATTTAAGATGAGTATATTTTCCCTCAGAGTTCAGCTTTCATTGTATTGGTATAATAAATGTTTTCCTTAAGGTCACTGTCTATGTATATTCATAATATTTAAATCTGTAATCACGTTTAATTTCTTTTTTGACTCAAATGTTATTTACATAGATGTTTTAACATTTTCAGTTCGTTCGACTTAGAGGAAGAAGGAGGATTTTGGCTTTTTGTTTTCCATTTTAAATCTTTGGTTGCATTTATAGCACTATGATAAAAAAAAAATTGTACCACTTCTGCTTTGGGAAGTTTTACTGTTTTCAGTTATTAATTTGGGGACTAGGTTGTGGTAGGTTTGATGAGAAAGGTCCTGAATTTTTTATTTAATCTCTAGTCCTTTCTCACTAGGTCTAGCAAGGGCATAATTCTTAGGTCTAGCAAGGGCATAATTCTTAGCCAGAAAAATTCCTGACCAATATCAATGAGCCTCACTATAATTTCTTGCGATCACCCTCAAAGAAAACTTCCATTCCCAAAGAAAACACGATCAGCAATGGTAAATGGGCTCTTCTGCTTCTTGGAAGAGGACAGGACAACCCCTGATTTCCTTGGAATCATCACTCTGGCAATTGGCCAAGAAAAGCAGCCGCATGGACATCCTCCCTGTGCCGGCCAGGCTGTTTGGTTTTCCCTTGGAGCCCAAGGCGGGAGGGATGGGGTGAAGAATTGATGACTGTACCACAGAACTGACTGCACCAGTTCAGCCTTCTCACCACCTGTGGACAGCACCTTCCTAGCTGTGACTGGCATCAGAGCGGCCTGGCCTGGGAGGCAGTACAGCCTACAAAGGACATGCTATGCTAAGTCGCTTCAGTCGTGTCCAACTCTGTGCGACCCCATAGACGGCAGCCCACCAGGCTCCCCCGTCCCTGGGATTCTCCAGGCAAGAACAAAGGATATGAATATTCTCAAATCAGCTTCACTAAAGGAAACAAAATTGCAAACTCTCCAAAAACACCTGCTCAAAAATTTTATGAACTTGCTACAAAAGAAACCTTTATTTTTTTTAATGGTGTTTTGTACTAGCAATAAGGAGGTAATGAAATCTTTATTTATTTATTTATTTATTTTTCTGGAGAAGGCAATGGCACCCCACTCCAGTACTCTTGCCTGGAAAATCCATGGACAGAGGAGCCATCCTTGTTTAATTAACATCCAATCTGAAGTGGGAGCCTGGTGGGCTGCCGTCTATGGGGTCGCACAGAGTTGGACACGACTGAAGCTACTTAGCAGCAGCAGCAGCAGCAGCAACCTGAAGGAAAAAGCATTGACTCAGCAAATCCAAGGTTTCTCTCCAATCAGATCACTTCGGGGACCTGATTCTCCATAACTGATGGAACAGTCCTGCCATTCTGCGGGCACCAGAAAAACAGGGACACTCTCTTTCTGAGGGATGGGTTTTATTTATATCCATTAAACCTTCATTACCGATGGTGGCACTAGCGGTCAAGAACCCGCTTGCCATTGCAAGAGACCCAAGAGACACAGGTTCCGTCCCTGGTTCAGGAAGGTCCCTGGAGGAGGGCATGGCAACCCGCCCCAGTATTCTTGCCTGGAGAATCCCATGGACAGAGGAGCCTGGCGGGATACAGTCCATGGGGTCACAAAGAGCCAGACACGACTGAAGTGACTTGGTACACACTAATCATGTTCCTAGGTTCTTCATACTAATTCTTACATTATCGCCCACTTGATATTATTGCTTTCCTCAACTCAAAGCCTGGGTTGAAAATTTTAATTACCGTAGTTAGAAAGCTCATTGCAAAAGCTAAAGAAGCGATCTTAGAAAATGTGACATCTTTACTCCAGCCCCCTCCAGTCCTATCCTCTTTAAGTATTAATTCTGTGTTAGAAATTTGGGGGTGAGCGTTTCTACATTTCTCTTCTAACAAATACATACAAATGTTCAGTTTTCTGAAGTGGAATCAGGCTGTAGATCTGATTTCCACAATTTTCTTTAAAGTTAAATTTTCCTAATATTCTTTGCACATGTAATATGCAATGCGATTTAGTATATAAAAGTTTGACTTTAGAAGTAAGTCAGGCAGAGAAGGAGAAATACTGTATGGCATCCCTTATATGTGGAATCTAAAAAGAAGTAATACGAAAGAATTTACAAAACAGAAAGAGATTCACAGACTTAGAGAACAAACTCATAGTTGCCATACACACGGCTATATTTAAAATGGATAACCAACAAGGACACACTGTACATGGAACTCTGCTCAAAGTCATGTGGCAGCGTGGGTGAGAGGGGCGTGCGGAGGAGAATGGAGTCACGTATGTGTATGGCTGAGTCCCTTCACTGTTCTCCTGAAACTATCACAACATTGTTAATCTACTATACCCCAATACAAAATAAGAAGTGTAAAAAAGTTTATGACTTGAAAAGTTTTGCCATGTAAGTATAACATAATTTATTTGGATCTCACTTTATGCTTATTATCTTGAACTGATATTTTTGAATCGTTTTATTGACATAATTACATATCATAAAATTCATACAATTTTAATACGTGATTTAATGAATTTTAGTATATTTACCAAGTTGCACAACCATCACTAAAATTTGATTTAAAACATTGCCATCGTCCTAAAAAGTAACCTCATGCCATCATTCCCCTTTCCCATCCCCAGCCTTGAGCAACAACTAATGCAGTTTCTGTCTCAAATTGTTTGCCCTTTTTTGAACATTTTATATGAACAGTATCATACCATTTGTATGGCTTTTTTGATTGAATGTGATGTTTTTAAAGGTTATCCATATTGTAGTTTTTATCAGTACTTCATACCTTTTTCATTGTCAAATAGTAGTACTTATACTGATCTTTGCCTAGCATACATTTACCATTTTATTTTTACCCCCAGTAAAATCACTCCCAGTAAAATCCTTCAGTTTTAGGTGTCTTGTAAACAGTAAGAGATTAGATTTTTATCTTTTTATCAAATTTGAAAATCTTCATTTTTTTTCTTTTTAACAAAATAGTTGAATCCATTCACATTTTAATTTTGAAACTAACAGAATTTCACTTGCTTTTGTCATCTTGTTTTATGTTTTCTGCTTTACATTTGATATCTTCCATATTTCTTTTTCCAGACTATTCTTAATAAATTTTTTCTTTTTAAAAATTTTTGCTTTTTCCCCATGCTAAACATCTGGAAAAGATATAACTTGCTTTATGTGTAGTTTCCTTAAAGATGAATTTATATTTTTCTATGTTCATGAGTGAGATCAGCCTATAATGTTTTGTTTATATCTGAGGGAGATTTTTGGATCAAGGTTGTTTTGGTCTTATGAAATGAAGAATATTCTTTGTCTATTCTTTTTTAAAGTTTGGTAAAATGAATGTCATTTTCCCCCTAAATAACTGATAGGTTTCTTTTTGGGAAGGCTTTTAATTATGGATTCAATATCCTTAATAGAAAAAGGACTACAAAAATGTTCTATTTCTTCTTATCTACTTTATATTTTCTTTAGGGATTTGTCCACTTCATCTATGTCTTTAAAAGTATCGGAATAATGTGTTTTTGTAATGTTTTCAGAATCAGTATCACTATTCAGGGTTAAAAAAAAAATTATCTGTTTTTATTTTACTCTTGAAGTTGTTATTTCTGTCTTCTTTCTATTATTCTTGTTCAAAGAACTAACTTTTGGATTTCTGGAGCTTCTTTTTAGTATGTGTTTTAAAGAATAAATAGTACATTTTAAAAATTCAGTTATCCTGGAAATTCTGGGGAGAGGCTCTGGGGATGGATTGAAAGAGTGGCGTTGACAAGGGAAGGACAGGGAGGCTCAAGAACCCCTTCGAGGGAACCATGCGCGGCCCATGGAGCCAGGGGTCATGCAGCAGGCTGCTTGCCGAGTATCCTCCACTTTCTTCCCCTGGGCCCACCCGGCATGGGGCCTCTTTGGTGTGAGCTCATTTCTTGAGTGCATCTCCCTTCCTAGAGGCTTGGGGAGGGCATCTTATTGAATGCTTTATTAGTAGTCCCATCTACTTTATGTTCCTTTTTCATTCTCCATTTTTAATACCTTTTGGACTAATTATACTCATCTTTTGGTTTTCCCATACTACGCTTCCCCAATGACTCAGAGGATAAAGAATTTGCCTACAATGCAGGAGACACCGGAGATGTGGGTTCAATCCCTGGGTTGGAAAAATCCCCTGGAGAAGGACATGGCAGCCCACTCCAGTATCCTTGCCTGGAGAATCCCATGCACAGAGGAGCCTGGCGGGCTATAGCCCATGGGGTCACAGAGTCAGACATAACTGAGTGACTGCATACCACCAGCCCTGGATAACCACCCTCTGGGGGGCTGCTAACAGGGCTCACAGGGTTCAGGGTTTCCTGCTATTAGTTTGGAAGCAATACACTCATTGATTATTCTTTTAGGGAGTAGCCTAGAGGTTAGAGCAATCATTTTTTTGACTTTTCAAAGTCTAATACCAATTTATAACTTTTATTCTTTTTTAGGAAAATGCAAGAAAATAACACTTTCATTTTATTTGTCCTGTTCCCAGATTCTTCTTTTTTTATTACACTTGATCTTATTTTGATAGATGTGATGTACTCTCAGATCATGTGGAGAATACAGATCAGAGATTTTCAAAATAGCCTTTTGTTTCTTGCAGTGAATTTTAAAAGTTGGTAAGGAGGAAAAGAGATTTTACTTCTCTCAAATTCCTCCCTTTTTCTTAGCCTCCAAATCTTTTCTTTTCATATATCTGGTGATTTGTTGCTGTTTCTTTTTAGCTTTTCCGTATGGAGGGAAGTATTCATCCTGTATTGGTAGTCTCTATGGGTTTTATTGGCAGCCCTGACGGTTGCTTTGGTAGATTGTATAATAACTGAAAGCAACTGTTTTTTTCACTGGGGACTTCCCCAATGGCTCAGCGGATAAAGAATCTGCCTACAATGCTGGAGACACAGGAGACCTGTGTTCAATCCCTGGGGTGGGAAGATCTCCTGGAAGAAGAAATGGCAATCCACTCCAGTATTCTTGCCTAAAAAAATCCCATGAACAGAGGAGCCTGGCAGGCTACCGTCCACTGGGTTGCAAAGAGTCAAACACCACTGAGCAATGAAGCATTTCTTTCACTGAATGCACACCCTTTTGCTATATGACATTTCAACTTCTACTGAGATTTGGAGTCTGTTCCCCTACTTCTTAGTTTGGGCTAGCCTTTGACTTGCTTTGATAAACAGAATATGGCACGCTCATGAACCAATTCCAACTCCAAGCCAAAGCTTCAAAAGGCTTTGTGCATTTTGGTTCTTTCTCTTGAACGTGGCAGAACCACTAAGTAAAGATCCAGATAGTCTGCTGGAAGAGGAGAGACCATGAGAGGACCACGAGTCATCACAACTGAGACCTTCCTACATAAGCCAGCCTCCACCAGCCCAGCAGCTGACCACACTCACAAGCAAATCCAGCTAAGACCAGGATACCCACACAGAAATACCCACCAGGCTCCAGCCTGCAGAACTATGGGCTAAATGAATATCTTAAGTTACTAAGTTTGGGGGTGGTTTGTTATGCAACAAAAGCTAACTGATACAAATCCCTATTCAAAGGTTTTAGACTCAGAAGAAAGGAGAGGGAAAAAAGTTTGGATTTTCTCATGTTTTACTTTGGAGGCTTAGAAGTCTAGCAATCTGTCCGGTAAGGAGGTAGTTGTGCAGATGGGCGTTTTGATGAGACTGTGTGGTGCCTGGTGATCAAAAACTCATGGTGGGCCTTACACGTGAGGCCTTATGGTAAAACACAAACTTTGTGCATTGGTAACATGTACCATAGAAATTGGAAAATGTGCTAGGGGGAACTGAATTGTTAGATATATCTATAAAGTGGGGCTTCCCTGATGGCTCAGTGGTAAAAGGATCTGCCTGCAATGCAGGAGATGCAGGTTTGATCCCTAGGCCAGGAAGATCCCCTGAAGGAGGAAATGGCAACCCACCGCAGTATTCTTGCCTGAAAAATCCCATGGGCACAGGAGCCTGATGGGCTACAGTCCATGGGGTCGCAAAGAGTTAGACACGACTGAACAGCAGAGCACATATCTATAAAATAAGGATTAAAGGCTCTAGGAAGAAAAAAAGATTAAAAATAAATAAAATGATACTGTAAGTCTAAAAATAAGGCTGATTATAGAAAGAGGAATTAGAGAAGGAAATGAAATTTTTATTGAAATTTGATTGTGTTATAAAGGAAGCTTCAGAGCTTGTTAATCATCTGTAGTTTTGTCTGAATGAGAATAAAAGGAAAAAGAAGCGAAACTCTTTAGTAACACTGATTAAGAACTAAAATACACTTGCATGCATAATGATTTAATGGTCTGTAAAACCATTAAGTTGGAGAGGGCAATGGCACCCCACTCCAGTACTCTTGCCTGGAAAACCCCATGGACAGAGGAGCCTGGTAGGCTGCAGTTCATGGGGTGGCTAAGAGTCGGACACGACTGAGCGACTTCACTTTCACTTTTCACTTTCATGAATTGGAGAAGGAAATGGCAACCCACTCCAGTGTTTTTGCCTGGAGAATCCCAGGGACAAGAGAGCCTGGTGGGCTGCCGTCTATGGGGTCACACAGAGGCGGACACGACTGAAGTGACTTAGCAGCAGCAGCAGCAAAACCATTAAGTAGTAGTCTATAAAACTATAAAACTAGATTACAACCTTATTTTCAGTACTTTTAATTTTAAATCTTTTAAAAAGTATTTTGATGGTATTTTGATACCTCTAAAGGTGTCATTTAAATCTCCATTTACCTTCAAGTGCAAAACGTTAATGACTTAGCTAAAGTAGCCGTCATCATCCAGATTGTCTCTAGGGACCATCCTCAGGTATATAAAATGTTACTGAGTCCACATGTGTATTAAAATAAAGTAGAACTCAAGTTTACATGTTCCTGAACTCCTTCTTGAACCCTGACCTGCTTTGAATAGACTTGTAAATTTGTTACTTAAAGCATCTCAAGTTAAAATTCTTGCCATCTCCCATTAAAAAGTAGGTTCTTAATTTTTCATCCTTCTTTACTCATTGTCTCTGACCTATATCCTATAAGAGCAGAAGAACTGATCCATCAGACAGAGGGTAAAGATAATAGAAAAATCTCTGTTTGGCAATTCCGTGCTGAAAAAAACAAATGGATCAACAAGTACTAGGTTAGAGGATCAAATTCCTAGACTGAATAACCTAGCATTTCATTCAGACAGAAGTAAAACATTACACAAGGAGCTGGTCTTTTTTTTCTTAAGTCAGACGTATAGTTTTTCTGTTCTAAAGCATATTTGTGTCTGCTGGCAGACAAGCACAGGTGATTGCCTCCAGGTGTTCGCCTGCAGGAAGTCATTGAAATGCAGTGCGGGTAATGGCAGTTTCCGCAGCAGTGGAAACTAACCTGCAGGAAGCTCGTAGGCACAGGTATATTTTAGAATTGGAATGCCAGCCAGCTGAAAGGCCGCAGACCCAGAAGGCCCAGTTTAACCAGGAACAAATTAACTAAAACAAGAATCAGGACATATTTTTAAACCATTATCAAAAATTAAAGATTTTTTAAAAAAATATGTTGTTGGTTTTAAAAAAGGGTTTAAATTTGTTTATTTTTCCTGAAGTTTTACTCCTTTATGCTAACTGCATAGCAGTTCCCCTCCGCACATCACCATAGGGAATTACAGATATGCATCAGAAGAATGAATGAAACTGTTGTTGAAACTGAAGCTCCAATACTTTGGCCACCTGATTGGAAGAGCCCACTCATTGGAAAAAGCCCTGATGCTGGGAAAGATTGAGGGCAGGAGGAGACAGAGGATGGGATGGTTAGCATCACCGACTCAATGGATTTGAATTTTAGCAAATTCCAGGAGATAGTAGAGCACATGGAGAAGGCAATGGCACCCCACTCCAGTACTCTTGCCTGGAAAATCCCATGTACGGAGGAGCCTGGTGGGCTGCAGTCCATGGGATCGCTGAGGATTGGACACGACTGAGCGATTTCACTTTCACTTTTCACTTTCATGCATTGGAGAAGGAAACAGTGTTCTTGCCTGGAGAATCTCAGGGACGGGGGAGCCTGCTGGGCTGCCGTCTATGGGGTCGCACAGAGTCGGACACGACTGAAGCAACTTAGCAGCAGCAGTAGCAGCAGTAGAGCACAGAAGAGCCTCACATGCTGCAGTCTATGGGGTCCCAAAGAGTCTGACATTACTTAACGACTGAGCAAAAACGACAAAATGTTTCTTTAAGTTCTGTTGGTATGAAAGCTCGTGTTAAAAATAATTCATTATTAAAATATAACCTGGATCTTTTTTGCATTGTGAATAGATACCCTATGGCATTTTATTTTATCTATTTTTATTGCAGTATAGGTGATTCATAATATTACTTTAGTTTTGAGTGTACAATGTAGAGATTCAATATTTTTACAGATTATACTCCATTTAAAGTTATTACAAAATAATTGCTATATTTCCCCATGCTATGCAGTACATCCTTATTGTTCATTTATTTTAAGCCTTGTAGATAATCCTATACCTTTAGCTTACCCCTCTCCCTGATTAATTATTAGCACTTAGCTCATTTGCTTCACTCAAATGACAATGACTTTTGTTTTTTTTTGAAAGGTACAAACCTATGAAGGCAAAATAAACAAGAATGAAGACAACAGCAACAAGAATTTGGAAGCTGGGAGCAGATCTGAGAAAGCTAAATTCTAAGTCAGCTGCAGGAAAAGTTGAGAAGTAGCCTGATTCAAGGGGAAATTTTTTGAAAAAAAAAAAAAAAAAGATCCAGGAATGGGTATCATTAGGACTCCGGAAGTTCTGTTGGAAGTGAAGTTAAGAGGGACCTAGACCACCAGACCCCTCTCCTGTTCCATGCCACAGGTCAACTGTCAACCCCAGCAGATGACTGGAGCAAATGATGTCCTGGAGACAGACAGGCAGTGGGGACAGTCTTAAAAACAAGAGGATTGAGCTTACCTACTGAGTGCTAGGATGCCCAGCTTTTCTTTTCTTTTCTTTTTTTTTACAGGTTCTTTTTTAAAAAAAATTATTACTTTTTTGGCTGTGCTGGGTCTTCTTTGCTGCGAGGGTTTTCTCTAGTTGTGGTGAGTGGGGGCTACTCTCTAGTTGCGGTGCGAGGCCTTCCTGCAGTGGGTCCTCTTGCTGGGACGCTCAGGCTCAAGGGCACTCTGGCTTCAGTAGCTGTGGTTCCTGGACTCTGGAGCACAGACTCAGTAGTTGAGACGCTCGGCCTTAGTTGCTTGCTCCAGGGCATGTGAGATCTTCCCATATCAGGGATCGAACCCCTATCTTCTGCATTGGGAGGCAGATTCTTTACTACTGAGCCACCAGAGAAGCCGTCCAGTATTTCTTGCCCTTTTCTGGTCTGAAACACTGGTGGGGACACATGTGCACTCACACGCACACACATCCACACAGGTGATTAAAGTCTTCTCTAGAGCGCCAGACCAGCCTAAGAGAAACCACACAGAAATACTGACTCCGAGCGCTCTACCAGGAAGAGCGAAGCCAGCTCACCAGTGAAGTCCCTGGTGAATAACCGCTAGTCACCCACTCATCCAATGAGCTTTTAGTTTCCATTCCTAGAGAACATCCAGGCAAGGATCAGCAGGATCTGCTTCTCCTATGAGAGAGACAGAAACGAATAATCAGCCATGGGAGAAAACAGAGACTGAGGGGAGAAATAAAACTGAAAAATGATTGTTAATACATTCAGAGATAAGCTGTGCAATGTATAAGACAAGGATTCTATTTTAGAAAAAGAATACTTGGGGGAGGGGTGTGTGGTGGTAAAGAGACAGTATAAATTAAAAACGGAAAGGTGGAAATAAAAAATTCAGTAGAAGAGGTGGAAGATAAATTAGAGGAGATCTTTCAGAAGTTAAACTAACATGGGAAATAGAGGATAGAAGTTTAAAACTAGAGGGCGTGTCCAGGAGGTTGAGCACCTATCTGATAGGAGCTCCACAGAGACAACTGAGCAAATAGAAATGAGATGATTCCCAGTGAAATAACTTGGCAGTTCCCCAAACACAAGGACATGTGATTTTAGATCAAAATAAACCCAGCACCAGAGATAATATTAAACCTTCACTAAGATACATCATTGGAGAAGGAAATGGCAACCCACTCCAGTATTCTTGCCTGGAAAATCCCATGGACGGAGGAATCTGGTAGGCTATAGTCCATGGGGTCCCAGAGAGTCAGACACGCCTGAGCAACATTTACTTTTACTAAGATACACCATGGTGGAATTGCAGAAGCCCTGGCGATAACAGATATACCGAGAGCTTCTAGAAAGAAGTGATGTCTTAAGAAGAATCGAGATTCAGAATGGCAGGATATTTCTCAATTTAAGTAATGCTCAAAGCTAGAAGACAATGAATTAATGCCTTCAAAATTCTGAGGAAAAATTGCTTCCATCCTAGAATTCTTATTCAGACAAATTAGAAATAAAGTGTGAAGGTAGAATATTCATTCTCAGATGTTCCAAGTCTCAAAAAGTTTTGTTTTCTATAAATCCTTTCTTAGGAAGCCCCTGGAGAATGGGCACCACCCAAATAAGGGAGCAAACTACGAGGAAGGCACAGGATCCAGGAGATGTGCCCTCCTTGAGAAACCAGGAGAGACAATCTCTAGGATGGTTGGAGGGCATGGCCCATGGAAACAGTGGCATGGACAGCCTAGGGTTACTCTTCCCAGGTCAAGAAGCTCCAGGACTGAACTAGCCACTAAGACCAAATTAATACTATATGGAGTGAGTTTGAATGTATCAAGATGGCATTTGCCCATCTTAGATTGGATGACATAGCACATACACAGGTTAGGCACTTATTTTCACCAGGGAAATAAAGAAAAAGCATTGTAGTCAGTGGTATGGTTTAGCCGTCAGTAGTGTTCATAATAACACACGTGGTTACAGTGATAATGTATCTGTAAACATTGCCAGGCCAAGCAAAATGATCATCTCTGTGGGGCCCAGGGCGGGTGGGCATTGTAACGGAGGGAGTGGTGATGACAGAGATAAAGGTGGGTCACTAAACAACCGTGGTGTATCAGGGGCTCAGGGACTTCCCACTTGAATGGTCTTAACTTTCTCCACCGAGCTAGTCAAGGGCTTCTGTAAAAAGCAAGATAAATGGATGGGTTAGATTAGGAGTTAGGAGTTGGAGAGAACAGGCAAGTTTCCAGTCCTCAGAGGCAGGATGTAGAGCCAGCTGTGGGAAGCACTGTCAAGCATGATTTAACCAGGCTGGCTGAGACCAAAGAAACATATTAATATTCAGGCATACCTCGTTGTGGGGCTTCCCAGGTGGCGTTAGTGTAAAGAAGCCACCTACCAATGCAGGAAACCTAAGAGACGCAGGTTTGATCCCTGGGTGGGGAAAATCCCCTGAAGAAGGGCATGACAACCCACTCCAGTGTTCTTGCCCAGAGAATCCCATGGACCGAAGAGCCTGGTGGGCTCTGGTCCACAGGGTCTCAAAGAGTGGGACGTGACTGAGCAACTTAGCACATGGGCACATCCCTCATTTCACTGTGTTTCACAGACACTGCTGCTGCTGCTGCTAAGTCACTTTAGTCGTGTCCGACTCTGTGCGACCCCATAGACGGCAGCCCACCGAGTTTCTCACAAATGGAAGGTTTGTGGCAGCCCTGCGTGGATCACATCCATCGGCGCTGTTTTCCCAACGGTATTCTCTCACTTGTGTCTCTGCGTCACATTTTCTTAATTCTCGCCTTATTTCAACCTTTTTCATTTTCATTATTTGTTATGGTGATCCACAATCAGTGATCTTTGATGTTACTATTATAATTGCTTTGGCACTTTTTAGCAATAAAACATTTGAAAATGAAGGTACGTACTTCTCTTTAGACAATGCTATTACTGCACGTAACAGAGTAAACATAGCTTTCTGATGCACAGGGAAACCAAAAATTCAAATTGCTGTGGTCTGTACCTCAACTCTCAGCTCTGAAGTATGCATGCACTGCAGCTATAGTTTATATAACATCTTATGCTTTTTGAACAGTTGTTTTATTTTTTTTTTAATTGTATTATCTCACTAGGCTCCTCCGTATACTACCACTATATACAAAGTAAGAAAATTGAAGCTGAGGAAAAAACATAACTTGCCCAAGATGACACATGCAAGTAGGTTTGTATCACATTCAAAGCATTTTAACAATCATATTTGGTCATTAGTAAGAAAAAAATCATTCTATTTATTAAATAGGTGTTCTTACTTGGATAGTTTCTTGGTTAGCACAGAAGTTGAAAGCTTCACAAAGCTGAAATAAAGTCAGGATTGCCCCAGATGTTTGAGGGGTTAGTATTATACAATGTATGTGTTTGCAATGAATGAACACAAACTTCTAACAATTGGATAGAAAAAACAATTGTTTTGAAAGAGACCATACTAAGACCCATCGGGTACTAAATATATTTAGGATGTCATGCTTGCACAGAAATCTTACTGTCATCTTTCCTACATTGCAGTGCTTCCATGGTCAATCACATCTTGAGGACAGGAGATGTTGAAAACTGTGGTGCTTAGTGTTAAGTTACTCATAATTGAATCACAGTCAAATTGGAGGAAACAAAGGTGTGTTTAACACCCTGAGTTTAGGAAGATTTGCGAGTACTAAAGAAAGGGGCAAAATGTGCAGATGAATTTTGTTTTTAAATCTATATTTTACAGTGAATGCAAATTAGGCCTAGCATGTTATCTTGGATTGGAAAGAGTCTAGAATGTGAAGTCTAAATGCTATAACTGAAGATTGCTGAAAGCTTGTCTGTATTGAACTACTATGTGGTTTTAACGATGACAGTTACCACTTATCTATGTTTTACACACACACAGACACACACACAGTATTAGACGCAAAAAGTAACAGCTTATGGGTCTTATTTCCCTGCAAGGATGCTTTGGTTGCATCCTTAATAGCCAACCAGAGTTGGTTATTAATTAATTAATAAGGAAGATTAAAGGGGGGGTATATGAAATAATAAGAGCTGTCTATTCTAAGCAATTGAGACCAGAAGACAGAAAAAGTCACCCAATGGCACTTGGCATTGCAGACACGATTGCCTGCCTAGTCGAGGGTATGTCAATTTTATATGAGTCCGTTGGACCGTCTCACGGAGTGGTCACGGGAAGGGGACAGTTGATCCGGATGTTAGAGAATGGGTAGGGTTTCGATGAACCAAAGAGGAGGAAGGCAGGCATTCCTTGTGGTGACGGTGATTAGAAATACGGAGGAAAGGACGCTTCAAACTTACTGCAGAAACAGCAAGTGGAACCACGTAGCTGAAATGAAGACTGTATGATGACACTGGAAATACACGTTCAGGTCACACGGCGGTTTGAAAGCCGGCCTGGGAATATGGGCTTCATCTCGTAGTTGGGAGCCACTGGGTTTCTTCAGTTACATGATCAGAGCGTTATTTTTAGGAGATAATTAGTGGCTGATTAAGGGAAGCTTGGAATGTTTGGACTCTAGCCCTATCTTTCCCAAGTTGTTTTCACGATGGACAACTGTGTTCTCTCTCCAGACACCCTCCAAAGTTCATATTGGCAACTCTGAGTACTGCTGAATTAAATCTACTATTGAGAAGCTTTTTATTAAATGTAGTGTAGGCTGCACTTGCTTTTCATCTTTAGCAATCTTTTCAAGAAAAGAGTGAGGAAAAAACAAATTTTAATGTATCACAGTGGGCTTCTATGTCTTAGGATGATAATAATTAAATCCCGAATCTTCTAAATATGGGGGAAAAAAGCAGGGAGTTGGCGTCGGGAAAACAGGCAGGAGAGTGTTGGTTAATAGAAAATTGAGGGAATTAAAAATTCGGTTAGAAATGTCAGAATTGTGGGTTATGAATGGTTGTAGAGATAATTCTGATTTTAATTAGTCAGAGAATCTATATTCCAGAAGTCAGATGTCAGGCCAATACAAATTAGAAGGAAAACAGAGATTGTGCACAATCTCCATCTAAAGAATTCAATCTGCTTGTAAATATTATTAGAAGTAGTAATTCTAATTTAATTTTAGAGGGCAAATGTCCAACTCACAGACTTTATAGAACCAAAAAATAATATTGTCCTAGGTTTAAGAATAAGCTATTCACTTCAAATTCAGAAGCACAGACAAGAAAGAAAACAGAGCAGCAAAACGGCAAGTATTTACAAGATACAGAGATAAATGCTTACTTAAAAAGGAATCCAATCATGTATCAATACTATGTAAATGGAGAAAGAAAGGAGGATATAATAGATACAGGGAGAACATAAAAGACATCACACACAGTGGAGGATAAAGAGGAGGAACTATAATGTTTATTTATATACTTTTCTAGAAGCAGATACTTCCAGATGACTTAATAAGCACTCACTGCTCTTTCATAAAGCATCCCTGGGATATAAATTATGATTATCATCCCATTTTACAGATGAAAGAAAGAGAAGAAAGTGAAGTCGCTCAGTCGTGTCCGACTCTTTGCAACCCCATGGACTGTATCCCACCAGGCTCCTCCATCCATGGGATTTTCCAGGCAAGAATGCTGGAGTGGGTTGCCATTTCCTTCTTCAGGGGATCTTCCTGAGCCAGAGATCAAGCCCAGGTCTCCCACACTTTGGGCAGACTGTTTACCATCTGAGTCACCAGGGAAGATGAGGACACTGTAAAATGCCTCTTAAGAGCTTGCAATCCTAAAGGAAATCAATCCTGAATCTCCATTGGAAGGACTGATGCTGAAGCTAAAGTTCCAATCCTTTGGCCACCTGATGCGAAAGGCTGACTCATTAGAAAAGATCCTGATGCTGAGAAAGATTGAAGACAGGAGGAGAAGGGGACGATAGAGAACGAGATGATTGGATGGCATCACTGACTCAATGGACGTGAGTTTGAGCAAGCTTTGGGATTTGGTGAAGGACAGGGAAGCCTGGAGTGCTGCAGTCCATGGGGTCGCCAAGAATTGGACACAACTCAGTGACTGAACTGAACTGAACTTTAGTGCATTAATCTTAGGTTGCTAATTACTGATGTGTCTAAGTTGTAATTTGACCATGATAAGAAACATTAATATTTCTTTCTTTTCTGGGATCTTTTTAACCTAGAAGAATGGTTCTTTTGATTTATCTGCTACATGACTGGTCAGTGTCTCATGATGACCTCTCAATACGGCCATATATTTTAGATTAGCAGAAAAATCAAGCAAGCTTCAAGGTTATCTTAGTAGCAAGAAATCCATGCTCTTATGATTATCTGCTAATATTTCTGCAGCATCCCCGAATTTCTTTCATAAATACTGCCCAAATTTATTCTGGCTCTCTTTGAATTTGTGAAAACGAACACAATAAAATATTTTCTTGTGACTTGTTGCAGGGTGGCAGCTTGGCCTTTTGAGAAAATGAATCACAGACCACTGTCATAAAGTAACTTGTGTTTGGAAACTTTTCTGAGTAATAATTGCTTGGGACAAGACCTTTTTCTAAATAATGAAATGAAAAGTTTCTTAATCTCATTAGACATTTGAGTGGAAAAACATGTGTGAATTTGCTTTAACGGAACCAAAACAGATATAAGATCGTCAGGCACTCAGGACAGGTACTTGTACGGAATGATTATGGGAGAAGTAAAAAGCAAAAAAATATTTTGGAAAAAAATTCAGAAGCTACCACCTTCTTTCTCCCAAACACACTTTAGGGTGGTTTTAGAAGAGCTACTGTTAGGGAAATGTCTGATTTACCTTTCCATAAGTCATTTTATTTTGTCCCACAGGGGTGGACTATGGAACTTTCTGAGAGAAGAGGCTTACGAAACCGCTGTGTGCACAGCGCTCAGGGGGGCGGAACTGTTTTGACTCCCTTGTTACTATGTGATGGGTGGAATTTTGCAACCAGAAGGTTCCACAACAGTTGGGAGTGAGAGTTCTAAGAGGTGCAAGCAGAAGACAAATGCGTGTCCTGTTACTCCGGCCCGGAGACTACATACCATGACTGTGCCAGGAGTTTCTGCTTGCATCAGCATTTTTTATAATTACCGAACCTCGTGTGTGCATAATCCATCGGGAGCCAAAAATCTTAGAAATGATAACCCCACCTTCCTTAGGTAGACGCCTGACTGGCAGACATTCACTCTGTACACACACACACACACACACACACACTCACACACACCCTTATATAGATGACTTACTATAATCCTTGTTCCATTTCCTACCTTCTACTATAGATTAAGCTCCAACTCCTCTTGCAGAATTAAAATAGCTGAAATGTAAAAAGTACTCAAAGCCTGTTAAAGCTTACTACAAGCTGTTATTGTCCTCTTCTTAGTGGCTAACTCTTGTCTTTTATTTCCTTGCTGAGCACTTACTTGTGTATTGATATGATTTTTGCTTTTATACAGTCCATGCTGTCTATCACCCTTTCTCTAACTTTTCCCAATTTGGACTTGGACTCTCCATGCCCGGGATCCGCTGTTTATTGATACCATAGATATTTTTCACAATAGGAACTACTATGAAAAGAAGATACCTATAAACTCAAAATCATAGACTAAACCATGGGTGTATACAAACAAAAGGAAATGAAATAACACAGAGTGGGGCAGCATCGAGTTTGGGGAAGGGGAAAAAAGGATAAGTTTGAGTTATTTACCAGAAGCATTTCAGTTGCAAAATTTCATCCAGTGAGCAGGCATCTAGAGACAACTTTTTAGAGCCCCCAAAACATGTAGAAAGCCAGAGGCTGATGAGTTTGGGAGCCAGTAAGGTTTGGGGTGGCAGAGACGGTCGTGTTGGAAGTAGGCATACATGGGGTGTGCTTGGAGAAAGAGGGTACCTTAGAGCTTGTGGGAGTGGAGTCGTGGGGCTGGTATTTTATTTACAGGAAGAAAAGTTTACTTATAACCCATGTGATCAACCGGAGAAGGCAATGGCACCCCACTCCAGTACTCTTGCTTGGAAAATCCCATGGACGTAGGAGCCTGTTAGGCTGCAACCCATGGGGTCGCTAAGAGTCAGACACGACTGAGTGACTTCACTTTCACTTTTCACTTTCATGCATTGGAGAAGGAAATGGCAACCCACTCCAGTGTTCTTGCCTGGAGAATCCCAGGGACAGGGGAGCCTAGTGGGCTGCCGTCTATGGGGTCGCACAGAGTCGGACACGAATGAAGTGACTTAGCATAGTATTAGCATGTTATCAACAGGAAACTTGAAATGCTTTAATGTTGTGTTGAATCCCATAGCCTGGTCCATACACCTAGTGGACCCCTAGGCTGAGGCTGAAATCCCATAATTATAGACAGGCATGCATGCTCAGTCACTCAGTCATGTCCAACTCTTTGAGACCCCGTGGACTGTACCTTCCAGGCCCTTCTGTCCATGGGACTTTTCAGGCAAGAATATTGGAGAGGGTTGCCATTTCCTATTCTAGGAGATCTTCCAGACCCAGGGATCAAACCTGTGTCTCTTAAGTCTCCCACATTGGCGGGTGAATTCCTTACCTCTGCCCTACCTGGGAAGCCCAATTATAGATATAACCCCCCACTAAAATGAAAATATGCCAGGGATAACCTAATAACCTGGTGTATTTTGAACTTAAGATATAACATATAAAATATTTTTAAACCTAAAAATATATATATATATACATAAACCTGAAATCTGGTTCTACTAGAGAGGCCATCATGGTGGGAATTTGATCTCAAAGAGGAGAAAGGGAACTCAAATAAAAAACATTATCTTCTACAGAACTCTGTGTAGGCCACACCTGTTCTCCTAGCCTGGATGGCTCCAGGGATGAGGGGAGTGAAAAGAAGAACTCAGACCCCCTAGGAGACAGCAGGACCAGGGGTTCAGTGGCTGGGCTCCACTGCAGATGGTGAGGGTCTCTGTAAGGCCAGATGTGATTGAATCTGGACATGTTACTTAACCTCTCAGCCTGAGTTCCTTCATCAGAAAGGCCTGGATAACAACACTTTCTGTAGCTATGAGTCATTATTTTTAAAGTCAACTTTATATTTACAGAAAACTTATCAAGATCGTACAGAGAACTCCTGCGTACCTTCATCCAGTTCCTTCATTGTTGACATTTTTATATCACATTTGATCAAAAACAAGAAGATGCCATGAGTACATTACTATTGACTGAACTCCAGCCTTTATTTGGATGTGACCAAGTTTTTCCATTAATGTCCTCTCTATGCCAGGATCCCGTCCAGAGCACCGTGTTCCATTTAGTTATCAGGCCTCCTCAGTCTCCAGAGACTCTCCTCGATATTCAAAAGGTAATTAAGGTTAAAGCACACTTAGTGGAGAGCTGGACAAGCAATAAGGAATTTGTCATATATATATGACATATATATATATAAAAGTATATATTTATAACTATAAGTTTAGAGGATATTTTAAACACTTTAGAAATACCAACTCATCCAATCCACATAATATATCTGTGAAGACTCCAGTTATATCCACTTTACAGATGAGTAAACTGAGATTCGTGGCTTCCCAGGTGGTAAATAATCTGTCTGTCAATGCAGGAGACATAAGAGATGTGGGTTTGATCCCTGGGTTGGGAAGACCCCCTGGAGGAGGGCATGGCAACCCGCTCCGGTATTCTTGCCTGGGGAATCCCACGAACGTAGCCTGCCAGGCTCCTCTGTCTGTGGGATTGCAAAGAGTTGGACACAACTGTTGTGCCTTAGCACACACACAAAGGTTAGTGGTATCAATATGGGCATAAGTGTGAATTAAGCCATTGTTCTTAAACCTGGACATGTGTGTGTGCGTGCACTCAGTCATGTCTGACTGTTCACAACGCTATGGACTGTAGCCTGTCAAGTTTCTCTGTCCATGGAATTTTCCAGGCAAGAATACTGGAGTGGGTTGCCATTTCTTACTCCAAGGGATTTCCCTCTAACCCAGGGATTGAACCCACATCTCTTGTGTCTCTTGCATTGGCAGGTGGATTCTTTACCACTGTGCCACCTGGGAAAACCCTAAACCTGGACATGTTATCTCCTCAGTCGCTCAGTCGTGTCCAACTCTTTGTAGCCCCATGGACTTGCCAGGCTCCTCTGCCCATGGAATTTTCCAGGCAAGAATATTACAATGGGGTGCCATTTCCTACTTCAGGGTATCTTCTTCACCCAGGGAGTGAGCTCACATCTTTTGTGTCTCCTGCATCGGCAGGCAGATTCTTTACGACTAGTACAACCTAGGAAGCCCCAAAACCTCAATATGGTTACATTTAAAATCATTTTCTCTTCTATTCCTTAAGCATTGCACCATCCCAACTTTGCCATTTTCATCACACAATCTACCAAGTTCTCAAAACTTGAAATGATGGACCTTTTTGACACTCCTTTTTCTTCTTTGTTTCATGGAGGTACAATGTTATAGAATTACTGTGATGTTTTTCAGAAACTGTAATCTGTGAACTTTAACATCTTGTTTTCCTCTGGGTTCCAATCACAGATCCACCCCCTTACCAGCTCTGTGGCTACAGGTGTATTATTTAACATTTCTAAGCCTCTGTTTCTTCATTTGTGGTATGGGTTTATGGTGGAGAGTAAGTGAGTTTGTACAGGAAAGCCTGGTAAGTTATACACTCTCAGTAATTGTCAATTACCTCCACCACCACTGCGGCTATTCTTTCTACTGCTACTGATACAAAGAGAACTGTAACAACTTCTGGGACACGAACACTATCTACGTGCACGTGTGCTCAGTCGTTTCAGTCCTCTCGGACTCTGTGCGACCCTACAGACCATAGCCTGCCAGGCTCCTAGTCCGTGGGGAATCTCCAGGCAAGAATACTGGAGTGGGTTGCCATGCCCTCCTCCAGGGGATCTTCCCAACCCAGGGACTGAACCTGTATCTCTTATGTCTCCTGCATTGGCAGGTTCTTTACCACTAGCACCATCTGGGAGACCCCACTATCTGCTGTGATGGCCCACACAAATACTACTCTAACTATTACTGCCCATACAAATGCTGCTGTTGCTGATGCTAAGTCGCTTCAGTCGTGTCTGACTCTTTGTGACCCCAGAGACGGCAGCCCACCAGGCTCCCCCATCCCTGGGATTCTCCAGGCAAGAACACTGGAGTGGGTTGCAATTTCCTTCTCCAGTGCATGAAAGTGAAAAGTAAAAGTGAAGTCACTCAGTCATGTCCGACTCCTAGCGACCCCATGGACTGCAGTCTACCAGGCTCCTCCGCCCATGGGATTTTCCAGGCAAGCGTACTGGAGTGGGGTGCCATCGCCTTCTCTAATACAAATGCTACTAACACTATTTTTTGGTGATACAGATACACAGACTGTCCTGGACTTAGGATGGTTTGACTTACTTTTTTTTAAACTAAAAAATAGTGCAAAAGCAAGATTCAATCAGAATCATACTTTTTCAGTTTGATCTTTTCCCAGGTTAGCAATTCACACTACTATAGTGCTGGGCAGTGGCACAGTTCTCAGTCAGCGACATCATCAAGAGGGTAAAAAAGCAAATACATACAGCCACTCAGGTTTTCACTTTCAGTACAGTATTCAATAAGTTACATGAGATATCCAAAACTTTATTATCAAATAGGCTTTGTGTTAGATGATTTTGCCCAACTGTAGGCTGATGTAAGCGTTCTGAGCACGTATAAAGTAGGCTAGGCTACACTCTAGGCTTCCTGGAGTCTCAGTAGTAAAGACTCGCCTGCAATGCAGGAGATGTGGGTTCAGATTTGATCCCTGGGTTGGGAAGATCCCCTGGGGGAGGGATAGGGTACCCACTCCAGTTTTCTTGGGCTTGCCTGGTGGCTCAGATTGTGAAGAATCTGCCTGCATTGTGGGAGACCTGGGTTTGATCCCTGGGTTGGGAAGATCCTCTGAAGAAGGGAATGGATATCCACTCCAGTATTCTTGCCTGGGAAAATCCCATGGACAGAGGAGCCTGGTGGGCTACAGTCCATGGGGTTGCAAAGAGTTGGACACGACTGAGTACCCACACAAAGCTAAGCACTGATGTTCAGTAGATTGGGTGTATTAAATGCATTTTTGACTTATGATATTTTCAATTTACGATGGGTTTACTGGGCACCACACCACTGTAAATCAAGGAAGATCTGTGCTACCACTATCTCTGTTGCTACAGAAGTACTACTATTACTACTGCCGTTAAAAATACTACCATGAAGATTCTAAATCCAGCAGTAATAATAATTTTCCTTTAAAAGATCATTCTGAGTCCAAAATGTCTCCAAAGAACATGTAGCATCATGACTTAATTGCTTCCTAAGAATGCCCAAGAAGGCTTTCCCCAGGGCATTCAGTCTTCAAAGTTCACATCTCACTAGGAGAGAACACATTCTTCCCATTTGGCTGGGAGTGACAGGCGAATGCCTCTCACTGGGGGCATTCATGGCCTCTTGCTCCCTCTCAAAAGTACCCTAGTTGGGAGGCTGCATTTATATGGCCACCCTTCTTTTTTCCACATTTACTTTGACCTGCGGCTCTAGCTAGAAAATCCATCACACATGTTCATTTGCTCTCACCTTCAAGCTATTTCCCTTGTCTGGAATGCTATTCTCATCCTATTGCCAAAGCATGAACCTTCTCTCCTTCAAAATCCTACTCAGAACTCACCCTCAAGATGAAACTTTCTCTGATAATCCTGCTCTCCATGCAGTCCAGAAAGCTCTCAGCAATCATGTAACTGTATAGCTTTAATTGGCTCTGTTTATAAGCTTCTTCTTGTATCTTTTTTTCCCTCTAGGTATTTTTTCCATGTGTTTATTCTGTCTCCATTAATTTGTAAACTCCCAGAGGGCAAGGCCTGAACAAGGTCGGTGTTGGCATAAAGTGGATGAATAGTCAGCTGAGTGGCAGACTGTGCAATATTCGATTGCTAATCTGTTAAAAAAAAAAAAAAAAGCATCCTTTGTCAGTGCTCTGTTTGTGATGGTCCTGAGACTGCTAACCTAATGTAAAAATGCATTCAGTTTCTGCTAGTGTCCAGCAAAGATAAAATCAACAGTTATAAGCTTTCCATAATGGGAGGGGGAGGGTGCTGGGAGACTCTAACCTGTAAGAATGGTATATAAAGAGCATGTTATTACCCAGTTTATATTCTTCAGATGGCTCAGAGGTGAACAATCTGACTGCAATGCAGGAGACTTGCAGGAGACATGAGTTCGATTCCTGGGTCAGGAAGATCCCCTGGAGAAGGAAATGGCAATCCATTCCGGTATTCTTGGCCTGGAGAATCCCCTGGACCGAGGAGCCTGGAGGGCTACAGTCTATGAGGTCGCAAAGAAGTCAGACACGACTGAACGACTCAACAACAACAAATGTTCTTCAGAGGTAACTTGTCTCTCCCATGCTGCAGGTCTATCTTAGAAGGGAAATCATATGTACTTTCAAAACGGAGACCAGAAAACCAAACAAAGCCTGAGAAAACGTACACCACCACCTTGTAAGTTTGTGCTGAGTGGAGGGAAAATGAATCTGATTCAGAAGGCCTCATTTTTTTTTTTTTTTTTTTTGGTGTGAAGTCTAACAGAAAAAAAATGCTACATGGCCCTTCTCCCCGGGATTAACTAGATTGAGGGTTTGTTCATTTCAGTCCAGGTAACAAAAGGGAAGCTTGGGACGGACAGAAGCTCCTTTCTCAGGGCCGGGGCTGAGAAGTGGGAATCCTTAACCGTGACCACCTGCTTCCCTCCCTTCAAACCGGCATATAAAAGTGCCAAATATCTGTGTATCACTCTGGGCGCGGAGCCCACGGTCTGAACCCAGCGGAGGCGGTGCACCAGATAACATCAAAGCCCCAGGCAGGGGCCAGAAAAGGGGGGTGCAAAAGCAGACGAGGGAACGAAGCGCCTCCCCCTAGCATTTCCTCTCACGCCCACTTCCAACCTAGGAGGCTTTTGGTTTCTGCTTTTGTTGTTTTTAAAAATTAAAAGTTAAACCCAGGAAGCTGTGGATCAGAGTTTTGTTTGGTTGTTTTGTTTTTTTGCGTGGCAGTTCGGGTAAGTTTTCTCTCGGTCCTTTTGTCCGGCTGGGGAAGGAGAGCCTGGGCTCTGGGGGGTGGGAGATGGGCACGGTTGGCAGAGCGCGCGGGGCAGGTCTTGTCGCCGGGTCGCCCTGAGGAGGAGGAGGAGGAGGCGGAGGAGGAGGGGATTCGGCCGGTGGACGGGAAGAGCCCGGCGCGCGCCGAGGGCGGAGGGCGGAGGGGAGGGCCGGGCGGCGGCGTGACCCGGCGGCCGGCGGGAGGAACCCCCGGGATCTCCGCGTGGCGCTGGCGCTGCCGGGCCGCGCGCTGGGCGGAGGGCCGGGGCCGCGGGGCCGCGCCAGGGGGGCGCCCGAGCCGGGCCGGGCCTCGCGGCCGCGTGGGAACCCGGGGCAGGGGTCGCGCGGGCGGAGGCGCTGGGCGCAGCGGCACCGTGGGGTCCCCGGACAGAGCCCCGGGGCCCGAGGGGGGAGGAACTGGTGTTCTCCCCAAAACCGTGTTCAGAGCCTGCCAGGGCCACTGCCCTCACTTGAACCCCAGTCCCCGAGAGGGGCTCCCTAAGCGCTCGCGCGGCCCGGGGGTGGGCGGTGCAGGTAGAGAGAATCGGGACCCTAGGAGCCCCCCTCCTTTTTTTTTTTTTAGTACGGTGTCCTTTCCCAATGTTCCAGAAGTTTTGACAGTTCAAATTGCTTTTTACCATTCCCATTTCATCTTCTGGTTCAGGAAAAAAAAAGTCCCCCCCCCCCCCCCCCACATTCCGTTTATAAGATATAATTTGAGAGACTGTATTTAATTTGCCACAAAATGATTAAAGGCGACTGTAGTTACCTTATAGTTTAGTTGGAGTCCCCTGCAGTCTGATGACTAGGAAGTTAGAATTGTAGGCAGAATTAGGAAAAGAAACTGCATCTAGAAAATTCGGAAATAGAAAATGGGGAAATGTGTCTGTTTCAGAAAAAAGATTACTATTGATTTGATCTCAAGAAAGGCAAATTGTGAATAGTCCATTGCACAAAAAACTTAACAAACTGAAATGACAAAATTAATCTATTACGACTCCAAATCTCATATTTAATTTGTTAAAAGAGTTCACTGCAATGCCAAATCCCATATAAACCTTGTGTGCACACTATATATTTGTTATGGTCAGGGCCATTGGGTTAAAAATGTATTGTTAGTAATTTTGACTTAGCCAGTGACACAAAGTAGAGTCGATAATCATCAAGCTACCTTGATTTTTATCCTCTGACAGATTAAGTATACTTTCACATTTAAGTGGATTTTTTTCATTCAAGTTTCAAAGTTATATTTACATACATTTTGTGATTGCAGTCCATTAGATGTCAATTAAATTTCATGACAGATGATTTTATCACATCGAAAATGAAAAAGATTGTATTATTTCATTGCAAGGTTGGAGGCATAGTGTGCTAAACATTATTTCAAATTTAGGTAGCTGTTGGCTGATTTTTGCTTTTGTGACCAAATCTAGCTTTTAATAGGCATATTCCTCCCTTTACAGGACATTATTTTTGGTTACAAGCTCGCTATTATTGAGTATTCCATTTTTAGTCATTCACATTCTGGTGCATTAAGCTTTTCTAAGCTCAGCTGAGCTAGAGGTAGGATTTCCTCCCGGGAATTTTAGGGGTCAACCCTAGCAAGGAAAACCTAGATATCTTTATGGAAGCCCCAGGGAACAATTCAAGTTTGCACAGATGGCCAGCAGAGTGGGTGTACGGTCGTTCAGCATTTTTATTCCTTAAAAGGGGAAAGCACTTTGGTTTTTATATGAGAATTTTTTCTGCATCAATTTTTTTTGTTTTACCTTATCCCTCCCAAGTTGAGCGTGGCTCCGTTAACCAGTCATTTGTGCCTGCTTCTTTAGGGATACATGTGGAATTTCTGAGCCTCAGACTTTAAACGATAAAGACCTAATGTTCTTTAGGTCTAACCCTGAAAACCTTCGTCATTACCCTGGTCCATCCCCTCCTGATCACTTTTCCATCGAGTTCCAAGCCTTGCTTCCTCCATTGCTTTTTTCTCCCCCTCCTCTATTGCCTTTTTCTCCCCTTCCTCTATTGCTTTCTAGCACCCGAGGTCAAACTCTGGTTTATGGTAATTACTCCTTCTTTCTTTCTTGCGACCCTGGGGCCAGATCGCCTGCTCAGCCCCGAAACTCCCTCTCCAGACCCGAAGAGCCTTCTCCTCTCGGCCCCTAAACTGTCAAAGCGGAACCCTAAGGGTTAAACTGCGCTCGCAGCTCGGGCTCTGGGAACCACCGGCGGGCACGGCCGTGGCCTCTGGAATAACCTTGGCTTTCCTCAATCTTTTAATAGAACATCCGCCACCAAAGCGTAGTTTCAGTTCAGGGTTAATAATGTGTCCCCTTCCACCCTTTAACCCAACACCCCGCCCCCCTCCCGGTTTTTTTTTTTATAAAGTTGTTTTTCAAAGTTAATGAGTTTCAAGTTTCACAATGACTTTCTCCTTCCCTCCACGCGTTGCTGAGGAAACCCCCTTGGGGTCCCCCCCCCCGCCCCCGGGCCCGCCCTCTCCCCTCCCCCTCCCGGCAGGGGCGGGGGGCGGGGCTGGGGGACCCCATGACGTCAGCGGTCCGGCCCACATCCTGCTTTAGGAAAGTAAAGCGCCGGTACCGAGCCGCCTCCGCCCCGCCCGTCCCCGCCCCTCTCCCCGGCCCAACCGCCCCCCCGGCCGCGCGGCCCGGCCGGGCCTGCCCGGGGCCGCGTGACCGGCGGGCCCGCCCCTGCGCCCCAGCCGGGCGCCAGTACCCGAGCCGGCGCGACCCCGGGCTCCCGCCCCTCGCGTCCCTAACTCCGCCCCGGGCCCCCCGCCTCCCGTCGCTGCGGCGGCGGGGCGGGGCGGAGCCGCGGCCCGGGGCTCGCCCGGCCGGGGAGACCCGGGACTCCGATCGGGCCCCGATCCGGGGCGCCCAGCCCGCCCCTAAGCCAGGGCCGGGCCCCGCGGCCGAGCCAGTCCGGCCGGGCCGCCGCGCCCGAGGGTGACCCCGCCGGGGGACGCCCCCCCCAGCCCCGCCCGCGCGTCGCAGCCCGCGGTCTCCCCGCCTCCCGCCCCCGGGGATCCCCTGCCGCCCCGCCCAGCCGCGGGAAAGCCTCCGACCTTCGCCCTCCCTCCCCCGCGCCGCCCCGGCCCGCGCTCCTCGCGTCGCCCCTAAAGACGCTAAACGTGCCCTACTCTGCCCCCGGGGAGAGGTAAAAAAGCCCGCGCCCGCCCTCCTCGCCCCTCTCCCTGGCCCCGGGGGCGACACACTCCCGCCCCGGGGGTCCGCCCGCCCCGCCTCGCCGCGGTGCGCGCCCCCCACCCCCACCCCGGACACCCGCTCCCCGGCGGCGGTCATGCCGCGGCCCCGGGCGCCGGCGAGCGCGGCCACCTCTCCCGCCCGGCGCCTGCGGCCCCCGCCCGCGCGCCCCGCGCTCCCCCCGCCGCCCCCCGGTCGGCTCCCCTGTTTAATATTTCAGAGCTGGGCGGTGAGAGTGCCAGTCGCCGGCATTTAGTGGCGGCAGCGGCTGCTGCTGCTGCTGCTGCTGGGGCGGCGGCGGCGGCGGGGAGGGGGCCGGAGCCGGAGGGTGGGGGGGCCCCGGGAGCCGCCGCGGGAGGAGGTTCTGTTTGTGTTTGGGGTTGTCAAGTGAAGGAGGGCGCCCAGCCGCCGCCGCCGCCGCGCGGTGGTCGCGGAGATTCCGAGCTGCGGCCGCCGCCATCAGCAGCGCAGCTCCGGGGCTGGCTGCAGCGGCGGCGGCCCCGCCGGGCGTCCTGGCAGCAGGTTCGGCGCGCGGGCTCCGCGGGCGGGGGGCGCTGCCGCTTGGAGGTGGGGGCGGCGGCGTGGGGAGGGGGTGGGGGCAGGACCACGTCCCTCTCCGCGGGCGCGCGAGTGTGTGTGTGTGCGTGTGTGTGCAACCGCCGACCTTGCAGAGGGGATGGCTGCGCGTGCGGGAGACACTTGCCACTTCTGGGCGCCCTCGCGGCCCGAGCTGCGGTCCTGCGAGCAGAGCAGGTACGGAGGGACCCAGCCTCCCCAGCCGCGTTCCAGCCGCGGGCGCATTTTCCAAGAGGCTGGCGGTGGGGGTGGGGGTGGTGGTGGGGTGGGGGGGTGAGGGAGACCAGGCCTCGGCTTCCCAACCTCCCGGCTTTGTGGCTTGCTTTTTTTCTCCCCCCTCCTTTCGTTCTTTGCTCGAAGTGCCTGTTTACTCCCAGCCACCTGGGTAGTTTTCTTTCCGGGTTGGGAGTACGCGCCCGCAGCACAGTGGGGTGGGGTGGGGGCGCGGGTCGGCTCCGGATCAATCTGGGGTCGGGCTGGCCGAGGAGTTGCTGTTGGAGAGGGGAGGAGACGGGAGGGGAGGGGGCGGTGGCGGCGGCGAGGAGGAGTCTCCGGGCTGCCGCGCTCGCCTCCTCTCGTCCTGTTCCTCCTCCTGCCGCTCTCCGCATTCACTCTGGGCTCCTTCCTGAGCTGGCACTTCCATCCCTCCCCCCCCCACCCCCCCTCCTGGCATGCGAAGCGCTTTGTTCAGTGCAGCGTTGCAGAGGGGTTTTCCCAGGCTCCGCCCTCCACATTCATTCATGTTTTTTCTCCTTGCAACTGTCTTTACGCTTTTTGATCGTGTCATGTTTTTGCTCCATGTAGTATTTATCTCTTTTGCTGTAAGGGAACCGGTTCATCACTCATCTTCCTGGCTACAATGCTGCTGTCTTTGGAAATACTCAGTCCTCCTCCCCCCTCCCCCCCCCCCCCTCCCCGGCCCCCAAGGATTTACACTGGGATGGATAGCTGGGCTCAGTGGGGAGGCAGTGAGCAAGGTAGCGGAAAGCTGTTACTGATTGGAAATTTGTATGTGCAAATTGGAATATTTTTTGTGCAGGTTCATCTTTTAGTGTCACGTGATTGAATTACAGTCGGAGTTCACGCTTTAAAAACTTCTAAATATCGTGACCATTTAAAAGCTTTAAGTTGGGAGTTGAGCATTCCTACAATTTATTCGGCCTTGACGTCTCTAAATTCTCTCTTGAATCAGCAGCTTCGTCAGTTGAATGGTGGATGCTTTTAATGCAGGGCGTTGTGGAGCCATATCTTTTATAGATCATGTAGCACAGCGCTAGATGAAGTTCACAGTATTGGACCATCATATTTTATATTCTTTCCCATGCAGTTCAAAAATTGCAAATAATGTTTTTGTACAGTGCCTGCATACAGCCTTATCAAGGATAAAATACTGAAGTTAATTATAGCCTTCTTTCCTTCTATTCTCTGCTGTATTGAAACCATAAATTTCTAAAACCTTATACTGGTTATTAGATACAGTCTTTCCCACACAGGCATTTTTAAGAAGAATTAATATTTGATATTTTTGTGTGCCAGCAGTAAGCAAAGCATCCACATGGTCCCTTCAACCACCCATTGAGGGGGAATACTATTTCCTTGTTTTACAGTTGGGAAATCTGATCCTCAGAGAGGTTAAGTGCCTTAAACGAGTCCACACAGCAAGCTTTGAGCCCAGTCTGATTTGACACCGAAATATTTATTAACAGTTGTGACTTGTGCGATAGAGCCTCTTGAGTAAATCCCCTGGAATAGGTCTTACTTCCAGCCAGGAAGTAAGCGCTGAGGGTCCCTGAGTCAGGGGGTGCCATGTTTCTTAGTTATTGACTATGGACTCAGTTCCTTTGCCTCTTTCTCTTTTAATTTTCTTAGCTATAAAATGGATAAATGATAGTTACCTAAGCAGTTACCATTAGGGTTAAATTAGGTAATGTGTAGGAAGTACATAGGCACACAGTAGATTGTCAATATGTATTTGTTTTGTTTTGTTTTGTTTTTCTATAGTATTGGACGTTATAAAAGTCTTAAAGCATTTCTGTTCCATTCTTGTGTCATTGCTTAGCAATTAAACATAGTTTCACGTTCAGCATTGTCATCACGGTCTTTGCTTTTATCAGTTGTATTGCAGGAAGTTAAAACTAAGATTTTAGCTCAAGGATCTTCGAGTATCTCCTGGGAATCTTTCTGGGAAAGAGATGATTTAGTTTTGGATTAGTGTTTTGGCATATTGTATTTGAAATTGCACTTTTTAAGATGTGTAAGTCAGGTCACGGTTATGCTGCAGTAACAAATAAGTCCCAAACCACAGTGCTTAAATCAGCAAAGATCTCTTTTATGTTTATGCACCATGATCCTGTTGCATTGGCAGGAGCTCAGCTCCGTGTTGTCAGACTTGCTGTCTAGAACAGTGCCTGTCTTATGGCAGAGGAGGAAGAGAGCACTGGGGGATCTTACTTTGATAACTAAATGCAAAGCCTGAAAATGACGCCTGTCTCTCCACTCACAGGTTATTGGCCAGAACTGGTCACACATTCTGGCTCAACACAGGGAAGCAAAAAGAACAGTCCTAACAGGAGCCTCGAATGGAAAACCACAATAGTGGGGGAACAGCCCCAATGGCAACCACACTTATTTACCGAATTAACCCAGTAACACAAAATGAACAAAACATGGTCCTTGTCCCTAAGAAATTTATAAATGGGCAGGCATGTACTGTATACAGCAAAACCCTTTTATAACCTGGTGATGTTGCTTTAAAATACAGTTCACTGAATTTTTTCACTCTTTTTTTGTTAAAGGTACAGTGATTTTTCCCCCCACCCCGTGTTCTTAATGGGGGAGCCCAGATAATGACAAAATGACATGTACTGTGTTTAATTAAAAGTAAGTCGTCTTTTGCAGGGGCTTTCAGGTCGGTTACCTTTTGTTGAGTTTAGAGTAGTGCTGTATTATGCCATAACTTCTGAAGTGTCTTTTTCCTTTGAAAGTAGTGAAAAAGAGTAAAACATAACTTTTTTTTTTTTCTTTTTTAGCACATGGATTAATTGATGGACCTTGGGTTTATGGAGCTACCTTTTCATGACCTGCTTTTCCTACAGTTTCTAAGAAGAAAAGGGGGCCTCTGAATCAAAGAAGATGCCTCGAACCAAACAGATTCATCCCAGAAATCTAAGAGGTAGGGCTCTGCATTAGTGGGAAGGAGGGTTTGTAATAAGTCTTTAATCAAGTGTCTCTTCGGTGGCAGCAAAGGCAGCTTGTGAGATGGTGACCCGGCCCGGTGGTGGGTCAGTTCCCCCGTTCTCTTCCTCTCGCGCTCGCTGCACAATTCCTGTCTCTCAGGAGACGCTTCAGAAATATTTGTTGAATGAATTCATTGGATTCGACAGAATTACAATGCCTTCCCAACCATTAGGGTGGGTATTAAAGTCTGAGATTTACTGTCTCTCAACAGGTACCTTTTTGGATTGAGGAATCAAAAATAAATGGTCACCTCTTCTTTGCCCACTGGATCACCTTGAATTACTTTTTTTCACCCTTCCCGCACACTTGTTTTGAGATTTATTTTTGTAGCAGCGTTATATTAGCTTGAGAAGTGGAGAGGCGTAGTTGGCATTAATGCAGACCATTATGTGCAGAACCCAGAAAATAGGTACACCAATGTATATAGGGATGTAGTCAAAAAACATATATATGTTTATTATATATACATTTCATATAAAAATGAGCATTTCCTTTTAACTGTGAAGAGGTACTTTAGTATTAAGAAAGCCAGCCTATTTTAGCTTATTGTTTTAAAAGATTTGTATTGTTCTAATGTGTTTTATCCACTGGGAGCAGCAATTATCTTTTATATTTAACTTAGGAAATAAAAGTATAGCAGTGTTTTAAGCAAAGAACTGTTAAAGCAAATAATTCCAACCTGAGTAAAGTATCTTATGAAATATTTACTATTACAGAAAAAAATATTTTCAAGCACATGCAAGGTAAGAAATGACTTAAATTGGACAAATTAATCAAGAATGTTCCTTGGTAAAGTAATTCGGCCAGTGCCTGTAAGGTGGTGGTTGAAAGTGTGGCCAGTTATGGGGCTTCCTTGAGTCTGCAAACAGTGCTTGTTTCCTGCCTAAGTGGACTAGAAGTCTCTGCTGGCTCAGGTGAACGCCTTGGCCCGAGTTCAAATTGATGATTCTAGCACCAGTGTTCAATGAGGTGAGAATTTAGAGGGAGTACACTGAGTGTTGTATGTCAGAGTCGGATGTTAGGGTCGCGTAGAAAATGTTGCAGACTGACTGTGTATTTGTCTGTCTCTTGCATTAGAATCTGAGCGCCCCTGAAGTCAGGACTTGGTCTCATTTACTTCTATAAGCAGAGCCTCCATGCTCACAGCCAGCTGGGGCAGGCGTTTGGAGTCCTCAGCCCAGCTTTTATAAGTCATCTGTCCGGAGAGGGTGCCCTGTTCCTGTTGATCCATGTGCTCGAAGGCAACCTTGGGGCTGGCAGGGGCCCCAGCCCAGCACAGCTCCTTGCAGCTAAAAGGAGGCCACACATTTGTTGAAAGAATGAATGCATGATTTATTTGAAAGTATCATTCATTAGATCATAAGCACCAAATGCTTGTTTTTCATATTATAATATATCCTTGTTTTTAAAAATTGGAGGATAAATGCTTTACAATGTTGTGTTCGTTTCTGCCCCACAACATCTTTGCGTCAGTCATAAGTAGGCTTGGATGCCCCCGTCTTGAGCCTCCCTCCCACCCCGCCCACCATCCCACCCCTCTCAGTCTCACAGAGTACCAGGCTGAGCTCCCTGTGTTTCATAGCAGCTTCTCACTAGCTCTTGTATATACGGTAGCGTATATATGTCAGTGTTACTCTCTCAGTTCATCCCACCCTCTCCTTCCCCTGCTGTGTCCACAAGTCGGTTCTCTACGTCTGTGTCTCTATTCATGCCATAAAATACATCCTTTATTATATCCTAGATAACTTGGCTGTCTGGAGAAATGCAGATTTTTAGGCCATAGTCTTTTCCTTTTTGTATCAAATGAACGTACAGCTCAGTAGGTGTTCACTGAACGTCCTCCTGTGTCCCAGGCCACAGGGATGAACTGATCATCAGAGGCAGGCCATGCGAGAGGACGCGGGGGCAGAGAGCAGCCTTTCAGAGATTCCCTCAGAGCGTGGGCGTCATGTTGCAGCCCAGTCTTGGGGGCTGGTTTGGAGAGGGGCAGGGTGGGAAGGAAAGGTAACCTCTGAACTGAGTTCTTAAGGCTCAGAGGTGACCCAGGAAGCTGTCAGGACAACGGGAGTGCATTTCATCCTGGGGTAAGAGCTGGCGAAGCCGCTTGGGATCCAGGCTCGTCTAAGTTACGTCCATGAGCATCAGAAAAAGCAGGATGGGGGAGGCTGGAGTAGAAGAACTGGGAGGAGTCAGATTATGAAGATCCATGAAATGTGTCTAAGTTCATAGAGGATGGAAAATGAAAGGTTTTAATAGGAAAACTTGCTTGTTTTCTAGAACTAAGATGTTTTTAAAGTTCTCAACAAGAACTTGTGATAAATTGTGTTCGGGCCCATGGGTGAGAGTCTAAAACATTACAATCTCTCAGCCACTGAAGAGAAGATCAGAGTGGATTAGCACAGATGATGAAAGTGACTTTGCTAAAGCCATATGGGTGGACTGGCAGGTTGGCCAGGGCCAGGGGAGGGGCGCTTCATGGAAGGTGTGATGCTTGAGCCAGCCAGCTCATTCATCTGAGGAGGAGGAGGGCCAAGCTGTTCCCATTGGGGAAGCCCAAGTAAGCAAAGCACAAAGGCAGGAACACCTTTACAATTTCCACTTTCCTTCTAAAAATGTGTGTGAGGACTCTGTCCCCAGGCACAGTTTGGGGGTTAAAGTGAGCAAGTGAACAATAGCTACTGAAATGAAGTTTTCAGCATTTCTTGCTGACCCTTGAACAACAAGGTTTTGAACTGCATGGGTCCATGTGTGTGTGGATGTTTCTCCGCTGTGGGTTGAGTGAATCCTCAGATGTGGAATCGCTGGGTACTGAGGGCTGACTCTACGAGGCCATTTTATTTATGGGACTTGGGCATCCTCAGAGGGTGGTATTTCTAGGGGCCCAGACCCAGGACCCTGCAGATGCCGAGGGATGACTGTGTTTGTATCTCAGTTGTGGGGTACATCTGAAGTACCACGCTTGCGTCGCTTTACCTGTACCCTCTGCTTCGGCTTCCAGCAGCCCTGTCTCGTGAAGTTAGCTCTGCCGTGAGGAGAGACCAGCTCATCACTCACCCTCTGGGTGGTGTCCTCTCAGGGGTTTCCATGAAACACGTCGCCTCTTTTGAGGCTTCCTCAGAAAATAGCCTGGGAAGTACTTTTCTTGTGCTTGGTCATTAAGTCAGTAATTAAAATTTTATACTTACATCTGAAATCATATATTAATTATGCTTCCATGGCAGTTTTCAAATATAATTTTTCTTTGGTTTATTATTGGTTCTTCAGCTGGGGTTGGTATAGTCCCATGGACGTGCAGAGTCACAGCATAAATGTATGCAAGTTTCTAGAATATGAAGTTTCCTTGGAACAAGCGTGTATGTGTGTGTGTGGAAGAGTGTATTTGTGTATTGAGGTGTCACACATGTATAAAGAAATACGTACAGGGCTCTGTCATGGAGAAGCATAAACGATTTGCCTGAATTTAAATTAGGCACAGGCTTTCCTGGTGGTGTTAGTGGTAAAGAACCCTCCTGCCAGTGCAGGAGACACAAGAGACAAGGGTTCGATCCCTGGGTGGGGAGGATCCCCTGGAGGAGGATGGCATGGCAGCCCACTCCCCATTCCGTGTTCTTGGAGAATCCCATGGACAGAGGAGCCTGGCGGTCTGCAGTTCATGGGGTCGCCCAGAGTCGGACACAACTGAGTGACTTGGTGGACACGCAAGTCAGGCACAGGCTGTGCTCTCCTAAGGAGATGGTGTTTGCCTCTCTCTGATGCTGGAGGTTCTTCAGTGTAAGAACAGGAGAAGAACTGGTGCATTAAGGGTGGGACATGAGTTTGGGGCATAACTAAGTCAGAGTTCTCTATCTGATGGTGACCTGTTGAGTGTGAGAGTGGGGTTGGTTGAGTTCTGGTCTCTTCTCCTCGGGCCATGTAAACCAGGCAGGACCTTTGTCCTTAATGCCTGCCTGCATGGTATGTGTGTGGGGGGGAGGGCGGAACATAGAGCCTTAACGGTGACATTTCCCTTGTGAGGTTGAATAGGAATTTCTGAAGGGCGTGAGAGGTGGGCTTGGTGTTTGGAAGAAAGGCTGTATGTGTTGTCCCAGGCGAAGGGCTCCTGGCCGGCATGTGGGAGACCAGCTCCAATCGGGTCCTGATGAATGTGAACGTGACCGTGCCTCTCTCCCCAGCAGTCCTTCCCTACCAATGAGCGCCTTCCCGGGTCTTTACTGGGACTCCTGGGTAACATGGAATGGAGGAACTGGGGACTTGCAGGGGTTCCATCTGTCCTCTTTAGATAAAGAGCTGTTTTTGTGCTCTGCCAATCACCACTGTGGAAGTTTCAAAGCTTTGGGGGAAAAAAAAAATAGAAAATAGGTGTTAACCATTTTTAGTTGTATTTGGGCCCAGGGTTTCAAAGGCTCATCGGCTTGAAGATTGGAAATCAGTGTGGAAAATACCAAGTATTAACCTTTGCAAAACATATTTTTGAGAATTTGGTGGGGCTGTTTTTCATTTTTATTGGTTGAGTGCATTTGGCTCTGAACCCACTGCAGAAGACGAGGGCTTTTTTTTTTCTGCTCTGAGCTCCAGCTGTATCATAAGGTGAGAAGGAACACTTAGGAGGGTGATCAGAGTGTGGCTAAGACCCACAGGTGGGGTCTGTGGACGCCCATCACCTTGGAAGATGAGGTCCAAAGCCGCGAACTTAGCTGGGGCACACTCGCCTCGCCCTGGCCTTGTTCCCCTGTGTGTCTGATGGACGGCCGTTCTCCATCTCCGGAGCTCAGCGCGCAAACTGAGCATTTCCCAGCATTTCCACATGGCCCATCTCTCTGGACAGTGTCCTTCCCCTTCTGTTTCCACTGTTTCCTTACTCTGTGTGGGAGGTGTGTCCGCTGAAGAGTTCACTTCTTCAAGTTTCCTCCGCTTTCCTCCTCTCCCGCCGCCACCCCTATCCCTGGGATACAGTGGGTTTCCATTGCTTGTGTCTACAGGTGGCTTGTTGTACTTTGTTATTCCATCCTGATTTTTCTACAGGGACTTCACTGGCAGTCCAGTGGTGAAGACTTTGCCTTCCAATGCAGGGGATGTGCGTTTGATCCCTGGTCAGGGAGCTAAGATTGAGCATGCTTCCCGGCCACAAAATCAAAATGTAAACCACAGAAGCAATATCGTACCAAACTCGGTAAAGACTTATTACTAGTAATTCTGTAGACTTGCCATCTTAGCTGGGTGAATCATGTGTCAGAAGAGACTGTTTTAGTCTTCTGTGCTCAGCAAAATTGCATTCATGTTAGCTTTTTAGCAAACTGCAGGTTTGTACTCATGAAGTTTGTTTATGTTTTTGAACCTTAAGTAACAAATTCTTCTTATATTTGGTAGCCTCTGATTAAGAAACCTGCTCTAATACAAATTTTGAAGCGCTCCAAACAGATGAAGCAGGTAGTTATTACTAACTTCTGTTTCATGTGAAATTTTGCTGTAGGATTTCTAGCATTCATCCCCTTAGTACTTTTAGTTAATATAATGGTGAAGAGTTTGGCTGTATGCTATCACGGACTAGCCGGTGGCCTTGGGCAAGCTGGGACTGTTGGTTTCCTCTGTCTGTAAAACAGAGATAATGCATGTGAAGATTCGATGATGTGTAAGCATTTGGGACAATGCCTGACACTGGAGAGACACTCAGTCCAGGGACCTGTGTGTTACTTTCGGTGAAAAACTGGTTTATGTCCGACTCTTGATTTACACATAGAACACCAGGGAATACCTGTGTGAAGCCTCTACCTGCATTTTGAAAACTGCATAAAGGAGGCAGCATCTGTGCTCAGCGTTGATCGCCGGTATCCCTCCTTCTTGTCCTGACTCCTCAGGGCTTGGGATCTGGAAGAGAGAGGTCAGTGCAGACAGTCATTCGGGGAGGAAAATTCTTAGCCGCCATGCTGCCACTGAACTCATTCAAACCTCAGCTCCTATTTTGACAGCGCTGAGTGAAGTAAAACTGGTTATTTGTTCCGTCTGCATGTAGTTCTCAGGCCACTGATTGTGAGGTCTTCTGTTTTATTATCATTGCACTGTTAAAGATGATGTCACCGTCACGTGGGAGACCAGTGACATTCTCTGGTTCTTCACTACCAGATACATCTACCGAATGCATCTGGTAGATGTGGTCCCCTCTCTCCATTCCCTGGCTCCTCCTGTGGGAGACTGCAGAACCCAGCTGGGACCCCAGGTGTAAGCTCATAAGTGACTGTTTGCGTTTGCTATCAGTGTGTTGACAGGAGCCCACTCTAGTGATTGTTTTGTAAAATCTGACTGTGAATAAAATCTTACGTTTTCTTGTTATGTGGGGATTATTTGATTGAGCTTTATCTATAGAATAGGCTGAATTTTGATGATTTTTCAGATGTAATTCCAGCTGCTTGTGTGGTGTTTTTTTACATTTGAATGTTAGGTCAGCACTTCTGTGCCAACAGCCTCAAGATTTGAGACGTTAGAAATTTTGTAGGGCAAACCATCCCATGGCTTGTAAAAATAAATTCTGTATATGACTGTAGCTAGAAAGGAAATATATAACAAAATATAGTTTTGATGAGAAAGGTGAAAAAGCAGTTGCACTTATTAGGAACTTTCATGTAAGTAGCTGATATTATTTAGTTTGACGAGGATAAAAATAGAAGAGTAGACTGAATATAGCAAGCCACTTATTTTTCTTTATTTCAGATAATTATTTTTCAGTTCATGTTGAGAGCTTATCTGATGCTTTTTGAATGCTTATTAACATTAAGCAAATGCTTTTCTCTTTTTAAAAGCAAATACAAAATGTAATAATGTGATTAATCAGAGTAATGACTTTATTTTAGAACATTGTTGCAGAAAATATGTTCTGATGAGGAATAATTTTATCTTACCATAGAACAGAAAAATACATAATATGCTTAAAACCCTTGGTCATATGCATAGATGTTAAAGCCACACATTTTAGAATGCAATGTAATTTAAGTGAGTCTGGGCTAAAGTTGATTCTTACGTTATCTGAAAAAATATTTTATAAATTAATTAAGCACCTTTTTTTTTTTTCATTTATATTTTTAGTTCTTTTAAAACATTCAAGCAGTATTTTTTGAATATTCAGTTCAGTTCAGTCGCTTAGTTGTGTCCAACTCTTTGCGACCCCGTGGACTGCAGCACGCCAGGCTTCCCTGTATATCACTAACTCCTGGAGTTTACTCAAACTCACATCCATAGAGTTGGTGATGCCATCCAACCATCTCATCCTCTGTCATCCCTGTCTCCTCCTGCCTTAAGTCTTTCGCAGCATCAGGGTCTTTTTCCAGTGAGTCAGTTCTTCTTGTCAGGTGGCCAAAGTATTGGAGTTTCAGCTTCCGCATCAGTCCTTCCAATGAATATTCAGGACTGATCTCCTTTAAGATGGACTGGTTGGATCTCCTTGCAGTCCAAGGGACTCTCAAGAGTCCTCCTCCAACACCACAGTTCAAAAGCATCGATTCTTCAGCGCTCAGCTTTCTTTATAGTCCGGCTGTCATATCCATACATGACTACTGGAAAAACCATAGAATATTAATAATGACAAATGACATGAAGCTCTTCTTACGAAGCACTGGGTGTTTGTAAGACTGTTAGCTGTTGTTCACCATAGCACTACAGCTTATCACTAAATAGAGTCCTTTCTTCCCAGTACGCAAATCATTATTTAAGAAGGAAGTTCTTTCTGACCATTAAGCTTAAAGTTTATGCTTGGCGCAATATTGTATTAACTTTGACCTTTTAAAAAAATAACTTTAGAAGGGAGACTTTTCAGAAGGTTCTTAGATATTTTCTAGAACAACTTTTGTTCTAGAATATTCTAAGGCTGTGCTGCCTTGCAAAAGTATTTAGAAAGTATGTAGTGATCACAAAATAGTTGGCTGCTGTGGCCTAGCAGTCACAGAATACAAGATGGAACTATAGTAGTCCAAGGGTTATACCCACTTAATTGATACAAAAGTTGATTTTTATGGTACTCAGGTGCCTATGTGATTAGAGTATGAGTTTGCTCAAGTTTATTTATTGTTTTATATTTTGAAATGTGCATATTTATATGTGTGCTTAGTTGTATGTGCTTGTCTTCCAACTCTTTCAGATTCTCCAGTGAAGAAAAAGATATAATCAGCATCTAGCCATTTAATATTCCCGTATCCAAATAGGAGTTGATCAAACATACGGGGCAGTGTTTGATAGTTTAAAAATCAATAAAAATGATCTGAGCTGCTACACAGGGGCTCGGAAGGTGGTTAAACAGTGTCAGGGAGCTCTCTCTCCCATCCCTCATTCCTCATGTGCCTTTCCAAGAGAATTCCTAAATCTTACAGCTGGGAAAGGACGAACCTTAGATACTTAGTTCATCTTCCTCATTTTACAGATGAGAAAGTTGGGCAGAGAAGTTTAAGTGAATTGATCTCCAGCAGCTATTTAATGTCTTGTTTGAGATGATATTTGTGGAGTGGTCTTTAAATTTTTTTCCTTAATCATATTGATTCCCTTAGTTACAGTTCACTGTGGGCCAGTAGCAGGAGGGAGGTTGTGTATCATTTTTATGATGAAAAGAGCTAGCCTGCCCACAGGTCTGTATACTTGGCTCTAGTCAAAGTGATTTTTACATGTTTGCTCATTTAATCCTTATTACCATGGGAGATGGCTGCTGTTACTACCCCCATTTTATGGATATGGGAGTGAGGTACAGAGAAGTTGTAGGTGGCCCAGGGTCCCACAGCCAGGAGTTTAATGTGCTCGTAACTGTCATCCACATAGGGCTTCCTAGGTGGCTCAGTGGTAAAGAACCTGCTTGTCAGTGCAGGACATGCAGGGGATGTGGGTTTGATCCCTGGGTCAGGAAGATCCCCCAGAGGAGGGCATGGCAACCCACTCCAGTATTCTTGCCTGGAGAATCCCATGGACAGAGGAGCCTGGCGGGCTACAGCCCATGGGGTCGCAAGAGTCAGACACGAATTAGCAAGTGAGCACACACACATGCATGTCATGCTTCTGGTTGTTCATGTGGATAGTAGAAAGAACTCCCCAGATTAGAGCAAGAGTTTGGAAATGCCATTCACCCAGTTACAAAATGGGGGGCTTCCCAGGTGGCTCAGTGGTAGGGAATCCATCTGCCAATGCAGGAGACGCAAGAGAGGTGGGTTCAATCCCTGGAGGAGGAAATAGCAACCCACTCCACTGTCCTTGCCTGGAGAGCCTGGCGGACTCCTGTCTGTGGAGCCTCAAAGAGTTGGACACGACTGAGCGACTGAGCACAACGGTACAATGGCCAGTTACAAAATAAAACTTGTCAAGCATAGCACATAAAGCTGAGGTGACTCACAGGTGAGAAAGACCTCTCCCCCCTCTAAGTCTTTAATTGTTGGAAATCCATTTCAGAGTTGTGTACATAGATCACAGTCCAGGTTGGATTTGCTATTGCAAACAGTCAGGGGAATTTCCAAGCTCTTCAAGAGAGAAGGAACAGTTGTTCCATCAGAGATGTTTGCTTACATGATTTGCTTAGTAAGATGTAGTTGAAAGTAAAGATGTCTTGCTTAAGATGGAGAGTAGCAGTATTTAAGTGGGCGTCTCCACATAAGTTGAAATTTTGGACACAAAGGCTTAGAAGCTGTTTTGGGGAAAATTAATGAAAATATTAAAATTCTAAGTAAAATAAAACAGTTTATAATTTTTCCTTATGCCATAGGTACAGAAGCATATAGAAAAAATATACTATTCTAGATATGTGTGGGCCTATATCCAGATTGCAAGTGAAGAACTACTTTTAGTGATAAGAGATCAGAGTTAGGAGATTTTATTAGTCTTTCATTTTAGCAGTGAACAACATATCTCCTTCCAAGAGTTTTTCATATGACCCAAAACACATGAAAAAGTTCTCAGGGCAATGCAAAGCAACATGTATATGATTTCAGGTGAATACGGTACATGCAGTGTGGAATCCTCAAAGTGAAAAAAATCTGAGTGGGATAAAAATCAGAAAATACTTACTGAAGAAGTTTAACTTTTGTTCTCCTTTAAAACCTGAAGGAGGTAGAGTTTTGAGATGCATTTTAAAGAAAAGGATAGATTGACAGAAAATAAGTTGTTTTGAGACTTTTGCAAAAGAAGGGATGGGGAAATCATTACAGAAGTGGTTGTTAATCTAGTTTGGTGGTTAGAGTGGATTTCTCAGTGAACTTGAAACTTGACTGAAGAAGAAGAAAGGAACCTGTTTAGGTATGATATGTGTGTGTTTAGTCACCGCTCAATCATGTCCAACTCTTTGCTACCCTGTGGACTGTGGCCCACCAGGGTCCTCTGTCCATGGGGATTCTCCAGGCAAGAATACTGGAGTTGGTTGCCATGCCCTCTGCCAGGGGATCTTCCTAACCCAGGGATTGAGCCCAGGTCTCCCTTATTGCAGGTGGATTCTTTACCATCTGAGCTACCAAGGAAACCCTGGTGATTTGATATATAAAATACTTATTCATGATAGTTATAAAATTAACCAAGTTGAGTCCTCTTATACTAAGTTGAGTATTTACAGAAGAGATGTCAGAGGCTTTGGACCGTCTTATAACATTTTGAGATGAAATAACAGCCTCCCCACAGAGGATTTTGAGAGCAGTGAAACTCTTGTGTATGATGCTGTAGCGGTGGCTACGTGTCCAGACCCATAGAACAAGCGCCAGGAGTGAGCCTTCAAGTAAACTGTGTGGTCAGGATGCTGCTGCTGCTGCTACGTTGCTTCAGTCATGTCCGACTCTGTGCGACCCCATAGACGGCAGCCCACCGGGCTCTGCCGTCCCTGGGATTCTCCAGGCAAGAACACTGGAGTGGGTTGCCATTTCCTTCTCCATTGCGTGAAAGTGAAAAGTGAAAGTGAAGTCGCTCAGTCGCGCCCTGATGCTAATGATGTGTATTTCATCATTTGTAACAGATGCACCACTCCGGTGGACTGTGGCCATGGTAGGGGAGGCTGAGCTTGTGTGGAGGGAGGGGAGATCCATGCACATTCTGCTTCATTTTGCTGTGAACCTAAACCTGCTCCCCAAAAGTATATTAAAACCAAAAATACCACCTGTGTCCATATGATTTGTTGATAACCAGGAAATAGGATGATGGGTTAAAAGGAGTGTCTGTCTCCCTCTCTCCCTTCCTCTTCATCTCTCATTCTCTCTCTCTTTTACTTTAGAAAATTCTCTTCATGCATACGGACAAGCCAGCATAAGCTAGTATGTGACCTCGAGCAAATAACTTGAATTTCGTGTCTTCATTGAGAACACCGCATGGGAGTAGGCAGGGGTTGGGGGCAGGGCAATTTCCTTTTTAGCTTTAAATAGCTGCGATTCTAGGCAGAGGTCAGCAGGCTGCAGTCCAGTGGTCAGATCCAGCCTTCCACCTGTTTTTGTGAACGTCCTGTCGCTGGAAATGAGCCACGTCCATTCATTCACTTGTCATCTGACTGCTTTACTTGCCACTGCAGCCGAAGCGAGGAGTCACAAGGTCTGGAACATTTGCCATCTAACGCTTTGTTTTTGTCTAGTCGCTCCATCGGGTCTGAGTCTGTGTCCCCATGGACGGTATCCCGCCAGTCTCCTCTGTCCATGGGATTCTCCGGGTAAGAATACTGGAACGGGTTGCCATTTCCTTCTCCAGGGGGTCTTCCCTGTCCAGGGATGGAACCCCTGTTCTGCATAGCAGGAGGGTTCTTGACTGCTGAGCCACCTGGGCAGTGTCTAACACTTAGAGGAAACGTTTGTCGACCCCCGTGCAGGAAGTAGAAGAGAAGTAGGTGATTTTTCAGCCCCTTCTGTTTGGGAGTAAGTCCTTCTCTTTCTGTGGAGGATGGCCATAGGTGTGGGTCACGGGGACTCAGAGCTGCTGCCTGAACCTGTCAGGGGCTCCCCTTCAGCCTTGCTTGGGAAGGGCTCCTCTGCTTGTGGTTCTGAGCCGAAGGGACGGCCTTAGAGGTTGAGTTGGTCTTGCCGGCAAAATTCAGTTGTCTTTGATGTTCTGATGCCAGGATCTTGGGTCCCACCCAGAAGGCCTGGGTCGTCAGGGAGGAGCCAGCTGCTTGTCAGGTAGAACCCTGTCCTTTTCCGGGTTGGATTGTCCCCATTAGTCGCCTCTGTATTTAACTCACAGTAGGAGAAAATGCTGGAGGCGACGATTTCCAGCGGTGTCCATTTTCTTTGCAGGATTGTTCTGCAGGGAAGCAGGGCCATCTCTGAGCGGAGGGCCTTCTGAAAAATGGGCTCCAAAAAGCAGTCCCGTCGCCTGTGAGTGGGCCTGGGGGTGGGCAGGTCGTCTGAGCGAGGATGGTACTCAGGCATGAGGTATTAACACTTTGTGCTTAGGCGTCTGAGAACGTGATTCAGTACCTGGTGTGCCTGAAGTCGCAGTGTTCCCTGCAACACTTCCTTTCATCTCCGAGCAGTTCTTTACTTCTGGTGGTTTGGGATAGTGGGATAAGAGTAGAGGAAATGATATTTCTGTGATCTGTTTTTTTTTTTTCTTATTTTTTTATTTACGTAGAATAAAATTATTTTTGCTCTGTGAGCTTTGACAAATACATAGAGTTGTGAAAGCACCACCAGTACCGAGCACAGAACAGTTCCTTCATCCCCAAATACTCCCTCATTCTTCCCCTTTGTAGTAACTCCTCCTGCCTGGGAACCACTAATGGTCTCCAAACCTATAGTTTGTCTTTTCCAGAATGTCGTATCAATAGAAGCATGCATTTATCCAGCCTTTTGAATCTGACTTATTTCACTAAGCATAATACTTTTGAAATTCATCCATGTTGTAGTGTGATCTGTTTTTATTTTGCTTTATTTTCCTTAAGTTTATTTTACTTTTAAACTTTTTATTTTGTATTGGGGTGCTGTGCTTAGGCACTCAGTCATGTCCAGCTCTTTGCGACCCCATGGACTATAGCTCGCCAGCCTCCTCTGTCTGTAGGGTTTTCCAGGCAAGAATACTGGAGGGGGTTGCCATAGCCAATTAACAATGTTGTGATAGTTTCAGGAGAACAGGGAAGGGACTCCGTCATACATATATGTGTATCCATTCTCCGCCAAACTCCCCTCCCATCCAAGCTGGCACATTGAGCAGAGTTCCCTCTGCTACACAGTAGGTCCTTGTTGGTTATCCATTTTAAATATTATTTTGCTTAAGATGAAATATTCTGTGCTAAGGATAGGCTCAATTGAGTTCATAATATCTGAGTGATTTAAGAAATGCTTTTGAAAGCACCATCAATTCTCCACGGACACACTGGAACCTTAGCCACTACTTCTGTACAGGCTGATGTTAGCACGTGACCCACAAATGGTCTGAGAATCAGGAACTGTTAACTCGCTGCCTCTCATGGTAAAGGGAGGAGCCTGTAGGGTCATGAACTGACCCAGAAGCCTCTGTTTGGAGTTCTGTAGGCCCTGCTATGATGTGTGGGACACACACTGAGGAGTTCAACAGCTCTGCCCCTGTCTTCCAGGAAATTTATAGTTGAAGATGTTGAAAGACCATAATGGCCTACACATGCAAGTTCAGCCAGCTTGTGCAAACATCTGATGAGTGAACATGTAAGTGATATTCAATTAACACGCAAAAGCAGATGTGTGACTGTGTGACAAGGGTTAAAGGCATCATTTGGCCTCTTATATGTTGAGAGTTTAAGTTGATTTGCTGTGTTTTGATGAAATTAATGCCACATGAGTGATGAGTTACACACCTAGCATTCAACTAACATCTTGGACAAGCCGGAGTTTGCACTGAGTTTGTATGTGATGCTCTTTCATGGAAAGAGTGCCCTTGTCAGTCTCCAGACAGTAGTTTATATTGCTCTGTCAAACCCCTGTACAGTACATAAGTTTACAGATTTGCAAAGATACAATTTACGTGCAGAAAAACTCACCCCCTGTGCACTGTCCAGTTCATTGGCATTCGGTGCTTCTGTAGAGTTCTGCAGCCTTGACCACAGTCCAGTTTCAGGACGTGTCCATCGTATCCTCCACACTTCCCTGAATTGTTTCTCAATTCTCACTCCCAGACCAGGCAGCCAGGCCCTGGTCTGTTTTCTGGCTCTTTATGTGTGTATTTTCTGGACCTTTATTAATAATATGAGGATCACACAATTTATAGACTTTTATGTCTAGCTTCTTTCAGTTAGCATATAATATATTTGAAATTCATCTTCATGTAGCATGTATCAGTTTTTTTGTTACCTCTTATTGCCAAGTAATGTTCTGTTGTGTGCCTAGACCCCATTTCATTTACCCATTCACCAGCTGGTAGACACGTTTGGATGGTTTTAATTTTTTGGCTGTTGTGGATAATGTTGCTGAGAGCAGTCATGCCCACATCTACAGTTAGCTGGAGTTTCTCTAAATGTCACTTGAGGTCAAGTTGGTTGTTAACATGTTTTACCTGATACAATTATCTCCGATTCCAGCTCTCCTAGAGTTGCTGTTTGCAAAGTATTATCTTTCTCCGTCTTTTTCCTTTGAAACTTTGGGTTTTTTGAACCTAAGATATGTCTCTTGTGGACAGCATCTTGTTGGAATCGTGTTTTTATCCAGTCTCGAGAGTGTGTCTTCTGAGTGTGGTGTTCATTCCATTTACATCAGTGTAATTATTGTTATTGGGACTTATGTCTTCCATCTTGTTACTTCTTTTTCTGTTTGTCTCATAATCTTGCTTTTCTCTATGTCACAGTCTTCTTTTGTGTTAAATATTCTTTAGTGCACAATTCTTATTCCTATGCTGCTTTTCTTGTTGTTACTGTCATTTTGAGTCATTTCTTTTAGTCATTTGGTTATTTTAGAGATTACAGTATGCATCCTAATGTATCATCATCTACTTGAGAATCAAGCTAACTGAACACTGGTGACTTTGTTTTGGCTTTTCTCTCTCTTTCCCTTTGTGCTCTTACTGTCATAAATGTGTGACCCCTGTATGTTACAAACCCAGCTTTACAGTGTTAAATTATGGCTTTGTACAGTCTTCTGTATTATTACGAATTTGAGGGAAGGAACGAGAAAAGATAGAGTTTAAGAAATAAGAAAAAAAATTTTTTTTTAAATTTTATTTTATTTTTAAACTTTACATAATTGTATTAGTTTTGCCAAATATCAAAATGAATCCGCCACAGGTATACATGTGTTCCCCATCCTGAACCCTCCTCCCTCCTCCCTCCCCATACCATCCCTCTGGGTCGTCCCAGTGCACCAGCCCCAAGCATCCAGTATCGTGCATCGAACCTGGACTGGCGACTCGTTTCATACATGATATTTTACATGTTTCAATGCCATTCTCCCAAATCTTCCCACCCTCTCCCTCTCCCACAGAGTCCATAAGACTGTTCTATACATCGGTGTCTCTTTTGCTGTCTCGTACACAGGGTTATTGTTACCATCTTTCTAAATTCCATATATATGTGTTACTATACTGTATTGGTGTTTTTCCTTATGGCTTACTTCACTCTGAAATAAGAAAAATATTAATGGAGTCTTACATTTACCACTTCTGGCCATCTCCTTTTCTTCTTGTGGATTTGAGTTATTGTCCATGTCATTTCCATTCAACCTGAAGGACTTCATATAGCATTTTTGTAAGGCAGATCTTCTAGCAGTAACTTTGTGTTTTCAAAAAGTCATGGGATGCCTTTTTTTCTCCTGCAGTTTTGAAGGGTGGTTTTCTGGCTATAGAATTCTTGGCTGGTAAGTTCCCCTCCCCCAGCACTCTAGCTATCCCATGGCCTTTGATCCTCCCTTGTTCATGATGAGAAATCAGATGTTGATCGTGTTGGTTTTCTCTGCATGATGGATTACTTCTTGCTTGCTGTTTTCAAGTTTAGCTCTTTGTTTTTGGCTTTCAGCAGCTTGAGCACTGTGTGTTTATGTGTGGGTTTCTTTGTCTTTACCCTATTTGAAGTTTTGTTAAACTTCTTGGATGTGAAGATTAGTGCTTTTTTAAAAAATTTTTAATCAAATTTGGGAAGTTGTAGGACATTATTTCTTCAAATGTTTTTCCATCCTTTTCTCTTCTCCCATTACAAATATGTTGGTAAGCTTAATGTTATTTCACAGGCCTCTGAAGCTCTGTGTATTTTTCTTTGATCATTTTTTCTGTTTTCTTCAGATTAGTTAATGTCCTTTGAGCTGCCATCAACTGTACTGCTATTTTCTTGTATCAGCTCAAATTTGTGGCTGAACCCCTCTAGTAAACTTTTCATTTCATTTATTGTACTTTTCAGAGTTTCCAGTTGACTCTTTTTTAAACCCTTTATATCTCTTTTTTGAGGTTCTCTGTTTGTTGACTTACCATGTTTTAATTCTTTAAGCAGGATTTCCTTCAGTTCTTTGAGTGTATGTGTGTGTGTATTAGTTGCTCAGTCGTGTCCAACTCTTTGCAACCCCATGGACTGTGGCCCGCCAGGCTCCTCTGTCCATGGGACTCTGCAGGCAAGAATACTGGAGTGGGTTGCCATTCCCTTTTCCAGGGGATCTTCCCGACCCAGGCACCGAACCCAGGTCTCCTGCACTGCAGGCAGATTCTTTGCCATCTGAGCCACCAGGGAAACATGTTCGTATAATAGCTAGCTACTCTGAAGGCTTGACCGTTGAAATCCAACAGTTGGGGGTACTGGAGGTAGTTTTTATTGACTGCTTGTTGCCCACCCTGAGTATGGGTCTCGCTTTCTTGTTTCTTTTCATGTCTCCAAGCTTTTTGTTGAATATCTTACACTTCAAACAATGGGTTCTAGCAACACTGATTCTGACTCTTGTCTGCTCAAGCGTTATTTCTGTAGTTGTTTGTTTAGTAACTTGCCTGAGATCAATCTGTGAAGGCTGTCTCTCCCATATTGCGCAGCGGCTGGTGTCTCTTGTTCAGCTTGTTCTTTTGTTTCTTTTCTTGTTGTTACTTTTAAGCCTAGCTTTTCCCAGAGGTCACCCTCGCGGCAGCATAGTTCTGTGTTCAGCCAAAGACTCCTCAGACATCGAAGGGGAGTTGGGAAAGCTTTTGCTTTCTGCTGATGGGTCCATGCGTGGGCTGGGGAGCACCTTCAAATTCCAGGCAGCTGTCCTGTCTTCCCTGGCTTGTACTTCCAGCCGGACTCCCCGGCATCTCTGTGGGCATCGGTGCCAGTAGGGGACGTGGGGCTGGGGGGGATGTGTCCACTCCGGCATCTGTGACGTGTGCGCAGGGTCACTGGTCAGCCGGGGATGCCGGTGGAGAGTCATCTCACTTCCCAGAGCTCCTTGTGAAATCCTGGCTAATCTGAGGGTCTCTTGCTTGACCCGCCTTGACCTCAGCCGCAGGCTGGCAGAGCCTCAGGCCCTTGTGTTCTCTTGCCAATGGCATGGCTCCCCTTCGCTGATGGTGCCCCAAATCTAATGAGCCTGGCCTGGCCTGGCCTGGCAGTGAAGCTTATGGTCTTCTCAGTCGACCCCCGTCCCCTGACCTGTTGCACTGACCGGAGCTGCGGACAAGGGCATGGAGACAGCCCCGGAGCGAAGCAGCCGTGGGCGTGCACCATCCCAGTCCTATCTGAAGTTCAGCGCTTTTCACAGAGACGCATTTCTGGTTCTGTCCTGCTCTCATTGACTTCCGGAGGGCTGAGCTGGTTGTTCTGTCTCATTTTAAAAGGTGTGTGTAGGGAAAGGATGTATCAACCTCCTAGTTTTGCCCTTGCTGCATTTTCGTGGACTGTGCTCTAAGTACCCACCCACTCCCCCACCCCGCATCAGGCTCTGCCACGTGACTGTCAAGTCCCACAGTGTGTTTTAACTGGCTTCCACTTGACTGCTCATCGAGACCCATCTGGTTGAATGAGAATCTGGCTGCTCCCTCTTTTTTTTTTTTTTTAATTATTTATTTATTTTAATTGGAGGATAATTACTTTACCATGTTGTGATGGTTTTCGCCATACATTAAAAGATAGAAAAAAGGGAGACGATCGTGTTTTTAGGATGCTATTGCAGCCATTATTCATACTTTAAATCTGTACTACTCATATAAATATTAGCCCACTGATAACTTTATATCGAAGCTTCTATCACTGAAGATGTGGTTTAGCTGGGGAAGAAAAGCAAGGGCTTTCGAGTTTGGGACCGTGAAATTGGACTGAATCCTGAGTCTGCAGCTTACAGGGTCCATGACTTACAGAATGTTATTTACTCTCTCTGAGCCTGTGTTTCCTCACCCTAAATTGTGGCCAGTAGTACCTACCTGATGAGTTATTGTGAAGATTAAATATAACACAGATAGAAGATCTGGCACGCAGCCCGTGCATGTGCTCAGTCGCTCAGTTGCGTCTAACTCTTGCGGCCCTATGGATTGTAGCCCGCCTAGGCTCCTCTGCCCCTGTGATTCTCTAGGCAAGAATAGTGGAGTGGGTTGCCATTTCCTCCTCCAGGGGATCTTCCTGACCCAGGGATCGAACTCCAGTCTCGTGTCTCCTGCCCTGGCAGGCAGATTCTTTATCACTGAGCCACCTGGGTATATACACATTGATACACACAAGAGTTAGACACGACTTAGCAACTAGACAGCGACAGCAAAATACACACGTACAGCCTCAAGTGGTGTGTGTGTTAACAGGCATCCAGTATATGTTAGTGGTGTGGTGTGTTAACAAGCATCCAGTATATGTTAGTGGTTGGGAATGCAGTTTGGGTTAAGTGTTTATCAGTTTATCTGCTTCTTGTTTTACTTAGCTTCTGCCGCTTAAGTTTTCTTTTTATTGAATAGTTTTTGGTATTTATATGGTAATCGAAGCGTCCAACATTTTTTTTCTCAGAGTGCCTTTTGGTTGAATGCTCTTTCCAGATATCCACATGTTCCCAGGTGTTTCGTAGTGATTTCTTTCTAAAATCTAAATTTTATGTGTTTATAAGTGACTGTGAAACTTTTTACAGCCACTTTGTAATGAATGAGTTCATATATAAAATATATATGTATATATATATATATATGAAAGTGAAAGTGAAGTCGCTCAGTCGTGTCTGACTCTTTGTGACCATGTGGACTGTGTCCATGGGATTCTCCAGGCAAGAGTACTGGAGTGGGTTGCCATTTCCTTCTCCAGGGGATCTTCCTGACCCAGGGATTGAACCTGGGTCTCCTGCATTGTAGGCAGATACTTTACCATCTGAGCCACCAGGGAAGTTTTATATATATATATATATATAAAAGCTTGTCTTGTGGGGAGGTCCATAAAATGAAAGAAAGTAGATCATTATCTAGACACCCTCTGGCCGTGATGGGAAGGGGTGAAGCCAGGTCTCTAGTAGAGAGTATGGAAGGCTGCTATCAGATCTTGTAGGCCTAGCACTCATTCAGTTCAACCGCAGAGGCCCTGTCCTATGGTGTTTCTGTTAATACAAAGGAAGTGGTGACTTTTGTGACATCAAGTTTCAGTGTCATCTTTGGTTTTCGAGAGGGTTGATTAGACTCATAACAGTGGCCATCCTTTCACATGATCCATGGGATGGAGAAATTAATGATTTCTCCTACTTAACATTTTACTTAACTCTGGCAGAGACCCTTATGCCAGAATCTCTTGTAATGCTTTTTGTTAAATTTTGTGTTTTTAAATTAAGTTTCTAGATGTTCCCTCTTAGAATTCTGCTTGTTCTTCTAGAGAATGTGTTCGTCACGGAGTATGTGTTGCTAAGGGTAATGCTTAACAACAGAAGGTCTAGTGTATAGCCTAGGGAATTATAGTTAGTATCTTGTGATGGAAAATAATTTCAAAAATAATATATGTGTATTTGTATAACTGAATCACCTTGCTGTGCACCTGAAACAGTGTAAGTCAACCAGATTTCAGTAAAATGCATACATTAAAAAAAAAAGAGTAATGCTTGAAGTTGAAATCCTTGGATACCTGGAACTTTTGCAACATTGACCTTGCAAAATTTAGAAGCAGGGGAAATCAGGATTCAGAGCTCCTTCACTGTAAAATGAGGTCAGGAAGTCAGTGGTCTCAGGTGGAAGGGGCCAGGCAGACACTGTGTAGGTAGGGCCCTCCATGGACAGGTGCAACTGGATGCTGTCTGGAATGAGGCCTGATTTCACAACCCGTACATGCCTGGGACGTGCTTGACGCAGCCCAGTTCCAGAGTTAAATCACAGATTTTGTAAACATCAAATGGTCCTCCAGCACCTGCATTTGCTGCAGGACTAAAGGACAGAGTTACATATTCATGTTGTTCCTATTAAACACGCATACAAACCTGTCTCTTGAGACAGGTCTATAAAAATGATTACTTTTTTTTCCTTCAGCCTTTAAAAACCATATTTTTGGCAACATTTTTTCTGTGATAAAAATCTTACAAGAGTTTTATCAAATGAACTAAAAGATGCGACTTTCTAGTCTGTGTAGACTGGATATTCTGTCCCATATGCTCGGTGAACACTGGATGAATAAGTGTGCAAGGCGCTGGCCCATCGAGCACCGTGGAGGGTTCCACAGGGACCCTGGCCAGCAGGACCCAGACCCCAGGGCCTCGGGTTCAAGGGGAGTGACAGGACAAGCCCCCGGCCGTGCAAACAAGTGCAAAGGGGTCAGTGCCGTGGGCCGCTGGAGCCTGGGAAGGGAGGCAGTGCTTTCTGGTTCAGTGGGGAAGCTGCCTCCAAACCCTAAGAATTCTATTTCCTGTGTCCATATTAAACTAGTTCTTCAAATCTCTTCTAGTGATAAAACTGATCAACCTGCTTACCTATCTATCTATCTATATTTTTAATTTCCTTTCATTGTGGGAGCCTGAAAGAGAGGAAAGAGGAATTCAGTGATGAGAGACTTGGTTAAGAAGAGTAGCTTAGGGGCTTCCCTGGTGGCCCAGTGGTAAAGAATCTGCCTGCCCATGCAGGAGACACGGGTTCGAACCCTGGTCTGAGAAGATCCCACGTGCCTCGGAGCAGCTAAGCCCGTGCACCACAGCTACCGAGCCTTTGCTCTAGAGCTCGGGGGCCACAACTACTGAGCCCACACTGCTGCAAGTGCTGAAGCCCGCACGCCCAAGAGCCCATGCTTCGCAGCAAGAGAGACCACCGCAATGAGAAGCCACGCTCGCTGCAACTAGAGAAATGCCCGAGCAGCCATGAAGAGCCAGCACAGCCAAAAGTAAAGACATAAAAGTGTGTATGTGTGTGTGTATATATGTATGTGTGTGTGTGTGTATATATATATATATATATATGAAGAGAAAGAAAAAAAAGAGTAGCTTGGACTCTTGGTGTGGTTTCTCCACTTGATGCGCCAGGCTACATGTGGCATCTGACCTGGCATGTCACTGGAAAAGCCCTGTAAGTGCAGGGTCTCAACAGAAATATCCGGGGAAAACAGCTCAAGTAAGCACGGGGGCTTGGACACGTTAGATTTGGAAAAAATACCATTTGTGTGAAGCAAGCACTTGGTACCAAATGTATGAAGAACTACTGACACCTCATGGATGTGGGTATTATTTTTTTCTGTTCCATAAAGGGTGTGCGTATGTGGCTGAGTCTGTGTGTGTGTGTGTGTGTGAGTCTAGACACCTATATGGCCCTGCTCGGATTGATCCACGAGTTTAATCAGTGACAGTGAAAACTGTTCAGTATATTCCCAAAATATTTAAAAAATAGATTGTCGTATATCTGTTAGTTTGGAGTCACAGCTTAATCTTTCCAAAAATACCAGATTTATTGTATAGAATTCTGCCTATGCTGCTGCTACTGCTGCTAAGTCACTTCAGTCGTGTCCGACTCGGTGCAACCCCAGAGACGGCAGCCCTCCAGGCTCCCTCGTCCCTGGGATTCTCCAGGCAAGAACACTGGAGTGGGTTGCCATTTCCTTCTCCAATGCAGGAAAGTGAAAAGTGAAAGTGAAGACGCTCAGTCGTATCCGACTCTTAGCGACCCCATGGACTGCAGCCTATCAGGCTTCTCCATCCATGGGATTCTCCAGGCAAGAACACTGGAGTGGGTTGCCATTTCCTCCTCCAGTGCATGAAAGTGAAAAGTGAAAGTGAAGTCACTCAGTCGTGTCCGACCCTCAGCGACCCCATGGACCACAGCCTTCCAGGCTCCTCTGTCCATGGGATTTTCCAGGCAAGAGTACTGGAGTGGGGTGCCATTGCCTTCTCCGAATTCTGCCTATAGGATTTACTAAAAGTGGAGACAAAGTATATTTAAATAATGCCTTGTCCTTTTGAAATGTATGTGGATGATTGTTTAAGGAAAGAATTGTAATCATGCTTTTTTTCTTTTTTAATTGAAATAAAATAGTTCAGAGAAGTAGAGTGTCAGGACCTGTTTACAAGTAAATCTTGGTGAACATAATTTCAGTGAAAAATTACGTATGGTGAATTTTTGTTGTTCAGTTGCTAAGTCGTGTCCAACTCTGTGACCCCATGAACTGCAGCACACCAGGCTTCCCTGTTCACTATCTCCCAGAATTTGCTCAAACTCAGGTCCATTGAGTCAGTGATGCCATCCAACCGTCGGATCCTCTGTCGCCCCCTTCTCCTCTTGCCCTCAGTCTTTCCCAGCATCAGGGTCTTTTCTAGGGTCTTTTCACATCAGGTGGCCAAAGTATTAGAGCTTCAGCTTCAGCATCAATCCTTCCAATGAATATTCAGGGTTGATTTCCTTTAGAATTGACTG